>NC_080197.1:78880947-79505947 GCF_030028045.1 Hippopotamus amphibius kiboko | reverse complement strand
CTCTTTGCTTCTCCTACATGGCAAGACAGACCTCAGATCTCACTGCAGCCCCCCTATTCCATGACCACTTTCTGAGTTGCTCTGAGTGCTTACCTAAGTTCAAGCATATTAAAAAAAATACATACTTCCCAAGAGGCAGTTTCCCTAAAAGTGTCCCTTGGGCTTCCCACTGCAGAAGTCACCCTAGCAGTAAAGAGAAACAGATTGAACAGCCTCCATGTAGGTATAGTTTCAGTATTACAGCCAAAGGCCAGAAGCACTCTTCACTATATCTTAAATTTCCATGCGTGTGTCTCACAAGAGCATGTATTTTTTATTTTATATCATATTATCCTTGCAGTAGGGGCTCAGCTGTCACCTCTCAAGCGGGAATAAGGCTTGAAAGATATGGTCTGGCATAGAAAAAGAATTTATGGTTATCAAAGGGGATAGCTGGGGGGCAGGGGGGATAAATTAGGAGTTTGGGATTAACACATACACACTTTTATATATAAAATAGATAAATAAGGACCCACTATTTAGCACAGGGAACTATATTCAATACTTTGTAATAACCTATAATGGAAAAGAATCTGAAAAAGAATACACACACACACACACTCACACACAAATGAATCACTTTGCTGTACACCTGAGACTAACACAACACTGTAAATTAACTATCCTTCAATTTAAAAAAAAAAGGTTATAAAAAGTAAAATACGTTTAAATAAAAGACTTGGTCTGGGAGCTGGGGCACGGTTGTGATAATGGAGACTCTAGGTCATCTTTCTGTTTAGAAACAGAAGTCAGCAGACTATGACCTGTGGGGCCAAATCGGGGGCCAATATCTGTTTTTGTAAATAAAGTTTTATTGAAACAGTCCTTTATTTACATATTGTCTATGGCTCCTTTCAGGCTGCAGTAGCAGAGTTGAGTAGTTGCAACAGAAACCAGATGGCCTACAAGGCCTAAAAAGATTTGTTCTCTGTCCCTTTACAGAAAAAGTCTGCCGAGCCCTGGTCCAGAGTCACAGGAGATAAACCGCTTTCCAAATGCTGCTCTTGCTATCTACTTCAAAACAATGCTTATGAGGTGGGGAAAGGTCCAAATCCAGGAAGATCTTGCCAAACTAAAACCTTTATTATAGCCAATTACAGCTGTTTCCTTTTAAAACCAATGTGCTTATTAATAGGGATTGGGGGGGAAATACATTCAGGTGATTTTCTCTTTTGCATTTTCGTGTTCTGACTTCCCCTCTATTTAGCCAGATGCATCCATATTGTCTACAGGATGGTTGGGGTTTTATAAACAGAACTGCAAGAAGAAAGACGTTTGACAAAAGCCACACGTCTTGTTTTCCAGCAAGACGATATTTTTGATAGCCAGGTTTTCTTGAGAATGAGGATTTTCTAAATTTCTTTCTTTCCTTTTTGAATTATTCTCATAGAGTTCCACATAAGGCAAGTCCCAACCAAACAGAAAAAGAAGACAAAGCCTGCCTTTTCTGATCATAGGTTATGTGGATTATGGGAAGAAGGAAAGCAGGAGAAGAAAGAGCAGGTATTCTTCTTTTTTAAAAATAAATTTATTTATTTATTTATTGGCTGCATCGGATCTTCGTTGCTGTGCACGGGCTTTCTCAAGTTGTGGTGAGCGGGGGCTACTCTTCATTGTGGTGTGCAGGCTTCTCATTGTGGTAGCTTCTCTTGTTGCGGAGCACGGGCTCTAGGTGCATGGGCTTCAGTAGTTATGGCACACGGGCTCAGTAGTTGTGGCTCGTGGACCCTGGAGTGCAGGCTCAGAAGTTATGGCTCACAGGGTTAGTTGCTCCATGGCATGTGGGATCTTCCTGGACCAAGGATCGAACCCGTGTCCCCTGCATTGGCAGCAGATTCTTAACCACTGCACCACCAGGGAAGTCCAGAGCAGGTATTCTGACGTTGGTGTCAATCTCCCTTCTCTGAGTCAAAATCATGGGTAACATAGATAAACTATGGTCAACTAATCTACAACAAAGGAGGCAAAGATATACAATGGAGAAAAGATAGCCTCTTCAATAAGTGGTGCTGGGAAAATTGGCCAGCTACATGTAAAAGAATGAAATTAGAACACTCTCTAACACCATACACAAAAATAAACTCAAAATGGATTAAAGACCTAAATGTAAGGCCAGACACTATAAAACTCCTAGAGGAAAACATACAAAGAACACTCTTTGACATAAATCACAGCAAGATCTTTTCTGATCCACCTCCTAGAGTAATGGAAATAAAAACAAAAATAAATAAGTGGGACCTAATGAAACTTAAAACCTTTTGCACAGCAAAGGAAACTATAAACAAGACGAAAAGACAACCCTCAGAATGGGAGAAAATATTTGCAAACGAATCAACAGACAAAACACTAATCTCCAAAATATATAAACAGTTCAGCCAGCTCAATATCAAAAAAATAAACAATCCAATCAAAAAATGGGCAGAAAACCTAAATAAGCATTTCTCCAAAGAGAGGCCAACAGGCACATGAAAAGCTGCTCAACATCACTAATTATTAGAGACATGCAAATCAAAACTACCATGAAGTATCATCAGAAAATCTACAACCTATAAATGCTGGAGAGGGTATGGAGAAAAGGGAATCCTCTTGCACTGTTGGTGGAGATGTAAATTGATACAGCCACTGTGGAGAACAGTATGGGGGTTCCTTGAAAAACTAAAAGTAGAATTACCATATGACCCAGCAATCCCACTACTGGGCACATATCCAGAGAAAACCATAATTCAAAAAGACACATGCATCCCAATGTCCATTGCAGCACTATTTACAATAGCCAGGTCATGGAAGCAACCTAAATGTCCATCAATAGATGAATGGATAAAGAAAATGTGGTACATATATACAATGGAATATTACTCAGCCGTAAAAAGGAATGAAACTGGGACATTTGTAGAGACATGGATGGACCTAGAGACTATCATACAGAGTGAAGTAAGTCCGAATGAGAAAAACAAATATCGTATATTAATGCATACATGCGGAATATAGAAAAATGGTACAGAAAAACCAGTTTGCAAAGCAGAAATAGAGACACAGATGTAGAGAACAAACATATGGACACAAGGGGGGAAAGCGGGGAGGGTTGGGGGGGAATGAATTGGGACATTGGGATTGTCATATATATATTACTAACAAGAAAAAAAATACCAAATCGTACACTCTAAATATATGCAGTTTATTGTATGTTAACTGTATCTCAATAAAAGTTCTTAAAAAAAATTGAAACAGAGGAAAAAAAAAGATCATAACAGACTCTGTACATCAGCCCTACCCTGTAGAAATATAATGCAAGCCATGTGTAATTTTTAATGTCCTGATTAAAAAAAAAAAAGTCCTGATAGCCACATTAAAAGTTTTAAAAGAAATAAGTAAAATTAACTTAAATAATATATTTTATTTAACCCTATATATCCAATACATTATCAACATGTAATAAACATAAAGAATTGTTAGTGAGATATCTTATATTCCTTTCTTCATATGAAATCTTGGAAATCCAGTGTGCATTTTTCATGTCCAGCACAACTCCATTCAGACTAACCACATTTCAAGTGCTCAGTGGCCTATGTAGCTAGTCACTGCCATATTGAACAATATTGCTTTAGAGTACTATGACAAAATTCCACTTTGGCGCATTTCTGCTTTTGAATAAATTGATACTGCATGAACCCAAAGCCAGTTCTCTATATTAAGCCACTTTGGATCTATCTTGTCCATATCTTCTCCCACCATCTCTATGTTGAGTGGAGTTTCTAACACCTCAGAGCCTATTTATTTCCATTCTCTAAACTTTAGAGTGTGAGGTGGAGTGTTCAGGTGTAGGTTTCCCAAGTTATTCTTACTTTCTCAAACTGCAAATATAATATGAAATATTTTTCTTTGAGGGCTCATCAGGCCAATGCTATACAATCAGAACTTTGAAAGCTGCCTGTGGAAAAACCTGCAAACTGGATATGAATAAGTTGAATGAAATTTAGGCCAAAAATGGAATAAACAATAGGTAAGATATATTTCTACTTCTGAATTTCAAATGAATGCGTCCCTTATGGTCAAGAGCTCAAAATTTTTATAAACAGGTAATGCTAACACAGAGCGCTGTTCATTAAAAAAAATGATGCAGTTTATTGTATGTAAATTATATCTCAATAAAAATTCTTAAAAATCATGGGTAAGAGCACAACTCTGAATCCAGATTGCCTGGGTTCAAATCTCGGTTCAACCCTGAGCAAATTAACCTCTTTGCTCTTCTGTTTCTTCATCTGCAAAACAGGGCTAATGGTATTACCTTCCTTGCAGAGTTGTTATGAGAACTGAGTGAGTGAGCAGAGGAGCTTAGATTAGTGTTTGTGTACTTAGTGGCATTGCGGTGAGGAATGTGGGGGGTGAATATTACCGTAGATTTGGAAGGAATGCTGAGAAGAGGGTGGGCTCTATCCCTCACTCCCATTTTGGGGTCTGGAAGGAGGTCCCCGTAAAGGCTGCCCCTGCACCAACCTGGAGCAGCCCCATCAAAGCAAATTCTTCGCCGGAAGTGGGGCTGAGCTTGTCCTTCTCCAGTGACTCAGGACCAAGAGCTGAGTGCCCTGGTAGGAGGGTTTCCAGAGGGAATCGTCCTTGGGAGTGGGAAGCGAGGAGACCACTGAGCTGGGACCACTGGGATGGGAGGGCAAGAGAGTCCATAGCAGGTTTCAGATGGCGCAGTCCCCACTAGAGCCCAGCTGGGGCAAAACTGGCAAGGGAGCCCACCGGGTCCCTGAGAGCAAAGAGAGAAGGACCATGAGTTATCCTGGCCACAGACATCACCCACTGACGCCAGCAAGAGGCCCAGGAGCAGATCCAGCCCCTCTGCAGCAGTAACCCATTTGGGGCAGTCATCCAGCCCCTGCCCAGCAGCCCCAGAGAAGAAGCTAGCAGAGATGGACAGGCCACCACCCCTCCACCACCAAGCATATGGAAACCATACCCCTCTCCCATGGGGGACAGGGGCAGAAACGGGAAAGACTGTACATTCTATCTAAACTGGGCTGTTTACTATTTACATTAAATCCAAGTATGTGTATTACATTAGGTTGAAATATAGTTCTCATCTCACAGTCCAGCCCTCCCTCTCACCACCTGTCCAGCAGGATGGGGACTTATAAACATATTAGATCATTCAATAGAAATGAAGAAATTACCCTTTTTATTGTTGCACACTTGAGGGTGGTGGGACTCTGCCACTCTTCCCCACACCTTTAAATTGGATTACACGTTTAACACTGCCTCTCATGCCCACACACACACAAGCTGGTGTCTAAAGCCAGCTTTAGGAACAAGCCAGAGGAGTTTGCGGCTCCAAGGTAAACAAGAGAAAGAAAACCTTTCCAAAAAAAGACTCATTCCTGGCAACTTTATTTTAAAATCAGGGAAAATGCGACTCCTTGCATAAACAGAATTTGAAAGTACTTTTCCCTGCTCTCTTTCTAGCTAATCAAAGGAGAAAATGACAGCCAATCTGTCAATAAAAATGTATTGTTCACTCACTTCGTAGAATGGGGCTTGTGCTTTGGGTCTATTGGGTAAACTACAATTTTTTTTTTTAACTTTTAGGGACAGAGGAAACAAAGGGAAGAGCATAAATCCCTAAGCTTCAGTCTTGGGAATATGCTGGGGCCACCCACCCTTGGTGACTGGGGACCCCACTCAAGCTTCACCAGCGTGAAGTAGGATGGTGTCCTCAGGCTGTTCCTCAATTTCCGGGGGAAATCCACAGGGTTTAGTAAAGCTCTAGCTCAAACCAGGCTGGGTGATCCCAGACGGCTCCTCTGGGGCAGGAGGGGTGTTGGGGCCACTGGGGTAAATGATGCTGTCACCACCAACTCAAAAGGCCACCTGTCAACGTGCCACATGCCACCGCCTGGAGCAGACACACACACACACACACACACACACACGTGTGCATGTGTACACTCCCCCGGGGCCAAGGCCAGGACAGCATCCCACGTCAGATGGGTGAATAGCAGGTCTGCCTCACCAGCCGGGAGCTCTCTCCCACCCAGAGAAAACAGCAGAGACCAGACGGCAGAGCCTGCAGAGCCCACGCAGTCTGAGTGGTACCAGCCTGTGAGGGCAGCAGGATGGAACCAGAAAGAGGACTCGTCGACCTTCAGGTAAGTTCTCTCTGGGAGAGAGGGGAGTGGAGACAGGGAGCAGAGGTGAAGTTGGGGAGGATGAACGTTTTGGTCACTTGATATTCTCCCCCTGCGCCTATTCCGTTTCCCTGCCTGGTTCTCCGCTTGTTCTGAAATCTGTGAGAAATGTACTGTTTCAATCCCTCTTGGCCTGTTTCCTCTTGTCAGTCAAAGAGTTAATCACGCTGGTGGTACCAGAAAACCATTTCACATTCCACACAGTGCTTTTCCCCAAGCCCCAGGACTTATTTGAGGGCTGCTGGGCAGTTCTCCGGAGAGGAGGAAAGATAGGAGTTTGGGGTTAGGCAGGGGGAAGCTGGCCAGCTCTGCATTTCACAGGTTGGGAAAAACCAGAGCCATCCCCCAAATCTCCCACAAAGCTCCCCTGTGCAGGACAGAGCACCTCATTTGAACAGGGCAAGGGAACGACATCAGGGTAATCAACTCGGAGGAAGCAGAGACCTGTGTTCCCCTCCCTGGGACAGGTGTGGGGGCATCCGAAGGTCTGGTCTAGCATCTCAGGAGGAAGCAGAGGCAGGTTCCGGTGAGAGGGGGATCAGGTCACTGCGATGGATATTTTTTGACTTTGTCTACTGAATAGAGTCAACGCTCCTAATTCAGGGACCACAGAGGTTGATGAGGAATTTTCAGAGTCAAACAATTGAAGGATGGAGAAGGACTTTGGAGATCAAGAATTTTTCATCAGGGGCTCCATCCTTTGAGCAAAATCTTGAACAGCACCCCATATATGCTTCAAATTAAAGGGGAGCTGCTGTGTGTGTCAGGCAGGGTGGTGGAAGCCTCCATCTTGGCCCCTCCACCCCTGGAACAAAACCAGGGAGGTTCTAGGATTGTTTGGAGACCTGTGTCCACAAACTATAGATGCAGTACACCCACATCTCACTGTGGTTTTCCTTGTTATCCACCCAGATATGATCCCATCTCAGGTTTGCTGGTCCTTCTGCCTGGAATGATCTTTCCCTTGGCTGGTTTCCTCTGATACATTCAGGTTTTGGCTCGAATGTCACTGCCTTGTGGAGACCTTCCCTCCCTCCTCTTAGGAGAAACCTCCTCCCAGTTTGTCCTTATCCATCAGTATCTGCAGTTACACTGTTTGTTTACTGCTTACTTATTCATTCTAATCACTCTCATTAGGACATAAACTCCATGAAGGCAGGGCCTCCTCTGTTTGTTCATTGCTGGATCCCTAGTGCCCAGGGTAAGTACTTAGTACATAGCAGTTGCTCAGAAAATATCTATTAAATGAAGCAGTTAAGGAAACCATGAGTTAAAGAGGGTCAACTATAAGGTCATGAGAGTCAGGACTCCAAACCAGATCTCTGCCCAGGGGTGTTTTCTCTTTTTACTTCATCTGGTTCTTGCCTCCACTGGATCCTGACTAGCTAAGGAAGCAGTATTGTTCATTGTCAGTCTCTGAAGAACAAGTTTCTTATGTGCGGATGGTTAAACAATCCTAAATTACAGGCTAAGGACTCTGCACTTGAAAGGTTCAGAAAGAAAGAGGTCGGTAGCACTATCGAGAAGGAAGTTACCAGCCAGACCATGATAAAGGTCTCTACCTCTGGCAGGTAGCTGCTGTGAGGGTGCCCTTCTCCTCTTCACTAGAAGGAGAGTTATTCTCTCTCTCCTACTATACTCTTTTATTCTGGAATCTTATTCACACCTCCCTTCAGTCATTTGTTTACCAGGTTGGTCAGAAGGTTATCCATTAGCTTCCACAACTTCCCGACCGGCTCTCTGGATCACATTAAGCCTTGGATCCTTTTTGGAAATGACAGTCATCTGAGAAGAAGGCGAGCTTCGGTTAAGGACAGGTGGAGGTGCCCGTCACCTCATGGCGCGATTTCACCCTCTCCTCATGTGGCAGCTGCCACATGAAATCCAGAGGAGAGACGTGTATAAAAGACCCTGGGATATTATGTACTGAATAAACAGTTCCTGCGCTGTTTGGGGGATGGTTTCCCAGGGGTGGTTAAGCTCTACTGACTGTAGCTCGGCGTTTTATCCATTCATTCAACTCACGTCTTCTGATCAATGACAATATACTTCACTCCATGCCAGCTAGGTATGGAAGGTTATCTTATGGCTAGGCTATCTTATTTCATGAGGTCAATATAGAGGGTTGAATTTCTACATGAGCTAAGTAATATTGCTCTTATTGCTAAATATTTATAGCTCCAAGACTAATTCTTACACTTGTAAATGTGTTATTTACTCCAAGAATGACAGCTAGAATGTGAACAATTTACTGTTTTTCCATCCTGATCACCCCAGTCCAAATAATGATGGCACAGTATTAATAAATATTGCTCTCCCCGATATAACCCTGACCTTAGAGACTTCACTTACATTAAGCACATAGACTAAATCCACTGCTTGGTACCCCATCACCAAAATAAACCAAACCCAAGGAAGAAAAATATGTATTGAGCCTCAACACTCAAATAAAGCACCAAAGAAACCATGATACCTGACCTTGAAAAGCTTATAATTAAGTGAAGGAAATATACACAATTAACTATAATATAAATAAACTGTTTAGTTAAAAGTGTTTCCCAAAGATGTGATATAAGTACCACCAATGGGCAGTAAAGGTAATACCAGTGGCTGACAATTTTTTATCATCACAGTTATCGGTAGAGCTTAGATGTGTATACAAAAGGTATAACTAATCCATCAAACCTGTGATTTCAAAGTTTTTACTGCTTAGGATGAGGCTAAAGTAAGCGGCATGATACACTTTAACACCTCAGGTGGACCTTGCAACTGACGACTGACGTGGTCACACCCTCAATGTTTCAATAATTGTGTGTCTTAACTGCTCAGAAGTGGATGGTTCGGATGATATGAATCACACGTGTGTGTGTCCCTGTGTATTGCTGGTTTCTTTTCACTAAAACACTGAAATCTCAAACAAGGTACAGCTGAAGTTTGGGAAACTCCAATCTAAAAAGCATTAATTCAAGCTTCTGCAATCAGTGTTGCAGGTGCTTTCCGAGGTGAGGGCCTGTGAGCCTGGGATGGCTGTAGGGGGACAGTTGTGGGTGAAAAAGAGTGACACAGTCCTCAAAGCAGGTTGCTTCTACCCGGGGAAGGACGGGAACTGCCCCCTCTCCCAGGCTCTGGACTTGACTCGTTTTCCATCTTTCCCTGGCTCCCAGAGTCTGGATTATGAAGGGCTGAGGACAATCCCTTTCTTCCCCTTCAACCCGCACGGCACCCCTACCCGCAGTGTGGAGTCCAAGTTGCTCTCCCTGCTCCTTCCCATCTGAGCTCTTCTGTTTGCAGATTCCCCTAAATAGATTCAGTCCTCTGCCCCCGTTTTTCCACCTGTGCTGGATGTGGAAGAAGACGGGAAGATGGTAGGAGATGGTCTCCTAGCAGAAGAACTAAGACTCGTACATACCAAATGCAAATTCAGTGTAGAAGGGGTGAAGTAGAGCAAGAGGCAGACAGAATGCAATGGGAATGGAGGTAAAAGTTACACATGAATAGGAGGGCTGTGGAAAAAGTGCTCAGGAAGTATTGTCAAATGGAAATCCAAAAACAATTTGTTAGTATCAAGAGACTTAAAAATAACCCAGTAACACCAATTCTAGAATTAGCCTAAGAAAATGATCATACACATGTTCAGAGGTGTGAGGATGTTCCTGAAATACTATTTATAACAAAAATGGAGTGTCCAACAACAAAGGAATGGTTAAATAAGTTCTGGTACATCTGTGAATGGATATCATGGAATTTTTTTTCAATGTTTGGGAAGAATATTTAAAGGAATACCAAAATGTTAATTATATCTTAAGGCAAAAAATTTGTACAGAATGTTTATACAGAAATATATAAACATTTATTTCAATTTCCTTTAAAAACCATATAGAATAAAAACATGCAAGAAAACTATACACAAGAAACACACCAAAATGTTAATAATAGTTATTTCTGGGTTATAAATACTTATTTTCTTCTCTTACTTTTATTATATTTTTACTTTTTATTTCCTTTACACATTTTCAACCAACCCATATATTATATTTAGAATAGAAAAAAAACCTACAGTTTAAAAAAGAAAATCAGAGAAGCAGATGTGCCTAGATGCAAATGAGAAGATTTGTGAACATGAGCCATAGCGGATATATACACACATATGTATTTATTCCCCGTCTCTGACTACCACGGAAATAAACAGCTGACTAATCTTTCGTGTAAGCAGGCTTTTCCTTTTAAGTGGTTGTCCCACTTTTTAAAAGTTTTACATAGTATTGCAACTCTTGTTTTTCACATCTGAGAATGCTCCAAGAACAGACTTCAGAAATATGAAATGCAGGGACAAGCCTACAGACTGCTGAGCCCCTTCAGAGGGACACTATCAGACACAAGTAGGAGGCTAGGACTGCATCCCTGAGTTACATCCTTCACCTGACAACTCTAGTAATGTCCTGCTACTACCCACAGAAAAATGTAAAAGTCACTTGTATTAAATAGAGAGATACAGAGGTGATAGCTAGACAGACAGACTGATGACAGGAAGATCTGGGATGCCTTCCTGGAGGAGGTGGTCACTAAGTGAACTCGGAAGCATGAACAGGACCCTGAGCAGTGCAGGACATTCTAGCGGTGAGGACAGTGTGAACAAAGGTAGGAGATCATGGGGCATATTTGGGGAAGGACAAGCAGCCCAATTTGTCTAGACTACACAGTAAACAGAAGAGAGGTTGGAACCAGATCATGATGGACCTTGAAGGCCGTGTCACCCCGTCTGGGATGAAGTGACCAATGACTGGTGAAGGATGTTCTGTGCTCTGCAGAAGCACCTGGGCATCAGATGGAGGCCCTGGAAAGGGGTGGGCAAGAAATGAAAAATGTGGCTGTGCCTCCCAAGACCTAACCCCCTCCCAGAGCTGGGCTTCGAAATGGGACCTGGAGGGGCAGACCTAGCATACCTAGCAGACTAAACACCTTATTTTATAGAGGAGAAAACTGAGGTCCAGACATGTGATGTTTAATTGGGCCTTAGAATCCTCACATAAGATCTGTCCAAATTGGCCACTAAATTGGGCTGAGTATCTGGACACCAGACAAACTCCTCAGTAAAGACTGTATCTGTTGACTTACCCACATACTCAATTTGCCACGCACCGTGAAAGGGTCTTTCGAATATGTGAAGCAAATAATCCTCCCACACACCCAGTGGCCATGACTCTGCCTTTAACGGAGGAAAAACTGAAGCTTAGGGAGGCCAAGCACAGCATCAGGGCAAGAGAGTGACAGGGCCAGGACTCAAACCTAGGTTTTCTTTTTGCTCTGCTCTGGCTCAGTGGTTTTCAGATGTGGTCCTGGCGCAGCTGCTTCCCGTCACTTGGGAGCTTGTTAGAAATGCAAATTCTCAGTCGCCACTCCAGATCTACAGGATCAGAAACCCTGGGCACGGGGCCCAGTAATCTGTATCTTAACACGTCCCTTGGTAATTCTGATGCACATAAAGTTTCAGAACCACTGCTGAGAGACACGACTGACTGATGTTGGCGGGGGTTGGGGGATCATGGAGGCTCCAAGACTGGCCCCCTTCCTCCCAGGTAATCCTAGATTGACAAGCAGCTGAGCGGTAGCACTTGCAGCAGACCTGGAGGAAGGCAGCCCACCCAGGGCCAGACAGGAGGAGGGCAAAGCAAGGGCCCAGGCTGCAGCAGATGCCAGGGAGGCGGGGCTGCCAGTCACCTTCTGAGAACACAAAGACTCTAAGCCTCACAAGTCCAAACTTCTCGTTTTGATGCGGGCACCCCCACACTGTCACTGCTGCTACTTGCCTGCCACATACTTGTGGGGATTTACACTCACTCTGTTGAGATGGTTTGGGGTTACTGCAGCCTGGGAAAGAGGCGTGTTAGACAGGCCCACCCCACTAGGGAGATTAAACGTATGATAAAGCACCAACAAAGATGGATGTCTCTCCTGTCACCCAGCCCTGCGTCTACGCGAGGAGGGCAACTCTGGACAAGAGTGGGACTTTCCCACAGGGCACCCTGCACAGCCGCCCTGGGGTGTGGGGGGCACTCGCTTTCTCTTGGGGCAGAGGAAAAAAAAGTACAGGGCCTTGGGGACAGCAGGAAGAAGGGCAGGGGGCAGTTCGGATATGTTGGCCGGGGGGCGGGTCCTGCAATCTGGAGCGTCTCTACAAAAGGGCTGCGGGGTCCTGGACAGCCAGCCTCAGAGCTAAGAGCTTACCAGGCTCCACGCCAGGAAAATGGAAAACCCCTGGGCCTCACCAAGGTGAACTCCCTGTTTCCACAGCCCCCATCCAGGAACCGGGGGAGTTTACCCCTGGGTGTGAGGGTCAGGCTTTGGTCTTTGTTTTGTGTGCCTGCCTTGTGCCCGGGCACATGTTTTCAGTCCTAATCTGTACGCAGACAGGCCTGTCTCATTCACACAGCCAGGACCTTTCCCCTTCAGCTGCAGTTTCCTAGAAATGTGGCCGCCCAATGTTATGATTCAAACAGGGCTCAGTCCCTACGGATAGCAGGGCAGGGCGGGGTTGGCAGTGCTGGACCTTTAATGCCACGCCCTGTCTCTGCCTCTGCCTCTCTGGTTTTCACAGCAATCTACGTAATTTAATGCTCATCCACACCCCTTGCTGTGAACGGCCCTCAAGAGGGTGAGGGGTGGGAGTGGGGAACAGAGATCTTGCAAAACCTATGATTGCTCTGGTTGCCACAATAGGCTCTGTGAACCGGATTCTGGGCAGCTCCAGGCAATAGCCGGACAGACAGCCAGGACCTTCCCGGCCCCACGGGGCCTCCAGGCTGCAGGGCTCAAGGAGCAGAAGGCCCAGACTCTCTGTAAAAGCTGAGATTTCTCCTCCCCAGTATCCTGGTGGTTGTGAGGGTAGCCTGAAGAGGAGGCGGTGGGGAAGGAGGAGAGCAAAGGGTAGACAAGCTTCTGTTCAAAGCAGTGTCCACTGGTGTCCCCAGACCCCAAGAGTTCAGGATCGCCTGTGCTGTCCCCATATGCATTTCGCAGTAACAGCATCCCGCAGGGGACTGTCATTGTGAGCGACAGGGGGACAGAAGGGAAAAGGCCAAGGGACAGAGAAACAGGGACAGAGGGGAGTCCTGTTATTTTGTTTTCCATTCTCCATGGGACCTGCGGTATTTTTCCTCCTCCCATAAGAAGTCAGCATCCTGCCCCGCCACCCTAAGGTGACCTACTTATCTACTCCCTTTACAGGGAGGGCCCCTGGAAGGCATCCCAGTCCAGGGCAGTGCTGTCCTGAGTTTCAAAGAGACGAGCTCTTTAATAAGGGAACTCCAGACACTGTAAAGTTGGGGGGCAAGGTGGCAGGGAGGTCAGGCAAGGCTGGGAAGAAGGGGGATGGAGGCGGTAGTGCCCGAGGACAGTGCTCACTGGTGGCTGCCGGCCATCAGGCCCGAGTAACGCCATGACTAAGGGGAAGAGGTGTGGGGCAGTGGTGGGAAGCAGCAGATGCCGACTGCTGAAGAGAGCACTAACACCGGGAAAATCAAACAAAACGCCAGCTCGTGCAGCTTCCCCACTGCCTGCCCCTAGTTCACAGAGCTGAATCATCTCATCTCTGAGCCCGTTTCCTCATCTGCAAAGTGGGGATAATAATTTCTACCTCAGAAGACTGATGAAAAGGTTAAATTATTTACCTCACCCTCTGTTCCCTCCTAAAGAAAACTCGACTAGGTCTCAGAACAATGACACCCACAGGATAACAGTTACCACTTCTAAGTACTACCTATTCTGCAGGAGGCACTTATAAACGCAGTTTATCTCACTTAATTCTGTGAGGAACGTAATGTGCCTGAAAAGGAATCCAAGGTTCAGAGAAGTTAAATCATTTGTGCAAAGTCACGCAGCAAGGAGCAGAGCTGAGGTTCACATTCACGACTGTCCACTCAAGGTGTGTGCTCTTAAACGCCTCCCCCGGATTGTAACATCACTGGCCTTAATGAGAAAGGATTTGGAAAAACCTGTGTCCCCAAATCTTAAGTAAATTTAGAATGCTGAGTCAGATTTGGGCTGGAGGAATCAAAGAATAATTGGGTTGTATAATGCTATCATTTTGTCCTCTTGGCACTCAGCAGGGCTGTCTTGCAGTCTGGAGGCTGTAAACGGCTATCTGGTCTAGAGCTGCTGGGCCTCCAGCCTGGCCCCCCTCCAAGCCGTTCTCCTCACTGTAGCCACAGAGAACACTTTCCTGCTTCTAGCAGTGGCTCCCAGCTGCCCTCAGGATTACATCCAGATCCAATGTGGCCAGGGCCTGTCCTATCCCTAGTAGACCCTAGGCCTGGGCGGCAGGCCCCACCCTATTTTTTTTATCAAATGTACTAAAATATACCCGTATCATTCACTACATATGAATTTTCTCATGCAAAAAATTTTTTTCAAAGTATTTTTAATAATTTGAACATTGAAATGATTAATTTAAATATTCAGTTTTCATAAATAGGTGCCAATACATTTGTTTTCCAGGCCACAAATATGTGCACTATGGCACCTAATGGGTGAAACAGCCCTCTGTGTAGCCCTGGGCAACCTCCCCTGCATGCCAGGTTTTTGTAAATATTGTCTCCTCTGCCTAGAACTTTGTTTCTTCTTCTACAACAGTAAGTGTTCACACCATTCTCCGTTCCCTCATTGCCCTGCAGTGTATTTATTTTGACCTAAGTTCATAGATACTTAACCTCTCAGTTTCCTTGTGTGTAAATCAGGATAATAGTCATACTTACCTCATAGGATAAGTTTTAAGAGGATAAGTCATGAATCATCACCTGGAAGCTTGTTAGAAATGCAGCATCTCAGGCCCCACCCCAGATGGACTGAATCAGAACAAGATCCCCCTGTGATTCAAACACACATTTAAGTGTGAGGAGCACTGCACTACAACATTTACAGCAATGCCTGTTACAAAATCAACACTCAGTAAATGACAGCCATGTGGATTACTATGGCCATGACCATTAAAGGTTAAGCTTTTACAGTTGTCTCCAGTTTCCCCTCTTGACTTACCTGTAACTTCCAAACTCTAGTTCAGTGGTTTTCAAACGGAGTTCCTGGGGAACACCAGCATCCTGGGCGCATCCCACCTAAATCCTGAGGTTACAGTCAAGCCGTGTTTGTGTCCTGCACTCAGGTAGCTTCTCTCCAACTGCAGAAGGAGATAGAAGGAAAGAGGCAATTGCAGTAGGTGGTGTGATAAGGGCTACCAAGGGAAGGATGCAGAGGTGCTACAGGAGGCCGCTGACCCAGGCTTGGAGGCGGGGAGAGGAGGGCCAAGGAAAGTGCTATTTAATCCAAGAGCTGAAGGATGAGTTGGTAACTCAGGATTCCCCCCAAAAGTAGCAATGTGATCCCTACTTAAACGGAAGACTGACTGCTCCCACAGTGTGCGAGGGGCTGCAAAGGACCTCTTTGCTCTAGAGAGCAAAGGTCTACTAAGTAGGTCTAGAGCCACTGGCCTTGCTGTTTGCTCCCCCAGGCAGACAAGGGATCCAGGGGGGGTTGAGTCTGGGCCCTAAGTGGTGTCCTGGTATGAAGCCCAGTCACTTAAAAGAATTTTGGCTTCGTTGCAAACCGACCCTCAGTAGTTGCAGAACTGTTACTCTGGGCACCTTGGTTTCCTCATTTGCAGGACGAAAATGATATGCCCCTAGAGGATTCCCATAAGGATTAAGTGAAAGGATGGAGGTCCAGTCCCAGGCACACAGCAGGGCAGAGGCGAGGGCTCCCGAGTTGTGGGCTGCGCAGCAGCATCTGGGCCCGCGTGGGCTGGACCTCTGAAGCTGCAAGCATCTTCTTATATGTATTTGCACAGACCACCCCCCAGCCAGGGCTGCGGGGCCGTCAGCTGGGGTCAGCCGGGGGGTTCTGGAGCGAAGAGAAGGCCCGCCGTTTCCCGGGCCTCGGCAGCCCCTAACGGATGCTCTGAGGGCTCCAGAACAGACTCGGCCGAATGGGGCCGCTGGCAGAAGCCACGACGAAACGAGAACATTCTTTGCACTGAGGTAACCGCGTCCTCTGTAAGCCTTCCACGGCCGTTGGCCTTTGCCGCCCCACGCGCCACGAGAGGTCGGCGGGCGCAGAGCCAGGAGGCCGCGCGTCGGCCAGCCGCCGATTGGCTGCGAGGAGGCCGGGCCGCCGCCGATTGGCTGCGAGGAGGCCCTTTGGCCCGCTCAGTGGGCCGGGCGCGGCGAAAGCGAGGTCAGCTGACTCGGTTGAGCCCGCGGAAAGGAAGCTGCGGTCCGGCGCTGGGCGGGCGGTGGGTTTGGCCTTGAGCTTTTGTTACGTGGCTTTGTCGCTTCCTTCCCCTGCAGGAGGCCGAGGCCAGTCCTCGCCCTTTTCTGAAGCAGAACACCCCCTCCCCACCCGGTGGCTCGGGTCCGAGGGCAGAGGGGCCTCTTCCCGCTGCGCCTCTCGGGGACCGACGCGCTGACCGTGGGCGGGGCCGCGGGGGCTATTTCGGTTCCTTCGCCGCCCGGAGTCCTTGGCTTCCTGCTGAGTTTCCCTAGGCTTCCCTTAGGTCGTTAGTGACCACAGACACCACTTTCCGAGCACTTACTTGATGTCGAGCAGAGCTTTTGCGTATTTGCCCGATTTTTCAGGGCAGTGGTGCAGGTATCATTAACGCCCATTTACAGCTGAGAAAACACGCAGTTTAGAGAATTTAATTTGCTGAATGTCACCGCTGAAAAGTGGTTCCGCTGGGATTCACCTCCTCCGCTGTCTGACTGCAGTGCGGTGCACTTTACCCCAGCACTGCCCGCCCTCCGGGTGAGGCCATGCCAGGACCATGCTGAAGGATGGCTGTGGTCAGCCACGTTCTACCCTGGAGTCACATTTGGGGGGCCAGGCTAGAAAAGAGCCCAGCTCTAGGGCATTGTTAGAAAAGATTTCCCGCAGAGCCTGTTTCTTTAGCACAGGGATCTAATTAAAGCTTGTGATCTGCAGTTCTTTCCTGGCTTCTGTGAGAACCATCCTGGCTTGGGGCACATTCCTTCTCCCATCCTCGTGCCCCCTTCCCGCCCCTTGACGCTGCAGAGAAAGAACAAGGCACCGCATTTGTCCAAAGCCTCTCCAGTTGGAACTCATCTGCAAATCAGGCGTAAATGTCCGGAACCCAGAGAAGGGGAAAGTAAGACACAGGGCGCTTCCGGGCGATCACCCTCCAGTGCGTAGAGAGCTTGAGAAGGACAGGTCTCCCAGGTCCTCTCCAACTTGTCCCCACAGGATAGACACAGCTCACATCCCCAGAAAAAGCCTCAGTGAGAGGGCAGGACTGTGCGAGAAAGGGTAAGTGGCAGCTTTGAAAATCAGACACATGGTACACATGGAAGACAGGGTTTTTGTTTGTTCTGATTTTTAATTGTTTTTATTACAGAATTAATACATGACCATTATAGAAAAAATTAGAAAATATAGATTAAAAAAGAGAAGAGAAATCTGTAAGGCCATGGCTGGTCTTTATTATTTAAAAATAGTACAACCAAACAGCCAAGTAAATCCACCTTGTAAACATAACTATACAAGAGAAAAGGCTGAAAACCACCTGGAGAACCCATACCTTAAGATCCCTCGACAGGATGATTGAACCTGGTGTACCCCCCCAAAAAATAAATAAATAAATAAATTAAAAAAAAAAATTAATAAATACAAAAAAAAAAAAAAAAGATCCCTCGACAAAGGGGATGCAGACAACTTACGAAGGTCACTTCTTACCCCATCTCCAGCCTACAGCCCTCCATTCATCTGGTACTGACAGTGGGAGATCTCTGCATCACTGGAGCCATGGAGGGCTTTTACATATGAGTAAATACAATATGAACAGAACAATAAAAAATTACAAATATGGTTAAAAGCAGAGGAGGAACAGAAGTTACCAGGCACCTGAGATGAATTGATGACTGTAGTTGAAGGCCCTGGAGCCAGGGAGGGGGAGGTCTGAGCAGCCCACAGTGCCATGGCTCCAGGTATACTGTATTTAAAAAAACTACACTTTATCAGGTGGGAAGCCCTGATAGTTAACCTTTTTTAAAGCTTTAGTTTCCACATTTGTAAAATAAGGACTTTGGATACGATGGTTCCAAAGCTGCCCCCAATTTGGAAACTCCTGATTCTGCAGCACCCAGATATTCATTAAGTGATACTCACCTCCTCCATCTCAGCAATGTGTTAATCATCTGACTAACTGCTCAGCTTCCCTTCTTTATGAGATCATCCCTGCCAGTTCCAAATGCACTTGGCTACCAGAGAGGAAATGTTCCACGTGTGAGCTGGGGGTACGTGTTGTTGTGATGCTAGGTCTGGCAAATCTGAGATGTGCTAGTTTAACCTGAAATGGCACGAAACACAGTGCAGTCCCCAACAGAATACTGAGGGCCTGGGCCTGGGGCAGAGCCTCCTGATTCACTTTCAGGTAATGTTGGTTGTCACACCTCAGAGCTTGGAGGAGCCAAGAACCTTACGCCTACCTACCTACGATCCTCAAAAAATTATCAGGTCTACCCCTACCTTCCATCAGGTAAGGTTCATTACACCCATAACCATCAGCCTTGTCTGCTAAGTAGAGGTTCTACTCAATAGGATCCACAGCACAACTTCAGGAGGCACTTGCTCGGGAATCTATGTATATCACGTGACTAAACACAATCACGGCAAATGGTCTTGACCTCTCAGTAACAACCCACACATAGTTTCCAGAAGGCATCAGTAGCCCCTTATAGGAGCTCAAATCTTCAAATCCACAGAGAAAGGCATAGGTTAGGGTGGGACACAGGATTCTTTTTTCTTTTCAGTTAATGGTGACACAATGTTCTGAGTGCCGTCACTGAGGCCTACGAAGAAGAGAAAGAGAAGAGCTGGAGGGGGGCACACTTTTTAACACCTTCAGCACAGTAGTTAAGAAAACAGGCTCTGGAGACAGACTGCTTGGGCTTGAAGCCTGGGTCTTCCATGTCCTTGCTGTGCTGTCTAACCTAAGGCAAATTACTTAACCTCTCTGTGCCTCAGTTTCTTATAGGACTATTATAAGGGTGAAATGAATTAATTCATGTAAAGCACCAAGAACAATCCCTGCACCCATATAAGTGCTCTATGAGTGTGACTGTTATTGTGGCAAGTCTGTGCTAACTGCTTTACACATATTATTTAACATTGTAAACAATTTCTTTTGAAAAGGAAAATACAGGAAATTACTAAGTTCTACACTAGTTATAACAATGTCTATGACGGGGGTATATATGAGAAAAGAAATAAACAGATATTTGGACCAAGGCCTTATTTCTTCTATTAGTCCTTTGTACATAAAGGATTTCATACTATGCCTGATTATGCTTTTTTTAAAAAAAATGTATTTATTTATTGGCTGTGTTGGGTCTTCGTTGCTGCACGCGGGCTTCCTCTAGTTGTGGTGAACAGGGGCTACTCTGTTGTGATGCTCGGGCTTCTCATTGCAGTGGCTTCTTTTATTGCGGAGCACAGGCTCCAGGCACGTGGACTTCAGTAGTTGTGGAAATGTGGGCTCAGTAGTTGCGGTGCACAGGACTAGTTGCTCCGCAGCATGTGGGATCTTCCTGGACCAAGGCTCGAACCCTCGTCCCCCACGTTGGCAGGTGGATTCCTAACCACTGCACCACCAGGGAAGTCCTATGCTTTTTTTAAAAAATTAATTTGGTTGCGCCAGGTCTTAGTTGCAGCATGTGTGATTTAGTTCCCTAACTAGGGATTGAACCTGTGCCCCCCTGCATTGGGAGCGTGGAGTCTTAACCACTGTACCACCAGGGAAGCCCCTTGAGTATGCTTTTTTGACACAATAATATGAATTGGAAATCTTTCCATGTCAGAATATGTAGCTCCACCTTGTTCTTTTTAAGTGCTGCACAGTATTACATAATATGGATATTCAATAGATTATTACCTGTTCCTATATATCAATTGTATACCTAATGTTTACTGTGTCCATACAGGATGTGAGAGGAAGCATAGGTGACCAAGCAGCATAGAACACGTTCCCCAAGAAGCTTATACTTTTGTTGGGGAACTCAGGACTTAGATGAAATAATCAGAGACCAGTACAAGACAGTATGTAATAAAACATTAAATTGAATTTAAAACAAAGTGTCCATGCTAGTGATTTAATAGGAATAGCAACAGATTGTTTGTAACAATGGAGCTGAGGGCCTGCCTCCTGGAAGCCCTGGCTGGGATAGAGAGGAAATTTACCCATTAGTTCTCTGAGGCTCATTAAAAAATGACTCAAGACAGGAAGGACAAGCCTGTACTTTCTTTTTTTTTTTTTTAAGAACTTTTATTGAGATACAGTTGACATACAATAAACTGCATATACTTAGACTGTACTATTTGGTATCCCAATCTCCCAATTCATCCCCCCCCACCCTCCCCACTTTCCCCACTTGGTGTCCATATGTTTGTTCTCTACATCTGTGTCTCTATTTCCGCCTTGCAAGCTGGTTGATGTGTACCATTTTTCCATATTCCACATATATGTGTTAATTTACAATGTTTTTCTCTTTCTGACTCACTTCACTCTGTATGACAGTCTCTAGGTCCATCCATGTCTCTACAGATGTCCCAGTTTCATTGCTTTTTACAGCTGAGTAATATTCCATTGTATATAGGTACCACATCTTTTTTATCCATTCATCTGTTGATGAACATTTAGGTTGCTTCCATGACCTGGCTATTGTAAATAGTGCTGCAATGAACGTTGGAATGCATGTGCCTTTTTGAATTATGGTGTTCTCTGGGTATATGCCCAGCAGTGGGATTGCTGGGTCATATGGTAGTTCTGTTTTTAGTTTGGCACGGAACCTCCATACTGTTCTCCATGGTGGCTGTATCAATTTACATTCCCACCAACAGTGCAAGAGAGTTCCCTTTTCGCCACACCCTCTCCAGCATTTATTGTTTGTAGATTTTCTGATGATGCCCATTCTAACCGGTGTGAGGTGATACCTCATTGTAGTTTAGATTTGCATTTCTCTAATAATTAGTGATGTTGAGCAGCTTTTCATGTGCCTCTTGGCCATCCGTATGTCTTCTTTGGAGAAATGCCTATTTAGGTCTTCTGCCCATTTTTTGATTGGGTTGTTTGTTTTTTTGATATTGAGCTGGATGAACTGTTTATATATTTTGGAGATTAGTGCTTTGTCTGTTGATTCGTTTGCAAATATTTTCTCCCATTCTGAGGGTTGTCTTTTAGTCTTACTTATAGTTTCCTTTGCTGTGCAGAAGCTTTGAAGTTTCATTAGGTCCCACTTATTTATTTTTGTTTTTATCTCCATTACTCTAGGGGGTGGATCAAAAAAGATCTTGCTGTTATTTATGCTGAAGAGTGTTCTTCCTATGTTTTCCTCTAGGAGTTTTATAGTGTCTGGCCTTACATGTAGGTCTTTAATCCATTTTGAGTTTATTTTTGTGTATGGTGTTAGGGAGTGTTCTAATTTCATTCTTTTACATGTAGCTGGCCAATTTTCCCAGCACCACTTATTGAAGAGGCTGCCTTTTCTCCATCGTGTATCCTTGCCTCCTTTGTCATAGATTAATTGACCGTAGTTTATCTCTGGGCTTTTTATCCTGTTCCATCGATCTATATTTCTGTTTTTGAAGCCTGCACTTTCTTAACAACAGTGCAACACAGCAACACTGGTGTCCCGGCTAGAGGTGGAATGCTGCAGGCCTGGTGTCTCCTGCAGCTGGTGAGACCTGGGCAGCCTCTTCCTGCTAACACGCTGTGGGGGCGGGAGGGGGGGGGTGTTGTTCTCCCCTCCACCTTCTGATGGGGGCTCTTGAGGCTCTCCCTGAATCCCAGGTGGTGCAGACCCCTCCAGGCACAGCACCTCTGTTCCAGGAGCCAGAATGAGAGCTCCCTTTTTGAGGTCCTCAGTCCTCTGGCCCTGCTTCCTTGGGAAGAATTTACTAGGTCGTGAGAGAAGGTGCCCCACCGGCCCGGCTGGGGACCTTCTGTACATAGATATTCACAAGCTTTTGCCAAGGCTTTCTTTTACCCCACCCCTGAGCACAAGTCACTACCTAAATCAATCACACTTGGCTGCCTCGGAGAATTAGGTGGTGTCAAAGCCCACACTTGACATTCCCTCTGCAAGGCCCTATCCAGCCACATTTTAACACCTTAGTGGGGGTAAATCTTTCAACCTCATCCTTGACCACTTATGCTTCCACACATGCCTCTGTATTGACAAAGTCAACAGGCAATGAACAGAAAAATATTTACTAGGCACTTACTATGGATTTAGCTCTGTACAAAGCACAGGGTTAGGGGTGTTTGGGGAGGGAGCGTTATAGAAAAGAGAAAAAGGGTTATGGTCCTGCCTTGGGGGCTTAACACCTTGATACACAGAGGAACACAACACAGTAGATCCTCAAGTGGTCAAAGTGAGTGGCATGGACGTGCTGCTGTGGTTGAGCAGAGAAGCAACCCTGGAAGGGAGTGGAGGCCCCGCCAAGTTGCCCTTGACAGGAGCATCTGTTCTCACCTCCCAAAGAATCCAAGTCAGCTCCTCTGGGGGGTGAGTTCAGTAGGACAGGATGATCCAGTGTAGCAAACAGATCACGTTCTGCTCACAGGGTCACAGGAAGTCATTGTTTCCCCGGTCACCTGAATGACTGTCCTACTTTTTCCTCTAACTTTTAATTTTCTGTTACAGAAAAGTAGAAAAGCTTGTGCGATGAATATCTTTAAACTCTTCACCTACATTCATCAAATGCTGTCATTTTTACTTTATCTCTTTCTCTAGATACACATTTCCCCCCTCATTTGGAAGTAAGTTGCAAATACCATCCCTAACTACTTCAGTACAAATCTTCTTAAAGTAGTCTTCTACATAGCCCCAATATCTTGTTCACTCTGAAGAAATTTAACACTGATATACAGTTTATATTCACTTTTCCCAATTATCCAGACAATGTCCTTTATAGCTTTTCTCCATTTTTTTTAAATTAAAATATACTCGAGGATTAGTCATTGCATTCGAGTGCCCTGTTTCTGAAGTCTCTTTTAATCTGTAACAGGACCCTACTCCCCCATTTTTTCCCTTTCATCGTCTTGACATTTTTGAAGAGTGTAGGTCAGTCATTCTGGAGAATGACCCACAACTTGGACTTGTCTGATTCTTTCCTCATGATTGAAGTTAGGTCCTATTTTTTTTTTCTTAAAATTATGGTGGTGAAACATCTGTACCACAAAATTTACCACCTTAACCATGTTTGTGTCAATTCAGTAGCATTAAGTACATTCATAATATGTTGCAACCATCACCACTATTTATTTCCAGGATGTTTTCATCATTTCAAACAGAAATCCCATGCCATTAAACACTAACTCCCCATATCCTGTACCCCCAGCTCCTGGCAAGTGTTATTCTGTTATCTTCCATCTCTAAGAATTTGCCTATTCTAGGTACCTCACATAAGTAAAATCACACGATATTTGTCCCTTTGATACGATGTTTCACTTGGCACAATGTTTTCAAGGTTCATCCCTGTAGTAGCATGGGTCAGAATTTCCTTCCTTTTTAAGGCTGAATAATATTCCATTGAGTGTATGTACCACATTTTGTTTATCCATTCATCTGTTGACAGACAACTTGGGTCATCTCCAGCTTTTGGCTATTGTGAATATTGTTGCTATGAACACTGGGGTACAGGTATCTGTTTGAGTCCCTGCTTTCACTCCTTTGGGGTAAATACCTGGGAGTGGAATTCCTGGATCATATGGTGACTGTTTTTCTTTTTGAGGAACTGCCTGACTGTTTTCCACAGCGGCTGCATCATTTTACATTCTCACCAGCTTCTGATTCTCCAATTTCTCCACATCCTTGCCAACCTTTCTTTTTTGTAATTTATTTTTTATAATAGTCATCCTAATGGTATGAGGTGGTAACTCCTTGTGGTTTTGATTTGCATCTCCTTAATGGCTAATAATGTTGAGTGTCTTTTTATGTGCTTATTGGCCATTTATATATCTTCTTTGGAGAAATGTCTATTCAAGTCATTTGTCCATTTTTTAATCCGGTTGTTTGTTTTTCTTTCAGTTATAGGAGTTCTTTTCATACTCTAGGTGTCAATCCCTTATCAGATATATAATTTGCGAATATTTTCCTCTTGTTCTGTGGGTTGTCTTTCCACTCTCTTCATAGTGTTCTTTAGTGCACAAAGTTTTTCATTTTGATGAAGTCAAAATTACCTATTTTTCTTTTGATTGTGCTTTCCGTGTCATATCTTAGAAATCATTGCCACATCCAATGTCATGAAGATTTTCCTCTATGTTTTCTTCTAAGAGTTCTATAATTTTAGCTCTTAAGTTTAGTCTTTGATCCATTCTGAGTTAAGTTTTGTATATGGCGTAAGGTAAGGGTCCAGCTTCATTCTTTTGCATGTGGGAATATCCAGTTTTTCCAGTTTGCTAAAAAGACTGCCCTTTCCCTATTGAGTGGTCTTGGCACCTTTGTCAAAAATCCATTATTTCTGGGCTCTCTACTCCATTGGTCTGTATGCCTGTTCTGTTCCATTTTAAGACGTATATGGTTTCTTCCAACCTCCTCCTAATACTTGTATCCACTCCCTCAAAGAGAAGGAGAATGAGGAGGAAAGAAATGTAATATTATGAGGCCCTGGATCTGAGTACCAGAATGAGTGCAGTGTTCTCAAGGTGCCATTTTCAGAGAAGCATTCAAATTGTCAGTGTTGAGCGAGCTGTTTATTCTATCTGAATCCATCCACTTACTGTCTGAGGCAAAAACATTCTCTACATTTTTTTTCCCTGTTACCAAACTTAGAGGACCCAAATATGCTTCAAGTCATGTTGTTTTGAAATTCCACACAATGGGAATGAGATTGGTGTCATATGTGGGTTTAGCCTTTAATTCACAGGAGGACTGCAATTAATCAGCAGTTATTTACTGAGTACACGTTATGCGGGACACTGTAACATAAATTCATATACATGGTAGCCTACAGTGTAGTTGGAGAGGCAAAGTGTATATATATGTGTGTGACTTGATGACTACTTGGAGATGGGAGAGATGAAAATTGAAATAGTTGGCAAAATCTCCAAAGGTGGGGTCTTCGGGAAATTGGTAAAGAGGAAGAGTATATTAAGATTCAGGGCTGAAAGTCAAGAATACAGGGTATTGAGACGTAAAGGCAGGAATGAGTGAGCTCTCTGGGGACAGTGAGAAGGGCAGCCTGATTAGATTAGCGGGTGTGTGTGGGAGAGCACGAGTGGATGGGTGGGGTGCAGCTAAATTATGTAGGATTTTAAATAACCTGGCAAAGGAATGTGCATTTGATTGATTAGACAGTAGGTTACCCTTAAAAGCTCTTAAATGGTGTGATTAATTTTTTGAATGGAGGAGTGGGGCCCTATTTTAGGTAGGTTGGTCCAGAAGGGGATGTGGGATAGATTATTGAAGAAGAATTGATTCATTTCTCATAGGGCTTCCCTGGAAGAAAAGTAGTAGATCTCTGCCCCAAGTCCAGATTGAGGTGTATACACAACCCTTCTTACTGGAATCTGCTGTTAGAAAATGCACTGGATCTAAGATCTTATGAGATCTTGCCCACATTCAACCCAGCCCACTAACCTTTTGTGTTAATGGGCATAAAATTTCCACTGTCGGTTCTGTTTTGCTTTGGCACCCTCCCCAGATTGCCTCATCATGGTGCCATGTTTCCAAAGCTTCCAAGCTACAGGCAGGGCTGTAATTTTAGTTTCTTCATTTTTACAAAAGGTCAAGTTTTCTAAAGCTCTTAGTGGGTGAGCTGGAATTTGTCTGTGTTGAGAAGGTGCAGGAAAACTGGGGGACATTGCAGCTGACCTTTAGAGCCTCCTCCCCATTTCTCCCCTCCTCCTGCCACCTTCCTTCCCGAGATGCTGAGCCTCATCAGGACCTGGTACTTCTTCACTCAATGCTTTCCCACAACAGCTGAAAAACTACAAGGGGTTCAAGCCACTTAGTCCCAGACAGGAATGTTGAGCCTTACCAGGTGACATTCTGGGGGTCATAGGAAGAGAAGCTAAGCAGGAAGTGTCCTGTGGGCTAGAAATAGGGAGATGCAAGGACACCGGTGAACATTCCGGAGCGCAGTGCTGGGTGATGGCATGGGGAGGACCATCAGGCTGTGGTCAGAGGCTGGCTGCCTCTTTACCCTCCCTTCCCTGCCTGAACATTCCCGACTCTGGCATCTCTTCAGATGGCTACCGTGTTTGGTTTTCAACCAGAACAAACAAAGAAAAGAGATTTGTTTTCCTGTCTGCTTCTGCTGAATGGAATCTCTGATTCTATTTACCAGTCATGCCTCAGACACCCTGGGACTGGTTAGGACTTTAAATCCTGAACACACTCAACTCCTAGCTTTACTGAATCCTTTTCCATATCCTGAGCCTGGTACAAACTTCATCCTCCCCCTCACCCCCAACCTCCCTTCAGTCTGTGGGTGATTCTGCAGCCAACTCCTGGCTAATATTTCACCCACAAATTACTATTTCAGCTGAACTTTCCCGAACTTGAGCATCCTTACCGAATATTACGGGCTTCCTCACAATGCAGTTACCTTCATATATGCATGTCTTTCTGGTACGATTTTGATGTAGTGAAAAATCTCCTTTAATTTTAAAGGGCATACAGTAAGCTCAGGCCCCCAAGGGATGTTACAGAAATCTGGAGTTCTACCCTATTCATACCTAATTCCAACCTTCCAGGAGTTTCAGACAAAATGTCCTAGAAAGCTTTGTGCTTTGGCGTTACTTTTTTCACCTCCTTTCCCCCTAACTGAAAATGGGATGAGGAGCATGAAAAGGGGCTGTGAATCAGAATGACTAAAAAACAGCACACACGATATGAGGAGACTTTACACCTCCCACTTCTGCTCCCAGGGGTCAGGCAGTAGAGGAAGCTCGCAGGTAAGTAAATTTGCAGATGCCCACGCGTGTCCAGAACATTCCCCAAGGGTCATTAGAGACTGTCCAGTGGGGGCGGGGGGGCCCGCCTTCCGTTTGGGGTTTCTTTTAGAAGCTCTGTCCCGAGAGCATCCTGTTCTGTTCTATACATGCCCATGGCTGTCGCCAAATTGCTAGGCTGAGTACAACAGTGCTCCAGGGCCTGGCACTGGGTTAGAACCAGAAGCTGAGCTACAAGGCCTGGGTCCCAAGCCTGGGGTGGGAGCTATGGCCAGTCCTCCCCACGAGCGCTTCGCACTTGCCTCTCCTTCTCCTCCTCCTCCTCCTCCATATCCCAGGCTTAACCCCTTCCTCACTCAACAGCTGAAGGCACTTCTAAATGTTTTCAGGCATAAAGCCGACCCACTCCTTCTCCCACCCTCACGTGGGTGGGCAGCTCGGCTGCTGCCTACCCGGGACAGGAAGAGGCTGAGCTGGGGTCCATCCGAAGGGGGCCGGCAGCCCAGGTGCACAGCCCCTCAGTGAGGACGCCCACGAAGGGAAGGGTCAGCCTCCCGCTATATTTAGAAACGGCTTTCCTGCTTGTAGAGGGCAGTGGGCCGCTATGGCTATAATTATGACTGGAGAGTCACTTTCCTTTAAAACTCTATTTTCAGGTGTTTACCATTTTCTTTAAAGCCTCACAGGCAGGAGACTCCGGTGCACTGAGTCTCCCGAGGAAGGAGCCTGGGAGGAGCTTGGTCCAATTTCGCTGAGGGGGTGGAGGGGGCCCGTCCATCGCCTAGATGGTCAGTGAGTCTCAGTTCACTGCGTGGATGGACCAGGAAGACAGGCTACTGCCCCCTGTTCAGACCTGTGCTGCCCCCACCCAGCTAGCACAGCAGCCAGTGGAGCCGGACAGCTTGGGTTCAAACCCCACGTTGCTGGTTGTGTGACTTGCTTACTAGCTGTGTGACCTGCTTACTAGTTGTGCAAACCTGGGCAAGTTCCTCACCAACGGCACCTACCTTACAGGATCATCGCGAGGATTAAAGTGTGTAGGACAGGCACTGGCCTATAGCAAGCACATAAGCATCACCTTGATGACATGTTCTTTTTCCTTGTCTGTAAACTAAAGAAGTGCTATTAACTGTTGTGCTGGTCCTTCTGCCCTGTGGACAGCAAGCGCGTCCACTGTGTGTGGTGACGCCAGGAGGAGGCGCAGAGGAAAGGAAGGGCCCGGCTCCCACTCTCTGGGAGGGCACGAGACTCCCAGAGAGACACCCAGAGAATATGCAACAAGGGGAAAACCCGCCCCCCACTTTCGCTCGTGGAAAGGGCCTTGACACAAAGACCTCTCAGAGGCTTGGACCTGGGGTCACTTCTCCATCCTGAGCAGAACACCAGCTCAGCCCGGGGTTGGAGCAAGCTGTGGAGGGGTCCGAGGGCCTCTGACATGCCTTGATGTGGGGGCCACAGCCCTGCCCCAGTGATTGGCTGTCCCTGTGGCCACTCCTCACACAAGGTGCCCTCCTTCCTGGCACAGGGTGTGAAAGACGAGCCGGAGGACACACAAAACTCGACCTTGCCAACTGACCAGGATTCTGGCCAGGGCCTATCGAGCAGCTGATGGGCTCCTGTCACTGGGCCTGAAATCTGCCCCAGAGATTCTGGCTCTGCCTCCCAGCCTGGCCCCACATTCAGAGCCCAGGCTCGGGCTCACTGGTGCCATCTTCAGTGTGTGTGTGGAGGGCCACAGCTGTGTCCCCCAAGTCTCCCCCTGCCTCTGCTGAACCCCCAGTACACTCTGGGCTTTTATAATCGGAGTTCTCCTTGCTTTGCTTTGTCCATCCAAATCCTACCTAAATCTGTCAAGTCCATGTCAGTCTCACCTCCTCCAGGAAGCCCTCCCTGCCTGCACAGCTCACACCACTAGTCTCACTGTCCTAGGTTTCCTAGTTACCTGTTCCATTCATTTGGAAATTAGAAATACACAATTATATTTCCCCCAATATTCGAGCCCCCGTGTGACTGCAAGGCCCTGGGGGTATGTGTTGCGGGAATCTCTAAAAGGAAAGGACAGGGTCATCTTCTATCAAGAAGCTTAGACTCTAGGGAATTCCCTGGTGGTCCAGTGGTTAGGACTCAATCCTCTCTCTGCCCTGGCCTGGGTTCTATCCCTGGTCGGGGAATTGGATCCCACAGGCCACGTGGTGCAGCCAAAAAAAAAGAAAAAGAAAGAAAAAAAGCTTATACTCTAAAGGGATGGCCTGGGAAACCCTCCTGCCGTATGCTGCTTCTCAGGTCTGATGTTATTATTTAATGCGGTAACAGTAATCATAAACAATTGAGGGGTACTCGCCGTGTGCTGGTCCTGCTCTAGGGGCTTTACATGGACTGTCTGACCTGTGATGGTCCTCCTGTAAGGAAAGTGCTATCAGTCCCTCTTTACAGATAAGGAAACTAAGATGCAGGGCAGTTAGGCAGTGGCCCAGCATCAGCCCGCTGGAGAGCCGGCGTGTGAACCAGGCAGCCTGACTCTGTGGTTATGCTCTTGACCGCTGTGCCGTATTTTTCCTGGGTTTCACCTTCTCTGTTCAACAAGAGTGAAACCCGCGGAGGCAGGTGCCTTGTCTCACCCCTCTTCATGCCCCTGCAGCCCTCGGTGCATGGCCATCTCTGCAGGCAGAGGCGTGCACAGGTCCTAAGCACTCAGTGTCCAGGGAGACCTTGGCTAATGGGCCGAGCAGCACAGAGGCAAGGGACCGTCCACGGGTCCTTAGTTGGGAAAGGAGTCCAGGAGGCCAGGGCCCAAACACCACTCTGTACTGACTCTTAGCTCACACTGCATCCCTGCTAACCCAGTTCTTGCCCTCGGCCCAGACCACGGAGGCATCCAGCTAGGCCTTAGGAGGGCTTTATGTGATGTAGGCCCACTGGAGCAGGCCCAGAAGCAGTAGTAACTTCAGGTTGACACTTACCAGGACCAGAGAGACCCAAACAACGCCTGAAACTGGGAATGTCCCACCTTGAGAACAGACTCACCCCAGATCTACCATCCTCCAGGGATTTCTCACCACATCTGCCAAGTTAGAGGGATTGTACGTCTGAAAACAGAGGGCACTCAGGCAAGAAAATACCCATCCTCATTCAAGGAACAGATTCTCTGAAGTTGAATGAAAATCTTGCTCCCACTCTAGTTACTCACCTGTCATGTCATCTATTTCTTTCATACTCATTGATTGCCTACTTAGTATCAGAAGCCAGACAAGCACGGAGGACACATACAAGACCTGGCTTCCTGCCCTCCAGCAGCTTACAGTGTAATACAGGAGATGGTTCTAGTGCTGAACACACACACCTGCAGCGTGGGTTCTGTCATAATGATTATCTTAGCAACCATTTATCAATCGCTCGTCCTTTGCCCCTGTGCTAATAAATGCTTTAATAGAGTTTATCTCATTTAATCTTTATAACAAATCTGGAAATAATTATCCCCACTCCACACATGGTGGGTAAAGCTCTGAAAAGTTAATTTGTAGCAGAGCTATGATTCAAGCCTAGGTCTGTTGGACCTCGGAGTCTGCTGTCCTCTTGAGAGGTTCAGACTGAGCACCAATGAAAACAGAGGTCAAAGTCACCTTCGGCTTAGCTACCCAGAGCATCTTGGTGGAAGAGGTTCCTGTAGAAGTCTCCTCTAGATGACCCTTCCTTTTCTCTCTCTCTTTTTTTTTTTTTTAACTTTTTCACCAAGCTCGCCTCCACAGAACTCCCAAATGAATCCTTCTAAGATACAGCTATGATCATCATGGACTCCTAAGAGCGCTTCAGTGATCCCCCTGAAAACCCCAAACTACTCTTAAGCCTGACATTCAGTGTCCCCAGGGCCAGGTCCATCCTGGCTCTCTGGCCCCCTTGCTGCGCCCTCCCCTGTGTTCTTGCCAAATAAAATGGTTTGCTCTTCCGTGTGCAGCCACTGCAACTGCTTCTGATCGCATTCAGGCCACTCCTTCCACCTAGAATCCTTTCATCAACTTGGTCTCTCCAACTCTTACCCACCCTTTAAGGTCCAGCTGAAATGTCACTTGCTCTATGACAGACAGTTACCAAGCTAGAGTATATATATAATATTTTAAAACCATGTTATGCATCTGATTTCCTCCAGTAGAGAGCTAGTTCTTTTTTTTATTTTTTATTTTTTTTAATTTAATTTTTTTTTGGGGGGGGGTACACCAGGTTCAATCATCTGTTTTTATACACATATCCCCGTATTCCCTCCCTTCCTTGAGAGAGCTAGTTCTTTGAAAGCAGAATCCAAATCTCCTCTGTTCTTCTAGTTTCCCATATCCTAGTATATCTTTCTGTTCCTCCATATCCTAGCATCCTAACCTGATTAGCTCTCCATAAACACTCATTGGATAAATTAATTCAATCAAAGAATAAAATAATTCAGTGGGCCAATTTGCATGTGTAGGGCTCTCCCCTGCCAATCTGCCTTCAAGGCGCTCCTACCATTACACAACTTGCAAAGGTATCTAGACAAGTATACATTTAGGGTCCTAGAAAGCTGGGATAGAATTGAGCCCAGCAGGGTGAGACTGTGGAGAACAATGCATCATTTGCACAGCACATTGTGGAGGAAAAGGATGGGACTAGAGTTCAGGGTGGGGGAGAGGAAGGGCTATAATAGAATTGAATTTCATTCTTCACAATATCGCCCAACATCCTGGTATTTGGGGAATGCACCTCCCTTCCCAGTGTGAACTGTGGCACCCTCGCCAAGCCCAGGAGCCCAGACTCTCCCTGGTGGACCAGTTGGTTTTCCCCTGAGCCCCTCCAGACCTACTGCCCCCTCACTCATCCCAGGGCACATGATGGATGTGAATTAAGTCTAAGGATGCATGCTCTTGGGCCAACTGAGCTCGGGCCCAGGTTGAAAAATGACCACTGGGCCTTTAGATTCAGAGCGATGTCTCAGGTGGATGGGAAAAGACCCTCCCGGATTTGGGCTCGTTCGTTCAGGGTCTCCCAGCACTGAGCAGGCTGGCTGAGCGGGCCGTCTCAGTAGGAGGATGAGCCCCAGGACTGGTGTCTTCACACAGGATCTGAAGGTGAAAGGGGAGCTGCACCTGGGGTGGGGGGAGGTGGGTGGGAGCTGGGGATCTTTCTCAGAGATTAGACCAGCTTTCTGTTTCTGGGACAACAGGGCTGCAGGCCCACAGTTTTGAGGGTAGAAACATATAAAAACAGCACTGTCGGGTGGCTCCTGCCTCTGGGACGGATTCTGTTCCCAAGCCCCTTTCTTGGCTCCATTCACCTCACACCTGCCGCCTGGAGGGCCCGGCCTCCAGGTGAGGTCTGTGCAAGAGATGCTCCGCCTTAGAGCACGTGGCCCAAGTCTGACGAGTCTTCCAAACCTCAGAAGACTGTAATAACAGGTTGGCAAATGGGACACTTCGAGGTCCCATTAAAAGTCTTGTGGGACTTCAGGGCTTAGATCTGTGGGAAACGAGGAGAAGGTAAATGTAAACCTATTGAAAGCAATCCACGTGAGAGCAGGATCTCCTTACCCGGGGTCCACGGGGAATTCAGGGGGTGGTGAACCCGCTGAAACTGTGTGAAAATTATCCATGTACGGGTAGGCATGGCTGCATTTTTTTCTGGGACCTTTATCAGATTCTTAATGGGTCTGTGACCTCCTGAAAAGTTAAACAAAACAACACCAAGCATTTTTCTAGAGGATAAAGGTAGGAACTGGGTGTCAGGGGAATTTGTAGGACATTCCAACTCCTCCCACTTCCCATGTGCTGCAAACATGTGTGCAGTGGAAACAATGACAAATGCAGGGAAGTGACAGGTCACCTTTTAAAAAAGACCTTCAAACGGGCAGCATCCTGAGGCTTTCCGGGGTTTCTTATAAAAGCTGTCCTCCTCTCCTCCACTAACACCACCCTTCTAACCTGTCCCCTTCCTTCCATCCTGCCCTCACCACCACAGGACCGCCTACTCCAGTCTCTGCTCCTTGTCCACAGGGACCGAGGTCAGGAGGGGAGGGGCCTCGTTTGTCAGGCTGGAATAGTAGCCACTCCCGGAAAGGCTGAGCACACCCTTCATCTGACCTCGTAGTGGCCAAACTCTTCAAGCATGTACCTCTTGAACACTTCAAAAACTCTCTTGGATTCCTCCAAGTAGTTGTCATTGTACTTTTAGTGTCCTTGAAGGAAAAGCTACATGCTGATAGAAAGCTACAGGGCATTCAACAATCCTTTTAATATGTATTTTTAAAGTTACAGCAGCATCTCTGTGTGCTTGAAAAACCGCACAGCACCTACATGTGAGGTGATTTAGTTATCTGGTCTAGTAATGTGCAGTGTGCAGTGGGTTTTAAGGACCCGTACTGTAACTAAGGACCCTCCCCCATCTCAGGAAGCAGGAATCACTGGTCTAATTTCAGCTCTTCACTTCACAGATGAGGAAACTGTGGTCTAGAAAATGAAGCACTTCGTTCTAGAACCTAGGTCCTCTAACTATCTGGGCTCTTTGTTGGATGCTCTTAGGGCATCCAGTCCCCCATTAGCCCTGGGATAGCCCCCCTCCCACACTGCTCCCCACATTAAGACACCTCTGAAGGGCACCTGAGGGAAAGAATGGCTCCTCAGGGCTTGTGGGTTCTGGAAAGCAATCAGAGAGTCCACCGAATAACGCCAGGCCTTGGCGGCAAACTGGACCACAAAGCCCTGACAACGGCCACCGTGGGCTAAGGGGAAGGGGGTGGGAAGGCCCAGCTCCTTCAGTCTCACAACAGCCCTACAAGTATTATCTTTCTCATCTTCATTTTACAGAGGAGGAGCCTGAAGCTTAGAGGGGCAATGACAAGGTCACACAGTCACTGAAGGCTTCAGAGAGAGGATTCGAAGACAAGTCTAACTCCAGACCCTGAGCTCCTGACTGTTTTGCAATGTTATGTCATGTGAGGCTGGCTGGGCTCAGGATTCTCAGGTCCACTTTAGGACTAAATTATTTTGCTACCCCTGTGCTCAGGGAATCATTCTAAACCCAGTCCCGGCTTAGCAGTAATGCAGAAGCCCCTCTCTTCCAGGAGGCTGGTAGCATCTTTGTCACACCTTCCAGGAACAATACTCAATGCTTGAGGGCAGAGGCACTTACCCTTTCAAATTCACCAGGGAGGCTAGAGAGGGTCAGCCCCTCTGCTCATTCACACCTCTGCTCAGGCCACTCTCTGTCCTAAGATGCCCCTTCCCTACCTAACTAAAGGGGATGGGCTCAGGTAAACACTTCCCTTCCCCAAGAAGCCCTTCAGAGCCATGTGATTCCGCACTGATTTTCCATTCCTTCTGAAGCATTTTCTCTTTGGCCTTAAACACAGCTTCTGCCTTTTGTCTCTTCTGACTCATGCGTGAGAGTCTTACACCCCAGCAAGCTCCTTGAAAGCAGGGGCCAAGTCTTAGACATATTCTGTCTCCCCAACCCCAAGCTCCCGGCTCGGGGCTGGACAAACCATGACCCGCAAATAAGAACTTGCTGAATTAAATCCAACAGTCCTGAGAACAAATGTCCTCCCTCCAGAATGAAACATCATTTGGGCTACTGTTCCCTCCAAAGACACTACGGGCCCCCCACTCCCTACCTCGTCCGCATGGGGCTCGTGAACCTGCTGGGATTTGTTTTCGGCCCCTTGTCAGAAAGAAACCTGACCTTTCTGAGGATCTTCTGTCTGTGGGGCCCCCAGGGCTCAGCCTGGAAGACGTGAGACCTGTTTTTCCGCACTGAGCCCAGCAGCTCGGGAGTCCGGGCAGTGGGTCAGAGGCAGAGATGAGGAAGGCATGGTCAGCTACACTTGCGTCACTTCTCAAGGGTTCTTGTGAACCAAGTGTGTTTGCCTTTTGCAACCCTGGGAGCCGCTTCTTCTCTGCAGACTGAGATGTGACGTCTAGGGGTAAGAGGCAGTTCAGCTCCTGCTCCAACACCTTTGTCTCCCCAGAGCCCAGCACTCTGGCACTGTGACTGAGCGGGCCCTCGGCCATCATGCTGTTCCACGGACCTTTGCTGGGCCAACCCAGACTGCTAACTGAGGCCCACGGGAGGCTTGAGCTGGCCACACACCACCCTGAACCTCAGTTTCTCCATCTGTACGGTGGAGGGGGCGGGCACAACTGGGCACTAGATTCCTCGCTGGGGTAATGTTCTAGAGTCCTAAAATAGCACGGCCGCCTCGATACCTCCCCACCGCTACCCCCACCCCAACACTGACTTCTCCAGGGTTTTCAACCACACTGCAGTCAGGGCAGAACCTTGGCATCTTCCAGCTAGGAGTTCCTAGCCTGTTGACAGAATAAGTCTGCCACCATCCGGCACCCTAGAAAACTAGTGAGGGAGGGGAGGGACACAGGGGCCTTTCCTCAGTTTGATGATGAATGAATAATTCACACTCCCCCCTAGTTACCTTTGGGAAAAGCTTTACCCCTTTCACACTGCTGCAGTACTATTATTCACCGAATAATTTTAATAACAATAACATCTGAAAAGTTGACCTCTTCTTTACAGTTTATGAAATGATTTTACATCTGCTAACTCAATTTAAAAATCCGCATGACAACCTCATGTAGAAGACAGGAATTATTAGTCCCATTTTATAGACCAGATAAATGGTCGGACTTACCTAAGTCACCCAACCATAACGACAGTGCTGAGAATGGGTGTCCCAATGGCAACCATAGGTTCCTGGAAGCCAGGGGGAAATACACACCCCTTTAAGGATGCTTACTTTACCACGGGAGAAGTCAGTGGAGCATTTGAAGGAAAAAAAACTCACTAATATATAAATTATATGCAAATCACATGTAAGTGTGGCTCCAGAGGATTTGAGCCAAGAGCTTGGAGGCGTTTTGCAAAGGGAGGTGGAGGCTCCCATTCAATCCCTTTCCACAAGCTGGAGCCAGAGAGAGCCGGGGAGGCTGTGAGGGAAGAGAATACGGGGCCATTTCCAGCCTGCTTTGCTCTTTCTCCTGACAGTCCTGTTGGGGAGAGAGACAGTGGGAAGGCGGCGGGGATCTGGGCTGGTGAAGGGTGTGGAAAAGAGAAAAGAGCTCCCTTCTGCACCCCGCAGTTCTGCCCAGAGCTGGCCAGGAACGGAGCACCGGCCTCGGGCTCCGGGTCCTTCATGAAGCTGTCCCCAGCCCAGGAAGGCAGGGAGGGAGGGAAGAAGGGAGGCACGAGCTGCGTTCCCTCCATGTCCCCCACCCCTGGTCCTCTGACTCACGTGGGCCAGGCGCCACGGGGACCAAGCCTCCTGCTAGAACATGGCAGGGTCTGATTCTTCTCTCCAGAATGGAGAACACTTTGAAAATGGTGACCAGGTTAAACGATATAATCACCTAAATTGGGCAAAGGAAAATGAGGTGACCCTTAAGAAAGTGACACAAGACCTCCATACCCACAGCATGTCCCGTCTGGAGAGGCAAATCCGGTGACCTCGGGGCAGCTCTTCTGCAACTTTATATACTGTCCCCCAGGACAGGCAGGAAGTCAACTGCTCTGTGGCAGGAAAGGCCCTGGGTCAGGCAGGAAAAGCCACTCGCCTGGGTCATCCAAAGAAGACTTGCTGACCGGAATCCATAGGGTGACCACAGAGCTACAATCAACAATGTCTTAGAGAAGAAAACCACTGTGCTCGCACTTACTCAAGGCTAGACACTTTAAAATTATCTCACTTCATCCTCCCAACATCTCTGTAAGAGAGGAACTCTTTGCGACCTCATTTTACAGGGGGTAAAGGTCAAGGTTGCTAGCCCATGGCAGAGCTAGAGTTCACACTCAGGGAGGGTGACCCGGAGCCTGCACTCTTGCCTAGAGCACAGCACTGCCTCCACATGGCGGGGGGGGGGGGGGGTCTTTGACCCACAACGCCCAGAGGCGTGACCAGAGTCGGGGAAGGCCAGGCTTGGTGGTGACCGAGGCCTCTGCACAGCAGTGGCTTCAGATCCACTTGTGCAGCAGAAGCTGGTTCCGAGGATGCAGGGCCTGGCCTCACTGCCCCATGGCAGTTGCCCAATCTCTGCAGCTCAAAAGAGAGCTGGGGTGAGGAAATCATAACATCTCAGGGCACAGGCAGGGGACACCCGGGGAGGGGGCAGGGACATCCCAAGAGCCTCCCCCTGCAGTCACCTCCTTGGAGACTCAGGGACCCGAGATAAAAGGCACAGGCCCCAGACTGGTCTTTTCATCCCGAGGAGCTTGACAGCGTCACCGACACCTCTTCATTACACACTCAGGAGGGAAGGGGACGTGAACTGTGCTTTGGCTGCGGCACGGGCCTTGGCAGCTGTTGTGAAGATAGGTCTGGAGGCCGAGGGACGCTGGGCGGTGGGTCGGGAGGCGGGGCGGGTGTTACACAGGGTTTCTCAGCGCACCCAGGGCTCTGACTTCAAGGGGAGGAGCCTGGGGAGCCTGTGTGTGCCGGGGACCAGCGTGTCCCCAGCATCTTTCTTCTGATGCCATCTAGGTGTGTACCAGACTTCACGACAACAACCTTCCTAGGTTAGGGGTCACGGGACAACACAGAGGTGACCATGCTCTTCATGAAATGCATGCCACTTGAGCACTGCCATTGCCAGAGACTTGCCACATTCATTTCGGAAGGCAAGCGCCCAGGGATTTTTTAATCCTTTATTGGCATAACTAGGGATTCTTATCTCCAGAATTAGGTCACAGAAGAGGCTGCTGTATGGAAGGGTGTTCTGTGTGGGACAAAACTTAAAGCTATGAGGTAGGAGGGCACCATGCAGTTTCCTTACACTGTGCAGAAGTCTTGCTTCTAATTGTAGAAGTTGGGAGACAGGCCCATGTCATAGTCAAGAGGCCCCTGATCTCGGCACCTTGGCCTCCTTCCTATTTGGAGATGGGGCGAGGGTGGGTTTCCTGGTGAATGTGTAACACTGTCGTTGTCATTTGCCCTGGGACCAGAGCATACATTTCCACTGTCCTAAAGAGAGCATGCACACGGATGATTTTCTGACATTCCATCCTTGAAAACTTTGTGCTGCTACCACTCAAGGATCCAGACACGGGTCCTCCCTAGATCAGGCCCTTGAACCTACACACATTCCTTTCCTCTGCAGTACAACCCATGATTAATCAGCAGAATGCAAGACATCTTGAGGCGCAAACCAGAGAGCTTAGTAATTTGCAGGTACACTACGCAGTTGCTCAATGCAGCCTGACACAGTTGACCCCAATGACTGGGTCATCACCACTGCTTCTGTTTCCTGCTTCCCTCTTCTGGCCCTGACTCCTGTAGAAGTCCAGGTCTGCTCCCAGAGCTGTTCTGTCTGTAGGACTTTGCCTCAATCTCGGCCAGGCAGCCACTCGGGATGGCAGCGTGGTTCTGGGTCTCCACACCCAGAAATCTCCTTGAACCAGTCCTTCACCTTCCTAAGACCTCCTCTGCCCCCAGGAATTCTCATCAGCTTTTTTTAACCAGTTTACCTCTAGCCCAGCCCACCGAAAGAGCTCTCTGTAGCCCTTCACCCCAGATGGGGTCCACTGGGATGGATACCCCGTGTCTCAGAGAGCAGTCCTCACTTCTCAGCCCTGTCCCTCCCCGTGCTTCCTACACCCACACCACCTCTCTGCCAGTCAGCAGGGCCCGCTCTTGCCTGTCTGTGGGTCCTGAAGCGGGTATAGGAAGTCTTGTGGGGTATGCTTCCTGTGCCACAGGAGCACGCAGCCCAGGGGCTGGGTCTCACGTGTAGCCCTCGGCACGACCCACGGTACACGCTGTCCTGGGGGATGAACCTGATGCTTTGGGAGGATTGAGAAAGAGGGATAAATTTAGCCTACAGGCTGAGGAAGGCTTCCCAGCTGAGCTGGGCTCTGAAGGGTAAGTAGAGTTTCTTCAAGTAGAGAAAAGAACAAGAAACAGGTATAGCTTTTGAAAGGGCAGGGTCAGGCCTTTTGAAAAACCATGCTCCTTTTGATACACATAATATGTTCCCATGTATCATTCTGATCCCTGAGATTCCCATGTGCCTTCCTAGTGGGGCCTGCATCTCCCCTCTGAGAACCACTCAGTGAAGTGAGAGATAACTAGATTGTTATTTCTGTCATCACAGTTCCTCCACACATGTACGTACACACACACACACACACACACACACACGGATGCACACCTTTTGCATGTTCACACCTCTGCTCACCCCTGATTCTTCAGAGAACCTCCCTGGGGTCCCTGCCTGGCCTCCGTGGTAACGTCAGGGGCGTGAGCCTGTGAGCAGGAGAGGTCAAGACCTGAGGCTCGACCACAGCCTCCCCAGCCAGGCAGCTTCCTCGTCTCTGCCTGAGAGCTGTGTGTCGTTCTCAGGGCGCTGACACTGCATGCCACGCGGCGTGTGAAGACACAGTCCTGCCCTCAGGCCCTGGGGGAGCTGAGCTAGAGAGAGACTCAGCTCGGGGTGCAAACTCAGCCCTACATGCAGGCAGGCTGGGCCCTGAGGTCCGAGGCCTCTGTCTCCTCTGAGGAAAAAGTGAGTGACTCGAGGGCCTCTTGGAAGAAGGCAGCTCTCGGGAGGAGTTGAGGATAAGAGGGAGACAGAGACCAGTCAGGACCCAGGCACTAAAGGACCTCTGGGGATGGAGGAGGGAGGGTGGCTACAGGCAAGCGGGTAACACGGGCAGGGGCAGGGACAGAGGAGGAAAGGCGAGGGCAAGACGGTGGCGAGAGAAGAGTGCCACCCTGCCGAGCCTCCCCTGGGTACACCTCCCTCCCCCACCTGCCCCGGGGCCCTCTGCTGAGCAGGTGCCCCTGGAGAAGGCTGGGAAGCAAAGGCAAAAAGACTGGAAGGGATGGTCTTCAGGAGGAGTGTGACCCGGCATCAAAGCCCCGGCTTTCCAGCCAGACCACTCATCCCCTCCCTGGCACCATCTCCCCAGCACACCTCGGGCCAGTTGCTTCTCCTTCCTCAACCTCACTTTCCTCTCCTGGAAGATGGGTTCCTGCAGGGTATTTTTAGTTGAAGTACAGCCAGTTTACAATGTTGTGTTAGTCTCACGTATACAGCAAAGTGATTCCATTTTATATGTATATATTCTTTTTCAGATTCTTTTCCCTTATAGGTTATTATAAGATACTGAGTGTAGTTCCCTGTGCTAGATAGCAGGTCCTTGTTGTTTATTTTATACATAGTAGTGTGTATATGTTAATCCCAAACTCTTAATTTATCCCCCTCCCCCCCCGCCCCACCAAGCTTATAGGGTTTAAATGAGACACTACCTTGGAAAGTGCCACATTCCATGCTTGGCACGAGTGGAGGCACACTCGTTGCTCCTTTGGTGGAAGAAAAGTCATTTACTCTTTAAAATACATGTTGAGATTTAGATGTAGAGAGAATGACCCAGAAACAAGAGAAAAGGATCCATTTGCGTCTTTCTAGGAGCAGCAGAGACGGAGGGTTTGACACAGCCGTTGTGCGGGGTTGCTCATCAGCAGGCGGGAGCTATTCCTGGTGGCTCAGAGCGCCCAAATCGAGCCAGCCTGGGGGGGCAGGGGATTGGGCATGAGGAGGAATCCGAGGGGCCAGGGCCAGGTCCCACCCAGGCTCTGCCACTGGGCTGCATGAGTTTGGGTGCATCACTAAAGCTCCGTGGCCACACTTTGCCTGGTGCCTTTTGTCCCTTTCACCCCGATTCTGCGATTCCACAAGGCCTCCTAGTATCCCTTGGGCAGTGTGTGGACTCGTCTGCTAACCAGTCAATCAGGGAATCCATCTCTCCACCCATTTACTTCACCTCTGACGCTTCTATCATCGCAACGATGAAAGCTTCCTGTTGTGGGGCGGGGTGGGGGTGCTGCAGAGATGGGGGCCCTTGGTTTATAAGGACGCATAGATCTTGATAAGGATCAGAGGGCACTCGGGCAATTCTGGTTACCAAGACAGAAATGAACCTGAAGCATCTAAGACCAGGAGGGGGATTTATTACAGGTGGTAGGGCCGCCCCCAGGAACCATGGGCAGGGTGATCAAGTAGCCCATCAAGGGTTTGGAAGCAGAAACCAGCACGCCCACGTGGACCCCAGCGCTTCCTTCCCTGTGCCTCTTACTTCTGCGCCTCCCTGTACATCTTGGTTTGTGTCATCAGCACAGGCTGAATAGCAACAGTGATCTCATTTCCAGCTGTAGGGGAGAGAGAATCTGATTGGCCCTGCCTGGGTGGGATGCTGAGTCCACTGAGCCACAGCCAGGGGAGCTGGGCATGCACAGGCCACCATGATGATCCTGCAGACACAATCTCACCAGTCTACCTCCTGCTGAGTGGATGGTGGATCTCAGAGGAGGGGAGGGTGTGACTGCCCTGACAGCCCAACGGGGGTTGCGTTATTTAGGACACACGTTTGGCTGCTGCAATCAGACCCCAGATAATACAGGCTTAGGCAAGACGGTAGTTTATTCCCCTCCATGTGCAGCAGTTTCCGTGCAAACAGTCCGGGGATGATACGGTGGCTCCACGGTGTTGGGGACCCAGGCTCCTCTTGCCTACAGCTCTTCCCTAAGGTCGTATGCCTTGTGCACATGGGTGAGGATGACTCCCCACAATGTTCACATTTGCAATCACGGAAAGCCAGGGAGGGAAGGCACGGGCCTTCCTTTTATAAGGGCACAGTCATTGCTGCTAACTTCTTATCAACCAGAACTTGGTGACGTGGACATGCTGCAAGAGACACCTGGAAAGGATGACTAGCTAGGTGGTCCTGTGCCCGGTCCACAACCTTGCAAGGTCAAGTAGATGTTGGGGACGACGTCCTACACAGGGCAACATGGTCTTGGTTCCCGGGAACTCAGGGAGGTGTCTGTCTATCCTGACCGTGGCTTTGGGAGGAGGTTATGCCACAGAAGAGTGTGGCCAGCAAGGGAAGATCATCAGCGTAGGCCCTGCCAAGGAAGATGGGCTGGCTGGGCTCACACTGGCGACGTCTAAACCTCCTGCTCTCTTATACCACAGCGAGGAAGTGCCTCTTCCTCTGCCCTAACTCAGGGTGCACAACAGGAAGTGCTTGAACCAGATTGCGGAAGTCAGTGTGATAACATGGGGTTCTGTAAAGAGGTGGTTTTCAGGGCTGCAGTTCTGGTAGCCCCAGTGCGGGCTGCTTACCTAGGGGAGCTGAAGTCACTTCCTGCAGGCGCTGGACCCACCCGTTGTGTCCCTCGGCTGTGTTGGCAGCAGCTGACCCAACAGTGAGGCCGTGTGGAGCGCCGCCTGCATGTAGGGCAGGTGTTGGCTGCTGGGCAGGACCACGGTGGGGGAGGCTGTGCCCACCGTCCCTCCTCTTGGCTGCCAGCCTGAGCTTCTGTTCAGCCACAAGCTTCTGGCTCCCCAGTACCTACTTGACAGGCGAGAGGCTTGGCTGGCGTCAGCAGATGCATGGGTCATGAGTCACGGTGCACAGGGCGGCTCTGCGGCCGAGCAGTCACCGCCCCGCACTGCGCTTTGGGCAAGAAAGGAGCCGCCAGGGGGGCCGGTGCCAGTCCCTGAGCAGCACTGATTCCATGCCTGCTGGGTATCAGGATGGGGGAGGCAGGGGGTGGATAAAAGAGCAGGAACTCGGGGTGGACCTCGAAGCTCTTGGTCACGGTGATGTCCAGGGTGGGAGGAGAGCCGGGCCAGGGGCCACTGGGGGCCTCACACTGCGTGACTCCGGCGGATCTGAGGGACCGTCCGTGTTCAAACATCATTTCCCCCATTTTAAAAAACAGGATAATAACTGTCTTGCTGAACCTAAAGGATTTACACAATGAAAAGTGCCCAGCAAAGGCAACGTCTGTGCTCCCTGTCTCCATGCCCTCCAGTGCCTGCGCCTGGACACACCTCCATGTGTGTAGTGACCCCTCCACGCACTGTGTGGACTGAACCCCTGGGATCGCCTGCTCCACTTACATGCAAGGAAGCTGAACGCCAGCGAGGGACGGAGACCAGCCTAGGGTGACACAGGACAGGGGGATGGCAGGCGTGGAGCGCACCGGATGGGATGGGGCCCTGCTCCTCAGCATCAGAGCCCTTCCTCTCCAAGTGGCAGCACCGGAGTCGAATCCCGATCTTTCAACTCTGACGCCTCTGCTCCCGCCCCTCACCGCCCTGCCCCAGGCTCGGGGGGCGAACATCATTAGGGCCGCAACGGGGTTCGTTTGCAGGAAAGCTGTGGCAGGCCGGTGGCCGGGGCTCACATACGGAGGCTGAGGAGCAGGGGCGGGAGCCTGAGAGGCTGAGAACCAAGCTGCCTGGGTTTCAGTCCCGGTTCGGCCACACGTGAGCTACGTGACCTCATTTCATCCCTTTACGCCTCAGCTTTCTCTTCTGGAAAATGGGGGTCGAGATTATATTTCAGCTCACAAGGCTGTTGTGCTTGGGAAAGTCCTGGTGCACACAAAGCACGTTGTTAAGTGTCTGGGGTTATTTGAGGCTAAGGTCAGGCTTTTATTGCTGCCGTGGCTACAGAGATGGCGACTACAGTAGGCCTTCACAGGAGAGCCTTTTGCTGATGGTGGAGTTTGCTGTCTCTGGATAAGACGAGACTCCTATAGGTGTTTTAACGGACTGGGGACTCCATTGTGCAAATTCTTGGAGAGCTGGGGTGCTTCTCCAGTGGAGATGGTCAAGGATTGACTACAGGGCTGAACAATCGGCAGACGGTTAGAAAGCAGTGACCAGTAACTCCTGGGGAGGTACGGACCTGGGGTGATGTCCTCTGTCCACACACACTGATTGCTGAGATATACACTGGTCTCCTATGAGCACATCTCTTTTCCTTTAAAAGTCTTTAAAATCCCAGGCTTTATTCAAATTTGCTCAGCATTGGAAAGTCAACAGAACCCCCAGCACAAAGAAGGTGGCTGAAAGCCAAAAAGGACCAGAGCCAGGAAAACTGTGCGCAAGGCAGCCCTGCTCCTGCCAAGAGTGGGATGTGATTTCTGACCCCCACCCCCACAGGGGGGCCCCAGCCGCCTCTCACTCCTAGTCCCCTCCCACCCCCGGTCCTACAGGCCACGGGTTTCTGCCTGAAAAAGCACTTAGGAGTTGCTCACTCAGGGCATTTCCTCCTGACCCGCTTCCTGAGTGCTGGGGCAGGACGCCCGTTCTGCTGAGAAGGTGGCCCTACCTCAGCATCCCCCACCCTGCCAGGCGTCATCACAGAGTCACTCACTCACAGCCAATGGCCACACCTGAGAGGTGGTTTGCTCATGGCTTCCCATGTCTACACCTGGCCTGACTGACCTGACAGGTTCCTGGAGTAGACCTGAAACCCATTTCCTGGTATAAATGTGCTTTCTGCCTTCTCTGCTGTGTGCCTGTCTTTGTAATTTCGTTCCGAGCCGCCATGTGCCATGGTTCCAGGAATGCTTCCCAAGATTGTCACCCCAAAATACTCCCAGCTCCACCAGCATCCTCACCGTCATCAGCCACAGGATACCTTACAGCGGACTCGCTATGGGGTCAGGTATTTTACATACTATCTTTAATCCACCCAGCACCCAGCCTCGCAAGGCTGATCCGTTAGGAGAGTGCTTCTCTGACGTGGATGGGCGTGTACGTCACCTGGAATGTTGTCAAAATGCAGATTCTGTTGAGCAGGTCTGCCGGAGGCCTGAGAGAGGCCTGCAGTCCTAGCAAGCTCCCAGGTGATGCTGATGCTGCTGGTTCTCACTCTTTGAGGAGCAAAGGTATCAGGAGGAACATTCTGGTTGCAAGTGACTGAAATCCACCGTGAACTGGTTAAGCAGGAAGAGGAGTTGATTAGGACGACGTCAGGTGTCTCACAAGGCCCACGGCGTGAAAGCCGGGCCTCGGGACGAGCTGGAGTCGGGAGCACTCACCCGACCACTCGACTCTGCTTTCTCCCTGCGCCCACGTCACGGCTTCCTTCTTCCTCTGTCCCCTCCTTCCCTCCCCTCTGTTCTGGTTAGTGCCAAGCAGCCTTCCCCACAGGCCTGTGGCTTCTGTGTCTTCTTCCTTGATCTACGCTTTGTTTTGGTTGTGCATATCTTCCAGTAACTTCCTAAGAAAGTGAGCAAAGGAAGTAAAATTTTTGCTACTAACATAACTGAAAATGCCTTTGCAGTTGACCGACAGTCGGCCTGGGTATAGAATTTTAGCTTCCAGAGTGCCTGTTGTGATGACTGATGCCATTTCCATTCTCTATTCTTTGTATCTCATGTCTGAAAGTTTTTAGATTCTTCTCTCTGCCCTCCAGTGTTCTCAAGGTTACCAGTGATGTGCCCTGGGATGGGTCTTTCCTCATTCATTATACTGGACACTTGATGAGTTCTTTTGACCTGGAAACTTGTGTCCTTCTGCTCTAGAATAAAAATAAAATTTTTTTTGGCTGCATCTGGTCTTAGTTGTGGCACGTGGGCTCTTCACTGTGGTGCTTGGGCTCTTCACTGCGGTGCATGGGCTTCTCTCTAGCTGTGGGCTGCGGGTCTTCTCTAGTTGTGGCACGCAGGCTCCAGGGCAGGTGGGCTCTGTAGTCTGCGGCACGTGGGCTCTCTAGTTAAGGTGCGCAGGTTCATTAGTTGTGGCTCAGGGGCTTGGTTGCCCCGAGGCATGTGGGATCTTAGTACCTCAACCAGGGATCGAACCCACATCCCCTGCATTGCAGGACAGATTCTTTACCACTGGGCCACCAGGGAAGCCCCAATACAATTTTTTCTGTGTGATTATTTATTTAGTCATTTCTTTCCCTCTCTTTTCTTTGTTCAATCTTTCAGGAGCTCCTGTTATTAGGAAGTTGGATCTCCTGACTGGATCCTTTAATCTTCTTATCTTCTGTATCAAATTTTCCATCTCTATCTATTTGTTTTAATTTCTGTGAGATTTCATAAACCTCTTTTTCTAACTTTTCAAGTTGAGTTTTAAATATTTATATTTTTATTTCATATTTTTAATTCCCAAGAGCCCTCTTTTTTTGTTCTTGGAATAATCCTTCCTTTAATAGAATATTGTCCTTATTTCATTGATGTAATAGCTTCTCTTCTGTCTCCAGGGATATTATCATTATTTTCCTTTTTTGAACTTTTTTCTCTCTACATTCTTTTCTCTGAGTTCCTGATTTCTTAACTATGGTTTCTTTCATGTAACTTTATATTTATATTAAAGGGTGAGGCACTAAACAGTTTACTGGAAGGGGAACTAAGTAGTGACGGAAGACCTCTTCATTGTACTCTTTTGAATCTTTTGAATTCTGAGCCACAGTAGCAGAAAGTGTATTCAAAAAACAAAAGTTTACTTTAAGCTTTATGTGCATGGGTATAGCTCATCCACTGAAGAACTTCACTGTAGGTAAATAGGGGGGACTTCTAAATGTCAGTGTTTAAAAATCTTCTCTCTGGGTCACCAAGTCTTTTCTGATGAGAATCTTCTAAACCCCTGTCTGGGGATAGGTGTTGAGGGTGGGGAGGGGTGGTGATACACCTGGCTGACAGTTTTCCTGAATGAGGGTGGAAGGAAGGCTGAAAATCCCACTGTTCAGAATGCAGATTTTCAGCCAGGGACCCCAACCCTCTCCCCACGACACATACAGCTGACCTGTCAGCCTCTAGAACATGCTTCTTAAACTATCTGTGCTGAAGGACTGGTTGTTAATCCCCCAGTTTGTCAGGACCCACTCGTAGTCAGGACCCACTCGTAGTCCTACCACACGTGGTAGTACACATGACCTACCATACGCGACTCACAGTAGGAGGTCAAACATCGAAACTGGCCTGTCTGTATCCTGTTCAGAAAGAAGCCGCCACTGGGCACGCAGCTGAATGCTGAGGCAATTTCAAATTTCTATAGAAGTTCTAAACACTTACTCTTACTTTTTGTACTTCTGTATCTTCTTAGGGCTCGTAACAGTCTGTGCATCTAAACCAGTTCACAACCACACTCTAAGAGCACTGCGCTAGAAAAGAACAAACCTCTAGTCTCTTGCCTTGAGGAGGAGCTGCCACCAGGCTTGGGCGGCGGGAGGAAATCTGGAGGTTCAAACTCCTCTGTAAATAGACTTTCGGTCCATCCCCCACCTCAGCTCTGCACCTCACTCCCACACGCCTCGGTACCCTGTGTTTCCAAATCTAGTGCCTTCCTGAACCGCTTACGTCCCGTTATTGGGTCCTTTCTGGAGGCATCAGGACACAGCTTCTACTGCTCAGCCAAGTCGCGTACCCCTCCTTGTTCTACTTGTTTCTGCCCCCGTTCTCTTTGTCCTTGCAATTTATACTTTTAAAAATACCTTTGCTGTTGTTAACGTGGCAATCTTCCCCACACTGGTGTACAGACAATGAAACATCTATCAGAGTTCCAGCTGATTTCTTTGCAGAGTTGATCCTAAAATTCATATGGAAATTCAAGGCATCCAGAATAATCAAAACGATCTTGGAAAAAAAAAGAATGAGTTTGGAGAACTCACATCTCCCAACTTCAAAACTTACTACACAGCTACATAATCAAGTAATCAAGTGTGCTAGTAGCCTAAGGATAGACATGTGGGTCAGGGGAATAGAATTGAGAGTTCATAATTGAACCCTCAGGGGACTTCCCTGGTGATGCAGTGCTTAAGAATCTTCCTGCCAATGCAGGCGACACGGGTTTGATCCCTAGTCCGGGAAGATCCCACATGCCAGGGAGCAACTAGGCTGGTGCACCACAACTACTAAGCCTGTACTTTAGAGCCTGTGAGCCACAACTACTGAGCCTGTGCACCAAAACTACTGAGGCCATGTGCCACAACTACTGAAACCTGTGCACCTACAGCCTGTCCTCTGCAACAAAAGAAGCCACCTCAATGAGAAGCCTGTGCACCACAACACATACCACAATGTGCACCACAAGAGTAGCCCCTGCTTGCCACAACTAGAGAAAGCCTGAGCACAGCAATGAAGACCCAAAGGAGACAACAATACATAAATAAATTTATAAAAAAGAAAGAAAGAAAGAAAAACCCTCAGTTCTGTGATCAACTGATCTTCAACAATAGTGCCAAGACAATTCAATGTGGGGAAAGAATGCTCCTGGGACAACTAGATATCCATATGCAAAAGAATGAAGTTGAACACCTACCTCACACCATACACAAAAACTAACTCAAAATGAATCATAGACCTAATTGTATGAACTAAAATTTTAAAACTCTTAGAAGTAAATACTAGAGTAAACCTTCATGAGGCAAAGCCTTCTTAGATATAATACCAAAAGTACAAGTAACAAAGGAGAAAAATAAATTAGACTTATGAAAATTTAAAACTTTTGTTTTCAAATGACACCGTCAAGAAAGTGAAAAGAGAACCGACACATTTGGAGAAAATATTTGCAGATCATATATCTGATGACTTGTATCCAGAATATATATGTCAGACAAATTAATAAACTGAGCCTGACTTTACTCTCTTATTACATAGAAAACATTTTTATTATAGATCTTACAATCTATAATAAAAAGACAAATAATATTTAAATGGGCAAAGGATCTAAACAGACATTTTTCCAAAGAAGATATACAACAAGCATGTGAAAAGATACTAACATCATTAGCCATCATGGAAATACAAATTTAAACCATAATGAAATACTATTTCATACTCATTGGGAGACTATTATCAAAAAGACAGATAATAACAAGTGTTGTTAAGGATGTGGAGACATTGGGACCACACATGCTACTGCTGGGAATGTAAAATGTTGCAGCCATTTGGGAAAACAGTCTGATGGTTCCTCAAAAAGTTAAACATAGGGCTTCCTAGGTGGTGCAGTGGTTGGGAGTCTGCCTGCCAATGCGGAGGACATGAGTTCGATCCCTGCTCCAGGAAGATCCCACATGCCGCGGAGCAACTAAGCCCGTGTGCCAAAAAAAAAAAAAGTTAAACATAGACCATACAACCCAGCGATTCCACTCTTAGGTATATACATTCACACAATGAATGACCGTCCAAAGCAACGTTGTTCATAATAGCTAAAAAGTGGAAACAACTCAAACGTTCATCAATTGAAGGATGGATAAGGTGTGATATATCCATACAATGGACTATTATTCTACAATGAGAAAGAAATGAAGCACTGATACGTGCTATAACATGAATGAATCTGGAAAACATTATGCTAAGTGAAAGACACAGTGGGTCATTTCTGTATGATTCCACTTACATAAAATGTCCAGAATAGGGACATCTATACAGACAGAAAGTAGATTCTTGGGGTTGGGGGGGAGGGGGGTGAAGAGGAAGCTGGGACGAAGTGAGAGAGTAGCATAGACATATATACACTACCAGCTGTAAAATAGAGAGCTACTGGGAAGTTGCTGTATAACAAAGGGAGATCAACTCGAGGATGGGTGATGCCTTAGAGGGCTGGGACGGGGAGGGTGGGGGGGAGTCACGGGAGGTAGGGGATATGGGGATATGTGCATAAATACAGCTGATTCACTTTGGTGTACCTCATAAGCTGGTACAAGAGTGTAAAGCATTCATATTCCAATGAAGAGCTTAAAAAAAAAAAAAGAAAGTAGATTAGTGGTTGCCTAGGCTGGGGCCTTGTGGAAGGGAGGAAATGGATATGGGGTTTCTTTGGGGGATAATAAAAATGTTCTAAAATTGATTGTGGGGATGGCTGCACAACTCTGTGAATATACTAAAAGCTACTGAACTGCACACTCTGAACAGGTGAATCGTATGGTACATCAATAAAGTGGCTGTAACAGAGTCAGTCCACCAGGTCTAACTACAGGTTTCCAGTGTCATCAGCCTTGACTGTGGGTGTCTCTAGCATGTCTCACGCACAGGGCTTCTCAATTATCATCATGTTAGGGGATCAAATCTGAAGTCACATGTTTGTTCTTAATCTAATGGTAATTTAGGAGATTGCTATTGACTTCATTATGGGATGTACCTAAAAATGGTGTTTACTGAGTCAGACAAATTAATAAACTGAGCCTGGCTTTACTCTCTTATTACATAGAAAATGTTTTTTTTTTCTTTTTAAAGAAGAGATCTCTTTTTATTAATAGCAAATAATACAAAAAGCACCTGCCTACTTGCCAGCCTGGGAATGCATTCTAAATGAGGATATAAACCCAGTTCATTCATTTAATCAACAAATATTTATCGAGCATTCACTATGCACTGGCTACTCTGCCAGATTCCACAAAGGCAATGGTGAACAAATTGCAGAGAGGAGAGAGCTAAATAAATAAGCCTTTAGGTCAAGGTGGACACAGCTTTCAAAGGACAGAGATCTCCCTGCCAGAGGACTTGGTGGTATTTTAACTATTGAGATGTTCAAAGAAATGTCCACACATCTTTTTTTTTCCTTTGAGGACTCAAGGTTGAGTTTTTTAAATTACATAAAGGGACTTCCCTGGTGCCTCAGTTGTTAAGACTCTGCCTGCCAATGAAGCGGAGACAGGTTCCATCCCTGGTCCAGGAAGACTCCACATGCCTCGGAGCAACTAATCCTGTGCTCCACAACTACTGAGCCTCTGCTCTAGAGCCTGCAAGCCACAACTACTGAGCCTGTGCAACACAACTACTGAGCCCACGTGCTACAACTACTGAAGCCCGAATGCCTAGAGCCCATGTTCCTCAACAAGAGAAGCCACTGCAAAGAGAAGCCTGCACATGGCAAAAAAAAAAAAAAAAAGAAAGGAAGGAAGAAAGAAAAAGAAAAGAAAGAAAGAAAGAGAGAGAAAGAGAGAAAGAAAGAAAGAAAGAAAGAAAGAAAGAAAGAGAGAGAGAGAAAGAAAGAAAGAAAGAAAGAAAGAAAGAAAGAAAGAAAGAAAGAAGGAAAGAAAAAGTATTTAAAACAATAAAAAATAAAATCACATAAATATTAGAATAAGACTAACAGAAATGGAAAAAGAGAAGTTTACAACAATTCTGCCACCTGCCCCCACCCCCGCTCCCCCCCATCAATTTAATTGTAAAACACCTCTCCACCCCACCCATTTTTTTAAAGCTTCCAGCTTCATTTCCCCCAGAGCTTTGGTCACATTCGCTGCATGTCTCTCAGAAGACCTCCGGAGACTCACCCAGGGAGAATCTCAGACCTGAGGAATTGAAGCCTGGTGGCCGCCAGGAGGCTAGGGTGGGGTGGGTAAAGGAGTAAATGTGAATCCCAGCGCCAGCTCGATTCTGGGTGCATTCCCCATGACTCAGAAACCAGGCAGCAGAGGCTCAGGAGGGGTGCAGAGGGCTGCCACGCTTCCCCACCCTGGTGGTACCAAGGGCTCCCATGCCCAGCTCTGTGGAGGCAAGTCCCCGCTTTGCAGGAGGTTCAAGAGTCAGAGATGTGCTGTAAAGTCTGGCACAGCCTCGGTTCTCAGGAATGGTGGCTTGCACTTTGTCTGGGACACCTACCCTACTCTCAGGCACTGTGATCCCCCTAAATTTCTAGGAGTCAGCTTTGTTATTCTCATCACTTGGGGAGTAGAATTTTTTTTAATTTTAAAAGGCTTATTTTACAATACGACTATAAAGTAATACATCCTTTTACAGAATCTTTGAAATTTTCAACAACAAAAAAAACCCCACGAAATCAAAATAATCTATAATCTGACCACTCAGAAACAACCAGTTGGGGGTATAGCTCAGTGGTAGAGCATTTGACTGCAGAAACAACCAGTTAACACTTTAACGTACATTGTCCCAGTATTTGCTGTGTGTGCATAATATGATAAATTATATACCTATAATGTCCTACTTTGTACCCTAATGAAGTTATTCGAACATTACCCATGTCATCACAAATCTTACGTAAAAGCATTAAAAATAAGCTAGCATTTAAAATACTAATGTCCCACAGTACAATCATAGCATAATGACTTAACCAATGCAGTGTTGTCAGTTACGTCCGGTTTTCACTATTACAAACAGTACCATCGTGAACGTTCTTAAAGCTAAATCCTTGCATACGTTTCTGATTACTTTCCCAGGATAAATTCATAAAATGGAACTACTAAGTCAGGCTTTTGAGACCCACTCACAAATTAACTGGGAAGGAAACACTTTTTTAAGTTTGTGTTTTATCTGTTTAATATTTCTCTTGGGCTTCCCTGGTGGTGCAGTGCCTAAGAATCCGCCTGCCAACGCAGGAGACATGGGTTTGAGCCCTGGTCCAGGAAGATCCCACATGCCACGGAACAACTAAGCCCGTGCGCCACAACTACTGAGCCTGTGCGCTAGAGCCCGAGAGCCACAACTACTGAGCCCACATGCCACAACTACTGAAGCCCACACGCCTAGAGCCCATGCTCTGCAACAAGAGAAGCCACTACAATGAGAAGCCCTCTCAACACGACAAAGAGCAGCCCCCGCTCGCCACAACCAGAGACAGCCCGCACACAGCAACAAAGACCCAACACAGCCACGAAAGATAAAATAAATAAATTTTTAAAATATTTCTCTTTTTCTACTTATAAAGGACACACATTCTTGTCAAAAAAATTTTTTTTAATGTAGAAACATATTAAAAAGGATTTAAATTTCCCTGAATTCTACCGTCCAGAGATAACTGCTATTAACGGTTTGGTGTATATCAGGAGTAGCTCACGTGACACCAAGTGGTTGGACTCGATGGCCACGTTCTAAACGTCTCCCCCGTGTTCCCTCGTTGCTCACGAGCCCAGGCTGAGTCATGACTGAGCTCCTTCTCTGAAGGTGGCCTGTGGCCAGGGCTGCGCCATCCGCACCCACAGCACAGCCCAGGCTGGCAACGTGGATAAGCTGGGGTGGCCACCTTGGCCCCTCTCTGGATCCACCGCCGTCCCCGCCCTCGGCACAGGAGGAGCGGGAAACCCACCAGAGTGGAGCAGAGGAGACATTCACCTGCTAGACGCAGGTTCTGGCACTCAGCCCCTTGCTCCCTGGGGCAGTGAGTGAAAGCCCTGTGATGTCACCAAGTCTGGAATCCTCCTCGGGCACACGAGAATCAGGTCTATCTGTACATACCCACATGCACAGAGGATTCACAGCCATGGGCTCAGTGTCAGCACCTGAACTCTGTACACCAAGCTCCCTACTACCCTCCATCCATCAACACACTTGCTTCTCAACAGAAAATTTATCTGCAGATGCTTGCGAAATGTGTTTATATATGAGAGATTATCTTGTCTCTGGAGGGGAACTCCCACTTACACAAAGAGCCCAGAGTTACAAAGAAAAACCCTATCAGTGATCATAAAAGGCCCCTTGTGCTGGAAGGTTCAAGTATTATACTAGAGGTGCAGCCAGACAAAGGCCTCCAGGCCCTCTGGCCTGTAACAGTCCAGCTTCCCGGCAGACCAGCCACACCCGAGCCCGTCTTCACCTTCCATTCAGAGTTCCCTCCACTTTCCCAGCTGCAGGCTCCTACGCCGCCACCTAGTGCTAGTTGCTGCTGTTACCAACTAAGAAATGTCCCTTCTTTGGCTTCTAAGATCCTACCTCCTCCATGCTATCTTGGCCATCGGCAAGAAGTGAGAATTGCACTTGGCCCTATTTCGTCTCAAGGTACAATATTTTGGAGACTTTCTCAATTCATCGTATGTATGAAATATCTCCTTGGCTTTATGTAACATGAATAATATGCGCTGCCTTTATTCCTTGATGTGTCTGACCTATTTTCCCTTGTCCATTCCTTAAAACTGTTAAGTCTGTCAGTGTCAATGTGTGTTACTATGTTCTCAGTACAACCCTTAGTATCCTGGTCAACCAAAAAGAAGCCCATCTGTAAGAGAGCATACGATAATAGTGGTTCTGAGAGTCATTGAGTGCTTACTATGTGCCAGGCACTGTTGTAAGTCCTTTACATGCATTAACCCGTTTAGTCCTCACAACAACCCTATCAGGAGGACACTATTGTTATTTTCATTTCACCTGTGAGGAAACTGAGGCATAGAGGGGTTAACTGCCTAACCCAAGGTCACACAGCTGGTAGAACCAGAGAGTCCTCATAAGCTCACAACCTCTAACTGCTAACATTTTAGTGTTTAGCAGTCCACTTTTTGCCCATGTATGTAAACCATTTTATTTTAGAAAATTGGGATCATAAAAATACATAAAGTGTGTTTATACTTAAATATGTTAAGTGTGTTTCTTTGTTCAGAATATAAATTTGTAATATTTCCCTTTTAAGAAGTTTTTCATGTGGCAGAAGTTTCACACTTTGATGTCTATTAATCTTCTTCCTTGTGATTTCTGGCACTATTTTTAATGTTTGGAAAATCCTCTCCCTTTACAGGGTAACTACCTTGTCTTCTGGTTTTGTTTCTTTTTTACCTTTAGCAATTTGAGCTATTTGAAATTTATTTGATGAATAATGTATCCCTTTCCCTGTGGTAAGTCTGTGATACTTCCTTAGCATTAATTAGGTTCTTATTTATACTAAGATCTGTTTCAAAGTTGATTGATCTGTTTATTTAATAGATGTTATTGTGTCTTCCCTCTTTAGTCTTTTTTTCTAAGTGTTCTTAGCAATCATGCCTTAATATTTTGCCAAATGAGCAATAAGATTATTATATCAAGTTGCTTTGGCAATAAACCTAACAAATTAATTTGAGAAGAGTTGATATATTTAAGATATTTAGATTTCTAATTTTTCCATTAAAAATCTTTTCCTACTATATTCGTAACATCTTTATCAATTGCACTTTTGTCTATTCATATTTTCTTTTTGTTTATTCTTTTTTTTTTTTTTTTGGCACACAGGCTTAGTTGCTCTGTGGCATGTGGGATCTTCCTGGAGCAGGGATCGAACCCATGTCCTCTGCATTGGCAGGCGGATTCTTAACCACTGCGCCACCTAGGAAGCCCCTTTTTGTTTATTCTTGATTACACTTACAGAGAATGGTTTATTATACTTTCCTTTCAAAAGAAAAACAAATCAATCCCAGAGGTTTATTTACTAAATCCACTGACATTATGCTCTGTAATGTCACAAATTTCAGGAATCATCTTAATTTTGTTCTTTTTTTCTATTTTCTTCAGGTGTGTTTAATTGTTCTTTTCATAACTTTTCTGAGGTGAATTTCAGTTTGTTTATTTGCATCATTTCTTATAATGGCAGCATTTAACTTTAGCACAATTTTGACTACATTCCACAATATGTTCTGATTCTCATAATTAGCTCAAGAGTCTCTAAATGATTTTTGTTTAAACAGTGTTCTTGGAATATAATTTACATACCATCAAATTCACCTGTCTAAAGTGTGCAATTTAGAGACTTCCCTGGTGGTCCAGCGGGTAAGATTCTGCACTCCCAGTGCAGGGGGCCTGGGTTTGATCCCTAGTTGGGGAACTAGATCCCACATGCCACAACTAAAGATCTGGTATGCTGCAACTAAGACCCGGCACAGTCAAAAATAAATAAATAAATAAATAAAAATTTTTAATGGGCAATTTAGAGAGTTGTACAACCACTGCCATAACCTAATTTTAGAACAATTTTTTAAGCCTAAAAGAAACCTTGTACCTGTTATCAGTTACCACCTTCCATTCCTCCCTCCTCCCAGACCCTGGCAACCACTGCTGTACTTTCTATCTCTATAGATTTGCCTATTCCAGACATTTCACATAAATGGAAAGATATAATGCACAGTCTTTTGTGTCCAGCTTCTTACACTTAGCATGTTTTCAAGGCTCATCATATCATAGCCTGTATCAGAACTACATTCCTTTTTATGGCTAAATAATATTCCTTTGTATGTAGATTCTATATCTGATTTATCCATTCCCTGACAGATGGACATTTGCGTTGTTTCTGCTATTATGAATACAATGCTGCTATGAGCATTCGTGTGCAAGTTTGCATGTGGACAAATGTTTTCATTTCTCTTGGGTGGACATTTAGGAGTGGAATTGCTGGGTCATAGGGTAACTCTATGTTTAGACTTTTGGAGAACTGCTAAGCAGTCCAAAGTGGTTCCATCGTTTTAATTTCCATCAGCAATGAGAGCTCCAGTTTTTGCACATCCTCATCAATGGTTGGTATTTCAATCATTTTTGTTGTAGCCATTCTAGTGGGTGTGAAGTGGTGTCTCACTGATTTGCAATGATAACTAAGGATGACTAATTATGCTGAGCACTAATTATGTTCATGAGCTTATCAGCTGTTGTATGTAGCTTTCTAAGAAAATGGCCATTTTAAATTGGGGTTTTGGGGGGATTTCCCTGGTGGTCCAGTGGTTAAGACTCTGTGCTTCCACTGCAGGGGGCATGGGTTCAATCACTGGTTGGGGAACTAAGATCGCACATTCCGCGTGGTGTGGCAAAAAAAAAATGTGTTTTTTGTCTTCTTAACTATTGGGTTGTAAGAGTTCTTTATATATTCTGGATATTAACCCCTTATCAAATATGATTTGTTAATATTTTCTCCCGTTCCATGAGTTCTCTTTTCATTTTCTTGATGGTATCATTTGAAACACAAAAGTTTTTTTTTAATGTTTTGTTTGTTTGTTTTGACCTTGACACAAGGTCATGTAGGATCTTAGTTCTCAGACCAGGGATTGAACCCACTCCCCCTGCAGTGGAAGCACAGAGCTCTAACCACTGGACTGACAGGGAAGTCCCAAAGTTTTTAATTTTGATGAAGTCCAATTACTTTTTCTCTTATCACTTGTGCTTTCGGTGTCGTATCTAAAAAAAACAGTCTAATCCAAGGTCACAAAGATTTACTCCTACATTTTCTTCTAAGTATTTTACAGGTTTAATTCTTTAATTTAGGTCTATATTCTATTCTGAGTTAATTTTTGTACATGATGTGAGACCAGGGTCCAATTTCAGCCCTTTGCATATAACTATCCAGTTGAGATACACTCTAAAATACACACTGAATTCTAAAGACTAAGAATTACAAACATGCTTAAAGGAATAAAATAGAAGGTTGAAAGGACAGAGGAAGAATAGAGACTATCAAAATAGACTTGAAAGATTAACAAACTGACAAAATAGAGTTTGCAGAAAATGGTGGGAAAAGCACCAAAAGCTCAACTCTGAATACCTCCAGCAATGATAGTAATGCTGACTGGTATTAACACCTCTGGTATTATTCCATAGGCACTGCTCTATTTTACACATATGTCCCCTTTCCATCCGCACAGAAGCCCAGTACGGTAGGAACCATCATTTGTCCCCATCTTGAAGTAACTAAGTTTCAGGAAACCCGGCTTGTCCAAAGTCACCAAGCTGGCAAGTAGGAAAGCCAGGCTTGACCCCACTCTTAGTTCAAAGTCCACATTCTTCTCTGTTACAGATTCTTATAAGAATGCAACAAGAATGCAAACAAGATATGCATTTTGGCTACAGCTTGGCCTAGATTTTAGACAGTTGGAGGTATGAGCAGAGCAGGAGGGGCGAGGGATGACTTGGTAAAAACGGGGAGCTCTCTCTTCTCAAAATTGACAGCTTATTTCACATAGCACAGCTGCTGCTAGCTGGTTCACGCTTTCAGAAAGCTCTCCTGTTAAAATGACACCCAGACCCTGCCCCCACCCTTGGCCTTCAGAGGCAGCTCCCACGAAGCCTGGCAGCACCCCCAGCCCAGCTGCATGATAAGATAAGACACACAGAGGGACCTGGGGAAAGAAGCCAGCCTGGTGACGCCCGACCGCTCCCTCCGTGACGTCCATCCACAGCAGACACCATCCCTCCAGGGACTCAGGGCTCAGCCAAGAGGCCTCTGGTTTAAGACCAGCTCTATGGAGTTCCGATAGCACGGTCCTTCCAAAGGTTTCTGCAATCAGAATTGCCCCGATCCTCTGGCCAAGGCAGCAGATGAGCCACACGTCAGTACTGGGCAGGGGGTTCTCAGCAGCAACGGCTGGGAGAGAGCAGGGACCTTGTCTCAGGAGAGCCAGCACCCCAGTGGTTAAGACGTTGCGGACGTGCAGGGCTATTTCTGCCCCAGCAGAGTGCTGTCAGCAGGCAGGAGGTGAGGGGTGAGGCTTCAGGGAGCTGTGAAATCTAGGTGCAGCGCCACTGGGAGCTTGCTGAGGGATGGGGCCCCATCAGCCTGTAGGACCTAAAGCTGCCTCCACTGTTGGTTCCCAAAAGCCATGGGAAGGAGAGGGGCCCTGACAGCCCTGACATCCGGACAAGAGCCAGAGGACCCAGGGACCATCATCCCACCCCCATAACCTGAATCATGATGCACTATTTGCCACCTGCTCGGAAGAGGCACTGCCCTGGGCTATGGACTCCGGCCCCTGACAGGCTTCCAGATGCCCTGGCGCAGTGACCCCGCTAGACTGTTGTCATCGGCACCAGGCAAACAGGTGCCCCTCGCTTGACGCAGGGGCACGTTCCTGGAAAGCTGTTCATGAATTGAATCCCATGGGGCTGCACCGCTGAGGGTGAGATTCCAGACTGCGGATTCAACCAGAAACACAGAGGTCATCCTTACCCTCCCTTTCCCACACCCTCCATGTCAATCATTCAGCAGCTCCCCCAGTTCCACTTCCTTTCCCCTGTCTGGGGAGGTCCCACTTCCATCCCCACCACCCCCTCCATGTCACCCTGGACTCCTGTCTCCCCCCTTCAGTTCATGCTAGTGCTGCCTCCATGGTGATCCTTCTCAAATGTAAGGATGTAACTTCTCATTGCTCCCCAGGGCTCCAAGATAAAATCTAACTACCTTAAGGGACCACTCGACCTGCCGACCTGCCGCATTCCCCACGCCTCTCCAGCCCCACCTCCAACCTGCCACCTTGCATCCACATCCAAGGACCCCTTGGGTCCTGAGCTTGAGCCCACTGCTCCCTCCCTGAGATTCTGGTCCCTCCTCAACCCCAGGAGAACTGAGCTTGGAACATGCTTCTCCTCTGGCACCTTCCAGGCCTGAAGGCTCCCACTAGATCTTCCATCTGTCTCCCCCATTAGAGAAGAAGTTCCCTGAGGGTGGGAGCTGTATTCATCAGTCTCTGCAGCCCCACATCTGGCATCAGTGCCTGGGACTCAGCCAGTGCACCTAGAACCTGCTTATAGAATAAATGAATAACCAGGGGAGGGTGTTGTTTTGCTATGTATTAATTTAATCTTTATTACGTTTTTCCTGATTATAAAGAAGAATGTGAAGGTATTTTATTGCTTTTTCCCCTTTTATTGAGGTGCTATTGGAGGCTCTATAGTCAGGCACAGAAAAGAGGAACAAGTGAATTCACCACAGTGATAGTATGTTGTCTACTAAGTAATAAGCATTTATTGAGTACCTGCTGCATTCATAACTTAAGCATTTATTAAGTACCTGCTGTGTTCACCTAAGCCAGGTGTTAGAGATAACGTTGCTGATTCCACAGAATTCACTTTCACTCAACCTTAAGGAGAAATGCAAAAGTGATTTACACTCTTATTATGATAAATTTTAAATAAGATTCAGCCATTAACACCAGGTTAAAGTCCTATAGATATCCTTGGAATGACCACAGTTTGCATTTAATGTCTGGCATGTAATCTTAAAGGAATAAGGTTTCCATATTTAACTGTTTTTATCATGTTTTCAGGTCAAGCATTTACTGTATCCTACAATTAGCTATTCTAATCATTTTTTCTTTTCTTTCTAAAAAAATTTTCTTAAAATTTTGGCCATGCCACACGGCTTGCGGGATCTTAGTTCCCCAACCAGGGATCAAACCCATGCTCTCGGCAGTGAGAGGGCAGAGTACTAACCAGTGGACCACCAGGGAATTATCCCATTTTTTTCATCAAACACTTTTTACTCTATAATAACAATATGGTTGCCTTGCCTAGTTGTTACCTATTTTCTCTGTGCTCATCTAAAATAAAACATGACAGAAAAAAAAAAAAGACGTTAGTTGTCAAAAATTGAAATTGGGAAAATATATAACTTAGGGTAAGTCCTTATTGTGATAAAAATTCCTTTCATATTTTTACTATACTTACACTAATGCACAGTAGTATAAAATAAATACTCTGAATATTTCATTTAGTTTTTACCAATATAAGATCATATCATAGAAACAGCTCGTCTGGCTCAATGTCAAAAAAACAAACAACCCAATTGAAAAATGGGCAGAAGACCTAAATAGACATTTCTCCAAAGAAGATACACTGATGGCCAACAAGCATATGAAAAGATGCTCAACGTCGCTATTTATTAGAAAAATGCAAATCAAAACTACAATGAGGCACAACCTCACACTGGTCAGAATGGTCATCATCAAAAACTCTACAAATGAAACTTAAAAGCTTTTGCACAGCAAAAGAAACCATAAACAAGACAAGAAGACAGCCCTCAGAATGGGAGAAAATATCTGCCAACGAAGCAACAGACAAAGGATTAATCTCCAAAATATACAAGCAGCTCATGCAGCTTAATACCAAAAAAGCAAATAACCCAATCCACAAATGGGCGGAAGACCTAAATAGATATTTCTCCAAAAAAGACATGTAGATGGCTAACAAACACATGAAAAGATGCTCAACATCACTAATCATTAGAGAAATGCAAGTCAAAGTCACAATGAGGCATCACCTCACACCGGTCAGAATGGCCATCATCAAAAAATCTAGAAACAATAAATGCTGGAGAGGGTGTGGAGAAAAGGGAACCCTCCTGCACCGTTGGTAGCAATGTAAATTGGTATAGCCACTATGGAAAACAGTATGGAGGTTCCTTAAAAAACTAAAAATAGAACTACCATATGACCCAGCAATCCCACTACTGGGCATATACCCTGAGAAAACAATAAACCCAAAAGAAACACGTACCACAATGTTCACTGCAGCACTATTTACAATAGCCAGGACATGGAAGCAACCTAAATGCCCATCAACAGATGAATGGATAAAGAAGATGTGGCACATATATACAATGGAATATTACTCAGCCATAAAAAAGAATGAAATTGAGTTATTTGTAGTGAGGTGGATGGACCTAGAGTCTGTCATACAGAGCAAAGTAAGCCAAAAAGAGAAAAACAAATACCGTATGCTAACTCATATATATGGAATCTAAAAAAATTGCACTGATGAACCCAGTGACAGGACAAGAATAAAGATGCAGATATAGAGAATGGACTTGAGGACATGGGGCTGAGGGGCGGGGGGCAAAGGGGAAACTGGGACGAAGTGAGAGAGTAGCATTGACATATATATATACACTACCAAATGTAAAATAGATAGCTAGTGGAAAGCTGCTGCATAACACAGGGAGATCAACTCGATGATGGGTGATGACTTAGAGGGCTGGGATAGGGAAGGCGGGAAGGAGTCACGGGAGGGAGGGGATTTGGGGATATATGTGCAGATGCAGCTTATTCACTTTGTTGTATAGCAAAAACTGGCACAACAGTATAAAGCAATTATATTCCAATAAAGGGCTTAAAAAAATGTCTACAAATAACAGGGACTTCCCTGGTGGTGCAGTGGTTAAGAATCTGCCTGCCAATGCAGGGGACACAGGTTCGAGCCCTGGGCCAGGAAGATCCCATATGCTGTGGAGCAACAAGCCTGTGCACCACAACTACTGAGCCTGCAGTCTAGAGCCTGAGAGCCACAACTACTGAGCCCACGTGCCACAACTACTGAAGCCCGAGTGCCTAGAGCTTGTGCTCCACAACAAAAGAAGCTACCGCGCTGAGAAGCCCAAGCACCAGAACAAAGAGGAGTCTCCACTCGCCGCAACTAGAGAAAGCCTGTGGGCAGTAACGAAGACCCAACGCAGCCAATAAATAAAAATAAATAAATTTATTTTTTAAAAACAATCTACCTATAAAATTATAAAAAAAAAAAACAGTCTACAAATAACAAATGCTGGAGCGGGTGTGCAGAAAAGGGAACCCTCCTACACTGTTGGTGGGAATGTAAATAGGTGCAGTCATTATAGAAAACAGTATGGAGGTTCCTCAAAAAACTAAAAATAGAGCTACCATATGATCCAGCAATCCCAACCGCTGCGCATATATCCGGAAAAGAGGAAAACTCTAATTTGAAAAGATACAGGCATCCCAATGTTCATAGCAGCACTATTTACAATAGCCAAGACAAGGAAGCAATCTAAATGTCCATTGACAGACGAATGAATAAAGAAGATGTGGCATATGTGTGTATATATATATGTATACACATACATATATACATATATGCACACACACACAATGGAATACTACTCATTCATAAAAGAGAAAGAAATAAAAAAAAAGAAATAATGCAATTTGCAGCAACATGGATGGACCTAGAGATTATCACACTAAGTGAAGTAAGCCAGACAAAGAAAGATGAATATCATATAACTTATATGTGGAATCTAAAATACGATACAAATGAATTTATTTACAAAACAGAAATAGACTCACAAACATTGAGAACAAACATGATTACCAAAGGGGAAGGTGGGGAAGCACAAATTAGGAGTTTGGGATTAACAGATACACACTACTGTATATAAAATAGATAAACAACAAGGACCTTCTGTATAGCACAGGGAACTATACTCAATGTCTTGTAATAACCTATAATGGAAAAGAATCTGAAAAAGAATATATATATATACACACATATATAACTGAATCACTTTGCTGTACACCTGAAACTAACACAACACTGTAAATCAATCATACTTCAATTTAAAAAGTCATATCATATTCATAATGACTTTTCCCCTTTAAATACATTTCATATTACATTTTATATATCTTCCCACATCTATGCGTGGGATCTACCTCAATCTTTTTCAAGACATAGATGGTATTTCATTGCATGGATGTAGCCTGATTTATTTAGCTAACATGTCATGGGTTATGACTTGGACCATTTCCAATTTTTTTTGCATTCTCAATGATGGGAATGATGCAGTGAACATCTTGTCTTCTTGTACTTTGGGGAGCATTTTCTGTGGGAAAAACTCCTAGCAGTGGACTTATTAGGTAAATGGATAAGAATATTTTAAATTTTAATAGATAACTGCCAAATTGTCCTTCAAAAAAAGACTATAGTAAATTTGGGTAATTTGGTAATACTTTACATTGACCTTTACATTCCTACCAAGTGTGTGAAAATGCTGGTTTATCCACATTTACCAACACTGAGAAAGATCAGTCTCTTAAATCTTTGTCAGTCTCAGAGGATACACCACACACACACACACACACACACACACACACACACACACACACACACACACACAATACAGCCGTTTGTGATTATTCTTCTGTGCTTGTCTGTATCCTCTATTTTCCTATGGGGTTCACTCTAAAGACCTCTGTGTAAAGCAGGGATATCAGTCCTTTGTCCTACTTGTCTTTGTCCTCTGACACTGTACAGTGTGTGGCAGTGTAGGGAGTGGCTGCAGCACAGAATCTGAAGGCAGACTACTTGGTAATTCTGGTTTCTCTCTAAACTACCAGCTCAACGAGCAAGATTCCGTTACTTACCTTAGGGTGCACGGGCTGTTATGAGAATGGGAAGTTAATGTATAGAAAGAGTCCGGCCCTGTGCTCGGCATGAAAAAACTGCTAAGGGAGTATATGCTGTTGTTATTATAACTATCTTGTATTCAAACAATTTTTATGCAGTCGAATTCATCGATCCTTTATGACTTCTGGATTTCACGTCATGCTTCCAAAAGCTTTCCTCCGTCTAAGATTAGAAAAACATCCATCAAGCAGCCATTTAAAGGAGTCTGTGGGGAGTCCATTTGTAATACGGATCCCCCCTCCCCAGCCCTCTCCCACTGTGCTCCTTCTAAATTAATTGGGGATGTTTTTAAAGGGGAGGCCTGCCTGTGTTTCCATCATGTGCAAGGACTAGGGCAGGTAGAAGGTACAGCGCTTAGGGAAATGGATGACAGTAGCTGTCGTTAAGTGTCTAAAGGGTGGGCCTGCATAGGTCACCCCTGCTTCATTAACTAAACCGCTTCTGCTTGTCCATAAGTGGCAGCCTCATGCCAAGTTTCCTACCCTAAAGGAGTTCACGTCCAATGAGAGAACAGAGTAGTCATCAGACGGAAGGTGTCATCAAAGACCTAGTGGGGGGAAAACATGGGAGGAGACTTACTGAGTGGGTGGTGAGGAGGGGCCCAGAGGACATTCCCAGTGCAGGGACGGGATGTTCCATCACAGCTCTGCAAACGTGCGCCAGACCCTCCCGCTCCCTCTGCCCGCCTTCCAGCGCTGGAAGGGGGTGTTGAGGTGGAGACCAGCCAGGGGCCAGAGCAAGGAGCTGGCACTAAGACAGGAAAACCGGGCTTGTCTCCCAGTTCCAGGACTTAACTAGTCAGATGGTCTTAAGGAAGTGACTTCACTCCTCTGCACTCATTTGCTTATCCTTAAAATGCAGCCTCAGCTTGTGTCCTTAGGCAGCTGTGCAAATTCTGTACGATCACACATGTGCAAACATTCTGTCTTGTACAATGTAAATATATGACACCCTTGGGCACTTTCCGCTGCTAATTGGTGACTGGAGTTGTTCCTGCCCAGGGGTGTCACTGTGGGTTCAGCCCGGCTGTTTTCCCTGGGGTTCTGACCTGCTCCCTGAAGCAGGGGGGCAGCTTCTCTGGGACCCAGGCCTCCATGTTTGCACCCCCTCCTGGTCACCTGCATCTCCACTCTGACTCTCCTAGCCTTGTTGTTGACCCAGATTAGGGCTCCACTCCAGCACCCTTTAACCCTGACAAAGCTCCCCCACAGAAAGGGCTGAGCCTCCACCTCCCCCACACACCCCCGACCCCCGCCCCCCCCAGGTTTCGGTAGCAGGATTAGAAACTGCCTGCAGGCACCTTTGGCTTGTTTTCCCCAGACCCTGGCATGGCCCCTCTCTAGTCCTGGCAATTCCACCATCTGCTCAGATTAAGGGTGAAAGGGCAGTGAGCATCTTCCACCCGGACCTCAACTCCTCTCCACACCACTAGAGCCCAGCCAACAGCGTCCTCCAGCGAGTGGCCATGGTTTTCTCAGGTGAGCAGGGCCCCAGAGGCCCGAAGACCACTGCCCAGGGCAGCCCCTGAGTGTGGCACCCATGGTCCAGTGTGGAGGGCTCCTTTAGGGGAAGTGTGCTTGGTGGGAGTTCAGAAACCTGGGTTCTAATTTCAGCACTGGCCAGTCATGTGACCTTGGACGGGTCCCTTACCCTCTCTGGTTCTCAGTTTCCTCATTAGCAAAACGAGAGGGTCGGGCACAGGGCTGAAACTGATGCCCTGCTGGCAGACAGAAGTGTGCACGGTTGGTTTGAGACTGAACACCTTAAAGGGAGGCCAGCATTTCCTGTGAGAAGCATTTCCTGCCACTTCTACCACCAAAGGCATCTGCATCTGTATTCTTTGCTGCTCCCTGGTCCTGGTGCTTGGGAACGAGCCAGGAGTCTCTGGCCTTTCTGGCACCATTATTTAAAAGAGGCAGGACGCGCCACAAGCCACCAACAGGAAAAGCTAAGTACAGAACCAGATCTGGCAGGTTATCTCGCCTCTGGAGGCCAACCTTAACCTGAGATGCAGTGAAGAGTCACTGGGTTTCCCAAGGCCGGTGGTCCTCCTGGCCACAGAAACCCTTAAGCCTTTTCCCCTGCCCTTACCAGCAGGCTGGGCTGGCTTCAAGGGCCTCGCTCAGAAGGTCCAGCACTGAGAGAGTCCCTGTGCTTGGTTTAATCCCATTACCATCTGGAAATTCTTCATACTTTTTTTTTTTTTTGCCACTGCCACGTGGCATGCAGGATCTTAGTTCCTGGACCAGGGATCGAACCCATGCCCCCTGGATTGGGAATGTGGAGTCTTAACCACTGGACCACCAGGGCAGCCCCTCTTAACACATTTTGAACTGGGGCCCTCAAGTTCATTTTGTACTGGGCCTTGCAAAGTACAGTGGGTTACACGAACGCTCACTTGGAAACTTCCACTAGTTTCTCCCGTTAGGGTACTGGTTCCCAAGGTAGGACTCTTCTCATCCTTCAAGATCAGCTGAGACAACATTCAAGTCCACAGGTTCTCCTCCAACCTCCCTGGGTGGTCTCCTTCTTCCCCACTTTGTTCGTCTCTCTCATGAGGCACCCACCCCTCTCTCTAACTCATCCCTGACTCCCCACCTCCAGGCCATGCCCTCTGCACTCTGACTTCCTCAAAATAGAGAGATGCTTGATAAACGAATGTTGACTGAGGAAAGCAAACAGAGCTATCTTCTCAGAACAGGGTGCAGGGCAGTGCACACAGTGGGTGCTCAATCAATGCTACTCACTCACGCACAGAGCAGGCCGGGGCCTTGCGCCACATGGCCGTGCCCGTCCACAGCCCAGGCACCACACGGACCATCGTTCTCCCCGCTTCCGACCTGGTGAGGTAGGGAGCATAAGACTGGGTTTCCTGGGGTGAAGTTGGAAGGGCTATTCCCTCCCCACCCCTGGGGCTCCAGGTCCAAAACGCCCTGTGGAAAATGGTATTAAGAACCCCTGACACTTGTAAAGACCTTTAGAGCTTGCAACCCACTCTCATTAACTTTCTCCTCAAACTGTCCTGTAAGTCAAGATGAATGCTCAAATACCAACTGTGGCTTGTCGTTCTAACTTTTTTTTTTTTTCTTTTACTGAATATGCTCCTGGAGGAAAAGTTAGGAAATACAGAGGAAGCCCAAATAACAAGGACACCTCAAATCCTAGGGCCTAGAGATGACACTGTTAGCATTTTAGTTCGTATCTCATGAGGTTTATCTATGCACATAATATGTATCTTTCAAAACAGATGACACATCACTGCTTTGTAACTGTATTATCCCCAGTTTCACAGGAGGCTGACAGAGCTTGCAGGTCATGCAGCTGCGGGGGGCAGTGCTGGGACCTGACTCCGGTGTCTGACTTCGAGGCCAGTGTGTCCGTATCCCTGAACCCGGCTGCTGCTCAGACTCCACAGGGGCCGGAGGGGCTGACAGCCCCAGAAGGATTTGCTCAGACTGGGCTTCAGGGAAAAGACCCCGAACGTGCCTGGGTGTCCCACAGTTCAGCGCGGGCAGGGCTGGGCCAGGCCCGGCGGCTCAGAGTTCCCACCTCCACAAACCTGGACTTTGCCTGGCAGTAAACAGTCACAGGGATACGGGGTCAGCTGTCAGTCAGGGACCCAGAGGGAGCAGCTGCCCAGTGGCAGGATCGGGCCTCACAGCGCTGACCCCAGAGAGCAACTGGATATCTGTTTTGTAGCCTGGGAGGGCTTGTCTCTTTGTATTTTTAGAAAAAGTGAGAGCATAGCAATGATCCAGCAACTGCCTCACAGCCTGGGCATCGCCCTGGGGGATGGAAAGGGGCTTCCAGCCTGGGCCCGGGCCTGTAGCTAAGCGCAGGACCGGCCGCCTCCCTTCCTTCTTTCCCCCCCTCTCTCTCCTTCCCTCCTTTCTTCCCCCTTTCCCTACCTCTCTCTCTCCCTCCCTCATTCCTTCCTTCTCTCCTTCCTTCCTTCCCTCCTTCCCAAGCACACACTACTGGCCACATACTGAGTTAGGCACTAGAGAAAAGACTTCCTCAGGGCCCTGGCTTTCCACGAAGGTGGCAAAGGAATGAGAGCTGACCAGAGGCTTACAAAACAGCAGCGGTTAAAAGCAAGAGCTTTGGCCTCAGATGGACCTGGGTTCAACTCTTGACACACCTGTCTCTAGCTGTGTGACCTCAGGCAAGTGGCTTAATCTCTCTGAACTTGCATTTCCCCTCTTAAGGTCTGTGAGAAGTAAGTGAGATAGTGTATTAAATACACCTAGAAGAGCGCCTGGAACATGGTAAGGGCTGGATAAACACAGTTATGGGAAGAGAGGCTGGACCTGTGGGAGCATTCTGGGGCCATCCAGCATGGTCAGCGTCCCCAGTGGATCACTCCAGGGGACGCCCTGGGGTCTGGGTGAGAACAGACCTGGGGTTTTCACAGCCCTTTAGCCGAGGGTTTGGCAGAGTTTGGCAGAGGCCCACACCTTTCACTACGCCCTAGCTTCGCACAAGGGAGGAGGGGGGCTGGCATGCTCTCGTTTTGCCAAAGAGGAGACTGGGAAGCAGTGGGGTCGCATGGGCTGCCTGAGGTCACCGGGGGAAGAAATGGCAGGTGGCTCCTAGCCGAGAGCCACCCGTCTGCTGACCTTCATCTCCCCCAGACCCTGGCCCACGACACCAGGGTGCAGGAGTTGGGCCGGAAGCTGTGATCCTGAGGCGGGAAGAGCGCTCTGCTGGGCCTGGGGGGAGAGTGGGAGACTCTGGGGGCTGGGGGCCGAGATCCTGGCAGGCAGGCTCTGGGCCGAGGGGGCATCTGACTCAGGGCTGGCCGACCCTGAGGGCTGTTTGCACCTGTCTTTGCTATCTGGGAGCCAGCGCCCCAGGGGTGCCTCACCATCTTGATCCCACCTGCCTGGAGCTGCAGCCGGGCTCCTTCCAGGGAGAACAACAGCATCCCCCTCCTCTGCACCTGCCTGTCTGCGCCCGGCCCCCAGCACTGCCAACCCCAGGGTCAGTGGACACACACGTGCGCGCGCACTGAGGCTGCGATGCTGTACAGCAGGCCGCGTCAGGAGTGGACGTGCCCATGGAAGACAAGCACTTGCTGCACCCCCAGAGGGCTCCGTGTAAGAGGTCCTGCCTCCTCAGCCCCTTGTGAGTGAATACAGGGGTGACAGAGCCATCGCTGGCTCATCCAGCTCGCCAAGGTAGGTGATGGGCTCTGGGATACAGCCATGAGCAAGACAGATAAAGTCCTTGCGCCTGTGAAGCTTATCTACTGGTGCGGGACTGAAAAGATCTTTTTATCTCCCTTTTGCTTCCCCCTTTATGCACCTGATGCTCTGCTAATCCGTGTCATTTCAGGGGATTAGGGGAACAGGGGTGTCAGGAAGGAGGGGGTCTCTGTGGAGTCCTCGCTGCCCAGCACACGCTAGGATCTTGACAGGCTCGGCGCATGGCTGGGTGGGGTGGGAAATTCACCATCTTCCCTTTTCCCATCTCTGTATCAGATATGATCTCCTGATGAGGTCTGCTCCCCTGGACTGCAGCCATGGACCGTGGGAACAACTCTCGCTGCTTCTTATTCTAATTGCCTGAGGTTCCAAGGAAATAACTCTCACCTTTTGCAAACATATCATCTAGTGGGAACGTACACAACTCACATGCACTGTCGTGTGGAAGGCTGATATTCTGCTTTACGATTAATTGTTCTGAGAGTCGTTTTCATTTACCCGTGTGTAGGCCTCCTGTCTGGACTCGGGTTCCACCACAAAATCTAAGCTTCTACAAAACCAAAGAAGGCTCAGTAAAAGTTTGAGTGAAGACATGAAGAGGGTCTAAGTATGAATGTGTTGGGCCCTGCAAACAGGCACACAGTGGGCATCGCCTGGCACTAGGGACGGGAGCTGCGGGTGTGTGCTGCCTGCTGGTGCCAAATGAATAAACTGGATTTATTCCCTGTTCAGTGGGAAGATCTGGAGAAATGCTCTCTGCGTCCTTCAGACCCTAGTCTGAAGGGTCCACCTCTAAGGGGTTTCAGGACCTGTGCTTCCAGGCACTAAAGACTATAGTGGTTAAGGACACAGCTCCTCGGAACTTCCCTGGCGATCCAGTGGTTAAGACTCTGTGCTTCCGGACTTCCTAACTGGTGCAGTAGTTAAGAATTCACCTGCCAATGCAGGATACACAGGTTCAAGCCCTGCTCTAGGAAGATCCCACATGCCACGGAGCAACTAAGCCTGTGAGCCACAACTATTGAGCCCATGTGCCGCAACTATTGAAGCCCACGCACCTAGAGCCCGTGCTCCACAACAAAAGAAGCCACTACTATGAGGAGCCCGCGAACCACAATGAAGAGTAGCCCCCAGCAACTAGAGAAAGCCCATGTACAGCAACGAAGACCCAACACAGCCAATAAATAAATAAACAAATAAATAAATTTATTACAAAAAAGAAAAAAAAGACTCTGCTTCCACTGCAGGAGGTGCAGATTTGATCCCTGGTCAGGGAACTAAGATCCTATGTGCCGCGTGGTGTAGCCAAAAAAAAAGACACAGGATCCAGAGCCTGCCTGGGTTCAAATCCCAACTCTAACATCAACAGCTGGGTGATCCTGGGCAAAAGTACTCAATTATCCTGAGCCTCGACTTTCTCATCTGTAAAACAGGCGTTGTTAAAAGAACTCAGTGACAGTCAATGGAAGCGTGTAGCACGGAGCTTAGAAGATGGCAAGCACATGAAGTGTTGGTGGCGAGCTCAGTGTGGCAATGGCCAACTGGTGTAGACCAATGGCCCTCACACTTGAGGAGCATCAGAATCCCCTGGAGGCTTGTTAAAACACAGGTGGCTGGGTTCCACCCCGAGTTTCTGATTCAGCAGGTCTAAGGTGGTGTCTGAGAATCTGCATTTCCAACAAGTTCCCAGGTGCTGCTGCTGCTGCTGCTTCCAGGACCACACTTTGAGAACCACTGGCATAGAGAAGGAAGAACTCGGGTGTAGGATTTGGGTGCTGGGACCATTCCTTAGCGTCCAGTGAGTTTGGGCAGTTAACCTCTTTGAGGCTCAATATCTTCACTTGTAAAATGGGACTATTAACACCCACTTCACAGGCATTCCCAGGCGGTTCAGTGGTTAGGACTCCGGGCTTTCACTGCCAAGGGCCCCAGTTCAATCCCTGGTCAGGAAACTAAGATCCCACAAGCCGACCAGGAACGAAGATCCCGAAAGATGCTCCGTGCAGCCCAAAGAACAGAAACCAAACCAAACCAAACAAAACCAAAAAACAAACAAAAAACAACAACAAATAAACCAACCCCACTCCATGGAGGTCATGGCTGGCATACGGCATTCCTCGTATTCATCAATAGTTACTACTGTTTACATTCTGGCTCCGTCTATTGGCCTTTGAAGGATGGGCAGGATTCCCATGAGCAGTGATGGGTCAGGCCGGCTTGGGGGGATGCTGCTGAGAACTCCAAAGCCTGGAGCAAAGTGCCAGATGGGTCTGGAAGCCCCAGAGCAACTTGCTAATTCAGAAAGAACTCTTGTTTTCCAATTCTTTGGAAGTTTCTATGTGGCAAATCCACAATTAACATTGGACCCTGACCCAGATGGCTGACAAGGTGACCTCTTGCAGGGGAGGTGGAAAATGCTGCCTAAGAAAAAGCCAGCAGGCCCCACGGGGTTCCTATCACAGGCCCCACGCCTTCCTGTCCCTCCCTTCCCATTCTGCTCCCGCGTGTCTAGGCCCCTTTTGTCAGAAAGAAAGCCTGTCACCTCTGGACTCACCTCTGGACTCACAGGGAGATCAAAATCCCTCGGCCCCTGGCAGGGCTGGGCTGCCCCAGGGCCCACGCACTGTCATGGGGCCCCCTGGCGGACGGAGAGGCGCTGACACCTTCCCAGCGCCTGAGCCCTGAGCACTGGCTGTAAGGCTGCAGGCACCTGGGAGAGGGCTGGCGCCTCGCAAGGCTTCGCCCAGGGCTCAGAGGAGATTTCTAGGCCTGCTGGGTGTTATTACGGGAAGAGCACGTGGACACCCCACCCGAGGTGGATTAGAGACTGTTGACTTTTAAGGGCGAGACCCACTGCTCTTGGCACAGGAAAGGCTTCAGGCTGAATGTCTGCCCCAGACATGGGCCTCAGGGGTCCAGGCCTTTGCAGGCTTTGGCCTGAAGACCAGTGGCAGCGGCCAGCCTGAGTCATTGGTTCCCTGAGGCAGGATACGCATGGAGAAAGGGCAGGATACGCGTGGAGAAAGGGCAGGATACCCAGGGGCAAATATTCTCTGTCCAAACAGCACACCCCTCGCCCAGCAGTCATTGGGCCTGAAATCCCAGAGATCTGTTCTTTTGCCTTTTTTTGAAAAAACTCTTTGACATAACTCTTTCATATAAAAAATTCAATGCAGTCATCATTTATTGTGCATTTAATGTGGGCAAGTCACTGAGCTTGGCACCATGGGGACCCAGGAATATGGAAGATGGATTCCCCGTGGGAAAGCAGATGGCTGGAAGGGCCACCTGGAGGGGTCTGAACACAGCCCAGGGTCTAGAAGGAAGGGCCAGCCTCCCACGGGGCACAGGGAAGAAAAGCCTTTAGTCCCAGAGGGAGCAGGAGCAGGCGGAAGGGCGGGGTGTGTTCAGGGAACAGTGAGTCATGTAGTGCGGCCTAGTAAGGAGGGTGAGCCCTTGGCCCCTCCCAGGAGGGAGGAGGAACAGGACACCAGGCTGGAGGGGCAGGTGGAAGCCAGCTGGGGGGTCTTCACAGCAGGGACTGTGGGGACCCAGTGAGGTGGGCTTGTCTGGGAATTTCCCTCCCTGAGAGATGTGCCTGGAGCAGCTTGAAGGGGGAACGTCCCCCAGGTGGGCAAGGAGAGAGGTTCCCAGAGGGGGAGAGAAGCATTTAAAAGATGCGGCGGGGGATGGGACACGACCCTTCCCTGCGCTGGTGGCGCAGCGGTTAAGAATCCGCCTGCCAATACATGGGACACAGGTTCAAGCCCTGGTCCGGGAAGATCTTACATGCCGTGGAGCAACTAGGCCCACAACAAAGCCCGCGAGCCACAACTACTGAGCCCATGCGCTGCAACTACTGAAGCTCCTGCGCCTAGAGCCCGTGCTCTGCCACAAGAGAAGCCACTGCAATGAGAAGCCCATGCACCTCAAACAAGAGTAGCCCCCACTTGCTGCAACTAGAGAAAACCTGTGTGTAACAACGAAGACCCAATCCAGCCAAAAATAAATAACTAAATAAACAGATTTATTAAAAAAAAAAAAAAAACAAAGACCAAGGGTGCTGCTAAGAAGACAAAACTTCGAAATGTGGGCCAGGTCAGGCTGAGTCAGAACCCAGTACCCAGATGCCTCTAGGCCCACGGCGGGAGTGTGGTCCTGAGTGGGAGAGAGTTCTCTCTCATCTCATCCTTATTCTAAGGCTTCACAATTTTCAAAGCACATTCACCCACATTATCTCATTGATCTTTTTGACAACCCTCTGGGCTAAAGTGGGCCTATTCCATTTCACACATGGAGAAGCTAAGACCTAGGTGAGCTGAAGTTATAAATTCTGCTTTATATTAACCACTGGTCTTTTGGGGTGCACATTTCTTTCTGTTTTATTTCATTTGTTTATTTATTTATTCTTAGATAGTTCAAACACACACGAGTCAGAATTTAAAATGTCCAGATAAAAATTTCTCTGTCAACTCTGTTCTCCCAGCTGCCTGGATCACCTCTTACCAGTCTGAACTCAAGCCTTCTGACTATGGGTGTAGGGCCCTTTCTGCCACAGTGGAGCAGGGGCTCAGGACACAGCCCCCCTGTAGATGCAGGAAAGCCCTACACAAGTGTCACCCCGGGAGGGGTGTTATATCTGCTCTGAGCAAGTGTCCATTTGGTCTTCTTTCATCTGAGGCCACATAAGTCTGTCTTTAGATTCTAAACTTCTTGCAGGCAGGGAGTCTATCTTCAACTTCTGGGAGGTCACAGAGTAGGGCTTAAAATTATAGGCCCTGGCATGTAGAGAATTGGGATTAAAAACTGTGCTGTGGGACCTTGAACAAGTGACTTGGGCTCTCTGAGCCTCTATTCTTTCAACTACAATAAGGATGCCCTCACCAACTTCACAGGGCTGCATGGGGACCATGTTTAGCCGTGTGTCGGGGCAAGGTCTGTAATCTGTAAGCAGGAACTGCCGTCATTCCGGGTGTTCTGGGGCCTGTGTGTGTCCACAGTATGATGGCCCTGAGCACCCTTTCACACTTAATCCTAACAGAGAATTAGGGATCTCAAGCACCAAAGGCATAGTAGGTCACCCAAATCTATGTATCTGAATGAACTGCTCACTCTATCTGGGCTGGCATCTGTCCTTCCCTTTTGTGAAACCAGCTTCCAAAGTCTAGCTCTTCACCATCTCCTTTCAGGTGGCTTTTCTGGATAGTCAGGCATTTTGACAGAGGGGCCAACAGCCCACGGCTCCTCTGGGCCTATTTTGCCTGATGCCCTGAATTTGAACTGATATGCAGGGAAACTGCCACATGGCTTTTCTCAGGGCTGACAGCAGTGACTCACTGGAGGGTCACCCCTGCCCTGGAGTCGCCGAGAGCAAGTGACTCATGGCCTCTGCTCCCGGCCTGGTGCACACCCGCCTGACCTCTGCCTCTCAGAGGGCATGTCCTTAGCCCCTGAACCTCCACACAGAGGAAGGGGCTTCCCCGCTGCTAGATCACTCTGGGTTGGAAAGGACCCAAGAAATCATTTATCCCACCTCCCTCACCTCGCAGATAAGAAAGGGAGCCCGGTGATGGGAACAGGCGCACAAAGCCAGCTTGTCGCGGGAGCAGGATCTGTACTCTCTGCTTCCCTCCGGGCTGCCACAAATCCCGGCCTCTGGGCCTTCCAACCACAGGGCCTGCACTCCTGCCTCGGGCCCCAGGTCCTACACACTCTGAGCATTGGATCCCGAGGCTTTTGGGTAGGACAGTTACTTACCCCTTTGGGAGCACGTCCCTGGAATCTCGTTTCCAAGAAAGAGCAGAATGACCTGTTGGAGCTGGTGGCCCCCACGGACCTTACTGTCAACAAACAATGTAAAACTGTGTTTACTTTTCTGGTAAAAGAGGCATTCCTTTCCTATCCAACTCAAGTTTTGTCAAGAAACCAAAATACAGGCCAGCGAGGATTAAGGGATAAATGATGGTCTGGGAGAGCAATGGGGCAACCCAAGACTTCAAGGGGGGAACCCACACTAGCCCTGGGAGCTGGGACATGGCGAGCGCCTCCCCTCCCCACCCCCCACCCCCCACCCCCACCCCCACCCCGGGGAACAGGGACGTGAGCCTGGCGGAGGGCAGGGCGAGGTAGAGCGCGCCCAAGCGGGCGGCACTCGGGGACCCGGAGAGGGGTCTGCGGTGTCGCCCCACGCCATCTGCAAACCCAGGTCCTCTTGCGGCCCGGAACCCCGGAGCCCCGACTTCCTATCCGCAGGGCGCTGCCTAGGTGCTCAGCCGGTTGAGGGGTGCGCGCATCTCCAGCAGGGCCTCGGGGTCTCAGGCTGGGGGCCCCCGCTGCCCTGGAGGAACAGTGCAGGGGCCGGGGGCGGGCGCTCACACACAGACACTGAGGGGCAAGCGCCACTGCCGGACGGACCTCAGACTGGAAAAATGAGGCTCGGAGTTCTCTTTCCTTTGAGGAGCAGCTGTCTCGCTCGGGCTCCTCCAGAATGGGATTTCCCACCCGGTTTGTGGATGTGGAAACTGAGGCCCAAAGGGGGAGGTCCAGAGCCGGGGGTCCCGGCTGCCGGCCTCCGGCCCCTGCCAGCCCACGGCGCCCGCCCGCCCACTGCACAGACCCCCGGGCTCAGGGGGCGGACCCGTGGAGCGGCCTGCTGCCCCGGGGGGCGGGGGGGAGGGCGGCCCGGCGAGGAGCGAGCGGGCGCAGGAACAGAAGTGACTCAGGCCGGTGCTCAGACCGGGCCTTTGTTCCCGGGACGCCGGCCTTAAAGGGCCAGCTCACGAGGCAGCGGCGCGCCCGTCCCCTGCCCCGGCCCCGCTCCTCTAGGGGTCGCTCCTGGGCTCCAGGCTGTCGGAAGAAAGGGGGGCATCCTGCAGGATTCGGGGGTTCATCTAATCGAATCCTCAGGCCATAAGGGAGGGCCATCAGGTCATTTCAATCATCCCTCTACCTCAGGGCAGGGCTGCTCCTAAAGTGGCCCAGAGGGATTAAGAAAACCCTTTCCCCGCTTTTTAAAGATGCTACCATGGGGGACCCCTTTCTAGGCAGCGTCTCCCAAGGTCTCGCAGCCATCTATCTTCTAATCACAGTCCCCACCCTACAGCGTGACCCACTCACCCTGACCCCATGTCAGGACTGGATAATTTGAACCCTCATTCGACACGTTTGGTGGGTTTTAGGCCTGCCTATGCAGACCTGTGAACAGGCTCCCGTCCTGGGCCTCCGTGGGGTCCAGGTTTCACACCAATCCTGTCTTGTCAGTGGACACCTCGGGGAAACACACCCACCGACACCCCAGCCCCCAACCCCCAACCCCCACCCCACGCGCAGCTGGGGCCAAAGTTGCTCCTTCAGGCCCCCAGCGCCACCACGTGGACACGGGAGAACGGTGCCCTCAGGGACTTCGAGGGGCCCCTGAGAGCTTCCCGCCACCGTCCTCAGTTATAAAGCAGCCAGAATTGGCACAAATCAAAATAAATCAGGCCCTCCCTAAATGAGCAAAGGAAGGATGAGGCCTGCCCGCTCCTGCGCTCCTGGGAACCCACATCCTCTGTGAATCAGTCACTTAACAACAGAAGCCCATCAGGTCTATGAAAACCTAGGAACAGTGGTCATTGTTGAGGCTCTAAGATCTCTGCCCTCAGTACCCACCCCTGCTACCCCTGTCCCCACACGCTATCTGCTTGATGCTAAAAAAACAGACAAAAGAACACCACAAGAGGTTTGGGTTTATGATTTTTGTCCACTGTTCATATGCAACTTTTCAGAGAAAGGAGTCTCTCCCTGAAGCTTTCTTAGTAACGTCACAGTTTATCAGGTCTTGGACTGAGCGCTGGGTTTGGAAGGAGAAAGTGCAAAACTTGTCACTACTGGGCAAACTGGAGGGTAGGGTGGGCATCAGGGAAGTGGGCACTGCCAAGGGAGAAATCGAGGCAGAGAAGTCCCAGCTCATACTTGTGCCTGGCAGAGGCCCCTGCTTGTGGAGAGAGCTGGGGGCTGCCCCATGGACGCTCTCTCCTCGTGAGTGCATTTTATACCCAGCACAAACCTTTTCCAGATGAGCTAGGACCACAGGTTGTAGCCTCGGGGCCGACAGGGACTGTGTGGGCTTTGTGGGGTATTGGCCTTGGGATCCCTGGCCCTAACCAACTAGCCCAGCCGGCTCCAGACAAGCCCAGCATCCAGAAGGAGCAACCAGAATCCTCTGAGAGCTGCCCCAACCACCCACCTGCCCACCCGCCCACTCAACAGACATCCTTGTGATGGGCTGGGTCAGATTCCCTATGTCCAGGCTGTAACATCTCCGAGGCCTCCCTTCCTCCCCTTTCTCACCCCCATTCTGCTTCATTTCCTTCACAGCCTGACCCTAAATCAAGACCATAACCTTTCAATGGGTCTCCCTGCTTCTGGGCCCTAGTGAGCTGATGCACCCCAGGCACCACCATAAAAGAATCTCCCTAAAACCTACCCAAGTTCTCTTGAGTGACTGCTGGTTGCCTGCAGCTTTTGGTCTGACTTTCTCGGTCCAACCCAGAGGCCCACACCACTGGCCCTGCATCAGGACTCTATCTTTCAGAGTGAGTGACTTCTTGAGAATAAGAGCTTCATTTTAATATTTCAAAATCAAATTAAATGTAAATTATGCTTCCATAAATTCTAGCCAAAAAGTAATAAAAAAGCAAATGAAGAGCTTTGGACTGGCACATATTGCTGTGTGCATAAGTGCGTGCACACAGACGTGTGTCTGATGGGCCGTGTGTCTGATGGGCCATGTGCCTGAGCAGAGCTGCACCTCCAGTGCTCCCTGGGAGGCCGAAGCCGGACCCACAGACAGCTCCTCTTCCATTTGTGAAGCTCTGCACCCCACCTTGGGGCCGCATCATTCTGGGAGAAGAGGTGCCTTTTCCTTCTCCACCCAGCCCTCAGAGCTGAGATGCTTTCTGCTCAGAGGAAAAGAGCCACCCAAGGCCAGGCCTGGCCCACGTAAAATGGTGAATAAAATGAGGAAGGTACATTTTACAAGCAGCCCAGACCCCTCCGCCCTTTCTTAGATGATGTGTGAAGGTGTGAGGCAGGGTTGACCCTCCATGAAATGCAAATTACAACACAGCATCATTTCTGAGTTCAAAGGCACTTAAGGGTTTTCTAGTCCACCTCTTTATCCTTTCAGACCACAACACTGAGAAGGGTGTTCCCTGCCCTTGTTTCCCACCTGGGGAGAGGAGACCTTTAAAATCCCATCCTCTTCCCAGCCTCTCAACTGCTTTCCTTCCAGAGCCTCCCAAGTAAGCCTGTGTTTTGTCCCCTACAGCCTGGGAACCCCAGCCCCAGGAGAAGCCCGCTCATCGACCTGAACCACTATGCCACCAAGAAGAGCGTGGCAGAGAGCATGCTGGACGTGGCCCTCCTCGTGTCCAACGCCACGCAGCTGAAAGTGGTGCTGGAGCAGGGGCCGTCCTCTCATCACTACACCACCCTCGTCACCCTCAGCGTCTCTCTGCTCCTGCAGGTGGTCATCGGCATCCTCCTCATGGTCATTGGTGAGGAGCCCGGGCCTGGAGTTGGCCTTGGGGCAGGGGGGTGCCCCCCAGTGGGAAGAAGCATCCCAAGTGCCTCCCTGTCACGCCCTGCATTTTGCACAGGCCACCTTCTCAGCCATACACGAACCTGCTGTCAGCCCTGTGCACTTTCAAATGCCCAAGTAAACAACTACATAGTGTGTGCAGGCACCCTGTCCTACCTCCTGGTATCCCATTTAGTGGCCACTCCACAATACCTGCTGAATGACTGTGCTCACTAACTCGAAGCAGCGTTCCTTAGGCTCTCTTGCGCGAGCACGCATCCCCACTCTTAGAAGACCCAGTATAAGTTCCCAAATCCTGGTTCAGTTAAGCACCACATGGATACCTCATACTGGTCAGTGAGGGAGAAAGCATCTCAGTACAATGGCTGCCACCTCCCTTGATCTCTGAGGGGCCGGACTTTCTCTGGACTCTAGTGGCTGTGGTCGGGGAAGCTCGAGGCTGTGGTCCCCCCACCCCCAGACCCTCACCTGCCACTCCCCCTTCTCCACAGCTCGACTGAACTCAACGAGGTAGAAAAGCAGTGGCGACTAAACCAGCTCAACAACGCGGCCACCGCCTTGGTCTCCATCATTGTTGTCATCAACATCTTCATCACGGCCTTTGGGGCACATAAGCCTGGGTTCCTGGCTGCCAGGACCTCGAGGAGCCCTCTCTGAACACAGCCTGGAACGCAGGTAACAGAGGATGGGAGGTCCCCAGGTGGCCCTTCTCACCTCTGGGGGTTTGGGCTGCAAGAGAGAGAGACTTGCTAAGCCAGAGGGGAAGAATACAGACCTGGGGCAGAGCTGGGCTCTTGGAGAAGAGCTTGGGTTAGGGCTCACCAAGGCCCTCTTGTGCTCTCTCTTCTTAGGCAGGGCTTTTCTACAGCCTGGGATGGGTGGAGGCTGTGGTTAGTGGGGGGAAGAGGGAGATGTGGGTTTTCTCCTTGGCACTGTCCAGCAGCCCGTGCGACTCAAATCGTGGTCCACAGGCTAGCAGGGTCAACAAAACCACCGGAAGCTGGCCGGCAGTGTAGAGCCTCAGGCCCCGCTTCAGATTCAGATGTTGAACCCGCACCTATATCCTGAGAAGGCTGCCACGGCAATCATGGGACACTTAAGCCTGAGGCACTGGTCTGGCCTGCCCTCCTCACCCCCTCTCCACCTCCCCTACAGGTTCTGGGCCTGGAACTGCTTCTTCCTCTCTCCACCCTGCCCTCCCCCTCCCCCCCCCCCCAATCTACCAGGCTGATGGGCACGGGCCACAGCCCCTGGGAGAGCTCCTGGAAGGGCAACGTAGATGCCTTTGCTTCCTATCCTCGGCACTGGAACGACGATGGGCCCTTTTACTGGCTTAAGTGAATTCATCTTGGTCTGGAATCCTGAGCTTGGACTGGGGTACCACCCATCTTTACCCTGGCAGCAGCTCCTGCACCTCAGGCGTGCCTACCGGAGGCCGGGTCCGCCCAGCTTAAGGACTGGTTCTGACCCCACCCCATTCCTTCCTCTGCTCCAGGCCTGTTTTCCCTTTCTGTGGGATGGAAAGATTTCTCTCTATAAAGGTTTCTGCAAATTCACTGTGAGTCAATCTTGATGTCTTCAGTTGTGAAGGCTCCAACTCCTGGGCTGCTCTCTCCATCTGCGTCCTGGAAATGGCTCCAAGGAGCAACCCCAAGCCTAGAGGGAGAAAAGGCTTTCAAGTCATTCCCTCTGCTCTGGGTCCTGCTGAGTCAAGTTTCCCAGCCCCAGTGCCTTGGGCTAATTACCATCTGCTGCATCAGTGGCAGACAAGTCAGTTCTGGGTTGATGTGTGTACGCACGATGCTTTCTGAGAGCCTGCTATGGGCTGCCCCAGCTTTCATAGCGGCACCTTCTCTTGGAATATAAACTAATTTTGATCTCTGCCTAGACCAAATATGACTAGGATGCTACCTTTGTACCTGTAAAGCAGCAACAGGGCACCCCCAGCTCAAACGGAAATGACTTTTAGATTGTCTGCTCTTTTATTCTATTTTATTTATTTAAAAATTTATTTTTATTTGGCTGCCTCAGGTCTTACTTGCGGCACACGGGATCTTCATTGCAGTTCGAGGGCTTCTCTCTAGTTGTGGTGTGTAGGATCCAGACTGCGTGGGCTGAGTAGTTGTGGCGCATGGGCTTACGTGCCCCGAGGCATGTGGGATCTTAGCTCCCCAACCAGGGATCGAACCTGTGTCCCCTGTGTCGGAAGGCGAATTCTTAACCACTGGACCACCAGGGAAATCCCTGTCTGCTTTTTTAGAAAAAGCCACACCTTAGTTTCTCTCCACTGTTCACCCAGCCATCCTGTGTCCACCAGCCTTTCTCAACTGAAACCACCAATCTCCATGAATCTACTGCAGAGAAAATGTTCCTCAGACAGGAACCAGGTAGGCCCCTTCCTGAGTAAACCGCAGCCCAGGGAAGGCTGCCCCCCACTCCGTACAGGTAGTGAAGGGTGGAGGGTCCCTGGCATGTCCATCAGAGGCCTGACAGCTGCAGGATGGCAACGTGGGCCCTGGGCCCACCCCTCTCCCACGCTGATGGGCAACAGGAAAACATAAGAGCGTTTTGTTTTCTGAGAAGATGCTGTATTTAATGCTTTCCTTCCCCCCACCCTACACATTTCCCTACAGAGTAGGGGCCATGCCAGGTCCTCTCCATTAAGGCAGACGGTGTGGAGGTAACAAACATTGAACACAAGGCACTGGCCAGGGCAGAGGGGGTGGGGAGCTGGGCAGGGGAGGCTGGGCAGGCTTCTGTCATCAGGAGGGGTGAAGCGGGAGGGCTGTCTGGGTGGACTCGGGCCTTCCAGGGCGATGCCCAGGGATGAGAGTGGCCCCAGAAAGAAACCTGGCCCCCCAGCCAGCCAGATGCAGCCCTTTCCCCAGGCAGGAGGCTGAGCAGGGACCATAAAAAGCCATGGCCTGAGGGCAGATACAGCCTCCATAAGCCACAATTGATGAACTGAAAAGTCTGTGTCCTTCCTGACTTCTTAAGAGGGAGGCAGGGGTTCTCTTCAACCTCCAGAAAATTCTTGAGGGGCTCCATTCTCCCATATGCCAAGTTCATGCTCTTGGTAAACGGAGGACCCACCAGGTCGACCCTGCAGCTCCACGTGCTGCGACTTGGACTTGGTCACGGCACGGAGCCTGGGCCCAGCTGACCGGCCTCCTGGGCCCTGCTGCACCCCCCACACGCCCTTCCTCACAGACACTGGGCTTCAAGATGCAGTGTCCAATGCACCGTTGGTGAATAGCGCAGTGGCAGAGGCAGCAGTAGAAAAATCCCCAGCTGCAAAAGCGCCTGGGACTAGTAGTGCAAGATAAGTGCGTGATCGCAGGTGACAGAAAGGGTGCCCCAGGCCACAAAGGCCAAGGGCTGTGTTCCCTGAAACGGCTTCACTCTGCAGTCCTCCAGCCCTGCTCCCTTCCACGTGGGGAAGATATCTCAGAGTGATGCCTTCACCTCCCCAAACCTTCCACCCAGGTCCCTGTTTTCCAGTTCAGAGTGTCTTCCCCACAGGGCTGGCCTAGGGCTCTCCTTGTGGGAGGGAGCTGGGCTGTGAGGACTCAAGCTTCCCACGTCCCTTCTCATCCCTTCCCGCTGGACCCCACCCCTCCTCTCATCCTCTCCCCGCTCTGTTTCATATGGTCCGCAAGGCCCAGCTCACAGGCCGCCGGGACGGAAAGGGGCTTCTCGTCCCTGCCCTCCCCACCCAACACCAGGGGGCCAGGAGCACCCCACCCACCGGTTCCCCGGCTCCCAACACCCCGTGGCACCGGGAAGAGGATGCCAGTCTGGAGTTGGCACCACCTGGAGGGTAAGGTTAATGCCCTAATCGGTGGCCAGCTGTTGGGTGGCCACCTGGGAGAGATGTGCGTGTGCTGGAGGCTGAAAACAGCTCCACGTGGGGCCAGCTCCTTGGTTACAAATCAGCTGCCGGATCAAGGACCGAGGGATGCACCTGTGGGTCTGAGGTATGCAGTGGGGGGGGCCCTAAATGCAAGACTCCACCCCCCTCGCAGTCAATGCTGGGTCTGGACAGTGACAGTTTTGATTTTCTGTTAAAAAAAATAAAACCCCAATAAAATATGTCCAATAGAAGAGCTTCCCAGTCCACGGTCACTGCCCCCTGAGGAGCCCCGGGTGGACACTGGAAGGCACCTCCCGGTCAGGGTGGTGTCGCCCAGGCAGGGCTTTCCTTCCTCGACCTGGTTCTGCCGGCCTTCTGGGAGCTGCCCTGTCTCTGTCCCGTATCCTGGCCCCGGAGGCCCAGAGGTGGAGGGCGGCCTCGGCCTCGTGTCCCACAGAGGACGGCTGCCAGTGCGGGGGGGGGGGGGTGTCGGCTCGGAGGCCCCTCGGGCCCAGCGCGGCCCCTGCTCCCCTCCTGCTCCCCCTCTGGCAGCGAGCAGACACTGGCCGGGCCACCGCGGTCCAGGGGCCGGAAGCAGTGGGTCCAGCGGGCCACCGCGGGGGTTACGGCGTCTTCATCTGGCGACGGTTCCACATGCCTCGCTTGGAATGGAAGTGATGGAAGAAATTCCGGAGGGAGAGACGCTCCACTTCCAGGCCTGCTTGGAGGATCCTGGGTGGGAAGGGGCAGGATGAGCAACGGAGGCACAGAGGCGAGGGGCGAGGGGCAGCCCCCCGGGGAGACTGCCTTCCACAGGTCGGCCAGGCCCAACCCCTGTCACCCTCTGGCCACTCCCCACAGGGCAGGGAGGGAGCGTAGGGCAAAAAGAGCCCCACGGCCTGGGCTGGAAGCCCAGCTCCGCACGTGTGAGGCAGGGCCTCTTTCAGCGCCTCTCTCTCTAGAAAGGATAACAGTGTGCTGGGTAAGGGGGAGGGTGCAGTGAGGACCATGATGATGGATGTACGTGCTCAACACACGTGGACGTCGGCCCGCAGGGGTCATGCCACGGTATCTGATGGAGGCAGGTGGGGGCGGGCAGAGCAGACGTCTCCCGGCCCTCCCCACTGCCTTTCCACACACATAGCCCCTTGGGAGGCCTGTGCTTCCAGGAGGTGGAAGTAACTGGAACTGGAGCTGTCTTTCTCTCTTTCGGCCTCAGAGGAGGCAGGGAGGTCCAGAACTGGTCGAGGTCTGCATCTCCCTGGGGGTGGAGGTAACGCCAGCCCAGGATTCGGTCCACTTTGGGGACTGACGGACGGAGCTTTACAGGAGCTGCGTTATCTAATACGCGCGCCTCACCCTCCCTCCTCTGCACCTTAAATTCTCTTAGTATTATCACCTTCCTTCCTGCCTGCCCTCTAGGGAAAAAACCAACAGACCCGGCTTTTAAGCCTCCGACAGTCATAGCTGTGAGATGTGGGGCAAGTTGTTAACGTCTCTTAAAGGCTCACTTTTCTCCTCTGGAAAATGGAGACAATCACAGCTACCTCACAGAGGTCTGGGGAGGATAAAGGAGGTGATGGGCGTGAACCACCTGCCAAGCACAGGCGCCCAGTGATCGGTGGGTGAGGGGTGCCCTGCCTCAGGAAGAAGAATGGCTCCTCTTTGTCAAGGTCCTCCCTCCCCCGGAGCCCCTGACCTTGCCCTGTCGACCTCCTCTGGGTGCTGTTCCAGCAATTACACCCTTTCTTGGATTTTTCCACTCTCTCTCCTCGGCCCCGCCCTTTAAGCTCAAATCTCAAGGTATCATCCGCCTCCCCTCCCCTTCTGTTGGCAGCAGGTTTTTTGAAGGAGGAATCCAGACTGAGTCTTCACTTCCTCACCACCCACATGCTCCGCGATCCCCTCACCCTGGTGTCCCGCCAGCCTGCTCTCTGCTGCTACCCCTTCTTCCCGCCCACTCTCCCCTGGGCTTGTCCTACCTCTTCTTCTCCTTCTCTGAGGCTTTACAGACCACAGACCCTGTCCTCGTCCCCCAAAACTCCCTCCCCCTGGTTCCAGGGACCCAGAACCTCCTGGATACCCTGTTGCTCTTTAATGGTCCACACCGGCTCTTTTCCTGACCCTCTGTCGGGTCTCTTATCCACTTCCACAACCTGAGCCTCCTCCCCACGCTGTGTTCTCCTGGGAGGGCGGGCAGAAGCCTTGCCGAGAAGGGTACCATTCACACCTGCACAGCTCAGAGTCTGTGCTCTTGCCCCTGACAGTCTGCCAAGCACCACCCCCCCACACCCACCCTGTGGCACAGGCAGAAGCAGTATCACTTCCAATAGATCCAGTCTCAGGGAGGGAAGGAATCTGACCCCCAGGAGCTGGTGCTGGGCCTGGGGGCATCCAGCCCCGCCCCCAGCCCGGGGCCCCTCCCCCAGGTCTCTCAGATGCCCTCCCTCCCCGCTCACCTGTCCAGCAGCTCCCAGTCCTCCCCGCCCCAACGGTCTCGGAACTCCTTGGTGTTCATGCCCCCAATACTGTCCAGGTCTGACTTGTAGATGCCAAGCAGCCCAAATCCATTCACCTCCCAGTAGCCTGTGGACAGACAAGCCCCAGAGAGGCTGAGCCAGGGCCAGGAGGACAGAGCGGGTCAGGGCCGCACTCCTAGCGTCTTTTCTGGGAGACGGAGGACGGGCGTGACTGAGGCTGAAAACTCTCATCTGAATGAGCCCCTTGTCTGTTTGGGGGGAAGCCCCCTTGAGCTAAGGTTCCGGGTCCAGGGAAGGTGACAGCCCTACAGGAGGCTCTGATAGCAGCAGCCCCCGAGGGCACAGCCTTGCCTGGCTCCCTCTCCAGGTGGGGAACCTTCCTCTCATCTCTGCATCCTCACAGGGCACACAGTGTGGCACATAGTAAGTGCTTAATAAATGTCTGATGAACAAATGAAAGGGAAGATGAGGTGGGAAATTTCATCACTGCTGCTGCTGCAGCCATCAGCTCAGCCCTGGGGGCACGTCTCTGTGATCTGTCCAGGTGAGCAGAGGAGCGGAAGGAGGGTGGGGGAGGGGGTGCTGCCATTGTAGGCATGACTATTTCCAACTCTGGGTTAAGAACCAAGCAGAAGGACTTCCCTGGCAGTGCAGGGGTTAACACACTGCACTCCCAATGCAGGGGGCGAGGGTTTGATCCTTGGTCAGGGAACTAAGATCCCGCATGACATGGGGGGTGGCCAAAAAAAAAAAAAAGAACCAAAGCAGAGAGGTCTTTCCTTATGCTCCCCAGCCCAGGGCAGGCTCACCCTCAGGCCAGTGGGGGGTGGCCCCACACTGCAGCCTCATGACCATGGGGGCGAAAGCCATCTTGCCCTCCACACAGTGTTTCCGGATGGTATCGATGATTCCAGCTGGGAAGTGGATGTGGAGGTCGCAGAGGAAGATGATGCTGTGTGGGTCCTGGGGACAGACGTGGGAGGGTCAGGAGCCCCTACAGAGCAGGGCGAGGAGGCTGGGCCACTCTCCAGGGCAACCCTAAGGCTCTTTCCCATTTTGATGACTGAGACATGTGCATGAAACAAACTGCTGGACAGACTTCCACAGTACTTGGCATCAAGATCAGAATCCTGACTCCCCCCCACTCTTCATGAACTCTGGTGACCCCAGACAAACGCCCCCAGCCCGGTGCTGGCCCTGCGGCACGGCAGAGAGGACCCCGTGTCCTTGTCCCTTCCTCCCCGAGAAGCTGGCCATCTGTGCATCTCTTCACCAGCCATAGTCACGTCTCCCGGGCCGCTTACCTTCACCAGGTCCACCCCAGCCTGGAGTCCAGCTGAGCGTTCGAAGTTCCCGCTTAGCTTCATGTACTGGTAGCTGCGGGGAGAGCAGAGAGGGATTGAGCCTCAGGACCCGGCTGTGGCGGTCCTAGGAAGAAGCTGGCAGGCAGAGTAGAAGTGCTGAGTGCTCCTGGGATGGGACCACGGGCGAGCAGGTGAGTCCTCGGGGGAAAAGCTAGAGACTGCGAATCAGGGAAGCTGGTGGGACTTCAGGAAGAGGTGGCTCAGGCTGTGCCCTGCAGCCGGGAACACCCTCACCTCCGCAGCTTGGACCTTTTCAGAGCCATCTCGACGTCCATGTCCTCGCTGCTGTAGTCGGTGATGATGATGTTGAAGTGCGGGTCGCCGGTGACTCGGAATAGTGTCTCCATGTCTCCGATGAATTGCTGCACCCAGCGCGCCTGGTTCTTTACTACCCGGTGGGGCAGGCGGGCGGGGCGGGCGGGGAGAAAGAAGCAGAGGTAATGCAAAGGTGGGCACCTCCACTCCCGGTTCCTGCATGGTCAGGAGTCCCATCAGACCCTTGCTTAGGGTAACACGGCTACGGGAAAGGTCAGCAGAGCAGCGGGGGATGGCGGGCAGAGGGAGAGCTCACTGTTACAGGGGCCTCTACACCCCCTCCCCGCACAGCCTCCCAGGCAGGGCCCCGTGGGGAGGCCTGGAGCTGGGGCTTGTCACCTCCCGATCATCCTTCATTTCCTGTCCGACCCCAGGCTTATACCCCTCTGATGCGCTCCCCTCTCTTGTTACAAAAACCATCTAGAGATGTCCCTGGTGTCCAGCAGTTAGGACTCTACGCTTCCAATGCAGGGTGCATGGATTCGATCCCTGGTTGGGGAACTAAGATCCCACGTGCCTCACGACGTGGCCAAAAAATAAAACTAAAAAACCAAACAGTACAAAAACCTGGCCAGCCCACTCTCCTGAGCCCCCTCCCTGTCTCACTGCCCCAGGCCAGCAGCCCCAGCTAATGTTCACACAGGACCCTAAATGCTGGTTTAGTAGGAAGAGCCGCAGGCCTACGAGACAGCATCCTTCCCACCTCCAGCACGGACTGCCCACGTAACCTTCGACTAGTTCCTTTTCTCCTGTGAGCCCCTGTTTCCCAAAGTGGCCTCTCCCACAAGTTCTTGTGAGATCACATTGTGGAGCAGAGACCAGGTGCCTGTGATCACGTGAGGCCCCGGGTCTGCTGACAGCTCCCAGGCAGCAGGAGGCTTACCCGGCACGACGAAGTGGACCACAGCGCGGTGGTTCCAGGAGAAGCCCTGGGGCCAGCACAGCTTGGGCTCCAGGGCTCGGGCACGCAGGACATGCTTCTGGCGGTCGTGTGGGCTCCATACCAGGCCCTGCAGGTTCCGGACCTCAGCCTCTTCCCCACCAGCGGCACTGACACCCTGCCAGCTCCGCGTGGACACGAACTCCGAGAGCCGCACCAGGCGCTGGCCGTGCTCGAGCAGCTCGAGCTCCAGGAGGTAGCGGCCCCCACGGAGATGGTCCTGACGCTTCTCCACATTCACGATGCGCTGCAGCTGGTACCTCCTGGCGGAAAGGGTGAGGGGCTTGAGTCACTCTTCCCACAGATGGGGTCAAGGCCAGTCATCAGGAGACCTCAGGCGCTGCCCAGCTTTGCCGCTGGTAAACACGCTCACACAATGTTTATCCACTCCAGTGAGCACGGCCACCACCTTAGAGAATGCCCCTATTGATGTGGATGATCTAGTTTCTTACAGCTCTGAGACCCCGAGTTCATAGGGGGAATGAGGGAGTCACAGGGAAGCGTTTCCTTCAGAAACTGACCCTCATGAACACACGACTCTGTTCAATCAACAGTGCATTAAAACACAACGGTTGGTTACAGAAATACTGCTTGGTTGGCCCAACATCACTAGTCACTAGGGAAATGCAGATCCAAAGCACAGCGTGAAACCACTTCACACCCATTAGCATGGCTATGAAAATAAAAAGGAAAATTAGAACAGGTGAGGGTATGGAGAAACGAACCTTCTTACGCCGCTGATGGGGGTGTAAAATGGTACAGATGATTTGGAAAAGAGCAGCTCCTCCTCAAAATGTTAAAACTAGAAGGACTTCCCTGGCGGTCCAGTGGTTAAAGACTCTGCATTTCCAATGCAGAGGGCATGGGTTTGATCCCTGGTTGGGGAACTAAGATCCCATATGCTGTGTGGCGTGGCCAAAAAAAAAAAAAGTTGAACCTAGAGCTACCATATGACCCAGCAATTCTATCCTGAGGAATTTACCCAAGAGAAGTGAAAACATGTTCACACAAACACTTGTACATGAATGTTCACAGCAGCGTTATTCATAACAGCCAAGAAGTGGAAACAACCCAAATGTCCATCAGCTAATGAATGAACACACAGCACATGCTCTGTCTAGACAGTGGAATATTACACAGCCATGCAAAGGAATGAAGCACTGATAATTCCACAGTGTGCATGAGCCTTGGAAACGTTTGCTAAGTGGAAGAAGCCAGACATGTGTGAAATGTCTAGAAGAGGTAAATCTACAGAGACAGAAAGCAGAGCAGTGGTTGCCAGGGTCTGGGAGGAGGGCAGTAACCCCTAACAGGGTTTCTTTCAAAAGTGATGAAAATATTCTGGAATCAGATAGTGGTGGTGGCGGCACAGCATTCTGAATACACTTAAGAATCACTGAACTGTACACTCTGAAGTGGTGAACTGAACGCTGTGTGCCTTTTATCCCAATTTCTAAAATGTTGATGGGGTGAACAAATGCATGAAAAAACAAAGCTCTCAGCCATGCCTTCTGCTCCCACCCTTCTAGCCCACATCTGGGGTCTCAATGCACCTTTTTATTTTTTATTTGTTTTTTAAAAATATTTATTTGGTTGCACCAGGTCTTAGCTGCAGCATTTGAACTCTTAGTTGTGGCACGTGGGATCTAATTCCCTGACCAGGGGTCGAACTCAGGCTGCCTGCATTGGGAGCTCAGAGTCTTACCCACTGGACCACGAGGGAAGTCCCTCAATGTATCTTTTTAGCCCAAGTTTTGCCAGCTCTGTCTCTTTACCAGCTTGCTCCCTAAGAGCCTCCCCAGTGCTCAGCCTGTGTCCGGGGCCAGGCCCTGGGGGTTTCAGACCTTGCCTGATGGTGTGACCAAGACCCAACAGGCGCTCATCCTCCCAGGCACCTGTAGCCAGGGGGCCCCGCCTCAGCAGCCCTGGCCCCGCCCCACCCAGCTCAGGAGAGCCCTTTACCTTACCCCCGGCTCCGCTGGTTGAGCTTCTTCAAGAAGACCCGCGTGACCTCGAGCGCCTCCTGCTCAGGAAGCAGCAGGTTGCCAGACGTGTTACAGCTCAGGTCAATCCAGTCGGTCCGCAGGGCTTGGAAGTCGAGGTTGCCGGCACTGAAGGTCTGTTCCCAGTTCACCACCGGGTCGAACATCGACAGGTATTCCAGCACCTCGCTCACATCCTCCTCCTCCTCCTCCTCCTCCTCTTCCCCACCCTCGTCCTCTCCCTCTGCTTGTCCTTCCTGGCCGACAGCCACTGCCACCACCACCTGCTCCTTAGGCCAACCCCTCCTGGGGTCCGGAGGCTCCATCCTGTCACCCCTTCTCTGCTCTGCGATGTACGATTCGACTTGATTCAGCCATTGGGATCGCCCCAGTGTCTTCCCGGGGCTCCCACCAGCGGGCCTGGGCCTCTTCACTGGAGGTGGGCGCCCGGCCGGGTGCCCTGGTGGCCACTTGTCAGGATGCCGTGGAGCCTGGCGGGGCTCGGGGAGGGGCTTCCTGGCCTTCTTCTCTGCGGGCTGGGCCGGGATGGCGCTGGTCCTTGCGGGGACGGGGGCTGTGGAGTTCTGCGTGGGAGAGGGCACCGCCGGGCCCTTCTGGGGCCGGGCCAGCAGTCTCCGCAGGCTGCGGAGGCGGTGGTTGGTGGCGTCCTGCCCGGGGGCCGTGGGGGGCCCCGGCTTCCCCGCCGGTGTCCTGGCGTCCTGGCCATCTGGGGCAGGGGTGTCCTCTGCTGCTTCTCCGTACTGGGATTCTTCTAGAAGGCCTTCCTCAAAACCTGCTGTTAACCACAGCCATCCCTCGCATGCGGTTTCAACCTCTCCCCACAAGACCCACGAGACGGCTGAGGACCGCGTGGCTGAGCCAGCGGGGGCCCCCGGCAGGGCCTGCATCGGGCCCAGGGCAAGTTACTCAGCCTCAGCCAAGGCCAGCTATCCGTCTTCCGTAGGGTTGTTGTCGAGAGTGAGTGACACGAAGGACAGAAAGCGCTAGCAGGGGCCCGGCACGTGTGGGGGCCCCACCCGGGCCCCAACACCGCAAGGAGAGAGGCCACGGGAAGGCGGTGCTTCTGCAGAGCAGAGCTTCCCTAATCGGGCGAGGCCCTCGGGCAGTTCAGGTAAGGTCCCAGGGCCCTAAGTCTCCTCCACGGACCCGCGTGCTATTAGAAACGTCCTCTACACATGCCTTGGGAAGGACGAGGGGGAGAAGGGCTGCCCCCACTCCCTTGGGACTGGGGCCAGGGGCTGTCGGGTTTGCATTCGAAGCTCCTGGGGGGCGGGGGCTGGCAGTGTCTGGACTGTCACCCTCCGGCCTGGCCCATGAGCTCGGCTGTCACCCTGTACCTGGCTGCTCCGGCCCCTGCTTCTGAGGCTGGTCAATCTTGATGTAGTTCTGAAAGTTGAGCCTGCAGGAGGGAGGTGGAGAGGCTGGTACGGGTGCCCTGCAGGCCACAGTGGGGGGGCCGTCACACCCAGCCAGGAGTGCAAGGGGAAGGCTGCGTGTGTGTGTGTGTGCACGCGCACGCTTGTGTGAAACACCCAGGAAGAGCAGCCCAGGCTCCTCAGTGGCGGCTCCTGTGGCCCCTCTGGTCCAGGCAGCTCTCCCGGTTCCCGCCCCATCAGCATCTCACCTGTCCTGGTCGTAGGAGTTTTCCTGGTAGAAGCACTTATTATGGGTCTCCATGTGGCTCAGGCGGGTGTAGTCATTGGGGTAAACAAAGGACAGGTGAACCTGGAGGTGGAGAGCAGGGCTGCCGTGGATGCCCCCTCCCCTGGGCTCCGGACCAAACATGCCCGAGTTGAGCTCCCGGAGTGCACGTCCCCGTCTCCTGCCCCAGCTCGTTCTCCGCAGCTGCAGCCGAGGCCAACCCCGCCTCCTGCGGCCTTTCCCTCTCCTGCCGCCTCCACAGCCCCAGGACAACCACTGTTCCTCCCCACGCTGCCCTTTTGCCCCCTTTAAACATAGCTCGAGGCCGTGGCCACCAAAACCCTCTCGGTCCTGCCCCACGGCCGCCCTCGGCCTCCGTCCTGCCCCGGCCTCTCCCGCTGTCATCTCTGGACCCGGGGACACGGTGTCATCCTGCCCCTCGGGCTTCGCTAAAGCTGAGCCTCCCACGGTTCGCCTCCCCAGCGCCTTGTCTGCAAGTTTAATAAATACCGCTGCCCTCGGGGCGGAGGGTAGGAGGCCTCAGACAGCCCACCCTACATGGCGTCGGACTCTGCAGGATGGTCCACCTGGGCTGGGCACCCCAGAATGCCGGTTCCCCGGGCCCAGGGCCCCAGGGGGCATCCCGCCCGCCGGTGTGTGCCGTGGGGAGGAGGGGACCAGCCTCAGCAGCCCTGGCCGCGGGCAGCAAGCCCCCTCCCACTCCTGCCCCTGCTGCCGGTCCGAGACTTACAAACCGGAGTCCCTGGTAGCGCTGCAGAGGTAGCCCGTCCACCAGGTAGCTGGGCTTGTAGGGACAGTCGGGCAGGACGTGGCGGAGCTGAGACTTGGGGATCAGGGGCACTGGGGACAGACAGAGGCGGGGTAAGGGCTGGATCTGCGGCCCCGAGCCCACACATTTTGTATTCACTTGTGGGAGGGTCCACATCTGGCAGCTGAGGGTGCCAAACCAAGGCTGGCACCACTCTTGGCAGGGAGTGGGGGGACTTCCAGGAGCACCTGGAGGCAGAGAGAACCCAGACACAGTCCCTCGTTCAAGGCACAGTATGGTGTTGGAATCTCTGTATGGGGCCAGTCTCAAAACAGGTTTAGAAACTTGCAGGAGGCCACAAAGCCTCAGCCTAGTGCGGTGCCAGTAACTGAGTTTCCTTCCGGTTGTCATGGAGGGTGGGGGGAAAGGGGACACTTCATCATCTTTAAAATGTAAACGTTCTCAACAGTTTAAGACTCTGGCACCGTAGTGGGGACATACTTCTCTCACTGGATAACAAGAGCTGGAATCCAATAAGAAGCTGCTATATGTGATTGCTGAGGGTATGTCTGGGTTCTGGCTCTATTTCTTGTCCTGTAATGTTTGCTCTGTAATGATATGTACAATTTGCAAATGTGTATGTCTATATTTTTGTACTTTTCTGTACGCACGTTATATGTCATACACGTAAAAGAAAAGAGTCTCTGATTCCGGGATACTGTGGTAGGACAGAAGCCTCCTGAGTCTCCTCCCTGACATCCACGGACCTTGCAGCGCATCCCCAGGCAGAAGGTCAAGTACGCAGCAAGGTCTTACCTCGGTAGAGGGTGTCCCGAGGGTCGGGCCTCAGCATGTCGGCAGGTGGCTGCTCATTGCTGGGAAGAGAGTCTGGGGAGCCTGCATGGCTGGCTGCTGTCTGCGGGATGTGACCCACCTCATCCATCCTCAGGACTGTCTCATCTGGGCCCCGGGAGGAAAGAACAGAGGGCGGCTGTGACTCCCGGAGAAAGCCAGCCCAGAAGCCAGGCCCCTGCCTCCTGGAGGGGCCAGGAAGGCTCCTGAATCCCCCCCCACCGCCCCAGGTACCGTATGGGATGTGCTCAATCCCTACCCCCCACGCCCCGAGCCTTGGCCTTACAACTTGTGGTTTCAGCTACATATTTCTCTCCCTTGGACCCCCTCCACCGGCCCCACGGCTGGCACACACCACAATTCTGTGTGAACTGGAAAAAGCCACCTCTCCCTCAAATGTTTTACTGCTTTCTGCTGGAAATTCGTCATTAGAAGTATGTTTAATTTATTTAACAAACATGTGAAGAGCACTTACTAAATAATAAGCCAGGCACTGTTCCAAGCATCTTACAAACATCAACCCATTTAATCCTCATAACCGCTGTGGCTTATGTATATTACCATCATTCCTACTTTACAGACAAGGAACTCAGTCAAAGGGAAGTGAAGTCAGGCGCCTGAGACCACACAGCTGACAAGTGGCAAAGCTGAGTGTGAACAGCCTCTCCAGCAGACAAGCAGGGCGCCCCTCGGATTCCAGCACCATCCCTCACCTCCCTCTGGGGGCCTCCCTTATCTGACCAGCCCGGGGCGGGGTGGGGGGGGGGAGGTGGCCGGCTGCTTGTTTTTGTTCTCCGCCTTCTGGGTTCATCTGTCTTGACCCCAGATAGAGGTCTCCTTCTACGCCCGAGGCTGGTTACCTCTGGCCCATCTTACTCGTTCCATACCTGAATTTGCCACGGGCTTCTTTTTACTCCATTCACACTGAATCTACGGATTCCAATTCTCCCTTCTTCTTCTGGCACCAACCGGCCCTTCTGGCCTGGCCCTGTGGCCTCTCGCCTTGGTCACTGGTAGCCTCCCCTGCCCCCCACCTTGCTCCTTCTTCACTGTCACCCTCTCCTGTGAACCAGACTGTCTGTTCCTCTCTCCATCCTGCCCTCCACGCACACTCTTCCCCCCATCTCCTGGTCTCCTCCAGACCCGCCTTCCCTTCCTTGCCAGGGCTTCTGCTCTGCCCACTCCTCCTATCCCCGGGCCCACACGGCCCACCTGCCCGTGGTGACTTCTCAATAGGGCCCCCAGATGGGGGGACATCATAAGCAACAAGTATACTCGGAGTCCACGGACTGCCACCCGAAAGCAGGTGAGAACGCTTTCTCTCCTCTGGCCATGGCTGTGCGAGAACCACGGTCGCTCATCTGCAAATAGGGACTGGCCTCCCTCAAAGGTTTTTCATCTGGAGTGAGCCTCCTGGTCTCTGGATCCCCTTGAAATTGTACAGACAACACTGTGTGTGGGGGGGGTGGGTAGGGCATTTTTCTGGGGTGAGTGCTTGGAGAGCTTCCAGAAGGCTCTCACAGGTCACTGACCCCCGGGAGTTAAGGACCTCTGACCATAGTGTCCCTTTAGGCTCTGCTCCTTGTTCTGGACCCTCCACACCCGTGTTCCAAGGACCCCTCCCAGCCCCCCCACACCAGCCCCGCCTCAGCCCATCCCCAGGCTGGGGCAGGACACTCACTGGTGAAAAGGGACAGGGAAGCAGAATCAATGATGCTGAACTTGGCCCCGGGGTCATTCCGTCGCCACTGGAAGAGAAGAGAGGGTGGACATGGCAGGTTGGAAGTGGCTGATTTGGATCAGGGTTCAAGGGACCAGGCCGAGGGGGCAGCCAGGCAGGCGAGGGGGCTGAAGGGGCAGTGGGCGCTCACCGCGACTTCCACGTGGTCAGTGCCCTGGTTGTTCTGCTTGTGTAGCACCTCGAAGTAGTACCTGCGGGTGGCTGACAGGCTGGAGAGAGAGAGAGCAGGGATGGGGCCCTGCCTCCCAGACCCCCATGCCACCCGAGCCCACTCCCAGCACTGCACACACCACATCCCTCCCTCCCTGGTCCCAATCCCCAGCTCCCGGTCCCCAGGGACCTGCTGGCAAGCATCTGGGTCAGAATCCCCATCACCACTTACTGACAGGGCAGCCTCGGTCTTCCCTCCCGTGAGATGGGATAATAACACAGGATACTTGGGGAGTCATATGAAATAATACTAACTCTCAGAGAGCTGTACCTATGTGGAGGCACCGTGCTACGTGCTTTAGACACACGAGCTCACTTAATCCCTGTCTGCAGAGAAGAATGCAGAGGCGCAGAAATCTTGGGTAATGTGCCCAAAGTCGCCAGGTAATAAGGAGCACAGTTGGGGTTTGGACCCAGGCAGTCTGGCTTCAGCCCCGTCCTCAGCTGCTGTGCTGAGTGGCACGGGAAGTGGTGACGGCAGGGGCTGGCCCAGCCCGTACTCTGTGCAAATGGCCTGCGACACTACCATCAACACCAGGCAAGGCAACACGTGTGTGTCCACCAGGTGGCGCTGTGGGGCTGGGCTAGTTCCAGTCTCAGCCACCTCTGGCCTTCCCTCCAGCCTGCCCAAGGGCCCCCGCCATCGGAACTTTCTGCGGCACAGAAAGAGCAGCGGGAGTCCTGGCTGCACAGCTGTGGACCCCTCCAGGGATGAGGAAAACAGGCAGGCAAGGGCAGAGAGAAAGGAGACCCGTTCTGTTTTCCAGTCCTGAGTGTCGCTGAACAGCTGTGTGACCCTCATTACGTCCCAGCCCTCTCTGGGCCTCAGTTCCTCATCTGTAAAGTGAGGAAGGATGGCCAGATGGTCTCTAATCAAAGACTTGGTTTACCTGAACGCGCGGGGCCCTGGCTCGCTGAACCTCTGCGATGGGGGGTGGGTGGCAGGGGTGTGCGCCTGGGCCCCAGCTCTGAGCTGGACTCTGCACCTGAGGGAGGCTGGGGTTTCTGCCACTCATGTCACCACCCTCCCCACTCACCTCACTGGCTTGGAAACTTGACTCCGAAATTTTCCGAACTCTCCAGGGGCCGTCCACTCTTTTCCAGTCTGGAGGTGTGGGGAGGGAGGAGAGAGAAGGGCGGAGGCAAAGGGAAAACACGAAGGAGGGATGTGGTACGTGAGGACACCAGGGCAGAAGGAGAAAGGAGGAAAGAGGGAGGGGAGAGGAGGGGAGACGGTGAGGGCTGGGAGGGGACACGGAACCACGCAGGAAGCCACTCCCCCTCCTCAAACCCCATCCCCCAGCAGACAGCACCCACCCGTGAATCCTCAACACCAGGACCGGAGCACCCAGGACGGGTGTGGCCCGGTCCTGAGTCCTCCCAGGCTCTGTTCCTGCCCAAACCCCAACCACCCCTCTGTAAGATGGGGGGGGGGGGGGGGCGGGGATGCTGCTTCTCACGCCTCTTCCCAGACTGTCACACCAGAGCCTCCTGATGGAGGCAGGCGACCTGGCTCCTGGGGGTGGTGGGGGGGCCCAGGAGGCCGAGGGGACCCTACCTTGCCCACGCTGGCCAACAGCTGCAGGCCTGAGACCTGGTCGTCTCGGCTCAGCCAGAATTCCGCGTTGTCGTCAGCGGCAATGGCGAACTGGATCTCCCCTGGGTGTGGGGGGAGTGTCCAGGTGAGAGCGGGATGGGGGCTTGGTGCTGGGCTCCCCTCTTTGTAAAGTGGGGGGTTTCTAACCCTGGGAGACCCCATGGAGATGGAAATTTACAGGGAAGGACAAGCTAGTTTCAGACCCTGCAAATCAGGGTGTGAAGTGGCCACCTAGGGGCCTGCATGAGGCCTCACCACATCTAAACTGCCCCCCCAGATGGTGGGCTAACGGGGCCCAGCGGGCCCAGGGCAGGTGATATGCTCTGAGCCCTGTGTGAACTCAGGCAGGAAGGGGAAGGGCGGGAGCCAGGGCTGCTCACCGTCGGTGAAGGGGTGCAGGTAGCCAAAGATGCGGAGGCCGTAGTTGGTCCACTTGGGGGACACGGCCAGTTTCCTCAGGGTTGTGCGGATCTGTGCCGGGAAAGGGGAGGGAAACCATTACCCAGAAAAGGGAAGAGGGAAAAGAAGAGCTTGGTCTGCTCAGGGCTGATGGGAGGACGAGGAGGAAGTGAGGCTGGCAGGACCTGGGTGCAGGCAAGACTTCTGCTCCCATTTGCTTCTTTATCCGGATGACCTTGAACAGTGCACAACCCGCACAACTGTATGTGGTGACCCCTGGTAAACTACTGTGAGCCATAAGGAAGGCAGGGAAACTGAAGGAAGGGAAGGGAATAAGGGAGACATTGTGGGCAGAGGGAAGGTGTCCATGGGATAAAGGAAAAGAAATGAACCAAAAAATCAGCAGGGGATGATGAGGAAGACAGAAGCTGGGGGGTGGAGGGGTGAGAGCCAGGAGCGGGGCAAGAAGGGAGCAGAGAGGGGAGCGGGGAGGAGGCACTCACATGCGGGTACAGAGGGAAGTGGAGGTTCCTCCGCAGTTGCTGGATGGAGCTGCCACACCAGTCTTCAAACACGTGTAGATTGACTTGGCCCCGGAACTGTGTGGGGCAGGGACAGAGTGTGAGCGTGACATGGGGGACTGGCCCACAGGCCTGGCCAGAGCGCTCCTCACTGCCGAAGGTCACAGTCCATGTTAGTCCCTTTCCCGTCCCCGGCACCCATGGCTGCTCTGGGGAACCTCATCCCCATGGCCTCGCCCTGAGGCCTGGGTCTGTTTTTCTGGCCTTGCATGTATTCACATGCACAGACGCATGTACACGCACATGCACTCACACTCCTGGCTCTTCCTATGCAGGAAGGGGGCTGGTCTGCATCCCCCAGCGGGGGGAGTAACAGCCGGGACAGAATGGCAGGGCTGCAGAGGGACTGGAGGGAAGCGCCAGGCTGGGGGTTCAGCTGGACCTGCTCTCCCTCCCCTACCGCCTCGTAAGAGGAAAAGCCACACAGCTGCCTGGGTGAAACCTCATACATCCATGGTCTTCATGCTGCTGGCTGCCCTGGTGGGGAAGCAGCTGGCAAAGCTGCAGGAGGTCCGGGGGCCCCATCAGCAGAACAGCTCCAACAGCTCTCCCGGGAGCTCAGAGCCTCATGCTGCCTAGGCCTCTGCCAGGATGACCACCAGGTGCCTGGGGCTTTGGGGCAGCCCTGGGAAGGCAGGAGCAAGGAGGTACCTCCCTCCCCTCCTCGGCTGTGGGGCTGGTGGGCACGGGACTGAGGTTGGAGGCCTGGAGCACAGGGGCACCCCCGCCCCGGGAGGAGAGGGCAGGGCAGCAGCCTGGTGGTAGAAGGGCAGGGAGATGGAGAGGGGAGGGAGGTGGGGATATGGTCCCAAATTATCCTGACAAAGAGCTTCAGATCACCCCCCCCTCCCCAAACCCCTTCCCCAGCTTAACCTCCAGGTTGTGGGAGGTAGGCCCCAATCAGGCAACACAAACGAGACCTGCCCCTCCCCCCATCAGATATCAACATCCCAGCCGCCCTTAGGAAGACAGAGGAGGAAGGGACATCCAGACTAGAAGCCCAGATAGAAGGGCTTCAGCAAGAGCTCTGGAGGGAGGGATGGTGAGGGGAGAGAAGGGGCCAGGGAGAGTCCCTGCGCCCGGACTGCCAAGACCTGAGTGCGGCTGGCGGGTCCCCGTCCCCACATGGAGAGCCTGTCACCCCATTCCCTCAGCAACTTGGCTCTTCCCGGGACCTTGGGTAGCAGCCATAGCTCCCCGAAATATGAGTGGGGGGCTGGGATGGGTGGGAGAGAGAATGTGGGCCGGGTAGGTGGGGGGCAGGCTAGGGCCTTCTTGGAAGGAAAGAATGGGGACATTGTGCTACTTCTGGTGAAATTCCGAAGTCCCATTTACAAGACTCAGTTGTCTCCTCCAAGCAGCCTCCTCCCTGCCCTTCCCCGGAGGCTTGAGTCCACAGAAAACTGGGGGGGGGGGGGGGGGGGAGGGGGACAGGGTACACGCCCCCGAAGTCTGCTGTGCTCAGCAGGAGGCCAGAGGCCACAGGGGCTCAGGGCCAAGGGAAAGTGGAGGGAGGAAGGAGCTGGGCTGGCTGCCCCCACCTGCCCCTCCTGGCCTTGCTTTGTAGCAACGGAGGCTGAGATGCTGCGGGACACCCAGGCCGGGAGAGGACCTCCCGGGGGCTAGGCCCTGACCCAGCACAGAGCCAGCCCTCCAGCCATGCTTCACCCACCCTCGGGCTGTGGGAGAGGACGGACATGGTCCCTGAGGGACCAATGGGCACCTTCTTCCTCCCCAGGCCCTGACGGGTGACACCCCCAGGGCTGGGTCCCTCCAAGCTCTGGAGACCTTGTGTCGGGCAGGGATGTGGCTCTTGGCTTGTCAGCACCGCCCTCTGCCCTCACTCTCTCTACTGCTGAGCAGGGCTGAGGCCCAAGGAAGAGCACTGGTTACTCCCATGGCTAGAGCACGTCCATGGCCAAAGATGGATTTGAAACCTCCACTTACAAGGAGTGGACAAAATACATGTTGAACTCTCTCATTTGATTATTTTTATTTTTTGGCCACGCCACATAGCACGCAGGATCTTAGTTTTCCAACCAGGGATCAAACCCACGCCCCCTGCAGTGGGAGCAGCAGAGTCTTAACCACTGGACAGCCAGGGAAGTCCGCTGAACCCTCATTTTAGAGGTGAGAACATTGAGGCCTAGATAGGTAAACTGAGTCCCCAGGGACACACAGCAATAAACCCTGCAGAAGTGGGAGGGTGTCTGGGGGTGCAGATGCAGCCTGGTGGGTGCTCACCCAGGACGTCCACTGCCTTCCACCCACTACAGGGCCTCTGCCAGGCCTCGCTGGGCTCAGGAAGCCTCCCAGCTGGATGGAAGTATCTCCCACCACTGACTCCACACTGCCTGCAGAATTGTCTTTCAAAAGACAGATCTGATCACGCCACTCTGCCTCTTCACACCTCCTGAGTGTTCCCAGAGGCTTCCGGACAAAACCTCACCCAGCCTTCCCAGCCTCATCTCACCCCACTCCCGGTCACACCTACACCCACCCGCACACACGGCTCTGTGCCTTTGCAGATACTGTTTCCTGGTTGGAAGGCCCTTTCCTTTCTTCCCCACCCGACAAACTCCAGCTCATCCTTCAAGGCTCGTCTCCAACCTCTCTGCAGGCTTCTCCAGCTTCCCCAGGCAGAGTTACAGCTCCCTCCTCTGGGTTCCCTGCACATCTTAGTGACCTGAGTGAACAAACGTTCGGAGAAGCTAAGATGGAACCATATGTTCCTTCCTTTACTCTATAGGCACCGAGTGATGCTTGTACCAGTGATGACACAAAGACGAAAAGGGGTCCTCAGAGGAGAGGGACATGCAGACAAACGAGCCACCTGTGCCAGGGCTACTGCAGAGGCTGAGATGCAACGGGCGGGCAGGTGGGGTGGGCAGGTCCACTTCTAGGAGGGGTGAGCAGCCCAGCACCCATGTGAGCATAGACCACGCTGCTGTCCAGCCAGATTCATGCTCTTGAGACCAGCACACGCAGCTGGACCACGTGACCTCCTCCCAGCAGGACAACGAGGTCAGCAGTTCCCACACACTGGACTCCAGTTCAGAGTTTCTAGCGCCCGAGCTACTCTTGATTCCTGTTCACACCTGCCCCTTGAGGGAGCTCCTCCGGGAATCAAGGGGCGCCCGGACCCATGAGGATAAGAGGTGGCTCTGGATTTGGAGGAAAGGGCCAGAGGCCCCTCTGGTGAAGTCCTAATGGAGGAAATTATCCCCATTTGAACTGCGATGTCACCTGTATCTCCCCACGGTGACAATGTGTATGATGGTAGCGGTTCAGGGCCCTGAAAAAAGGCAAGTCTGATCCGCACAGGAATCTGTGCACAAACGTTCACAGCAACATGATTCCCAAGAACCGAAAAACAGAAACAACCCAAATACTCATCTATCGAGGATAATAAAACATGGTCCATCCACACAGCGGAAGATTATTCAGCAAGAAAAAGGAACGAAGTTCTGATACACATGCTGCCATGTGGATGGGCCCTGAAAACATAATGCCAAGTGAGCGAAGCCAGACACAAAAGGCCACAGAGAGTGTGATTCCCTGGATATGAAGTGTCCAGAACAGGCAGATCCAGAGACAGAGAGCAGATTACTGTTTGCTGGGGCTGGGGGCTGGGGGGAGTGAGGGGTGATAGCTAACAGGTAAGGGTTTCCTTAGTGTTGAGGAAATATTCTAAACTGAAAGTGATGGATGTGGGACTTCCCTGGCGGTGCAGTGGTTAAGAATCCGCCTCCCAATGCAGGGGACACGGGTTCAATCCCTGATCTGGGAAGATCCCACACACTGCTGCAACTAAGCCCATACACCACAACTACTGAGCCTGTGCTCTAGAGCCCACGAGCCACAACTACTGAGCCTGTGTGCCACAACTACTGAGCCTGTGTGCCACAACTACTGAAGCCCAGGTGCCTAGAGCCCATGCTCCACAACAAGAGAAGCCACTGCAATGAGAAGCCCGCGCACCACAACGAAGAGTAGCCCCCGCTCACCACAACTAGAGAAAGCCCACACACAGCAACGAAGACTCATTGCAGCCAATAAATAAGTAAATAAATACATTTTATTTATTTATTTATTTTTAAAAAAGTGATGGATGCACAACTCTATGAATATACTAAAAGCTACTGAATTGTACACATTAAATGGGTGAATTATATGGTATATGAAGTATATTTCAATAAAACTGTTAGAGGAAAAAGGTGGGGTAGAGCCTGAGAAGGGGAGTCAGGGTCCCAGCCCTCCCCTTAGGAGAGAGACGTCGCCTCATCCAGCCCACATGACATCACCCACAGACTCTGACTTGCTTTGATCTGATCCTGTATTTACCAAATTTCTTCCCTAATTACTTTGGTTTTCTGGGGAGAGCACCCTGAGCAGCAGACAGTGTCTGGTCAGCGGACCATATACTGACTGGTAAGCAAATAAACTGGCACTGAGGTTTGTTAATTAGTGGGGTTTGCTAGTCAGTGTCTTATGATTTGGGCTGACAGGGACAAGTTTTAGAGAGTGGTTACCCCATGATGTCCAGCCCGCCAGCCATCCACTCCCTGTCTAACAGGCCATGGAATGACTAAGCCTGCTTCGCCTGAGAGCTACTGCAGGCCTCGGAGTCCCTGAGCTGCCGGCCGACGGCTGGGGCGGGGAGGGGACGGTCAAGGGAGAGACCATGGTCACCCGTCCGTGTTCTGTCCATGCTCAGCCGCAGGGCAGGGCTGCAGCAGCTACGCCACCTTGGGGTAGTGACTGAGTCAACCCCTCTGGAGCCATCGCCAGGAAAGGAGTGACAACTGTACAACCTGAAAGCCCCCCACAGCTAGCAGATGTCCAATAAAGGACATACGTCCTTCACCTTCCTGCGCTTCCTGCTGAAACCGTATGTCAAAAGGCAGCAGACAGGTAAGGAGAGGGGAACCGAGGTCCCCGTGACGCGCTGCAGGAGGGGGCACCACTGCAGCTGGGCGACTGCATGTGTTAGTTATTTCATCCTTCAGGGCCTAATTATCCTTGTTGGTTAGAGAAGAAGACTGGATTGGTGATTCCCTGAATATCCATGAAGATTTAATGAGGATCTTATAAGCCACTTTTTTTCTTTTTGTTTTTTTCTTTTGTAGTTATAAACTTTCAAAATAATTGGTTCATTAAGAAAAATGACCCAGGGACTTCTCTGGCGGTCCAGTGGTTAGGACTCTGTGCTTCCACTGCAGGAGGCCCTGGTTGGGGAACTAAGATCCCGCATGCTGTGCAGCACGGCCATAAATAAATAAATAATCCAACTGCACTCAAAGCAGAGGAGGCTGGACCAACAGTTTTCACAACACTCTCTCCAGGTGGGGTGGGGCCTAATGACCTGATGATGTCACCTGGTACAGGTGTGCTGGTGTTGTAATCCATCCTCAGGATTTAAACAGAGGCAATTTCACGATGTAGATAACCTATCATCGTATTTCCCACGACATGGCCTCCTTCACTCCCGCCCCACAGCAAATGGGTGGACTGGAAATAAAGTCACCTAGGCCGAAGAGATCAACCTGTGACAGGTGTGGGCGAAGATGACGGGCTGGCCGATACCGCCCAGCCAAGAAAGGCCTGGACTGGTTGCATGATCCGAAACCCAAATGTAAAATGTTCACCCCAAAGCGCCACGCCGCTCTGGGGTCCCTGCACAAGCATTCACTCAAGGTAACCTTGTGCGTGTAATTAACCTCCTAAGCCTCCGTTTCTTCACCAAAAGAGAAAGAGTCTGTCCAATCCTATGTAAATAAAAGGTATGATGATGGTTATAATAACTTTCATTCACACGTTAAACCGTTTCCTATAAAAATTTTCTAAAGCAGAGTTTCCTAGTGTAGGTCCCTTAGAACACTGGTTTCATAGAGTATTAATGTTTCATGGAAAAAGGCAGTTCGGGAGGCAGATGAGTTTGGTACATGCTTAGCTAAACCAAGTCAGGACTCAGAACCGTTCGTGTGCTTATGCGTATTTCCAGGAAGTGGATGGCTATAGACTTTAAACCGTACTTAACAATGGATTCCTTTCTGCCTGGAAGATCGTATGGGACTTTATGGTCCAAGAAAGACAGTTTGGGAAGCCGAATTTTACAACTGGGGGTTGGCATGGACATGAAAGTCTTGCGGCTTTCCTGAGCTTTGCTTTTCTCACCCATAAAATGAAGCTATTGTGCTATCCTACAGGGTCATAAAGCTGACGGGATTATGCACAAAGCCCAGCACACAGCAGGCCCCCTGCAAATGTTAGTGCTTCCCTAAAGGAAGAAAATTCAACGAGCCTGGGACACTTAAATTTTTTTCTTCAAATTAGATTAAAAATTTTAATAATAATCACTAGGAGAAAATTTTCTGTGGTCTCTGGAATTATCTATAAACACAGTTTTTTAATCCTCTCCAAGAGCAGCCTCACCTCTGACAGCCAGGGGACCGGCTTATTCCACTGCAGGTAGCTGCTGTTCCTGCCTCCACCATGCACAGGGTCCTGGTCCTGTCGCAACAGAAAAGAATGAGCTCGGTGGGAATATTAGGGTGACAACAGGATTGGGGCCCCCTGAAAGCGCCTGTGGGGAAGGAGAGGGTCAGGAGACACAGCCCTGCCGTCGGAGGCTTATTAACTTACGGACGCTCCCATTTCTGGTTCACACTATATCCCTCAGGGATACACCTCCAATGTACACTCCTGAGATGCTTCTACTTTCCTGACTTTTCTCAGTCTTCCCATATGGAAAAACTTTTTTTCTAATTAGACTAGGCTCTCCTGAGGGCAGGGACCTTGCCTCCCTCTTCCTCTACATCCTCCCAGCGTGCTGACCAGATCTGGGACTCATTTGTCCTAACAAGTAGGAGCCTCTTTGGGACACCCCAACTCTTTCCTACCTGCAGGTCCACGGGTTCAGTTTGGCTCTGGTCCAGCCTTGAAGATCCATGTCTGTCCTAGGCTCTGAGGCTCAACCCTAGGGCTCCAGGCTGAATTGAACCTGAGGTTCCCTAATCCCCACCCACAGCTGCTTCTTGGGACCGTGAGCCCAAGAAACACTATAGAGGAAACGCTCCATTACAAATCTGCCCCCTCCAGCTACCTGCAAGGAGGTGGGGTCTGGCTACTACATCATCTCTGACTTTTAGCAGCAAGCATCTGAGATCATCACTAAAGTACTAGCCCAGTCCTCATCCTGGCAAGAGGTGCTGGTCCTGCCTCCAGCCCTCTGCTGCTCTTGGAGCTGGAGGCCACGTGCCTGGAAAGCTCAGACACGGGCATCTTGAACTATGTGACAAGGCTTTGAGGAGGGCAGGATGGACAACTCCACCCACGCAGCTGGAAGATCCTGTGAGGCCAGCCTGCCATCCAGGGACTCTTTCTGGTCTGCCTCTCCTAACACAGGAAGTGGAGGACGCCCTTAAGGCTATATGGGCAGGGGGAGCTGAGGACCCACGTTAACATACCTTGAGGCCCAGCCTCTGGGGACGGTAGAACTGGAGATTTGGATCCACAGCCGGAATGTTCCTGCTGGATAGAGCCTTGGCCAGCTCTCTCCAGCTGCCGTACCCTGAGCAAGGGGAAGAAGAAGAGAGGAACGAGGTCAGCACGGCCTGAAGACCTAAATCCGAGAGATTCAGGGCGGGATGACAGAGGTAATCGTGTACCTTCTGCAGCTCCTCAGCCCTCTTCATGGGGTGGGTGTGAAGTGGGGGTGGGGGTGCAGGGAGACAGTTACAACCTCAGCCAAGGTCAACATGGCAGAGAGTGAGGACAGGAGCTCATCTCCTGTTAGGATCTGCTGTTTTTCCTAAGTCAGGGGAGGAGCCAGACCAGGTGAAAACGGAGCTTTGTCCTGCCACGGTCACCACCACAGGCTGCCTATCGAGGCCAATTTTGCCCAGAAGCCACAGTGGGGAAGTGGCCGTGCCAGGCGGTAGAGCTAAGCTTTCCCCTCACAACCTCCCAGGCTCAGGGAGCCAGCAGGGCTGTCCACAGGGTACACACTCAAGACCCCCAGTGGATGCCCGAGACCACATAGTACCGAACCCCATGCATACGATGTGTTTTCCTATCCATACCTATGATTGAGTTTAATTTACACATGAGTCACAGTGAGAGATTAATAAGGTTAACTAAAAAGAAAATAGAACAATTATAACAATATGCTGTAATAAAAGTTATGTGAGTGGGTCTCAAAATATTTTATTGTACAAATTGAATGCCTTCTTCATCTTAACTGAGCACTTATCATTCACTGTGGCTGTAACTTTTGCAGTTTGAGGTGACAGCAAAACAGCACAAATTTCTTTTCCCTTCTTCACAATTTAAGGAACAGAAGATTGCTCTTGCCATAGATCTTAGCAACCTTAGCATATAATTCTTTTTTCTTTCATTATTAAGTTTCACCTTTTCACTTAGAAGCAGCACCTATGGTTTCTCTTTGGCAAATGTGTATTTCCAGCATCATTGCTCTTGCACTTTGGGGACAGTATTAAGTAAGATAAGGGCCACCTGAACACAAGCACTGCAAGCCAAGACAGTCCAACTGATAACCGAGATGGCTATGAGGTGACTAATGGCAGGACGTGCTGGAGAAAGGGGGTGATTCACGTCCTGGGCAAGACGGAGAGGGACAGCTCGAGATTTCATCACATTGAGCAGAACGGTACACAATTGAAAACTTATGAATTGTCGACTTCTGGAATTTCCCATTTAATATTTTCAGACTGTGGTTGACCTTGGGTAATAAGAACCACAGAAAGTGAAATCACAGATTGGGGGGACCGCTGTAGTGACAAGGCTAAGGCTAGAATCCAAGGGTTCAGACGGAACCCACTGGGCTGCAAGAGTACAGAAAGCTCTCCAACAGCTTCATCAAGATGCTCCCAGGACACTGAGGAGGGCGCTGCCCACTATGAGCCAAGAGCTGCCCGTTGGCAGAAGCATCCTTGGACCCCTACGTGAGCACCAAGAGACACAGCCAGCCAACCAGACACAGAGGAAAGGGCACAACCCAGAAATATGGGCCACAGAAGGCGGACATCAGCACTTTGCCCGAGTGTGTGTGAATGACTCTAGGAGGGGGGTTGGAACATGGGGTGCGACGGGGTGGGGGGGCTTTTCTTTACCAAGTTACGTTCTGGGTGGCCCCTCAGGGTTTACTCTGCAGCTCACAGGCATGATTTCATCTGAGCCTTGTAGAATCTCGGGAGATGGGCCAGGTCTGATTACCCCCACTTCACAGATGGGGAAAGAGAAGCCCAAGGCTGAAGGTCACAGAGTCTACTGTTTCGAAGCCGGCATTGGAACAGAGAGCCTGTCTGTCTCTTCCCACCTACATTTCCTCCTGTAGATGCTGCCAGGTGTGGACTTGGAGGAGTCCTGGGGGCAGATGTGCCTGCTGGGGATCTGTGCCCCTGGGTGTCTGTGCAGACATTAACCGTCTGCTCATGTTATGTTTATCGGGGCTGCTGCAGGTTTATCCCACTGCCATCAAGGTCTCTGCTGTTTCCATGGCTGGCCAGCTGGCAGGCAGAAACACGTTTAGAATAGTTCAACGCAGAGAGATGTTCTGGGGTAGCAGGATTCTGGGGCCAGAGAAGTGAGGTGAAGATAGGGGAAGGAGGGAGGCAGAAAGAGAAAGAATGTTCCCAGACCTGGCCCTACCTTCCTCCATGAGCTCAGGGGACAGCCCCTTGTTCCTCCGCTAACGCGGCTCAGACACTGCTAAGGAAGGAGCCCCATCCCTGCCCAGGACCCGCGCGTTGTGGGTTAGTGTTGGGGTAGGGGAGCAGTCGGGGGCCCGGGCGACAAGTGGGTCGCACCGCGGGAGGGGAGGGCAGGAATTGCCTTGCTTCTGCGTTGGAACAACTGGTCACCTCTTCCTTGACTTTGCTCTGTGGCTGAAAACGACCTACTTGTAGACAAGGTTGTGAGGATATAACACTAAAAATACAATTTGCTGCGTCCGTGGCAGTTCCGGTGTGTCTCCCAGGCACACTCTTTCCCACACACTAGTTTTCAGTTCCAGCCAAATCCTTGACTCCTGGACGTCACACCTAACGTGAGACAAGTCACCGCAAGGTCAATGGACTCTCAGCGTGGTCTTCACCATGCCGTGTCCTTGCACTTGCTGGGAAGTGACAAGGAACACTCCTGGGCCAAACTTTGCACGGGCTCCTCTGAGCACACTTTTCCACCAGGCCTTGTCCTTGGGCCTGCCCAGCCCAGTTTTTAGGAAGAATCCTGTTAAGTCTATTTACAGAACCCTCCCACCCTTGATACCTGAACCCGATCAGGCTGTGAGGATCCCACTAGGGCTGGCAAGAATCCCCCACCCTGATGTCTCCTCCTGGTAATTTTCCATCCACTGACCCCTCTCTCTGCTTGTGGGCTGTAAATCCCTGGCTGCCTTTGGAACTGCGCTCAGCCCTATACTCTTTCCCACACTGTGACAGTACTGAATTAAATCTGTCCATCACCTTTAATTTGTGCCTCGCTTTCTCTTTAAAAGAGGGTAAGAGGCGGCTCTCCCGGTGAACAAGGACAAATCCACAGAAGGGAGCGGAGGTCAGTGGTTAAACCTAACCAGGCCCTGCCCAGGTTCCAGGTGTGTCTGGATGGCTTTGAAATTACTTGGAATGAGACAGTCAGCAGCCCAGCCTTTAGCAATTCAAGGAGCAGGAAACACCCTTTGCAGACTTCACAGTATGGAAAAGACAAGAAGGTTTTGGAGTCAGGAAGATCTCCATGGATGGCTCCCATTATAAACGGTGACCGCTTAAGCAAGTAATTGAACCTCTTTGGCTCTGGTTTCTTCCTCTGCTAGTGGAGATAAGACCCTTGCCTCACAGGACTGCCATGGGGATTAAACGGTGTGCGTCAGACCTGGTGTGCTGTCGGACACAATTAGCACTCCTTCCCCTAACAATGTCTGGGTTTGGGGCTTTCGACTTGGGCGTCAGAAGATGTAAGTTACAGGGACTTCTCTGGTGGCACAGTGGTTAAGATTCCATGCTCCTAATGCAGGGAGCCTGGGTTTGGTCCCTGGTCAGGGAACTAGATCCCACATGCAGGCCGCAGCTAAGGGTTCACACGCTGCAATTAAGCAGCCCTTAAGCTGCAACTAAGACCCAGCACAACCAAATAAATTAAAAAAAAAAAAAAAAGATGTGAATTCCAGCCCCTTAAGAATTGTGTAAACCGGAAACAGCCAGTAGCCATCTCTCTCCTCTCTGTGAGCACCTCCTCTTTGCTGCCCAAGCTGCTCTCTGAGCCCCTCCCATCACCCACTCCCCACCTACCCTCCGTTAATATTCACTGAGCCTATAGTAGGCGTCAAGTACAGTGTGGGACTTTTCCTCTGTGTTAACCCTGCCCGCGGTACCCTGGCCCTGCTTAGCCCCCCGGGGGATCCAGAAGCTAAAGAATGTGCTGATTTAACTACTGACACTTGTCACCTGCCCTCGGGTAAGTGAACTCCTGCTCCTGGCCAGAGCGCCAGCTGCCAGGGCCCGTTTCTCCTACAACAGGTGTCACATTTGTGCCAGGAGACAGACACCCCGATCTCAGGTGACAGATAAAGCATCACCACGGGCCTCACATTCTGCCCTCACAAAGCTGGGCTATCAAATTCACCATCAGCCGGAACTCTGCCAACACCCCTCCTCTGTGCAGTGGGGACTCTTCAAAGGCCTGGAGAGCATCTCTCTGGCTCTTTGGTGAAAATACAGCATATATACAGCCCTTGGTGCTTTTTTTTTTTTTTTTTTTAATTATTATTTTTTGGGGGGTACACCAAGTTCAATCATCTGTTTTTATACACATATCCCCGTATTCCCTCCCTTCCTTGACTCCCCCCACCTCGAGTCCCCCCCACCCTCCCCGCCCCAGTCCTCTAAGGCATCTTCCATCCTCGAGTTGGACTCCCTTTGTTATACAACAACGTCCCACTGACTATCTATTTTACAGTTGGTAGTATATATATGTCTGTGCTACTCTCTCGCTTCGTCTCAGTTTCCCCTTCACCCCCCGCCCCCTCCCATACCTCGAGTTCTCCAGTCCTTGGTGCTTTTTTTAAAAAAACTCTCACACATCATTTCCCTGCATCCTCACCACCTCCCTGTGAACTGCTGTCATCTTCTTTGGAGATGGGGGAACAGAGGCGTGAAGTCACGCAGTGAATAAGATAACCCAGGTAAAGGACTCAGCGCCTGGGACACTGCAAGCAGTTAACACACTGCAGCTCATTATCTTACGACCGGTCACAGCTTTGCAGATCCGAAACTTGCATTCATTTCTCCTGATCTCTGGTCTGATCCTCTTGTTGATGGGTCACGTGGTCCCCAGGGACATTCACATGAAGAGGAAAGGCAGCCCCTGGACACTCAGACAGATTGTGATTGGATAGACTGCGAAGTTTCAGCTGATGGATTGGACATGGGAAGAAGAATCAAGAATAGTTCAGGATTTCTGCCCTGGCAACTGGAAGGCTGGAGTTGCCGTTACTGTGGTGGGGACGACGGGTGTCAGAGGAGAGGTGGAGCTGAGAGGAAAGCCCTAGAGAGAAGCAGAGGCATGCGGGGGTGGGGTGGGGGTGGGGGTGCAATGAACATGGCATTTCTGAAGCTCCATCTCCAGCCTGGGCAGGGTTCTGCTGGAAAGCGCTCCCACCTGTCCTGAGCTAAGATGCACTTTGCAAGAGTGGAAGGCCTGCACCACCCTCGACGACCGTAGGAAGGTGGGGTTCAAGGATGAGCCGGGAGGGCTGGTCCCACAGGCTCCACAGGTGTAAAGGACCCAAAGACCCGGGGTGAATGTAGATGATTTGCTAAGAAGCTCAGCATCTGTAGAGAGAAAAGGTGATGAACCCCAGAGGAGCTAAGCAGAGACGGAGCCCCTGTCCCACTAGAGAACAGCAGGTTCTCCAGGAACAGAAGGTTGCGACATCCGGGCACGGTTCCACAAAGGCCAGGAACCAGCACTGAGTCCTGGGACGAAAAAGCAAGACCAGCTCTGACCTTGGAGTGTACCCGAGGGCCAGTCATGTGGGCTCCGCGGAGCAAAGCTGCCGTGGCTGGACGCCAGCAGGGGCCTGGACGCCACCAGAAACCCGAGGTGGCAAACAGCCAGGGATGGAGCCAGGGACTGTCACCCGGGAGAGCGTCTCTGAGGCAAACCCCAATCTCCGACGGCAAAGACGTGGCCTTTCCTTTCCAGCCGTGATGCCCCAGGGAAAGTGATGCAAGAGGAGCTATGATTAATGTAACCTTAACATTTACCTGTCAGGCAGATACTCATATTTATAGTAAATGAAATATAGGTGATTTTATTTAGTACAGCAACCCTACAGGAAAACAAGGCTTAGAGGATAAAAGCCTCACTGAGAGTCATGGAGATAGGAAATGACAGAGGATTTGAACCCTGTGTCCTGAATTCCATGCCTCTCTACTGAATACACTTGAGAACCTGGTCCAGTTCTGCCACCACCATCTTCATCACCTGGTGTCAGGCACGCGTTAGTCACCGGCCCATCCCACCCGATGACCTCCTTCTCACCTGCCCACACCCCTACACACCCCACGGACTAGCTCCCCACTCCCTCTACTTTGGCCAATAACACCTCCCCACATAAGCCAAAGAACAGCAAGAGGGTGCGTGGAGACACAAACACCCCCAAACAGCGGGGTAACCGGACAGAAAGCACCTGTGCATACGCCTGCTGCCCTCGCCCTGGTCTCCGGCCCTCATCCTTCTTGACACAAGGGCAAGCTGTGCAGCCGCTGGTCTGGAGCAGGTCAGCCCCGGGGAGGGTTCTGAGTGTGGGTCCAGCTCTGTGTCACGCGCCCTCGGAGCACAGGTGCGGGGCGGAGGGGGTGCGGGGTGGGAGATGGGGGGGTCCCGAGGTCTCCCCAGCCCCTCTTCGGTTGGATGAGCAGAGATACAGGGAGGGCTGCGAAGAGCCTCCTCCCCGCGCTGCCCCTCGGCTGCCGTGCTCAGAGCAGAGTGGCCGGCTGCCCCCAGCTCTCTGCCAGGCCAGCCCTGAGGTGCTGTGGGGCCGTGGCCGCGGCAGGGCAGGCCGGGGCTCACCAGCGAGACGCAAGGGACCGTCCCTACCTCCCTGCCGGGTGCTAACTAAGGGGGCCCAAAGGGGGACATCGGAGCTGTGCCAGGGACGTGCTTGTGCGCTTCCGGCCTGCTGCCCATGTCCTGCTCACCCGGACTACCAGACCCGGGCATGAGACTAAGGGGGTGCATGAGGCCTCACCCGGCTCCACTCTATAACTCCCCACCCCCCGAGCCACGGGTTGACCGCAGAGGCCCCCAAAGGTCTGGCCAGGCCCCAAGGTACCTCCAGGATATCATCATCATCACCACCACTGTGACAGCGAACAAAACAAATCCCACAACATTTCAGGCCCCACGTACTCGTCCAGGTCACGACAGGACAGTCACAGCCACAAACAGAATTCTGTCCACGGGGAATTCTGACGAAGACCCTGGATGAAATGGGATGGTTTCAAGAAAATCTAGAGGTAACACGGTCCAGGAGTTCTGAAACTGGTCCGCACACACTGAAGAGGTGCTTTAATCCTTGGGTGCACCTGGACAAGGACCACCTTGGATCAGACTGTCTTGTCCAGTCGTCCCTCTGGACTGGGACACAGACAAGCTTCCGAACGTGGAGAAGCAGTGGGGCGAGTCTTTGCCCTCTTGGGGTCTTTCAAAGAGGAAGTTCAGTGGTGCTCAAGGGTAAGCAATGACAGGTTGGAAAGAGTGAATGCATGAACCAATGAACCAACCAATCCCCAGGCATTAATTGAGCACCTGTTGTATACTCAGAGCTCTGCTAACTGCTGTGATGGGGAGAAAGGTACAGAGACACTCGGCCCCATCCCCTCCTGGCGCAGCTGGGGTGGACATCGTGGAAAATGAAGGGATCGACGTGTCTACGGCCTCGTGTGTGTGCTCTGGACTCACGCCATGCCCCACATGGGGTGCACACAAGCCAGGCCTGCTTTAGGCAACAGGCAGCCGCCCATCAGGCTGCCGGGCTCACTGGATACTGATGGTGTGATACTGTGATGATTTTCCAGACGTGCACGAACCTCAGACAAAGTGCTCTGCAAACATTTTCTGGGATCAGAGAACTGGTCTCCAGGACCTCAGAGTTCAAGAGAAGCAACACAGGCAGAAGAAAACCCTGGTTGCGGAAGATGGCCCTGCCAGCAGAAAGGTCACCAGGACCCACCTGAAGACCTGACGTGGCCACGGAAGCTCTGGGACGTGGAGCCACAGTGGACGACGGCCCGGCAGCTGGTCAAAGCCCCTGCTCTTTCTCCCACTCCTTTCCAGGTGGAAGGAAGGCACAGTGGAGGCCCGAGGTCCCAGAACTCTCTTTCCCGAATGGATGGAGGTGGGAGGGGTACTTTCCATAGTCATAGTTCCCAGAGGATTGTCAGGGACAGAAAGTCTTATAGGAAGAAAGAGCAGGAACCAGAAGGAAAAACTGAATGCTGGGAAAAAGACTAGGGGAGGGGAGAGCGGAGTTTGGGGAACGTGTCTTTAAAAAAGAAGAGAGAGTCACCCAGCCAACTAACGAGAGACAGGAGGGATGAGTGGGAAACGTGAGACAGCAAAGTTAACTACGAAGACCGTAGGGAGACCACAGTGAGATGCTGGCGGGGACCAGGGAGGGCGGCAGCACTGCTCACAGAGCCCCCGTCCACCCATTAGCCCGCCCCACCCAGCAGCAGGTTGGCACCCTGTGCACGTTACAAGGTGACCTGCACCGTCATAGTAACATGCGGGCACTTGCCCAGGCTGGCGTGTGCTAAGCACTCAACATGCATTGTCTTGTTTAATTTTCATACAACCCTTTCAGGATGGTGTTAATATTCCTCCCATTTTACAGGTGAGAAAACGGAAGCCCTGGGCAGTTAGGAGGGTACAATCTGCTCAAGACCTCACAACCTCTAGAAAATAAGGCTGGGATTCTCAAACCTGGGTCATCTGACGGTTATTTGTTTATTTATTTATTTAGCCGTTCCACACAGCTTGCAGGATCTTAGTTTCCTGACCAGGGATTGAACCCAGCCCCCTCCGGTGGAAGCGCAGAGGCTTAACCACTGGACCGCCAGGGAAGTCCCATCGTCCGACTCATTTGAAAAAAAAAAATTTCTTAACAAGTATCTAATACAGACCCTTTTGTTTGTTGAGTGAGGAAACAATGGAACCCAAAGGAAGCAGGAAGAGAGGGGTACCCCGAGGCCAAGAGAGTTTTCTAGCGCACACAGGGACCAGGTTTGGGCCCTGGAGCCACTGACCCCCAGGCCCTTCTCCCCTGATGTCTCCTCTTAGAACAATACACTCTTTCAAGCATTCTGCTGAACGCTTCTCTCTTCTCCATCAGCCCTGAGAACAAGAAAGATTCAGGATCTCACCTGAAGGCTGGTGAGGTCTGATGGAGCTGACTTGCCAAAGCCAAGCTGAGGGTGTTGCAACCTGTCCTGGGGAAGGAGGGCCAAGCACGGGACAGGCAGGCACGGCCAGCAGTAGCTCTGGTCTCCAACTGAGGACCTGAGGGCTGCATTCCTCCTGCCCCAAAATATCACACTAGCAGAAGCTCAAGGGCAAGACCACACCTGGGATGGAGGCCGGCGTCCTGTATTAGCCCCCAGCCCTGAGTCAGCCTCCCACCAGATCCATCCATCCAACGCCTTAATGTCAGAGCTCTCTCATATTTTCATCCCAATCCTATGAGTCATGTCCATTTTGCTGACAGGGACACAGAGACCCACAGACAAGTTAACAGACTTGTCTACCGTCAAAGGGGAGCCGGGGGTAAGGTCAAGGCTAGAGCTGAGGGCCCGAGACTCAGAGCATCATGGCGCCGTGCTCAGCCGTGGGTTCAGGGGGCTACAGGGAGCCTGGCTGGGGGAGGACCCTGCTGAACTCAGCCTAGAAGAGGGTTGAAAACTAGCACCATGCTGGCAGGAACTAGGTCTTATTACATTCCCACTGTGTAAATCAGCTGGAATTAGAACCACCATTCTACTTCCTGTCTCTACGAATCTGACTGCTAGACACCTCATGTAAGTAGAATCATACAATATTTGGCCTTTGAGTCTGGCTTCTTTCACCTAATGTTTTCAAGGTTCATCTATGTGGTAGCATGTGCCAGAATTTCCTTCGCTTCTAAGGCTGAACCACACCCCATCACATGGATGGACCACATCATTCTGTTTCTCCGTTCATCTGTTGATGGACACGTGGGTCGTTTCTACCTTTGGCTACTGTGAATAACAACTGTGAACGTGGGCGGGCAAGTGTCTGTTCAGATCCTCGTTTCCTCTTCTTTTGGGAGGGTGCTCTCTTTTAAACTGCTAAGAATCTGTCCATTCTTCCAGAGACAGGCCAGGGGTGGGGATGGGGGGTGGTCAGTGGTAGAGACACGGTGGGAAACCTCGTGTTTGCTTGAGGATACAGGCAGTCTGCGGACCATGGGTGTGAGCAGGGTGGAGCCTCCTAGCCGGCAAGTTAGGAGGGAGAGCAGACCTTCTGCAGGTGCCCAGGGCAGGGCCCCCCGTGCAGACGACAATGTCCCAGTCCACCAGCCTGTGTGGAAATGAGCAGTTTCAACATCCCAGCTTCAGAGAGAGGCTCAGTTACCTGGGCCCCTAGGAACTCCAGTCCAGTGCCAATACTGGTCCACAAACTGGGGGTTACCCGTCCTCAAGGAGATAGGTACAGAAGCTTAGAGTAAGCATTGGGAACCTTTGGGGTGCAAGCTGACATTTCTATAATATCCACATAGGCTTTAAAAAATTCTGTCATTTGAATGCTTTGCAGTTCTTTAACTTCTCTTAGGCAAATATAGAGAAAAAATAACTACATAAATATTAACATCAGATAATTAACTAATTAATATAATGTTAACAACAACATAGGTTCGTTTATAGAAGAATTCTCATTTGAAGTGCCTGCATGGTTTCTGCCTTCTTTTATTTCTTACTCAAACTGTCCAAAATGAAGCTCTTACCGCAACACCAAACACTGAACTCAGAAGTTCAATACTAAAATGATTGGAGGCCTGGCTGAAAATTAAGCAAGGACAGCGGAGTGTAGATCATTTTGGATGTCTTGAACTCCCACGGTGAGTCGCATGGGCTGCAATCTGCATACTGGTAACGTGTCGCATGACCACACCGGTGACAGGTTGAGAGCCAAAATCAAGAAGTAGACAAACTGGCCCTTTGCTCAAGACAGTTTGTTGAGTTAGCATCAGGGGCCAGCCTGCCTGTCTTCCTTCCTTTCCCTCTCTTCCTTCCTAATTTGGACGAGAGGCAATTTGGGGAAAGACGACAGCATGTCTCACAGAATCAGAGAGAAGCACACAGCCAGGTTCCAGAAAGGCCAAGAACCAGGGCAGTGATGGAAACCTCAGCAGCTGGCCAGTGATGCTCCAAACAGCCACGTGTCTCTGCTCGGAATACAAATTCCCAGGAGAGAGTCCGAGTGGTGTCAGCTTGGGCCGGGTGTCCCTACGGTGGCGAAGAGGGGTGTGCTGTGGGCAGTGGGGGTGAGACCCCTGCAGCCCCACTAGAAGAACAGGTGGAGGGACGGAGCAGTCTCTTCATGGGGATTTTCTGAGTCTTCCACATGAAAATAGCTTAACTCAACAATTGACCGTTATTCCTAAAACAAAAGTGGGACTTGTCTGACAGTCCTATTTTTAAAGCAGGGGCACATAAAATGCAGATGCAGATGAAAGTATGAAAGACACAGACACATGGAGTTGGTTCCATAATACTTAAAAGACTTCACAGAATATGGGGAAGATCAGAGAGTTGATCATCTGAATATCCGCAGGAAAAGTAAGTTCCAGACTCATGCAGACACACGATGTTCAAAACATAGCTCTTGGAGGGTTTCCCTGGTAGCACAGTGGTTAAGAACCCGCCTGCCAACGCAGGGGACACAAGTTCGATTCCTGGTCCGGGAAGATCCCACATGCCATGGAGCAACTAAGCCCGTGAGCCACAACTAATGAGCCCACGTGCCGCACCTACTGAAGCCCTCTTGCCTAGAGCCCGTGCTTTGCAACAAGAGAAACCACTGCAATGAGAAGCCCACACACTGCAATGAAGAGTAGCCCCCACTCACCTCAACTAGAGAAAGCCTGCACGCATTAATGAAGACCCAATACAGCCAATAAATAAAAATAAAATAAATTAATTAAAAAACACACACACACACAGTTCTTAGGAAGAGAGGTAAAACCATCATCTGTCAGAGCTTTTGAAAGTAACACTCCATCAATTCATTTTAACTTTGGTTAAAAAAAAACAGAAAATGTAAGTACTGCAGCTGCGGGGAGCTTAAAATCATCACTGCAGCCCCCCACGTTCTACATAATAGAAAACTGACGGTGTGAACACCAAGGTCACCATCTGATGTCACAAAGCAAGTTAGAGGCAGAGCCGGCACCAGAACCCAGGTCGCCTCTCTTCCGGATCAGGATCTTCCGTCCAGGACTAACCTGTCTGCCCCCTGTGATAAGCCTGGTGCCAGACGTACAGCCGGATCGGGGTGGTGACAGCACTCTGTGGTCTGTAATCCTAAGACTGAGTGCAGCCCCTCTTGAGGAGTGGGCCGTGGTCTAAAGCGACCGAGGTATTTGAGAACCTGCTTGTTTGGGTCCAGACCAGTTCTTGATGCAGAAGCTGTGAGTGTATAAAGGCAGGCCGTGCAGCTCTTCAGAAGCAGAGCTGTGCCGCACGCACCTCCAGCCCCCGCAGCCACAGCTTTGAACAGGAACATGATCCGTGTCCTCTGCGACGAGACGGTGGAGCAGAAGGACTTGGGCTCACCTCCTCCCGGGAAAACGCCAAAGGCACAACTAACTGCTGAACACATCGACAAAAAGGACTGGAACTGAGAACACCATAATTCAAAAAGACACATGCACTCCCATGTTCATGGCAGCACTACTTACAATAGCCAGGACATGGAAGCAACCTAAATGCCTACCAACAGATACATGGATAAAGAAGATGTGGCACATATATACAATGGAATAGTACTCAGCTATAAAAAGGAACGAAATTGGGACATTTGTAGAGATATGGATGGACCTAGAGACTGTCATCGTGTGAAGTGAGTCAGAAAGAGAAAAACAAACATCGTATATTAACACATAGATGCAGAATATAGAAAAATGGTACAAATCAACTGGTTTGCAAGGCAGAAACAGAGACACAGATGTAGAGAACAAACATATGGACACCAAGTAGGGAAAGCGGGGGCGGGGAGGGGTGGAATTGGGAGGTTGGGATTGCCATATATACACTACTAATAAGAAAAAATATATAAAATTGTACACTTTAAATATATGCAATTTATTGTATGTCAATTGCATCTCAATAAAAGTTCTTAAAGAAGAAAATAAAAGTTCTGAAAGAAAAAAAAAGAAAAGGACTAGAACCTACCAAAAAAGATGTTCTACATCCAAAAACAAAGCCACAGTGAGACGGTAGGAGGGGCACTTTTGCAACATAATCAAATCCCATACCCACTGGGTGGGTGACCCACAAACTGGAAGCTTTAGTTTTAAATATTCAACTCCAGTAAAGCAACATCTGCATTTAAAATAAGCTTGGCATAGGGGCTTCCCTGGTGGTCCAGTGGGTAATACTCTGCGCTCCCAATGCAGGGGGCCAGGATTTGATCCCTGGTTGGGAACTAGATCCCACATGTATGCTACAACTAAGAGTCTGCATGCCACAATGAAGAACACTTGTGCTGCAACTAAGACCCAGCACAGCCAGATAAATAAATATTTAAGAATTTAAAAAATAAAATAAAATAAGCTTATAATGTATAACACTCAAATGTTTATTCAAACTTATTCTTGTAGGGTGTGCTTTCCAGGACAGTAAGTCTCCCACATACGAACGAGTTCTGTTCCGAGAGCGCTTCATAAGTCCAACTTGTTCGTAAGTGCAACAAAGCTAGCCTAGGTACCCAACCAACACAATCAGCTATACAGTACTGTACTGTAATAGGTTTGTAATATTTTTCACACAAATAATACAGAAAAAACAAACACAAAAAATAAAGAAAACATTTAAAATCTTACAGTACAGTATGTTGAAAAGTACAGTAAAACAGGACAACAGCTGGCATACAGGGGCTGGCATCAAGTGAACAGACGTGAAGAGTTACTGACTGGAGGAGGGAGAGGAGGTGGGAGATGGCAGAGCTGAAAGATCGTCGGCAACAGGAGACGGAGGGCAAGCTGCAATTTCACTCATGCCTGATGCTGATGGCACAGGTTCTAGTTCCTTGCTGGATTCAATTCTATCTATAAAGATACTGTACTACTGTACTCTATACAGTACTGTGCAGTGAAGTACACAAAAACACAACCACTTGTACAGGATGCACGCATGTGAGACACGTGAACTAATTTATATGATTGGACATGAGAATGCACTTTCATATCTTTGAAAGTTCTCAACTTAAAGGTTTGTATGTAGGGGACTTACTGTATGTGATCTAAAAAGTGGTTGAAGTAAATTTCAAAAGAAAGCTACTTTAAGGAACAAATCCAACTGCACTAGATATGCTTGTAAATGAACTTATGGCATTAAAAAAATGAAGACGTTCAATGAAGGACTAACGATTTCACTGAAATAACTTTTATTGTTTTTACCATAGTTTGTCCTCTAATCACCTTTATTAAAAAATATTTAACTGACATATACAGAAACAGCCACAAGCACATTAAATACCCCTTTGCCAGGCTATTTATCAACACTCTACATGGAGGGAAAAAATACCCTTTTCTCTGGGTTAACAATCACTTTTTAAAATAAATGAACAGGGCTTCCCTGGTGGCACAGTGGTTAAGAATCCACCTGCCAATGCAGGGGACATAGGTTTGAGCCCTGGCCATGAAGATCCCACATGCCGAGGAGCAACTAAGCCTGTGTGCCACAACTACTGAGCCTGCACTCTAGAGCCGGCGAGTCACAGCTACTGAGCCTGTGTGCTGCAACTACTGAAGCCCGAGCACCTAGAGCCCATGCTCCCCAACAAGAGAAGCCACCACAATGAGAAACCCATGCACTGTAATGAAGGGTAGCCTCCACTCTCCACAACTACAGAAAGCCCACACACAGCAACGAAGACCCAACGCAGCCAATACAAAATAAATTAATTAATTTTTAAAAAGTCAAAATCTTAAGAAAATAAAATAAATGAACAAATGTAAGCATACTTGAGAATAGAGAGGAATTTAGGTTCGGTGGGAAAAAAGTCAAGCAGGACCACCAGCGGTCAGCTCGGTTGATGGTTTGTTTTGTTTTTGTTTTCATAAATTTATTTATTTATTGGCTGCATTGGGTCTTCGTTGCTGTACACAGGCTTTCTCTAGTTGCAGCAAGTGGGGGCCTACTCTCTATTGTGGTGCACAGGCTCCTCATTGCAGTGGCTTCTCTTGTTGCAGAGCATGGGCTCTAGGCGCATGGGCTTCAGTAGTTGCGACACATGGGCTCAACAGTTAGGGCTCACGGGCTCTAGAGCACAGGCTCAATGGTTGTGGCACACACGCTTAGTTGCTCCGAAGCATGTGGGATCTTCCTGGAGCAGGGATCGAACCTGTGTCCCCTGCATCGGCAGGTGGATTCTTAACCACTGCGCCACCTAGGAAGTCCAGTTTGGTTGATGTTATGCCTGTTTTCCACCTTCACAAATAAGACTGCTCACTGGACTACAGTATAGTTGTTAAAATAGCTACGTTAGCACCAATATTACCATAAAGAGAATCTCTACCAGGCTACACTTAGCTTCACAAATGCAGTAAGGACTTCCCTGGTGGTCCAATGGTTAGGACTCCGAGCTTCCACTGCAGGAGGCACAGGTTTGATCCCTGGTCAGAGAACTAAGATCTCACATGCCATGTGGCTCAGCCAAAAAACAAAAACAAAACACAAATGCAATGAAATGCTGCCCTCTAGGACAGCTGATTAAACTATTAGTATATGGTTTTCATATTCCAAACAGTCAAAACACCAGTTCCAGGTCTACAGGGAAAAGGGCAATAAATAGAAGAGTGAAAATTTGATGAAGTCAGCTGGTTGTTTGACGTGTCAGTGACCATATTTTCTGAACCCAAAATCAGGCTATGTGGTCTGACCAAGGCAATAGTATGTCTCCAACAGTTCATCTTTCCTGGAAACCCAGGCCAAACAGTCACACTGTTTATTTGACACTAAATTATTGGTTTCACAGATCTCTATTGTCTTAGCCTCACCAAATCTGCTAAACTCGATGGTGAAAAGGCCAGACAGGACTGATCTATACAACTTTCTCTAGCCTATCTGTAGCCGGGTTAACAGTAATGGTGGCCAAAGATGCACAAATAGCTTGAGAGGATCAAGTTGATTCCAAGCCTCTGTATCCCATGCTGTGCCCTCACCACCCTCTCCCCTCTCCGGCCACAGCCACTTCCCCAGCACTCTCCTCCCCATAAGCCACAGGCCATGCTGGACAGAGGGACAGCTGGTCCAAACCATACACAGAATCACTGCAAGGCCAGATGTGTTTTCAAATTCTCCAACATCGAGGACACGTGGAGAGGGTGGAAAGCCAAGGATGTCTAAGTGGCTCCCTGGGCAAATCAAAGTAAAAACTTTCAGGGTAAATGTCTGCAGAGTGGCCACGAGCACTACAGAAGGTGAGTGGGGGCTCCACTCTACTTGCTTTTTGCTGAGCATACTGAGCTAAGAAGCACGGTCGCCCAACCCAAATCCACGTGCCAATGTGTCTTAAAGAACCTCAGTAAACCAATAAATCAAGGTCCGGCAGGAACCAAAGAGGAACTCAAGGATTTGTGACCAAGATTGGACAGATGGATGGCACGGATCCTTTCCAAAAAAGGAGAAAGTGAAAGACAGAGCTTTGGAGAAGGAGCCAGGGCCACAAGCACGATCCAAAGACACTGAGAGGGGGACTCGTGACCACCGAGTCGTGTGCTGCGATCCCAGCCTTTGAGATCTCAACCTTTCGGTCTGTGCGACTCTCGATTCACCTGCATGATACCCAAATGCTTTCTGGAACGTTCACCTACTTGGGGTACTTGTGAAGACAAGTGAGGCACTGAGAACTTAGGTTATTTTTTGGCCTCACTGAGAACTTAGATCATTTTTTGGCCTCCTGAGCATAAACTTTGATATTTAATGACCCGTGATAGCGGTCCGTATCCTAGTAATACAGAAGACCCTTGGGGATCTATTAACTGCTTAGCATTCCCAGGTCTTAGGGGAATACGTTTTCCGTCTTTCAAAGAGCCTGTTGTAGGCAATTTGAAGAGTAAGATGCAAATATTCCCGAGTGGGCAGAGCACTGCGCTAGGTTTCCCCGGAGCTCACCAGCGCACAAAAACAGATGCAGGCTTCACACAAAGAAGGCACAGTCTCTTACTTATTTTGAAGTGGCTTCTTGGATCAGCTTGTTAGAGTTGCAAGGGCTGCACTACATGGCTCATAGCGGGAAGGAAGCTCAAAAAAAATGAGACCCGTGGAATTAAAGCAGAAGCTGCACGGCAGTCAATTAGCTGGATTTAGTGAGCATCTAGTATGTACACATAGCCACTCTGCCTGGCTCTGTGTTAAAAGCCAGTTTAGGAGCCAGGAAGATCTGGAATTGAGCCCCAGCACCGTCACTTCTATCTGTGTGACCTTTGGCAAGTTCCTTACCCTCTCAGGGCCTCAGCAGAGTCACCTCACCACCTCCCACCATTCGTGTAGGAAGATTAATTAGGTCCGTGAATGAATTAAACCAGCATTTGCTCCCCGCAGGCAGGGTAACAGGCGGCTCCCTCAGCATCACGGCACCAGCTGCTATTTACCCACTGTTTACTCTGCCTGGCATTTTTTAATTCGTTAATTTCCAATGCACACTAACCCTGAAAGGTAAATATTTCTTTCCCCATTCTCCCAATAATAAAATTGAGGTTTAAAGAGCTGACACGATTTGCTCAAGATCCCATAAGTGGCCAAACTGGGATTCACACTAGCCCTGTTTGGTTCCAAAGTTCACAGTTGTCCCACCACTGCTGGGTTGCTCTTCCCGGCGGCCTGGTGAGGCCAGTGCTGTGGAGCCCTGCGGACAGGGAGGAAACAGAGGCCAAGGACCCGGCCCAGGTCGGAAGGAAGGAGCCTCCACCGGTGCTGCTAACGCACGGCGGGCTCTGCTTCCATGCACAGGTCTGTTCCCTCCTCTGCTTCCATGACACAAGTCTGCTTCACACACGCAGGGCTCAGCCAGGCCCCGGGAGTCCAGGGAGGAGGATCCTGGTGACCTGGGAGGACCTCGTGGTGAAGGAGGTCCAGAGCAGGTGTTCTGGCAAGCAGGTGGAGTTGCTGGGCCTGGGAATAGAAATAAGTCACTGCCCCTCAGGAGTCGTAGCTTTTAGAGGGCAACCTGCATTGTTTCCGTCTCCAAGCCCCACCAGGCACCTCTGCCTTGGTTCCCGGCCAGGCACACAGAAGCTTTTTACTAAAATGAAAGTAGTCTATGAGCACCCCCTCCCCCAGTGCCAGAGTGCAGGGGTTTACCAAGCAGAAAGTGACTGACCCCTGCAAGCCCCACTGTCCTCCCGCCGGGCCACCGCTCAGTCCTCTTGCCAAAAATGCCCCTCCCTGCTCCTACCTTCACAGCTGGGTAACCCACCTGGAGGCTCGGTCTGGATCACTTCTCTTTCCTGTCTACACCCCCACTCTCTAATCTCAACCGGTCCTTCGGAATCCCATCTGCATGTGGATGACCTCCCTAGCTGCCCCCTGCCCGCCCGCTGAAGTCCATGTTTGTATCTCCGATTTACAAATCCACTCCCCACCTGGAGATCCCAGCGGTATCTCAAACCCAACAGCCCTGAAACCAAACCCTTGATTTTTCCCACCAAACCTGCTCCTCCCTGTCCTCCCCATCTCTGTGATGGCAACTCCAGCCTTCCAACTGCCCGGGTCAGAAATCTTAGACTCATTCTTGATTCCTCACCCCACATACAGTCCATCAGCAGGCCCTGTCATCTGTGCCTTCAAAAGCTACCTGAAGTCTGACTCCTTCCGACACCTCCACTTCCTCCACCTCATCCGGTCCTTCATCCCTCATCTGGTCCCTGTGCCTCCAGCCTCACCCCCTACAGTCCAGCAGCCGAGTGACCCCACCAAAATGCAGGCCAGGTCAACCTCCTGCTCAGAACGCTCCAATTCCTTCCCAACTCACTCAGAATACAATCCAAGGTCCTTCAGATGCTACGAGTGAGGCCTGCTGGGGGCCAACCCAGCTTACACTCTTCTGGCAGTGCTACTATCAGCACTCACTTGCACCATCAAAAGTGTCCCACAGAATGTAAGCTGGTGCAGCCACTGTGGAGAACAGTACATAGGTGCCTCAGAAAACTAAACACAGAATTACCATATGATCCAGCAATCTCACTCCTCAGCATATATACGGAGAAAATTATCATTCAAAAAGATACACGGGGAGATTAGGGTTGAGACACATACACCACCATGTGTAAAATAGATAGCTAGTGGGAACATGCTATAAAACACAGGAAGCTCAGCTCGGTGCTCTGTGACGCCCTAGATGGGTGGGATGGTGGGGGAGTGGGAGGGAGGTCCAAGAGGGAGGGGATACATGTATACATACAGCTGATTCACTACATGGTACAGCAGAAACTAACACAACATTGTAAAGCAATTATACTCCAATTAAAAAAAAAAAAAGAGAGAGGGCTTCCCTTGTGCTGTGGTGGTTAAGCATCTGCCTGCCAATGCAGAGGACACGGGTTCGAGCCCTGGTCGGGGAAGATCCCACATGCCATGAAGCAACTAAGCCCATGCACCACAACTACTGAGCCTGCGCTCTAGAGCCCACGAGCCACAACTATTGAGCCCGTGTGTCACAACTACTGAAGCCCATATGCCTAGAGCCCGTGCTCCAAAACAAGAGAAGCCACGGCAATGGGAAGCCCAAATACCGCAACTAAGAGTAACCCCCGCTCACCACAACTGGAGAAAGCCCACACGCGGAAACGAAGACCGAACACAGTCAATAAATTAATTAATTAAAAAAAAAGATACATGCACCCCAATGTTCACTGCAGCACTGTTTACAATAGCCAAGACATGGAAGCAACCTAAATGTCCACCGGCAGATAAATGGATAAAGATGTGGTATATACATACAACAGAATGTGACTCAGCCATAAAAAAAGAATGAAATAATGCCACTTGCAGCAACAAGCCGGGGGGGGGGGGGGGGGGCGGTTGGTTTGGGAGTTTGGGATTATCAGATGCAAAGTATTACACAGCGAATGGATGAACAACAAGGTCCTACTGGATAGCACAGGGAATTATATTCAATATCCTGTGATAAACCATAATGGAAAAGAATAGGAAAAAGAATGTGTGTGTGTGTGTGTGTATCTGAATTACTTGCTTTACAGCAGAAATTAACACAACACGGTCAATCAATTATACTTCAATAAAATAAAAATTTTTTTAAAGTGTCTCATAGGGGACTTCCCTGGTGGCACAGTGGTTGAGAATCTGCCTGCCAGTGCAGGGGACACGGGTTCAATGCCTGATCTGGGAAGATCGCACATGCTGTGGAGAAACTAAGCCCGTGCACCACAGGTACTGAGCCTACACTCTAGAGGCCACGAGCCACAACTACTGAGGCCCGTGAGCCTAGAGTCCGTGCTCCGCAACAAGAGAAGCCACCGTGATGAGAAGCCCTCGCACCACAACTAGAGTAGCCACAACTAGAGAAAGCCCACACACAGCAACAAAGACCCAATGCAGCCAATAAATTAATTAATTAAAAAAAAAAAAGTGTCCCAAAGACGACAGTGTCACTTGACTAATGATGCTCTCGGATTAAATCTCTGCCCTGGAGGACATCCCTGGTGGTCCAGTGGTTAAGAATCTGTCTTGCAATGCAGGGGATGCCGGTTCAAACCCTGGTCGGCGAACTAAGATCCCACATACTGCAGGGCAACTAAGCCAACTACTGAGCCCACCCCCTCTGGAGCCCATGCCACAGCTAGAGAAAATCTTGCGTGCTGCAATGAGAGATCCCATGTGCCGCAACTAAGACCCAACGTAGCAAATAAGAAAATAAATAAATATTCTTTTAAAAACTGTCTTGAAAAACAAAAATCTCTGCCCCTCTCTCATCTCCTATCCCTTTATCACCATTCCGCTCCAGCTGTGCAGGTTTCCTTGCTGTTCCTCCCACCTCCAGGCATACAGTACCTCAGGGTCTTTGTCCCTCCTCAGACATTTTCATGCCTATTTCTCTCTTCCCTGGTCATCCCATCTACAACAGCTCTCTCGGCCCCCAGTCACCACCCTCTCTTACCCTGTATTACTTTTCTTAATAGCACTTATTCCACCGACCTATTATGCGTGCATGTGTATAAAATCTATCTTCTCCGATACCAATTTTGTTTGTTATGCCTAGCACATAGTAGGAACTTGTTGAGGGAATGATGTCACTGCCAAGAGCATCTACCCAGCTGCACACAATGGTTAAGAGGAAGAGCTCCAGAGACAGTTGCCATGGTATCTGGCTATGTGATCTCAACCTCTAAGCCCTGGTTCCTTCCCCAAAGTAATGATATTAGTAGGATTTACCTTACAGGGTTACTGGTTGTGAGGATCAAATGAGAGTGGCATATAATAAGTGCTCAGTAATACTGGTGATAATAACAGAAAAAATGAGTCAATACATTTAGCATTTACTATGTACCAGGCAGTGTGCTAAACATTTTATAAATATTCTCTCATTTAATTCTCATAGAAACCCTTTGAGGTAAGTACTATCATTATCTCCATTTTACAGATAAGGAAACTGAAATTCAGAGAGGATAAGTAAGTTGCCCAAAGTCACACAGCTGGTAAGTGGCAGAGTCAGGATTTGAACCCAAGGTCTCTGCTCCAGCATCTGTTCTTACCCACTCTTCTGCTTTGATTACAAACTCTTCCTATGTGTGGTTCCTTTTGTTTTCTAAAAATTCCAAGTGTTCATCACAGCCCGTGAACTACAGAGAGATAGAGCTGGCCCTTGAACCGTATGTGTTTGAGGTGTGCGGGTCCACTTAGATTCGATTTTTGTCAATAGTAAACACAGTATTATTACTATTGTACTACTACTACTACTATTAGTACAATAGTATCACGTGATCTGCAGTTGGTTGAATCCGAGGACGTGAAGCCTCAGATATACAGGAACCACAGAAATGAGGAACCGCTGATACGGAGGATTGATTATAGGTTATACTCAGATTTTCGACTGTGTGGGGTCTCAGCACCATAAGCCCCACCTCGTTCAAGGGTCAACTGCATATATTTTTTAAGTATCTCCGCTCCTTCTCTCTGTCCTCACCACAGTTAATGGTAACAGCCAGGCCAACTTCCGTACCTTTGTACTTGCTCACACACTAACAGAATTCTTAGTTTTTTTGTTTTAAAAGATAGGTTCATGTTACACACATATTACTCTGGAACTTGCTTTCCTCACTCACATTGCGGACATTTCTGTAGGTGAAAACATGATCCATTTTTTAAAATTAGCTGCAATAATATTTCATGGTATGGCTATAGCACAAGTTAGCAGACTGTTTTCCTACTGACAGACATTCAGCTGTTTCCAAATGATGCTTCCAGCTTGTGTGGCTGCTTCGATTTCTACAGATTAAGCTTCAACGTGAGATGTCAAAGTACAATAAATTTTTTAAATTTTAGTAATTGACATATTACTTTCCAAAATGGTTTGAAAACAATCCACGTTGTCACCAGTGTTGTTTAAAAGTATGTTTCCTGGCAACTTCATCAGCACCACATATTCACCTTTAAAATTTTTGCCAGTCTGATGGAAGGATGTGTTTTTTAAAACACAGATGGACTTATTCTATACACATTACCCTGCAACTTGCCTTTTCTCCCCCTCAATGATAGTATCATGGCCATCTTTTCAACTGTTTACAAACATTGCTGTTTATCTCATACAATTCACCTCTGTGACCTGCAGCATATTTCTTTCCCACCTGGGACAGCTGATCTATGAACAAAATGGGGGTGACGATGTTGACCTACCTTAACTGGCAAGAGAAGGTAGAAATTATATTAAAACAAGTACAGAATCACTTCACACCCACTGGGATAGCAGTCGTCAAAAAGACAGACAGTAACAAGCGCTGGTGAGGTAGAAGAAATGGAAACCTTCACACACTGCTGGGGAGAATGCAAAATGGTGCGGCTGCTTCGGAAGACTGTCTGGCAGTTCCTCCAAAGGTTAAACAAGGACTTCCCTGGTGGTGCACTGGTTAGGAATCTGCCTGCCAATGCAGGGGACATAGGTTCAATCCCCGGTCTGGGAAGACCCCACATGCCACGGAGCAACTAAGCCCGTGCGCCACAATTATTGAGACTGCATTCTAGAGCCCGTATGCCATAACTACTGAAGCCCGCGCTTAGAGCCTGGGCTTCACAACAACAGAAGCCACCGCAACAAGAAGCTTGTGCACCACAATGAAGAGTAGCCCCTGCTCACCACAACTAGAGAAAGCCCACGTGCAGCAAAGAAGATCCAAGGCACCCAAAAAATAAAAAATAAACTTTTTTAATTAAAAAAAAAGGTTAAACATAGATAACATAATTTTACTTCTTGGTGTACACCCAGGAGAAACAAAACATCACAGCATTATTCATAATAGCCAAAAAGTGGAAACCACCCAAATGTCCACTAGTGATGAACAACTAACAAAATGCAGTAATGTATCCACACTATGGAATTATTATTTGGCCGTAAAAAGAAATGAAATGCTGATCCAGGCTACAACGTAGATGAGCCTCAAATGATGTTAAGTAAAAGCCAGCACAAAAGGCCACGTATTGTAGGATCCCATTTATGTGCAATGTCCCCAAGAGGCAAATCCACAGAGACAGAAAGTAGACGAGAGGTTGCCAGTGCTGGGGGTAGGGGAATAGGGAGTGACTACTGAATGGTACTGGGTTTCTTTTGAAAATGATAATGTTCTGGAATTAGATAGTGGTGACAGTTGCACAACCTAGTGAATGTACTAAAACCACTGAATTGTATACTTTAATGAGCAAACACGCCCACATGGCCTCTACTTCTCTTTCCACCCAACATCTGGGGCTCCCCGGCCCTCCCTCCTTCCTGAGCATCTATCTCAACCCCCAGTTCCCCAGCCTCCTCCCTAGAGAGCCTCCTCCCTAGAGAGCCGGCAACAGGTTTCTTTTCAAAGCTGCTGGATAGGTTTTATCGATAGCACAGCCCCTCCTCTCAGACCCAACCCCCTCCTCTTTGTACCCAGATCGTTTACTTATTAAACCAATTAGATTAGATGACTCACGCTGCACCCTTGGGCAGGAGGCGGGTAAACAGCTTACAAAAAAGTCTGACTTGCACTTGAAAGGGCCTGTTTCCCTCTCAGCCGACTCTCCTTACCAGGCCCTCGCCCTGCCCACCAGGAGGAAACCTGAGATCCGGGGGGAGTTGCCACCCCCACCCACTGTGCTTTCTCACCCGCTAGGAAGCCCACACCAATCCCTCAAAGAGCTGACACAATCGTCTCATCTCCATTGCTTATAAAGCCAGCAGGCCACCAGTTCAGCATCTGGGCAAATGCACGTAGAATTCCTGGCTCTCCAAAAACGTATCCTTGTGCAAAATGGCCAGGAGGGTATCTAGCACCCTGCTGCTCCGTCTTCAGGTGCTCCATCCCTGTCAAGATGTGCTTGGTTTGGATGCCAAGGAGAGGTCCTGCAGCTAGCTGGCTGAAGCAGGTGGAGCCCTTCACTCATCTTACCTAAAATCAAGGGTCAGGGTCTGGATTACTTCTCCAGGCTCTGAGACGCGTGACTGTTCATTATCATAAACACTGACTGAATCTGCCGGGTCCCGGAGGGGACAACTCTCACAGGGTCTCCATCCTCAGGGAAGACGGTCACTAGCAGGGGATGGGAGGGCTGACTCCCAAGGAGACATGCAGGGCAGCGTAGGGGCTCCCCAGGAGTGTGGACAAGAGGGTCCTGGGTCCCCTGTGCTCCCTGCTTCCACCACCCCACCGGGCAGCCCAGGGCGCTGGCTGGGGACACACACAGTGCAGGCACAATTAGAATCACCCAGTTCTGCTCTCAGCACCTCCTTCCAAGCACCACCTCAGAGGCATCCCCCCCTGACAGATTGGAATCCGGGAGGGAGGTGTGATTTGAGTCAGATCCTGTCCTGGAGTGGAACAACATCCTCCTGCCAACCCCTCCCCACCCCCCCATCCAGGCATTTCCGCCTTTGTATATTTATAAGACTCTCTTAAAATAGGTCCCAGCAAACAGGAGCAAAGACCTGATTTGGGTCGATGAAATCAGCATTTGGGAGAGTAAAGACTCCTGGGAGCGAAGCTGCTATTTTTCCTCCTATTCTGTATCCAGATTCCAGCACCATCCGAATCCCCCAGGAGGGCCCCCTTCCCCCATTCGGTGCTGCTTTCCAAGCTTCTCCTGCTCTGGGGACCTCTCCATCTTCTGTCCTCTCAGGGTAGGGTTTCCTAAAACACAGCGATTCCCGGCCACCCTCTAATGCACATTTATTATTAAGCAATTGCATTTTGCAAAGTACTTCTAGGTGGTCAGCCTTCTGCTCAAAAAGCCCATCCACCCACCTAAATGGGGTCTGGGTTTTAGAAGGAGGGGATGCAAAGGATTAAGAGGAGGTCTGTAGGCACAGATGTCTGTCCTCAGCCCACATGGGCCTGAGGACAAGTTGTCCATCCTCTATGAGGGGCTGGAAAGCAGGCGGTGATGAAGAAAGCAGTGTCCCAGGAGTGTGTCTACTTCAGACACCAGCTGGGACCTGGCACAGACTCCCGGTCAGGTGAGAAAAACCAGTACGGTCTCCACCTTTCCCAGTGGAGCCTGGCACCTCTGCCCAACGTGGGTCACACACTGTCTGGTCAGCCTCCCTGGGCTGCCTGGGAGGAAAGGACTTCAGCTCCCCTGCTCCTTTCTGAGAAAGGACTTATTCTATTTTGCAGCGTGGGAAGCCTGCCGGGGGCTTTGTGGAAGGAGACAGAGGGCCGTCTCTTTCCTCCCCGCTCTGGTATGTCTAAGTCCCAAGCCAGAGAAGGTCAGGCCTAAAAGGAGTCTATAATCCTTGGTCAGGGGAAGAAGGGCCCTGGAGCTCTGCTATCAGGCCTGTGTAAAGGAGAGGTCAGAGGTCAGAGCAAAAAGGTCAGGGCTGAGGTGGTGGATGTGGGGCTTGGGATGGTAGGGAGGGTTTAAGGCAGATCAGAGGCTATGGTGTTCCAAAGGACATCTGCAGAGGACGAAGCCTGGCTTAAACAGGTAAAATATAAACATAAAATGTTGTTTCAAGATATGTTGGGGCACTTCTGAGGTGTCAGAGACAATGTGAAAGATATGGAAGCTTTCTTTTCATCAACTAAATATTACTTGGACACCCACCCTACAACCAGCCTGGGGCTGGAGGGGAAGAGAGAAGTGGTCCAAGGAGGAGACATTCTGGCCCCACAGGCTGTGACTACATAGTTATCAGATCTTTTTCCAGCTCTAATTGATAATCACCAGAAATTCCTTTCACAGGTCAACACCAACCTTCTACTCAAGTGCTCCTGGCAGGTGGTCGCCAAGCCACTGCTGGAAACGCCCAGGAGGCGGGTCCCACTGACAGGTGGCTCCCTATCCTTTCCTTTCCTTTTGCAGGACCTTCCAGAACAAGCCCAAGCCTCTCATGGGGAAGCACTACCACCAGCGGTGTAGACCTCTGCGGCGGTGGCGCTTGTGCGGGCAGAGGGTGCAGGCGGCAGCCCCAGCAGCACTGCAGCCCTCTGGGTTCCTTGCCTCTAAGCTCTGGGAGTCCATCATTTACACCCTGGTTCTCTGCACCGCGCCCCGCCCCCCCCTCCCCCCGCCCCCCCCCCCCCCCCCCGCCCCGCCATGCTGTCAAAACCCCGAGGCAGCAGGAAGTGTCTAATTCACCAGAAGGCGCGGCCCCAGGACACGTTGAGGCGGGACTGTCTGCCAAGGGCAGGGTGAAAGGATGGGGAAGAGCCTTTCAGCAGAACACTGGTGAATCAGGAAGTCACGGAAGGCCTCGTTCACTCACCCAGAAAGACGTTCACATCAGAGTCATGTGGGGAAAAGTTGCCATACATATTACAAAAGCGAAGCTAGCCAGAACACATTTACAACTCTCACAGCCTAAGGAGACACCGAGGGGAAATGTCACGTGGTGATGCGGATGGGACCCTGGGACAGAAAAGGTACCTCTGAAGGGAAATTGAAATAAAGCGTGCACTTCAGTTAGAAATAGTGTACCCATATCGGCTCACTGTAACAAATGTACTGTAATAACTAACTTAAGATGTGACTAATAGAAGAGAGCAGGTGTGAGGTAAATTACAACTCCCTGCACTATCTGTATCTTTTTGTAAATATAAAACTATTCTGAAATAAAAGGTTTATTTAAAAACACACTTTGGGGGGCTTCCCTGGGGGTCCAGTGGTTAAAACTCCACGCTTCCACTGCAGGGCGTGTGGGTTTGATCCCTGGTCTGGGAGCTAAGATCCCACATGCCAGGCGGTGCAGCCAAAAACAAAAATGCACTTTTGTCTTTAAATATACGGGTTCCTACAGGCATAAATGAAACTCAAAAAAAAGGCAGGTCAGACTTCTGTGGTGTTTACCTCTTGGAAGACACTGTATTATGTGCTTTCAAAATAAAAAAAAAAGTTTTTAAGTAGAGGAAAGAGATGGAAATGAAAATAAAGGAGAATCAAAATTGGAAACCTGTGCTTTATTTCACTGTCCTGTGATAGGAAGGGCACTGGGGCAGGAGTCCTTGTTCTCTCACTAGCTTTGGGACCTCTCTGACCCTCGGTTTCCTTCTCTATCAAATGATGACTTTTAAGGATATTCCAAATGTTACCTTGTGTGATTTGGTGATAAACATATATAAATGAAAGCTTCTTGTTGCTGGCAGGTCCATCATGGGTTCCTTTAAATATTAAAGAGGACTTCCCTGGTGGCGTAGTGGTTAAGAATCTGCCTGCCAATGCAGGGGACATGGGTTTGACCCCTGGTCCAGGAAGATCCCACATGCCGCAGAGCAACTAAGCCCGTACGCCACAACTACTAACCCTGCACTCTACAGCCCACGAGCCATAACTACTGAAGCCCGTGCGCCTAGATCCTGTGCTCCACAAGAGAAGCCATCACAGTAAGACGCCTGCACCCTGCAATGAAGAGTAGCCCCTGCTCTCCGCAACTACAGAAAGCCCAAGCGCAGCAATGCAGACTCAACACAGCCAAAAAATAAAATAAATAAAAAAAAAAAAAAACATCATTGCCATTTAAAAAAAAATATTAAAGGGCTCCCCTCAATACATTTAAAACATTTCAGTCCCTAAGAAAAAATTCTGAGCTGCACAGAATTTTTCAGGGACAAGTCTCTAGATACACTGTACCTATGCAGTTTTAGAGGTTAAAATAAATGAGAGAAATTGGGTTACAGTCTGATTTATAAGAAGAGTGTTGGCTGATGCTTAACTGGCTCAAATCTATGCAAATGGAAGAAGACAAAACACGATGGATGGAATTGCAAATGGCAGTCCTCCCGCTTGTCCCCGATCTAGGGCTCTTCATGGGAGAGGGTTGGAGATCTCTGGCGGGCTCCACAGAGCTTTGTTTCCAGCTCCCCGCTCACCGCCCCCAACTCCTATCAACTTCGGATGCCAGCGATTTGAGAGGCAGACCTATTCAGAACCCTATCGCCCTGCAGATAGCAATCCCAGGCCTGGTTAACATGAAACGAGGGTCTTCAGGATCCTCTCCCCGACGACAATGGAGTGTGGCGGGGAGACGGTATCGCAGCCAGCGGGAACATTCCGAAAATAGGAAGGGAAAGCATGAGAAAGGCCAGAAATAGCAAAAGCTGGAGGATGGGGACAAATTTCTCCCCCTGGCAAATTTCAGCAAGAGGCAATTCTTAATGGATTTGGGGTGTATCCGAAGAAACGCTTCAATCCAAGGGTGGGGGTGGGGAGACAGTGTAGATGTGCCTTCCTTCCCCTGGCTGGGCTCCCGGGGTTGGAAAGGACACTCTCCTGCCACTGCTGGTTCCCTGGGAACACTCAGCACGGTGGTCACCCACTCCTCCCCTTACCCTTTCACTGGATGTTAATTTCTTCTAGGAAAAGAGTCAAAGCAGAGCTACCAGATCACCAGCAAATCTCCTGCTGACATAGTGTAGAAGTCTGCTAAAGCCTGTGGTGAACACAAAGGGAAAAGATGAGTCTTCTACAAAAGTACTGGCAGATATAAATTAATATAGTACAAACCAGTAAGTATCGGTGGACGTGGAATAATGGAGTGATTAGAACTGAATGGAGTTAACCTCAGAAGTGGTGAATCCGTGTGCCCAGCCTGGGCCCTCCTGCCGTGACCATGGCAGCCCTAGTATTCAAAACAGATAGAACTTTGGATCCAGAAATCAGACCTAGATTTCATCCTGATTCTACCACTCACCCATGCTCTGCCACCCTTCAGTGGCGAGCCATTTTCTGTTTTAGTTTATGTCAAACAATAATAACTCCTGCCCTTTCCAGAATGTTACAAAAATCCATTAAAACAAACAAAACCCATTTTATACATATATATATATATTCAGTGCTCTGAGGTCCACGGAAAGAAAAGTCTCCAAGATCAATTCAAACAAGTTCTGCTTAGTAGTTCCCAATATGAAATAAAAGAGCTTTCAAAGAGAAATCAAACGTAACAGCAGTCTTTGTTATGAGGTCTACATTCTAGCCTGTGCTGGTGAGCACGCACAATAATTTGATCACGACTTGCTGCACAAAGAAGGGGACAGACCAGCGTGTCTGGACACCAGTTCTGTTCACGGCCTCACTCACTTCACCCTTATCTCAACAGGGCACCCAGACCCCTCTCCCTCTCCCCTCCCAGGATTTTTTTTTTTTTTTAATATTTACTCATTTTATTTATTTTCTTTTTATTTTTTTGGCTACGTTGGGTCTTAGTTGTGGCATGCGGGATCTTTCCTTGAGGTGTGTGGGTTCTTCACTGTGGCATGCAGCCTTCTTTAGTTGTGTCATGTGGGTTTTCTCTCTCTAGTTGTGGTGTGCTGGCTCCCTCCAGGGTGCGTGGGCTCTGTAGTTTGAGGCACACAGGCTATCTTGTTGAGGCGTGTGAGCTCAGTAGTTGTGGCACACGGGCTTAGTTGCCCCACAGCATGTGGAATCTTAGATCCCAACCAGGGATTGAATTGGTGTTCCCTGCATTGCAAGGCTGATTCTTTACCACTGGACCACCAGGGAAGTTCCTCCCCTCCCATGATTTTATAACCGTGACTGGACAACCCCTTTAATCCCCTCCTTCTCCCTACAGAACTCACTGCCTTCTGGCAGCTTTAGGATTTCAGATATTAGAGGCCCACAGCCCATCTTCCGTCTGTCCTCCTGGTTCTCCTCAGCTCCTTTCCTTCCCAACTCATCCCTTCTTCTCTAATTGCCCTTCTTTCCCTGGGGTAGCACAGGAAACCACCCCCTGATTTCTGAGTTAGGGGTTCCAAAAGGAGGGAGGAAGAGGTATGAAGACAGTGCTGCGGGCAGTGAAGACATGGTTTTATCCTGTTATCTCTGGCTGATGGGCAGCAGGCTAATTTTTTTTTTTTTTTAAAGATTTTTTTGGTGTGAACCATTTTTAAAGTCTTTATTGAATTCATTACAGTACTGCTTCTGTTTTATATTTTGGTTTTTTGGCTGCAAGGCATGTGGGACCTTAGCTCCCGGACCAGGGATTGAACTCACACCCCCTACACTGGAAGGCGAAGTCTTAACCACTGGACCGCCAGGGAAGTCCCAGCAGCAGGTTAATCTTACTGCACCTTGTCTCTATAACTAACTCTGCATATAAGTGGAGGGGGGGAGTGTTGGTACTAAAATTTAGGTGTCAAAGGCTGCTTGCTGAGCTTTAGGTTGTGTGGCACTTGATAATACAAGGGAGGCTTAGCTGTCACCTTGGCCAAGCCTCCTGGGGTACAAAGAAACGGGCCACATTTAACGTTCCTTGATCCATGCCCCGGTGAGGGGCTGGCACAGTCCCCAGGCAAAGTGCCAGAGAAAGGGACATGACCCAGAGGTGGGCCTTGGGGCCTTACAGACCTGAATTTGACTCCTGGCCTTGTCACTTAGTTGATAAACATCCTGGACAAATTCTAACCCTCCCTGAGCTTTGTCGTCTTTACAGCTGAAAACTGGAGCTCAGAAGCTCCCGCAGAATGGAACTGAAAGAAAACCTCCCGTGGAATCGCTGAGCTGGGCAGTGTGTTTTGAGTGGAGGACCACCACCCATCAGTGGCCCATGATATCAATTCAGTGGGACACAAACAGTATCTCTAAAAAAAAATGAAGAAAAGCATCACAGTCACCCCCGGAGCTGGAGGAAGTATTGTGTTGTTAAATTGTTCCAATTATATCTATAACGATAAGTGTATGTTTGCACTGGCAATGAGAAGTGCACTTTTTTGTGGATCGTGGTAAAAAAAAGTTTGAGTCCCTGACACAGAAGGATCGGCTAAGATCTACCTCTGTCTGAGAGGTAGCAGGTGATGTCACATGCGTCCCCTACATGGAGAATCTGCATGTCTGACTCTATCAACCTTAGCCTCACATTCACTCATTTGTTCTTCTCAAACGACCCGGCCCCGTCACCACACGTGCTCCCCCGCATTCCCCTCCCCTCCCCCACATAGGGCCTTTGGCATCTGTATCCACTCCACTGGCCAGGCTCACCTACATCCTCCCAGTTCAACCATAAGCTCCCCGAGGGCATCTGGCGGCTTCTTATCCCTTTCTCAATAGCTGGCGGGACAGGCCCTGCAAGGTCCAGGTTTGTGGAAGAAGGGCAACTGGGTCCCTTCAGAATCCGATTCAACAGCGTTTAGTGCAGGTGCCAGCACTGGCATTGTATTTAACTTCAAAGACCATGAATTATTATTCCAATTTTAAGGGTAAAGAAATTGAAGTTCACCCAACAAGGAAGGAGCAGATTTGAATGCTAGTCCAGTTTTCTTATTATTCACTTACTACTTGTTTATTCATCCTTTCAAAGGATACCTAACAAATGCCAACAATACACTAGGCGTTGTGCCCAACACTGAAGACACGGAGAGAGACAAACAGTCCCTGACCTCAAATAAGAGCTAATAGACACTTAAATACGTGAATCTGGTAAATGCTTAGAGAAGGGGATGGAGGAGGGGGCTGGATCTGAGACATGTTGCATGATTATACGGGAGAGGTGAGCGGACTAGTGATTTTCGTATTTTACTTAAATTCAAATCCACAGTGTTGGATTTTCTCTTTCTCTCTTTTTCGCTTTTTAACAATGAGGCTGCATTACTTGTATAATTTTAACAAGAAGGACACAGGTGGTCAGAGGTGTTGGATGCTGCCGAGGCTCGAGGGATAAGGCCTGGAGAAGTGGGGTCACTGAGGCTGCTGGACCCCAGGGGGACCCGCCCTATCTGGGTGCGACTGCACAGCAGACCGTGAGGAAGGGGGAGCAGGGCTGCTGGGGGATGGGGGCAGGGACAGAAGCCGACTTCAGCCACTCTTTCATCTGACAGACAGTTCCTTAAAGACGTGAATTCACGGCTCCACACAGCAAGGAGGAGTTAGCAGCGAGCCTGAGGCTCGTTTTACAGGTCAGAAATCTGAGACACAGACAGGAAAAACACTTTGTGCAAGAGCCGCGGAGGATTTGACCCCTGATGGCAGCGATGTCGGGGCTCCCAGGAAAGGCGGGCTTGTCAGAGGGGAAAGGGGAGGCGTGTGAGCCGCAGTCACGGCCCTGAGCGGGTGGAGGGGGAGGCAGAGCTGGCACGTGGGATCACGGGGTGTGGTTGCTGGGTAGGTGGAGGACAGGGGTGCAGGAGTGAGAAGAGGTGGGCCAGGCCGTGGCCGTCCAGCAGAGAGGCCCCAGCATCCTGAGTCACGCTCAGATCTCACTCTGGGAAATGCCAGGGAACAGCAGGTGCAAACCCCAAAAGGCCTCTCGCTTGACTCTCTTGAGTCATCACATCTGCCTAGGAGTTGCTACTCCAGAACGTGTTTAAACAAAAAGGAAAGATGTCACCCATCCCCAAGTAATGGAAAAGGTTGTCACACCCTCCACCTTCCCAGGCTTCAACGTCTCCTTGCCTGGCCTGTCGTGGCCTCTCTTCCTGAGGCTTTTCTGTCCCTTCCTCTCCGTCCTCCCACTGATCTCTGCTCCCTCCTCTGACCATCTGCATCTCTGTCTCCGCCCCACATCCCCTGTGCAGTTTTCCAGGTCCTGATCGTCCTGATCATTGGACTAACAAGACACAGGGAGCAGAACCCACAGGCTGCAACAATATTATCCGTCCGGGTGAGGCCCAGCCGCAGGCAGGCGAGGGCCCCCAGTAACAGCCGCTACAGGCAGGGCACTACGGAGAAGGCAGGGGCGCTGGGGGCCAGGCAGGAAGCCCTGTTGACAGGTGGCTTGCACAGGCTGCCCAACTGGGTCCATGCCCCGAGGGAGGTGATGGTGAAAGCACCCATAAACAAGTTCATTTGCCTGAACCGATCTCTCCTCCTGGAAGGACACCCAATCCCCACCCTGCATGTCTGGTTTATCCTGAAGCCTAAGATGCTGGGGCCTCTTCTCCCTTTGGCCTTTGCTCTCAGCCTTAGTGGAGGCCTAGATCTCTCCTGGTGGGCAGGACAAAGGTGTGTGACAGAGGCAGCAACAAACTGGGAGAAGGCCCCACCCGAGCCAGCTGAGGACCTCCTACTGGTTCACACCTGGCCACTGGCCAGTCCTCGCCCCTCACCCAGTGTGTGTCTACACCCACATGGGGCCTGCTTCCTTGACTTAAGTCACCTGCTTGGACCTTAATTTTTTGATACCCTGCCCCCGAGCTAAATATAGAAAGGTCAGAATGACCACAGCCAGGCAGGCGATGCCAGTCCCGCCCCCCGCCAGCTCAAGCTCCCTGAAGGGGAAAACCAGTCCCTAGAAGCCTCCCTAGGCCCCTAAAAGAGTCCTCTCCTAGGATTTTACATTGTTGGGGTCTCTGGGCTCTGACCCAGAGCACCCCCACCAGATTTTGCATCTTCTGGCAACACCAAAGCTTCATTGTCAGGTCCCTAGATTCACCAACTTGCCATTTAGTTGGATTTCCCATTAGTTGGATTTCCCAATTCCACTGTCGAGGTGATACCATCATTGTGATTCTTTTCAGGGCAAAGCAATCCCCCCTTGGCTGTCCAGCTGCTGGGAGGAGCCTCTTTAAGGACAGACTTGGGAACACCCAGGAAGACAAAGTTATAAGTGATGCCTTATCAATATAAACTCCTCACCTCTGGTGTCCTGGGTCTTCTAACTCAGCCCCACACATCTGTTTTCCCTCAGTTTTTTTGTTCCGATCAGGAAATCCTCTTTTCCCATAGGCACCATCCCAGCCATACCTGCCTCTCCCTCCTACCCCAGCCTATGATCCCACACATGCGGGAATCCTTGCTTCCTGAGAGCGCATCGAAAACCAACAACATGGGTGTAGACCAAAACAAACAAACAAAAAACCCAAGAAAACAAGGAATGGATCAAAACCAAACTAAAATCAGGAAGTCAGCATTACATGGGGCCACAGATGCAGCTACTAAAACTCATCGTGGGTCTGAGAGCATCCCTCTAGCATCCCTCAGTTGAGGGCTACTAGAGGGAGCATGCAAAGCCAGCAGAGTGTGGCCTTGTAGTGGCCTGCAGTCTTAGGTGTCCAGTTTTGGGGTGGCAAGTAGACCTGGGTGGAAATGGGGGTTTGGGAGCTGGGGGTGGGAAGGCAGCATCTCATTCAAAACCACTTCTCAAAAACACAAAAACAAAAACAGAAACAACCCCCCCCCCCCGCCCCCACATAAGAGGCATAAAGGCGGGCCTCGTGATCCCCATCAGAAGCAGCATCAAGTGGGAAGAAGGAAAAACGATCTCTCTTCAGGTCAACTGTGAGGCACTGGCAGAAAGCTAGAGGAGTAGAGGCAGGTCTGTTTATTGTTTAGCCACGGCTCAGGAACTCTGGGGTGGGCGTCCAAGCTGGGGGATAGGGGAGGGCAGGGACTAAGAAACCCTGTGGGCATTGTACCCAGGAGAGGACTTAAGGATCACAGTGACTGCAAGCAAGTCAGGAGGTACCTGGGGCAGGAAATCCAAACTCCCTAGAGGATGGCTGTCCTGCTACACAAGAGAAAGCAACAAGGAGATGGCAAGCCGGCCTCACCAAGGACAGGAAGTCTGCATCCTGGTGTGGAGATGAGGTGAAGGCAGAAGGATGGAGACGGGGAGGCCAAGCATGGCACAAAGAAGCCACCACCTGGTGCAGTGCTCAGAGAGAATGAACCAAGGCAGTTCCTGAGGAAGAAAAAACACAGTTGCCATGTGACCCAGCAAGTCCACTCCTAGGTGTACACCCAGAAGACTTGAAAACAGGTGTCGAATATTTACGCACCAATGTTCAGCACTACTCACAACAGCTAAAGGTGGAAGCAACCCAAATGTCCATCAATAGATGAATGGATACACAAAATGTGCTCTGTCCTGCACCATGGAATATCATTCGGTCATAGAAAGGAACCAAGTACTAATAACAGGCTACGGTATGGATGAATCTTGAAACCGTTACACTAAGTGAAGCCAGTCATAAAAGGTCATATATTCTATGAATCCATTCATACAAAATACCCAGAATAAGTAAATCCATAGAGATGGAAAGCAGATTAGAGATTGGCAGGGCTGGGAGTAAGAGGAATGGAGAGTGACTGCCTGAGGGGTACAGAGTCTCTTTTGGGGTGATGAAAATGTTTTGGAACAGGGCACAGGTGATGGTTGCACAACGTTGCAGATGTACTAAATGCCACTGAACTGTGTATTTTAAAAGGTTAGTGTTAGATGAATTTCACTTCAATTAAGGGGAAAAAAAGAAGAAGAAAAAGAAGAAGAAGAACGAATAAAGACAGTAAGGGAGTCTAGGGAACAAGGCTGAGAGATGCCAGAAGAGAAAACAGGAACTAGAGGTGGGCAAGGGACTGAGTTACCATCACTTGCTCCCTGGGTCCACAGCTCTCAGCCTTTTCTCTGCCATAATCCTTGACAGGTGACCTGGCATGGCATATCCTGGGGCATAGTTAGGACTCTTCAAGGCTCTCAAGAAACTAACAAATTCCAATCTTTTCTCCATGCCTCAAGACAGCGTATTAGAATACAAGTGAGGCGGGATTTCCCTGGTGGTCCAGTAGTTGAGAATCCACCTTTCAATTCAGGGGACACGGGTTCAATCCGTGGTTGGGGAACTACGATTGCACACTAAGCCCTCATGCTCTACAGCCCTCACGCCACAACTGGAGAGCCTGGTGCCGCAACTACTGAGCCCACACACTGCAACAGAAAATCCTGCATGCTGCAACTGGGACCCGATTTTTCTTTTAAAAAAGAAAGCATATTGGAATACAAGTGAGGGAAAAGGATATGAAACTGCTTTTAATTTATAGATACATAAACACAAAATATATGCTGCCAGTAAAGTATAACAATGTATATATTCTTCTAAAATATAAATCATTCATGAACTTTGATATTCTTGTAAATCTTAGTAACCACAGGGCCCCTGCTTCCATTATTTCATGCGGATACAACTCTAAGTAAAGATAAGAAAGCTACCCAAGGGCAAGATTTAAGCCTGAAATGCTCCAGCAGAGCCAGGACCACCATTAGCCCATCTGGTGCCTTCGTGCCCTTCTCCAGGCACGCAGCTTTGTAGGTGGATCTCATGGTAGATTTTGGTTCCCACTCACTCCCCAGAAGGGGAGCATCTGTGCAGTATACAACCTGCACAACTGTACACACCAGCTCTGAGCACAGGCTGGAAATACCGCAGGTCCTTCCCAAGTGCTGAAAACAGGAAGCAAACTTAGAGGTCGTCACATCTCACCTAGGGCATGTTTGAGGTCTAGGCAACCCTTCAGTTTCTGATTTCAGCTGGTGCATTTGAGGAAGGGGGCACTGGTCAACTGAGTGAAGGTCTACAATGAAAGGCAAGGTAACTAAGGGGAAAGAGAAAGTTTCAAGAATTCAGGAGGAAAGGAGGACCCTCAAAGAGGTCAACTGGAAAGCCTCCCCCAGCTAGGTAAACCCTAAGCCAAAACCATTTGAGACAACCAGTATATTGAGGTGGCTGGGAGCATGGATTCTGAAGTCAGATAGACCTGGGTTGAAATCCAGCCTCTGTTACAGTGGGCCTCTGGTAACCTTTCTGAGGCTCAGTTTACTTATCTGTAAAAGAAAAATAATACCTACTTCACAAGGGGGCTTTTAAAACTTAAATGAGGGGAGGGTCAGGATGGGGGCAGGGAATTAAGAGGTACAAACTACCACGTATAAAATACATAAGCTACAAGGGTGTATAGTACAACACAGGGAATACAGCCAACATCTAACCATAAATGGAGTACAACCTTGAAAAATTGTGAATCACTAGGTTGTACACCTGAAACATATAATATTATACATTAACCACACCTCAATTTTTAAAATAGTCCTCAGACATCAAGAGACAAAAGACTGCACAGCAGGGGGGAAAAAAAGATTTAAATGAGCTATTGCATAGAAAGTCCTCCACAAATACCAGTTATCACTAATCTTCCAACACATGTTTATGTCAGGGCCTGAAGCAAACAATCTCTAGGTCTCCCTTTACACCTCCAGATTTCCTAACTCCCAACCAAAGGGGCCAGGTGGGGGCTTTCAACATATTTCCCAACATAGCAAGTGAAATCTGAGCCTAAATTCTGTAAATGCTCTGATTAATGACTGTCACCAAGGAAAAGACGCCCCAGGGACTTCCCTGGTGGTCCAGTGATTAGGACTCTGCACTTCCACTGCAGGGGGCTTGGGTTTGATCCCTGGTCTGGGAACTAAGATCCTGCAAGCCAAGTGGCGCAGCCAAAAAATAAAAAATGACGCCCCAGGCCCCAATCATCAGACAGCAGCCTGCCTTCCACTCTCTCATCACTCCCTTCAGGGCCCTGTGTGATCCAGCTTCTGGTGCTTGTACCACGTGCTCACTGACACAGCTGGTGACATGGGGCTGGTCAGTGGGTCTTCCTTCCTCCCTGTCCTAAGGCCTCAGCTTCCAATACTACTCACGGGTCTTTGAGACAAGGAAAGACATTCTTCAGGAAGTTCTCCCAAGCCTTATGCGTCACGCCAGTGTGTTGGCCTCAATGCCTGAAGCCATGGTCCCTTCCAATCCTGCAGGGCTGCTACCGAATGGGGAGGAGGGAGAAGAGACTCAGAGCCCAAGGACTCACCTCCTGACCTCCTGGCTCCTAAATTCAGGTTTAGGGCTGAGTAAGCAGAGTTCAGTTTATTGTAAAGGGCTGGCTGTTTGAAATCTCAGAGCCTGCAATGTGAACTCTCTGACTGATGGTGCATTTTGAAGAATGGACAATGAGGTCCTTTTCTAAAGGAGACCTATGTCCATGAGGATGAGAACTGTGTTGAGAAGGCTGAGTGACCGATGGAGAAGCACAGTCAACCTCTCCAGCACAGACTCTGCTGCTGCTGGGCCATCAGTTCCAAGAGATGTAGGAAACGATCCACCACCAACCTCAAGGGCTACTGTTACTTTTATTAATTTTTTAAACTACCTCCAAATCTTGATGATTCACATTTAAATGAGATGGCAAATGTATCTGAGGCCATGTTAAGAGCTCATAGATAAAGGCAAGAACTACTAAGGAAACTGGCTGAGATACTGACAGTTTTTAAACTCTTGATAAAATGAATTATTGAGAGCTTTCCCTCTAGGATCAAAACAACATTCACCGTATTTCAACACTGTACTGAAGATTCTATCCACCACAGTAAAACAGGAAAAAGAAATAAAAGGCATAATGATAGGAGTGGAATGAATAAAACTGCATTTATTCTTAATTCAAAGATTATGTACTTAGAAAACCCAAAGCAATTGACAAACTATTAAAATTAATGAATTAATTAGCAGGGTTGCAAGATACAGGGTCAATATACAAAAGTCAACTGTATTTTCTATATACTATCAACAAACAATTGAAAATGAAATTTAAAATGTAGTATTTACAAGAGTATCATAAAACATCAGATACAATGGAATAAATTTAGTGAAAGATATGCATGAACTTGACATTGAAAACCACAAACCATTGCTGAGAGAAATTAAAGAAAACCTACAGGGAATTCCCTGTGGTCCAGTGGTTACAACTTGGGGCTTTCACTGCTAGGCCCGGGGTCAATCCCTGGTCAGAGCTCGTGGCACACCCAAAAAAAAAAAAAGGGAGAGAGTGAGAAAAGAAAAACAAGAAAAATGCCATAAAAAAATAAAAAGGAAAACCTGCATAAGTAGAGAAATATTCCATTTTTATGAACTGGAAAACTCAATATTACTAAGATGTCCATTTTCTCACAATTTCATTCCATTCAAAATCCCAGCAGACTTTTTTTAGAACTTAATAAGCTGATTCTAAATTTTGTTGGAAGGCTAAAGGACCATAAATAGTTAGGAAAATGATAAAGAAGACTAAAGTTGGAAGACTTACAATATAAGATTTCATAACTTATAATAAAGTGACAGCAATTGACAGTGTGATATGGGTATCAAATCTGGATAGTCCAATAGAGACTCCAGAAATACACACACACATTCACACACAATTGGTTTTCAATAAGGATTCTTGCAATTCAATGGGGAAAGGAAAATGGGAAAATATTTGAAAATACAGTTAGAACATACAGAAATTTGTATGGGAAAAAAAATTAACCTTAGTCCATGTCTCTCACTATACAGAAAAATTAATTCAAAATGGATCACAGAAGTAAAGTCAAAAGCTAAATTTCTAGAGGAAAATATATCTAGAAAATATCTTAATAACGTTGGGATAGGAAAAGATTTATTACACAGGACATAAAGGGTGCTAATGATAAAAGACAAAAAACCTGGACCTCAACAAAACTAAAAACTGCTCATTAAAACACAAAGAAAAAGCCTGAAGGTGAAGGGGAAAGGTGTAAAACATGTCTGACAAAAGACTCATATCCAGAATATTAAAAACGACTCCTACAAGTCAATAAGAAGACAATTCAATTAAAGATGACCTAAGATTTAAATACTTCAAGAAAAATACAGGAATAGCCAACAAGCAAATGGTAAGGTCCTCAACCTCATTGGTCATCTAGGAAATGCAAAGTAAAACCATAATGAGATACCACCTCAAAACCACCTGAATTACTAAAACTAAAAGACTGCTATTGCCAAATGTTACAAGGATGCTTATACCTTGGTAGTAAGAGTATAAAATGATACAGATACTATGAAAACAGCTTAGCAGTTTCTTACAAAAATTAAGCATATGCCTACCCTATGACCCAGAAATTCTACTCTTATATACCCAAGAGAAATAAAAGTATATGTCTGTACAAAGTCTTGCACAAGAAAGTTTACAGCAGTTTTATTTATAGTAGCCCACACTGGAAAGAACCCAAATTCCCAACAAGAGAAAAAATGGATAAACAAATCATGGTTTAGCCAAAATTAGTAATACTTCTCATCAATTAAAAAAAACAGGATGGGGGGGACTCGAGGGAGGGTGGGGGGGGAGTCGAGGGAGGGAGGGAATACGGGGATATGTGTATAAAAACAGATGATTGAACTTGGTGTACCCCCTAAAAAAATAATAAATTAATTAAAAAACAAAAACAAAAAACCCTGGCACTTCCCTGGTAGCACAGTGGTTTTAAGAGTCCGCCTGCCAATGAGGTGTCTGTCTGGGTCTTTTGCTCATTTTTTAGAATCAGGCTTTTTTTTTTTTCTTATTGTTGATTTTAAGTTCTTTGTATATTTTGGATAACAATCCAGTATCAGGTGTGTCTTTTGCAAATATTTCTCCCAGTCTGTTGCTTGTGTTCCCATTCTATTGACACTGATTTTTTCAGAGTAGATTTTAATTGCAGTGAAGTCCAGTTTATTAATTATTTCTTTCATGGATTGTGCCTTTGGTGTTGTATCTGAAGTCCTTGTTATACCCAACGTGAGATGGTTTTCTCTTGTTATCTTCCAGGAGTTTTATAGTTATGTTTCAGATTTTTGATCCATTTTGAGCCAGTTTTTGTGAAATGCGTTAAGGTCTGTCCTAGATTCACTTTTTTGCATGTGGATGTCAAGTTGTTCCAGCACCATTTGTTGAAAAGACTATCTTTGCTCCATTTTACTGCCTTTGCTCCTTTGTCAAAGATCAGTTGACTAAATGTGGGTCTGTCTCTGGGCTCTCTATTCTGTTCTGTTGACCTATTTGGCTATTTTTTTTTTTGTCAGTACCACACTGCCTTGATTACTACTGTAGATTTATAGTAAATCTTGAAGTTGATGGTATCAGTCCTACAATTTGGTTCTTCTCCTTCAATGGTGAGTTGGTTATTATGGGCCTTTTGTCTCTCCATATAAACTTTAGAATCAGATTGTCGATATCCATAAAATAACTTGCTGAGGTTTTGATTGAGAGTGCACTGAATCTATATATCAAGTTGGGAAGAAATGACATCTTGACAATACTGTCTTCCTATCCATGAACTTAGAATAACTTTCCATTTATTTAGTTCTTCGTTGATATCTTTCATAAAAGTTTTATAGTTTTCCTCATAAATGTACATATTTTATTAGACACCTAAGTATTTCACTGGGGGGATGATTCTAATGTAAATGGTAATGTGTTTTTAATTTCAAATTCCTTGTTCATTATTGGCATATGGGAAAGAGACTTTTTTTTTTTCCTTTTTGACTATGCCGTGCAGCATACAGGATCTCAGTTCCCTGACCAGGGACCAAACCTGTGCCCCTTGTCTTGGAAGTGCGGAGTCCTAACCACTGGACCAGCAGGGAAGTCCCTAGACTAACTTTTGTATACTAATCTTGTATCCTGCAACCTTGCTATATTTCTTTATTAGTTTCAGGAATCTGGGGGTTTGGGGGAGGGGTGTTGTCGATTATTTCAGATTTTCTGCATAGATGATCTTATCGTCTGTGAACAAAGATAGCTTTGTTTCTTCCTTCCCAATCTGTGTACTTTTATTTCCTTTTCTTGTCTTATTGCATTAGCTAGGACTTCCAGTATGTTAAACAAACAAAAACAGCGGTGAAAGAGGACTTCATGACTTGTTCCTAAACTAGGCAAAAGCTTTGAGCTTCTCACCATTAAGTACAATATTAGCTGCAGGTATTTTGTAGATGTTCTTTATCAAGCTGAGGAAGTTCACCTCTATTCCTAGTTTGCTGAGACTTTTTATCATGAATAGATGTTGGATTTTGTCAAATGCTTTTTCTGTATGTATGCATACCATCATGTGATTTTTCTTCTTTAGCCTAGTAATATGATGGATAACATCAATTGATTTTTTAATATTGAACCACCCTTGCATACCTGGGATAAATTCCACTTGACTATGGTGTATAATTATTTTTATACACTGTGGATTCAGTTTGCTAATATTTTGTTGAGGATTTTTCCAGCTATGTTCATGAGAGATAATGGTCTGCAGTTTTCTTTTCTTGTAATTTTTCCCTCCTGGATTTAGTATTAAGGTAATGCTGGCCTCATAGAATAAATTGTAAGTAAAGTTGACACTTGAGCAACACCAGTTTGAACTGGATGGGTTCACTTATACACGGATATTTTTCAATAGTAAATACTACAGTACCACATGATCTGTGGTCAGGTGAATCCATGGATGCAGAGGAACCATGGATACTAAGGGCTGACTATAAGTTATATGCCAATTGACCCCCTCATTGTTCAAGGATCAACTGTATTGTCTCTGCTTCTATCTTCTGAAAGCAACCGTTGAGAATTGGTATACTTTCTTCGTTAATTGTTTAGTAGAATTCACCAGTAAGCCCATCTGACTCTTGTGCTTTCTGTTTTGGAAGGTTATTAATTATTGACTGAATACCTATTTAGATTGTCCATTTCTTCCTATGTAAGTTTTAGCAGACTGGATCTCTCAAGAAATTGGTCCAGTTCACCTAGGTTATTAAATTTGTAGGCAGAGAGTTGTTCATAATATTCCTTTTTATCCTCTTAATGTCCATGGAATCTACAGCGATGTCCCGTCTTTCATTTCTGATACTAGTAATTTGTGTCTTCTCTCTTTTTTCTTAGTTTGGCTAGAGGCTTATCAATTTTATTGATCTTTCCAAAGAACCACCAGCTTTTGGTTTTATAGATTTTCTCTACTGATTTCCTATTTTCAATTTCACTTATATTTCTGATATACTTTTTTAAATTTCTTTCCTTGCTTACTTTGGATTTAATTTGCTCTTCTTTTTCTAGTATCCTAAGGAGGAAGCTTAGATGACTGATTTTAGATCTTTCTTCTTTTCTAATATATACATTCCAACAATGTTATAAATTTCCCTCTACACACTGCTTTCAATGTACCCCACAAAGTTTAATAAGCTGTATTTTCACTTTCATTTAGTTCAAAATATTTTTGAAATTTCTTCTTTGACTCATTGTTTGGAGTATGTTGTTTCATCTCCAAGTATTTGAGGTTTTCCAGCAATCTTTTTGTTTTTAATTTCTAGTTTAATTCCATTGTGGTCCAAAAGCAGACACTGTATGATTTCTACTCTTTTAAATCTGTTAAAGTGTGCTTTATGGTCCAAAAAGTGATCCTGGTGAATATTCAGTGTGAGCTTAAGAAGAATATGTAATATGGTGTTGAGAGAAGTTGTCTATAAAAGTCAGCTATACCCAGTTGACTGATGATGTTTAGTTCATCTACATCCTCACTGATCTTCTGCCTGCTGCATCCGTCCACTTCTGACAGAGCAGTACTACAGTCTCCAACTATCACAATGGATTCATCTATTTCTCCTTGCAATTCCATCATTTTTTGCCTCAGGTTTTTTGATGCTCTATTAGTCACACAGACATTAAGAATTATGTCTTCCTATTGTATTAGTATATAATGTCCCTCTTTATCCCTGACAACTTTCTTTGCTCTGAAATCTGCTGTCTGAAATATAGCTACTCCTGCTTTCTTTTGAGTAATGCTACTAGCATGGTATATCTTTCTCCATTCCTTTATTTTTAATCTATATGTATCTTTATACTTAAAGTTGGTTTCCTGTAGTTGGATCTCGTTTTTGGATCCAAGTGACAATCTCCACCTTTTAATTGGTGTATTTAGACCCACTGATGTTTAAAGCATACATATAAGTATACAAATCATGTATTCATCCTCCAATGGTCTTCCTTTTTTTATACAGATCTGAGTTTCTCACCTATAGTTTTCCTTCTCTCTGAAGAACTTCTTTTAACATTTCTTACAAGGCAGGTGTACTGGCAATAAATTCCCTCAATCTTTGTTTGTCTGAGAAAGTATTTCTCTTTCACTTTTGAAAGATAATTTCACAGGGTACAGAATTCTAGGCTGGTTTTTTTTCTCTCAACACTTTAAAAACTTCAATCCATTCTCTTCTTGCTTGCACAGTTTCTGAGATGTCAGATGTAATTCTTATCTTTGCTCCTCCATAAGTGAGGCATTCCACTCACCCCCTGACTTCTTTCAGGATGTTTTTCTTTATCTAATTTTCTGAAGTTTGAAAATGATGGGGCTTCCTAGGTAGCGCAGTGGTTAAGAATCCGCCTGCCAATGCAGGGGACACGGGTTTGCTCCCTGCTCCAGGAAGACCCCACATGCCGCAGAGCAACTAAGCCCATGCACCACAACTATTGAGCCTGTGTTTTAGAGCCCGTGAGCCACAACTATTGAGCCCATGTGCTGCAACTACTGAAGCCCACGTGCCTAGAGCCCATGCTCTGCAACAAAAGAAGCCACAGCAATGAGGAGCCTGTGCACCACAACAAAGAGTAGCCCCCACTCACCGCAACTAAAAGCAAGCCCACACACAGCAAAAAAGACCGAACACAGCCAATAAAATTAATTAATTAATTAAAAAAAAAAAAAGAAAATGATGGAAGGGAGGGGATTTATCCTGTTTGGTGTTCTCTGAGCTTCCTGGATCCATGATTTGGTGTCTGACATTAATTTGGGGAAATTCTCAATCACTATTGCTTCAAATATTTCTTCTGTTTCTTCTGTTCCTTTTTCTCTTTCTTCTCCTCTGGTATGCCCATTACACATTATGCCTTTTGTAGTTGTCCCACAGTTCTTGGATAGTCCATCCTGTTTTGTTTTGCCTTTTTCCCTCAGTCTTTTTTTTTCTCTTTACTTTTCAGTTTTGGAAGTTTCTATCATCACATCCTCAAGCTCAGAGATTCTTTCCTTGGCATGACCTGTCTACTAAAGAGCCCAACAAGGGCATCCTTCATCTCTGTTACACTGGTTTTGATCTCCAGCATTTCTTTTTTTATTCTTTCTTAGAATTTCCATGTTTCTCCTTACATCATCCATCTGTTTTTGCATGTTGTCTGCTTTTCCCATTAAAGCTCTTAACATATATTTTTTTAAATATTTATTTATTTTGGCCGCACCAGGTCTTAGTTGCGGGTGCGGGATCTTTGGTTGTGGCACGCAGACTTAGTTGTGGCAGGTATGCAGGATCTAGTTCCCCAACCAGGATCAAACCCAGGCCCCTTGCATTGCGAGCGCAGAGTCTTACACACGGGACCACCAGGGAAGTCCCTCTTAACATACTAATCATATTTTTAATTCCTGGTCTGATAATTCCAACATCTCCACCATATGTGACTCTGGTTCTGATGCGTAGTTTCCTCAAACTGTGTTTTTGCCTTTCAGTATGCCTTGTAAACTTTTACTGAAAGGTAGACTTGATATACTGGGTAGACATGATACACTGCAGTAAATAGGGCTTTAGTGATGTGAGAGTAAGGTGTGGGGTAGGGGAAGTTATCTATAGACCTGCCATCAGGTCTGAATCATTCGGTGAGCTGGTGCCCCTGGACCATGTCCTCCACAGTTCCCACTCCCTGCCCTTAGGTGGGACAGCGTGGTTAGAGTGGACTGGAGTTGGGTGTTTCCCTTCCCCCAGGTAGGTCAGGCTCTGGTAAAATAGTTTCTCCTTAGGGTAGACCTTGTTAAGAACAGACTGCTCTGGCCTTTCCCTTCCCCCTGCAAGAAGCATATGGGTATTTTCCTCCAGAGTTCACTGTAGGTGAATGAGGACCTGGTAGAGCTCTGGGAGGTAAGAACTCACAAAAGTGTAAGCCCTTCCCACCCACCCCATGACTGGGCACCCTTGCCATTTTGGTTTTCTGTTTTGTTTTGTTGAGATTTAATTGACATAATTAAAGTGTACAACACATTGATGTGACACATTTACATGTTGCAATACAATGCTCTCCCTAACAGCTCTATCACGCCACGTAATTATTATTTCTTTTTTGTGGTGGGAACAATTATGACCTAGTGTCTTAGCAACTTTGAAGTTTATAATTCAGCACTGTTGACTATAATCACTACGCTCTGCATTAGTTTTCAACCCTCAGACTTGTCCAGCTGAGCCTCCAACAATTTGTCAATTACAGGTTAGGTTTCCTACCCTGGCACTGGTTCCCATGGAGGTTTCTGCTCCACTGTTTTGTTTTTAAATTAACTATATTTAAGTGTAATTTATACATAATCAAATGTATCTATTTTAAGGGGACAGCTGCATGAGTACTGACAAACGTATATGCCTGTATAACCTCCACTCCTTTGCCTGGATTATGCAGCTGGATGGTCTAGCACGCAGCCGGGGCTGAGAACCACTGTTGTGTCATTCTCTGTGGCCATCTGAGGCCGTGGGACTGCCAACTCTGAGATTATTCACTTATTTCTGGGTCTTGGTTTCTTCACATCCCTTGTCCCTGAATGGAACATCTGTGAGCACTGCCCCACCACAGGAGCCCCAATTTGCTGATTCCGAATATTATACAATGGGGCTCAAAGCGCACACAGAAATTTTACTTAAATGGTCAACTCATCAATCCTTCACATATCTGTTGAGCTTGTACCCATTTCCCATAGCTAGCTCCTCCCTCCCCGTCTCTCAGCTTTAGCCACCCTTGGACTGTTAAGACCTCTTTCCTCTTCCTGCCCACCTTCCCTGGGGAAGGCAGCCGCCTCTGCTCCCATCAGGGAGTGAGGAAGAGCCTGGCCTGGCCCTCTGTCTTCATCCTCCCTCACCTCCGTTTATCTAAGTTCTCTGCATCATCTAAGTCCTAGTTCAAATCCCACCTGCACCACAAAGCCTTCCTCCCCCAGCTAGATTTTCTTTCTCTTACCTGTACCAGGCACTGGAGCACACAATCATGCTCCAGGTGCCCTTAGCACTCACCTTGCACTAGCTCTTTCAAACAAATTCAATTAAACAAACATGGAATCAACTAAGGGCTTTCTTTGAAGAAGGCATAATGCTAGGTTCTGGGCAGTAACAGACTAGGACCCAAAACAGACATGGTTCCTGCCCTCACACGACAGACTCTAAACAAGAGTAATAAGCTTTACCCAAGGTGAGGGGGTTTCTGGAGAACGAGTCAAGGGGATGCACCATTTCTGACGTACACACCTGTCTGTGCAAGAACACCATAGCTCCTGGAATACCAACGGGGCGGGGTTCACACGTCTCTGCACCTCCTGCAGCTCTCACTCACCGCATCATCAAATGTTCACGGCTGGACCTGAACTCACGGAACGGGTACCACTGGACAGGTATGGGGTCATTACAGGAGGCAAGTTAGCATCCTCCAACATCTTTTTTTTCCCATTTTCTCCTCTCCTTTCCTGCTCCCTGTCTCCTCTCTTCCCTGTTTCTTGTCCCATTTCCAGGCTTCCCTGGCCTAACCCTGGACCAGCCTGGGGCCCAGGGGCGTCATGGTCATTGCTCAGCTGTGTACCTCCTTCCCTCTTCCTCGCCCTTTACTTCTTCACTCACCCCACCTGGAGAGAAAACGCAGCCCTAAGGTGGCCTACCTGGGCTCCTCGCTAGCATCACCTGGAAAGCTGATGCTTAGGCTCCTCCCCCCAATCTAATGGACTTGAGGTGAGGTCTTGGTAAGGCTGGTCCTTCAAGCTCCCTGGGTGATTCAAACATGCAGCCAGATTGAGAACCACTGGGACAGACGAAGGATTTCAAAGCCTCCACTGTCTCAGCTGAGGGTGATGGTCCCTCCCCAGACAACCCACGGAACTTGGCGTGGGCCATCAGAACACATCACTCATGCTGGGGGTGGGCTAAGGGTTGGGCTTCACATCTCCAGCATCTCAGCTCCGGAATGGATGTCACAGCAAAGTTGAAGCCAGCCCCTTGGAGAAGGCAGGGAGAAGAGAGATTTAGTAACAGAGGAATGCTGAGAGCAAGAAGGCAGACTGCCTGGTAAAATAGGAATCGTGTGCTCTCGGTGGGGCGGAGGGAAGATCAGAGGAGATACTACTCGAGAAGTAGCGGGCACAGTGTTAGTTCTCAGTGTCAGCTTTTACACTGGTACAGTGCTTTTACAGACAAGTTATTTGCACAAGAAGGAGCACCAAGTAAAGTGAGTTCCATTTTCTAGACTGGGAAGCAGAAGTTTAGAGAGGCTAAGTGACTTTCCTGCCTTTCCATCCCCCACCCAACCCCATAGGCCAACTGACTGTGAAATCAACCCATAGGATGTCTGCACTCAAACCTGACTGCAAAGATGACTTGCCACGAAACCCTGAGCAAGGTAAGTAACCTCTCTGAACTTCAGTTTTCTCACCCATAAAGTGGAATCTATATAAAGACTCCCATCCCCCACAGGGCCATTGTGAAGACCGAATGAGCTCGTTGCTAAGTACACACAGTGGGCTATTATTACAACAGTTCTGCACTAGCACTTCTCACCTGCCAGGTAATAACTGATTTACCTGCCTCTCTCCTCCTTACCTAGCCCCACAAAGGCCATTTTTCTCCAGTTTGTAAACTTGCTGTATTTTTAAAATTACTTTTTAAAAGAATTATATCATACACTTCAAGAATGGTTTAAAGAACACCCGTGTGCCCATCATTCAGCCTAAGAAGTAGACATCATCAGTTCCTTTGCACCCTTTGTGCCTCTGTCCAATCTCATTCCCAACTCTCTCCCCAAAAATAACCACCTTCCTGAACCATTTCCTTGATTTTGTTTTTTGAAGGTCAAAATCTTTTTAATGTTTGCCAATATGATGGTTGAGTATCTTTTTGTTGTTGGGTTTTTTTCCTTGATTTTCTCTTCACCAAAGCCAGGCTGAGTCCCAGGAACTAATTTTCATCTTTGTATCCTCAGAATATTGAACTTTACAATATTCAGTAAATGCTGGATAAATGAAGGAAGGAATGTCCTAGCAGAAGTAGAACCAGAACTGGTTTTTGTAAACTCTCATCTGTTTAACCTTGGGCAAGCTTCTTTAGCCCTCAGTTTTCCTCATCTGGAAAAGGGGAGGACAGGTTCCATGTTTCCTGGGTTCCTTTCCAGCATAAGCCTACGACAAACCCAGGAGCTGTCTCCTGGGGCTGGGGCTCGGCATGCTGGAGAATGATGTCATAGCCTCCAACCGGTGTGTCCTGACCCACTAGTGGGCTTCGTGTGGGTGACACAGGTGCCGGTATCAACCCCTTGAGTTCCTGGGGCAGCAGGACCATAAGGCTGGCTGCCTCCAACCGCAAATATGCTTGCCTCTTTACCTCCGTATGTGATGCAAATATCTCTTCCCATCATTTTTGATGTGTGTCAACAGGGAAAAGGTTGAGAAGCATGATATTACACTATTAGCTTGGTGGTGAGCGGGAGGCTGGATTTAGTCCATAAACCCAGGACGGTTTGGGGATTCTCTCTTCTCCATGTTGCTCCTAGCTGCCCCACTCAGAGACCCACTGGCCCACCATGGGGGTGCCCTATCAGTAGTTTCCGGGGTACAGAGCCACCTAGAAAGAGATGGTGGACTGAATTGTCTTAATGCAAGAAGGAGAAAGGAAGACTTGGAGAAAGTGGTAGCTTCAAGGCTCCACCCCCTATGCAGAGGAACCCTTGTCCCCCCAGGCTGTCCCTGCAGCTGGGACAGAGGCAGGAATGTGTCCCCAGGAGCAGGCCTGGAGGGCCGTGTCCAGGGCTCCCCGTGGGCGGCCCAGCCCCACTGCCGGGCAGCCACAGCTGTTGGCAGGGAGTCCCCAGGTCTAAAATTAGCCTCCTGCTCTCCACCCAGGCAGCTCCACACTCGCTCTGGCAGACAGGCCCTGCGGTGAGGTAATGACCGGGAGCCTGGGAGCCTCAGGACAGCAAGCGGGCAGGGAGCGCAGCACAGAGCAGAGTCCCGCGTCCCCCTGCAGGGCTGGCCTCGGGCCGGGCACAGGGAACAGGAGCAGCAGGAGCGTGTGTGTGTGGAACCTCAGCTTCTCCTCCACGTCCACACCTCTGGGTACACCCTGTCCTGTTCTGAGCTTGAGGTCCAGCAAGGAAAGGAACACACACTTTCCTGACAGCTTAAACGTGCCAGGGCCTCCACTGGCCACCACAGCCTCGTGGGGTCAGGAACATCATTGCCACCACACAGACCACAGGGATGCTCGCCGAGTCGGCTGACCCGAGTCAGGGACCCTTGAAGGGGGAGTCCAGAAGTGCCCGTCCCCTTCTTTGGGAGGGGAGTCTCCTCCTGGAGGGATACCTCTTGAGGCAGAGCCCAAGCCTGGGACTCCCTGACCCCCACCTCCAGACTCCCCCCAGCTTCTGTCAGTCTGGTCAGGAAGCCTGTGGCTGGAGCTGCCAAAATAAGTGGCTAATCCTGGGCAGCAGGCCGGCCTCCCCGGGGCTAAGCACACAGAGGTATCTATGTGAGGGCTGCCCAGAGGCGGGGAGGGGCGGGGGTGAGGCTCGGAGGGGGGGACTGGTCAGAAGTGCAAAGGAGGAGTAGGAGGGCTACAAGAAAGACGCCCGTGGTCACCAGGGCCTGTGAAATGCCCTCAAGGTCACTGAGCCTCTCCAGCCAAAGGCTTCCGAGACCATCTCCCCAAGGACCATTACACAGGGCTCATCCAGCCTCACCCCTCCCTCACCACTACCCCCCACCCTGGGGCAAGCCTATCCTCCTACCCACCAGCTGAGTGGGAGAGAATGCAGGAGTGGAAGGCAGGGTACGGCCACTGTCCCGGGTGTAAGAGCTGGACCCAGTGCCCAACTCCCAGTCCTGCCCAACTGGGAAGGCAGGGTTGCTCAGCTAGTAAGGGAGTGGAGATGGGATCTGAATACAGGCACCTTCTCTCTTCCAATCTTTCTCCAGCCATTTCCAGCTCAGAATCCTCAGTGCTGATGCAAACACTGCTTTCTTTGGGAACAATGTCAGAGCCAGAGGGCGCCTCGTGGACCACAGAGCCAAACCTGCTACATTTGCAAATAAGGAAACTGAGGCCCAGAGGGCGGAACTGACTTGCTCAAAGTCACAGAGCCAGTTCAATCAGAACCAAGACTGGAACCCAGGTCCCCTGACTCCAGCCCCGGGTTCTTTCCCCTAATGCTGTGCTGAAAAGAAAAGGATGTCCAAGTCCTCTTCTAGCCCAGATACTCTGGTGCTGTAACACGGCTTCTCCTCTCCTCCTGCTAGGACAGACCTCAATCGATCATCCAGCTCACCAGTGACCTCCCACTCCTTGGCCAAGCTCGCCAGGGCTCCTTCTGGACCTCTCATCTGCGTGTGACACCACCGCTCACCTTTTCCTTAGCCGTATGACCTCCCTCATACTGTCTCCCTCACTGGCTGGCCAGAGGTGGCCAAAGGCCCCCCAGGTGTGTCCCCTTTCTGCTGAAAAGCAGATTCCACGTCCTGCTCCCCCACCCCAACTCTGGCAGCCCAGGGAACATCCATCAGCTGGTCGAGGGGAGAGCTCTGGACAGGAGAGGACAGTGACGCCCTTAAGGCACAGCCGTGACCCCAAAGGCCCTGAGAAGAAGGGAGTCTGGACCACAGGCGGTGGCCTGCTGAGCTCCTGAGCCACCTGCATCTCTCACCTGTTGTGAGAGTCGGAACCCTTCAGTGGGCCTCACGGGTTTGTCTGTGCCGGGCACCTCTTGGCTCCCCTCCTCTGTAATAAAGGAGTAGCCGTACCTGCCAGCTTTCCCGTGAACTCCCAGGGCCAGCATGCAGATGGCCCCCCACCCTTGCCCCCATCCACAGGCTGCAGCAGAGGATACCTTCCCAGACAAGTGGAAAGGCCCAATCTTCCTTCAGGAGAAGGGGCAGCCTCTGATCCCAAAGTGTGCCTGCAGCCGGAGCAGCTCCAAGTTCCCGGGAAGAAGGTTCCATGTGAAACAAGGGCCATTGTTCTCCCCAGGCGCCCACTGCGTCCCTCACGTGACTGGTTCACGAAAGCCCTGCCAGCAGGGGAAAGTGTTCACAGCCCTGGAACTTTCCAAACCTTCTCAGAGATATAAAGGAGCAGAAAAGTATAGAAAAACAACTCCTTGTGGATCTTTTTTTTTTTCTCTTGGTTTCAGAAGAAACAGCTTTGGGGTTTTTGCTGCCTTTCAGGCTTTCCAATGTCTAAATATACCAAGGGTAATCATTTAAGCAAACCAAGTTATGTATAACATATGTTTATCTTGCTAAACTAACAGAAAACTACTTTGGATCTGTAAAGGGTGCCAAAAATATTTCATAGTTGTTTCCCTAAAAATATTACAGTTTATTTTCACTTCCCAGAAATAGAACCCCCCTAATTTTTATATCAGCAAGTACCTTGGTGATATAAGTTTATGCCCATCTCTTTTTCTCAAAGTGGTAAATATCAACTTCCAATTTAATACTTCTGCTTCCATAAATGTTTCCCTGCAACTTAGTATTTCCTAAGTATATAATTAAAGTTTCACTACTGTAGAATGTTCCTTATGCAAATATTTTTCCAATTTCCATGAATCAAGCAAAGTTGAATTCTTATTCAACATGCTAAAAGCAAGCTTGAATATTATTTTTTCCACCTCCTCTCTGAATTCTTCCAAACATGTTCTGAGCCCACTTACTGCTACCTACCTGCAATTCTTCTTCAATCTGTCATCTATTTCATCTTTTACCCCCCAAAAGAATTGCCAGTAACAGACTTCCATAATCCTAGGACTAGGATTAAGAAAATATCAGCCGTCATCAGCTTGTATGTTTCTACAGAGAAGAAAGGGGAAGATAACATTTTAAAAAATCTGTTATGTACTTTCCTACCAAAGAGTTTCACGACTCGCATGTTCCAGGATTCTTCTGACTTAAAATCAACTTCAGGGACTTCCCTGGTGGAGCGGTTAAGAATCTGCCTGCCAATGCAGGGGACACGGGTTCCATCCCTAGTCCAGGAAAGATTCCACATGCCGTGGAGCAACTAAGCCCATGTGCCACAATTACTGAGCCCGCATGCCACAACTACTGAAGCCCATGCATCTAGAGCCCATGCTCCACAACAAGAGAAGCCACCCTAATAGAAGCCCGCACACCGCAATGAAGAGTAGGCCCCACTCACCACAACTAGAGAAAGCCTGCGCACAGCAACAAAGACCCGATGCAGCCAATAAATAAATAAATAAATAAAATTTTAAAAATAAATAAAATCAAAGAAAAAAATACGAAGAAAAAAAGACAAAATCAACTTCATCTATTCCTATTCCCCACCCCTCCTCAACTCAAGCAGGTGAGATAGGAAATCACAACTCTACTTGTTTTTTGTTTAAAAAAAAAAAAAAAGTCTATGCTTCTTTAGTAGAGTGGGTTCTGTTTTGAGGATAGGGGGACGGGGACAAAGGGACCTGCTGGATGACAAATGTCACATCTTGGCCACCCTCTGCAATATGAGAACTCAACATCAACAGGAACTTCCTTGCAGGCGACCTTTGGCTATCAATTCGGGATCAATGCAGAGTGTCACTGGAGAAATTTGAGAAAACCCACAGATCACGCCCATCAGCAGCTGAGTTGGGTACGTGATCCACCCCCAGCTAAGTGGCAATAACTTCAGCTAGCGGACTGGCAAGAAAAGATAAGGAGATTTGAAAACCAGTCATATGCATACTTAGTACACATCAGGGAAAAAGGACTGCATGAAACTCAGACATTAAAAGGAAGCTTCTCAGCAAACAAAAAGGGATGTTGAGAGCACTGTGCAGGCACCAGGAGTTCTGAGCCCAGCACTGCTCCCTGGGCAGGTGCTGAAAACACTCTCAGCCTTAAATCCTTCACTGGTAAAATCAGTAAGGCTGGACAAACACTACACTTTAAGAGGCAACTCCAATCAATTTGTAGTGACCACCTGAAAAGCTGTGTTGAGAAAGATTCTGAGTCTACATCTGGGCTCAGGAAAAGAATTCCATGTTCTACTAGAGATGCTGCCATTGACCTGGAATAAGAAATGCAGGTATTCTTCATCTCAGAATTAGAAAATCTCTGAGATCCATTCTTGGTCTAGCATTCTTTACGATACGTGAGAGAAAGCACCCAAAACCAACCAAAAGAGAGCCAAAGGGGCTTTACAAGCTGATTAAGTGGTAATCAAGAATAATAGCTAACATTTATTAAACATTATGTACCAGGAACTGTTCTTAGTACTTTATATGCTACTTCACTTAATTGTCACCACAAAACCCAACGAGGTAGGTACTACTACTAATATTCTCATTTTATAGATAAGGAACCAGGACACAATGATGCTCAGTCATCAGCTCACAGATTTAAATTCAGGTAGTCTGACTTCAGAGACTTGCTCTCAATCATAAGCTGGGGGGCGGGGGGGGGAGGAAGGGAAAAAGGGAGGAGTAAAAACACTGGCAGATGGCATGGAGGACACCACAGCAACCTCAGAAGTTACAGCACAAGGGATGGTGGGGTCCACACAGAGGAGATGTGGGTCCGATGAAAGCTGAATTCTACGTTAACCACCTGCTTCGCCCCAGGACTCCATCAATGCTCATGGGGAGGGTGAAGCAAACTGCCGTGACAAGACACTTGCAAGCCACCTCTGACTTCTCTGACAACCTAAGCTGGAGTCCACAAGACCAATCCAGATGAAGGAGGAATCAAAGAAAATATCAGCTGTGAGTTTCAGACAGTTTAACAGACCTTCTGAAAAGAGGTCAGCTGGTACTGAAACAACAGAGGAAGGCTTCAGGGAAGGGACGGGGCCAAAAGGATGGGCAGGGCTGTGAACGGCAGGCAGAAGGGTACCGTGCGCCTGCAGAGCAGCAGTCCGGAGTCCGAGGCAGACCAGCCTGAGGCAGGGGGACCCCGGTTCCAGTTCTCCACGGCAAGAAGCGACCGTGAAGCTAGTGCTCTCGGGATGGTTACTCCCAGAGTTTATACATGCTCTTCTTTCTGCATCTCCTAGCAGTGGGACTGCTTCCTGGCTCTCTTTCTCCCCCTGACATCTGTCCCTGCAACTAGAGTAGAGGGATTTAATCGGGAGGATGTCCCCAGGTCAACCAAACTCTGAGAACTTACCACGTACGGGTATCGGGTAAGGCACTCAGGCAGAGTTCTCAACTAGGGATCCATGGAGAGGTGTCAGGAGCCTATGCACCTCCCCAGAACACTAGGCAAATTATGAGGCAGGGAGGCAAATTTCTGGGGAGAGGGTCACCAGTTTCTTCATCAGATTCTTACAAGTGTATACAAGCCACAAAAGGTTAAAAATCTCCGCACCATGGAGACTAAGGGGAAAGTGCCCAGGTCCAGCACTAAAGAAATGCAGTCTCATGGGGGAGGACAGACAGACAGAAATAACTCGGAGGCAAGGCAGCCTCTGATAAGTACGCTAACGGAGCACAAAAAAAGTGCAGTGGGAGAGGGGGGGCAGAGGTTTATTCCAATGGGGCTGTCCACAGGATGTCCTCCCCCCACCCTAGTTTTGGGATTCAAGTTTACGATGAGGGAAAAACAGCCATTACAGTAAGTCTCCTACATACGAACCTTCAAGTTGCAGATGCGAATGTGTGGTCCATCCACGTGAGTCGTGAGTGAGGCTGCAGCTTGTCCTCTGTCCCCTACGGCTGACGATCCTTCAGCTCTCCCATCTCCCACCTCCTGTCCCTCCTGCACTCAGTAACTCTTCATGCCTGTTCACTCGATGCCAGCCCCTGTGTGCCAGCTGTTGTACTGGACTACTGTATTTTTCAACATACTGGACTGTAAGATTTAAAACGTGTTCTTTATTTTCTGTGTCTGTTTTTTCTGTATTATTTGTGTGGAAAGTATTATAAACCTATTACAGGAAAGTATTATGTAGCCGATTGTGTTAGTTGGGTACCTAAGCTAACTTTGTTGGACTTACAAATTGGACTTACGAACGTGCTCTCAGAACAGAACTCATTTGTATGTAGGGGACTTACTGTATTAGCTGTCCCCAGGTCCAGACAGAGCCCCTGGCCAGTGCCCCTGACTCAGGGACTCCTAGCAGGAAACCCAGAGTCTGAGGCTGACCACATCCCCCCAGAAGGAGGAGGGGAAGGAGGACACTGTTCCAGGACCATGGGAAGCGGCAGGAGGACACTGTTCCAGGACCATGGGAGGCGGCAGGAGGACACTCATCCTGGTCCACCTGTCCCCCTCTCTGCCGGTTCCTGTCCTCTGAATTCCTGGGGTGCTTGTGGCACTGACCCTCGGGAGCCCCTTACTCTCCCAGCCTTACTTTTCCCACCTCTGTCCAGAAACTTTGTGCCATCACCTGTTTCATTCTCTCCCAAGACCTCACCTCATCTCTTTGTTTGAAGTGTTCATTACCTGTCTTTTCCTCATGAAATGTAAGCTCCATGACAGCAAAGCCTTGAGATGTCTGGTTCCCTTCTACATCCCTAATACCTACCGCACTGCCTGGCACGCACACCTGCTCACTCCGTATTTGGTGAATGAGTGAGTGTCTGTTCCCTGTCCCTTTGTATGTATTCTCTCGAAGGACCAGCACAGCATCCAGGTCCCAGAGAGGAAAGTGTAAGAAAAAACAGAGGCACTTTCTTCCCCAAAGACCACTTTTGAGATGCTGGGTGTGCAAGGCAGCCCTTAATTTAAAAGATCACAGCAGGCAGAGCACAGCCAGAGAACCACGTGTGAAGCCCAGAACTGTAGTATCCTATCATCCTCCGCATCAACAGTACTGCCCAACTGTCACATGCGTCTTTGACAGGTCTCAGCTTTCCTGTCACCCTCCTCAGCTAGGCACTCATCACCCACACCTCAGATCACTGCGATGACCACCTAGGTAGCCTCTGTCGCCAAGCCATCCTCAAACCTCCAGCAGCTTCATCTGCCAATAATCACTGTTCCTAAGACATAAAAGGTGTCCAGTAAATGTCTGGAGAATTAAAGCATGAATCCTTTAAAGGATGAAAACAGGAAACACTGCCTTCATCATATAAAATCCCTGCTTTCAAAACTCTATGTTGCAATACAACAAACTAGTGAATATAACAAAAAAGAAGCTTACTCACAGATAAAGAGAACAACTGAGTGGTTACCAGTGGGGAGAGGGAAGAGGGGAGGGGCAACAGAGGAGGTTAAGAGGTACAAACCACTATGTATCATATAAATAAGCTACAACGACATATTGTACAACAGGGGGAAATACAGTCCACATTTTATAATAACTATAAATGGAGTATAGCCTTTAAAAACTGTGAATCACAAGAGACTCACAGACTTAGAGAACAAACTTACAGTACTGGCGGGGGAAGGGTGGAGGGAGAGATAGGGAGTGTGGGATTGACATGTACCCACAGCTATATTTAAAGTGGATAACCAACAAGGACCTACTGTACAGCACAGGGCGCTCTGCTCAATATTCTGTAACAACCTAATTGGGAAAAGAATTTGAAAAAGAATAGATACATGTACAACTGAATCATTTTGTTGTATACCTGAAACGAACACAACATTGTTAATCAACTATACTCCAATATAAAATAAAAAGTTTAAAAAAATTATGAATCACTATATTGTACATCGTAACATATAACACGGCACATCACCTATACTTCAATTAAAAAAAGAAATTAAAAAAATTCTATATTGCTCCCTGCCACGTCCAAACCCAGCAGCCAGGCACTCAAGACTCTGCAATCAAGTCACGACCACACTTCCAACCTCATCTCCTTCCCACCGTGGGCGCCTCTGCCCTCAGGATTTGAGTTCCCTAAACTTTTACTCAGCTTATGCTTGACCCCCGCCCCCCGCCCCACCCCGCCCCGGCAACGGAAATAGCCACCTTTGCTTAGACACATACACACACCCGTATCAACAGGCTCTTGGAGCTGGAGGGGGTCTTAAAAATTCAACTCAAAGCTCTTCCTTTTGGGAAATACAGCAAAACACTAAGAAATGCTGCATACAATTTGACAAACTTCTTATTTACATAGCTAAGGACTCCATAAAGTAAGGGCAATCTCCAGGGGCCAAAACATGAAGATGTGAACATTGGTACAGCTCTAGATAATAGATTAGGTTAAATGGATTTTAGAGTATTAAAAACAGAAGAACAGCAACAAAAAAACACAACAAATTTTAAAAAGGAACCAAATTTGAAACAGAACCAAATAAAGCTTATAGATATGAAAAATATAGTCATTGAATCAAATTAAAAAATGGAGTAGATGCCTCCGCCTCAATGTCCCTCCCTGATTGTCTGCCCCTTCTATGCACCTGTGCAGCTTCCCCGCCTTCTGCTGCTGGGAGCCGTTCACCTGAGGTATGCTCCCAGCCTCCTCTCCCTTTTCCCAGCCCTCTGCTCAGCTGAAATAACGAAGGAGAACCAAGAACTGAGAATTCGCTCCAACACTCTGTGCCTGGCTCCTGAGGAAGCCCTCCACGTCCTCACCATCCCCTGCCAATCTTTAGCTTGGAGATGGTGGTGAGAAGTCTGGAGACCAGCTGGCAGGCGAGGGAGGGCCATGCGTGTGCACAGGCCTGCACACATCTATTTGGACCCCGGTTGGCAGGAAGGGTGGAAAGGAGAGGATCAGAGGATTTGTAAGAAGATCTCAGCAGAGAGGCCTTTAATCTTTGAAGCAACTGCTTGTATGGAGGCCACGTTGTCAGGGATGACCTTGGAGTCCAAATAGCCAGAAGCACTGGGATAGCTGCCACCCCTCCACCAGGCAACTGAGTCTTGAAAGACCAGAGCCCAAAGGCCAAAGATGGACTGGCCCCTTGGCCCCTTTGTGACACGGGAGAGATTCCAAACCAGACCTTGAAACACGCATCTTACTGAATGGAAGGCTGGGAAACTGAAGCCCTCAAGAGAAACAGGACCTGCACAAGCATCCTCAATAAGTCAGCTTCAAAGCTTGGATTAAAACAGAGATAAATAGTCCATTGTATATATGTGCCACAACTTCTGTATCCACTCATCTGTCGATGGACATTTAGGTTGCTTCCATGTCCTGGCTATTGTAAATAATGCTGTAATGAACATAGATGGATGGACCTAGAGTCTGTCATACAGAGTGAAGTAAATCAGAAAGAGAAAAACAAATACCGTATGCTAATGCATATATATGGAATCTAGAAAAATGGTACTGATGAACCTAGTGGAAGGGCAGGAATAGAGATGCAGATGTAGAGAATGGACTTGAGGACACAGGGGGGAAAGGGGAAGCTGGTACACTTCCAAATGTAAAATAGATAGCTAGTGGGAAGCTGCTGCAGAGCACAGGGAGACCAGCTCGATGCTTTGTGAAGACCTAGCCGGGTGGGATAGGGAGGGTGGGAGGGTGGCTCAAGAGGGAGGGAATACGGGGATAGATGTATACATATAGCTGATTCACTTTGTTGTACAGCAGAAACTAGCACAATACTGTAAAGCAATTATACTCTAATAAAGGTAAAAAAATTAAAAAAAAAATACCATCTTAAAAAAAACAACAGAGATAAAGCCCAGTATTTCTGCCTCCAAGTCCCGGAAGTCCTCTGAGCGTACTCAGGGACATGCAGTAGAGCAACAGGTTATGTTGCCCAACGGCTGCGCTTTGGTGCCCTGGTCCATCCCCTAAATAGCTCTCATTCTCAGCAAAATCCTTGACTTCTAATGCAACCCTCCCCATCAGTGCAGATCCATGACTGGGGTGCAGATGGGAAGACGGAAGCAGTGCCCAACATCATGGAAAAGAGGCTGGTGGAAGAATGTGTGTGTGGTGGCAGGTGCAGACGTGGATGGCCTGGAGACGACGGAGGGGACTAGGCACAGCTGTGCCACAGGCCGAGAAGCTGGAGAGACGCTGGCAAGAGGGCAGCTAAGGAATGCATCCCTGCACTCCTGCCTGCTCAGCCTTTTTCTAATTCCTACCAGAATGTAAACTCTGAAGGGGAAGAGATGGGAACCATCTCTCTCTGAGCTCCTGACACGTGCTAGGCTTATGTTCAGTCTAATCAGACACTTACCACGTGCGAGGCTCGCTAAATCTTATTTAATCATAAGAAAAGCTCTACAGGGAGGTCATATAACCCCATTACCCAGATGAAGCATCTGAAGCTTGAAAAGGAATAAGTACTTTATACAAAGTCCTGCAACTGGTGAGGAATAGAGCTTGGATTGGAATAGAGCCCTGTCTTTGAATTCCTTTTTCCCAGGAATCATCAGTGCTTTTAAGTACACTCAGTCCCCCACAAAAAAAGTAAATGCTCCATAAACATTTTACTTAAGTTTTAAACTAAAACTTAATGTCTGCAGCCATTCAGGATTTGCAAAATAAAAAAGAATTGAAAACTACACATCGCTCAATTTGCTGGGCATTTATACAGGCGTACCTTGCTTTACTGCACTTCACGGATATTGGAATTTTTTACAAATTGAAGGTTTGTGGCAACCCTGCGTAGAGTGGTGAGCAAGTCTATCAGCACCATTTTTCCAACAGCCTTTGCTCACTTCGTGTCTCTGTGTCACATTTTGGTAATTCCCATAGTATTGCAAATTTTTTCATTATTATTCTATTTGTGATGGTGATCTGTGATCCTTGATGTCACTTTTTTTTTAAACAATGTTACTACTGCAAAAAGATTATGACTCACTGAAGGCTCAGATGATGGTTAGCACTTTTTAACCAATAAAGTTTTTTTTTCCCTGAATTCAACCAATAAAGTTTTTTTAAATTAAGGTCTATAGATGGTTTTTTTTTAGACATAATGCCACTGCACACTTAATAGACTACAGTCTAGTGTGAACATAACTGTTATATGCACTAGGAAACCAAAACATTTGTTTGACTCACTTTCTTGCAAGATTCACTTTATTGCGGGAGTCTGAAACTGAACGCATAGCATCTCTGAGGTCTGCCTGTATAAAATCCTTTGTCTGAAATGGCATTTCTCTATTCCCACCCCCACCTTTCCTTCTCCTTTTCCCACCTTGGGCCCCTCTCCCAGGTCGTGGTGCCATAAAGCACAATTCCACTTGCAATGGCTTGCAGGATCTTAGTTCCCTGACCAGGGATTGAACCCGGGCCGAGTCCTAACCACTGGACCACCAGGGAAGTCCCAAGAACAGTTTAAAAGAAGCGGAGAAATGGGTAGGAGGCAGATAACACCTCTTCCCTGGGCCTGTTTTCTCATCTGTTACTAAAGAGGCTGGACCACTGGTGTTTGTGATGCTTGTGCCTTCCTGTATCCAGAAGCCACAGCTCTTCATGCTCATGGTCCCCACAGTGGCCAGGGTGGGGGTGGGGGTTTAGAAGCCCACAGGACAAACTTGAGGATCCTGGCCTTCCTGGCCAGTCCCCTCAGTTGTTTATTAGTATTGGGTGCCCCAAGCTTTTAAATTTTCCTTACATTATGTCATTGTTTCCAATGACAATGGCTTAGGCCCCAGCATCTGTCAGTAAATTCCAAGCTTTTGATATCCTCTTCATATATAAGGTAAGAATTTATTTTTGAATGTCATTCAATTTTTCAATACCTAACTAAACTAAAAACAAAAAAAATCAGGAAAATAATTTTTCAGGTGTTTTTGAGTTTTTAACCTAGAATTCTTTCCAGAATCCAGCATCTGGCTATCACAGCTATTATGCTCTTTTTATTTTCAAGAATGTCTAGGTCAGGACTTCCCTGGTGGTCCAGTGGTTAAGACGCCTCGCTTCCAGTGCAGGGGGTGTGAGTTCTATCCCCGGTCAGAGAACTAAGATCCCACATGCTGGCCAAAAAAAAAAAAAAAAAAAAAAGAGAGAGAGAGAGAGAAAGAATGTCTAGTAGTGGGATTATAGGTGGCTGTTAGTTTCTTCTTCATACATTTATACGTACCATAGCACTTTTATTGATTTCTTTATGCCTTGATTTGGTCCTGAAAAAGTTACCGTGGCTTGCAAGTACCACAGAATATAAGATGACATAAATTAGTAGTAGTTGTGGGAAAAAAAGAAAAAGATACAGGCATAAGATTGATACCCAAATGTAGACCACAAAATCTTTTACGCTTTTTTCCAAATGAACCAAAACCTGAATTCTAAAGCTTTCTAGTAACCAACACAAAGGGAGAAACCCAAGTGGCTATACAGTTTACATGGCCAATAAAAATGAAAACAAACGGATCGCTCAAGAGAGCACAGCTAATTCTAATAACAAGACCAGAAGAAAAGTTCTCATTATAAGAAAAAGAAAACTGTAATTATGCATGATGATGGATGTTAACCAAACTTACTGTGGTGATCATTTTGCAGTGTATACATGTATCAAATCACTATGTTGTACACTTTAATACATCAATTATATATCTAAAAGTGGAAAAAAAATAAAGGCCAGAATAAACATTTCTGGAAGGTTCTCATCCACAGGATAAAGCAATGGCTCTCAATCCCATCCTTGGAGAATTTCACAGGCCTGTATCTTATGGTACTTAGGTCCTGGGTCTTCCTTGGCCCCTCCTTAAGTTATTGGATCAGCTATACCGGGTGCCTAACACACAAAAAGGTAATTTTATAGGAGTTAATGTGGTCCAGATACACAGCCGTTATGCGGTATAATGAACATATGTTATTTTTATAATCATAAATATTATTTTAAAAATAAATCACACATTGTGTGATTCCATTTCCATAAAGTATAAAAATAGACTAAATTAATCTATGCTTATGGTAGTGATAGAAAGCGCTGGTAATGTTCTGTTTCTTCATCAGAGTATTCATTACAAGATATGTTCAGTTTGTGGAGTTTCATCGAGCTGTACCCTCACATGTGTAATTCTCTGCACACATAACATACTTCCATGGGAATTTCCTGGTGGTCCAATGGTTAGGATTCCGGGCTTTCAATGCCAGGGTCCTGGGTTCAATCCCTGATTGGGGAACTAAGATTCCTCAAGCCATGCGGTGCGGAGAGAAAAAAAATTCAAACTGACAAACAAAAAAAGATACTTCATGAAAAGCAAAACAAAACAAAACAGAAAGCTGGGACCACATGGACAATTCAAGTGCTTATTTTCGAAAAAAGTTGGTCGATGGTTAAGAAATTTAAAAGTTTAGCATAAGAAATAAGTTACATACTAAAATATCACAGAGATAAAAAGAATATTCACTTTTGCTCATCTCATGGATACTTCTAACATTAAGAGCAGTGCTCATTGGAACCTAAGGGTCCGTAAAAATTTAAAGATCTATCGGTCATGCTTTGCTCAGATGTATAACATATTCAGCCCAGCACTCTTTATATACCCCATCCAAACCACTCTCACCTCTTCTAGTAGTATTTTTCATATCAGATAACATATAAATCTATTAATTGTGGGTCACGAGGTCAAAGGAGGGTTGTCTGAAAGCACAGAACGTATGCTTGGCCTAGCTGAGGACTCAACATCCTCGGATAAAAGGAAACGTGCTCGTGGAAATTAAAAGGGTAGGCTTTGAGACCGGTGGAACTCGGTAGAGAAGCAGACAGTGAGCGGCCGACTCCAAGAGCAGCCTCCAGGCCCCCTTCCAAAGCAAACTCTGCTCTGGCGGCTGCTCCGCTCCATAAAGCCCAGCACTGGAGGGCAAGGCCAGGCTCTGGGGCCTGGAAAACTACTGCAGTGCACCACCAGCCACTCCTAAAGTGGCTGCTTCAAAGGCCTGTGCTGCAGAGCAGCTAGAACCATGCAAGGCGTCCGGACGACTCCCGGGATGCGGGCAGTCAGCAGCCCCGGCACCCAAGCAGGAGACTGGGGCCTCAGCCCACACGAGGGTCCCTGGGTGGCAGCAGGATAGCAGGGCCGGCTGTGCTGCTGGGATTCTGTGGCCAAGTCAGAAAGGACTGCAGAGACCAGGAAATGAGAGGCCAAGGCTGGGTGAGGGCCCCTGTCCTCACAGCCTGTGGTCCCGGTGCAGACGGCGCTGGTCCGAAGGAAACACACTTTTAATTTAAGAAAAAGCATTGATGGCTTAATTCTTATCCTTTGCATTTGTGTTTAAAGGCCATTGTTGTTTATATGTATTATGGTACGAGGAACAAGAATTCCTAGTTCTATTCTTGGATCCGTCTCTGATAAACAGAGTATCTGCCAGTGGAAAATATCAGGTGCTTGGAAATTCAGAGCTTACCATCCATAACCATAAGGTATTTGAGTGTCTAATATTTGCCCTGAATTGAATACTGATTTGAAGTTACATGCAGCAGCCGGGTGGCCAGAGTGACAGCATAAAGAGAGGTAAGTAGGGACTTCCCTGGTGGTACAGTGTCTAAGATTCTACGTTCCCAATGTAGGAGACCTGGGTTCGATCCCTGGTCCGGGAACTAGATCCCACATGCCGCAACTAATGATCCACATGTTGCAACTAAAAGACCCCACACATCTCAACTAAGACCCAGCGCAGCCAAATAAATATTGTTTTTTAAAAAAGAGAGAGGTAAGTAGGACAGAGGAAAAGGAGCTAGGGGCTCCATGGGAAAGAGGGGCAGCCAAGCCAGGGTGACAGGCAACAGGGTCCCGGGCCCAAGGGCACACAGAGCAGCTGTGTCTCCCTCCACACTTGCCTCTGCTCTGAGTTTCAGCTCTGAGCCACCGCATCCCCACTCTGCCCACACATCTGCCTCATCAGTTTCTCCTCTCCCGGCCTTCGTCTCAGATTACCGCTCTGCCCTGAGTTACCTCTGTTACTGGAGGGTTTGTATCTCTTCCAAATCGGAATGGCTGTGGTGACCCTGGGAGCCGCGGGGCCCGCCTGACATCCGTGGCTGTGCCACCCCAGCCCACTCAGAGTCACTTAGGAATCGCAGGAGCCAGCCAGAGAGATGTGTTACAGGTTTCAGGCTTGGGAACACTTTGGGGTAAACTGGGCACTTAAATGGGGAGATTGCAGACCTGGCCTTGCGAGATCTGGAAAGGGGCTGGTAGGCACTACCACTTGGCCCTGGCTCTGTGCCCAGATGTGATCGCTTGGTTCCAGCGCCGAGCTGGTCTCAGCAGTAGGTCAATTATAGAGCAAAGAACCTAGAAACCATTTTCGTCCAGACCTCTGTCCTCAGGCAGGACATAGCTAATCCAATCTGAACAAGTGGGTACAGCTCGTTAAAACCTGCCGGGACGGAGTCTTTAACTTCCAATAACAGTCTGTGCCCAGGGTTGCTTTCAGCCAGTACACACCAGTACAGCTGTGCCAGTTCTCAAAATACTGGAACACTTATGAACATGCTGGTATACAGTGACTGCCCCAGGCCCTCTGAATCTCCTACTAGAGTCCTGACCTGTCCCAGGAGAGCTCCATGACCCAGCAGCCAAAGGCTAATGCCAGCCACAGCAAGGAACCTTCCACCCCATCCCAGCACCATCACCCATACCAAAGTACGGTACTCTGAAATAGTTTTACTATTTCCCTGTCCGTTCTACAACACTACCCTATTGTAAAACTTTCAACTGCTTTCTCTTATCTACTGAATAAATGCCACCCTTTAAGGTTGTTATTCAAAGGCTTTCATAACACAGCACCATCCCCTATTCTCCTTCACACCCTCTGCTTCACCAAACCCAGATGCTCAACACTTCCAAACACTAACTTTTCCTAGACTCTTGGTCTTGGCTTCTGCTGCTCTCTCTGCCTAGAATCGCTTTCTCTTTCTGGGTCCACTAAAGTCTTATCAACGCCTCAAGATCTCTTAAAATGTCATCACTTCCATGAAATATTAGTTGAAAGAGCCATGTCCCGTTTCCAGAAGTGTCACAGCAACGTGTAGGCTCTACCTCTGTAAAACTTAACGGTTGTCTAGTATTACGATTATTCTCATATACGCACCTGAACTCCCCTCCTAGAGGGAAAGCTGTGAGAGGCAGAAACCATAACGGAGTCATCACCACATCTAAGTGACCGAGCTCAATGCCCTGCTCGAGCTATGTGCTAAACAAATATTTGTTTAAATGAGTGAGTGAACAGCTCTCGTTCTTTTGTCCAAGGGACGGACTTTTCTATCTGTGAACGGTTTTGGTGGCTTCTCCCTGCAGTTACTCCAAATGTGGTTGTATCTTTTTCTACATATGGAGCCCAAATTGCATATCACCCATGTCAAACTATGGGGTTATTCCATGAAGAAGCAGGAAGCACGTTCCCTGTCATTACTCTACCACCCTGGAGTCTGTAACTGCCAGCTCTCCATACACTTCTCCCAGTGCCAGATCAGGGCGGCAGTCACACAGTGACAGGCAAATGAAAGGTTCTTGGTAACAGAGGCTGGCCTTACAGATGACAGGAAGGCTGGTGGTGGGGTGAGTTGGCAGGAGCTGCTAGAGAGAGGTAGGGTGGCTTGTTGGGAAGCAGAGCCAAGCCGGGGCTCTGGTTGCTGCTATATCCCAGGGTGTACAGGAGGGAAGGATAGCAGCCCCCTTCCTACTGCTCTGCTTTCTAATTTCTCCTCCCCTGCTCTCCCTCCAGAGGAACAGCTGGGAGTAAGATTTATAAGACAGGACGTCGATGCATGATGTCTGGGCTTCTTAAAAAACAAAGGATGGGAGACCAGGAGCCAGAAACCACAGCCGCCGTCTAAATCTCATTCTAAAAGGAAATCAAGAAAAGAGTAGAATATGATGGGAGAGCCCGGCATGAAAAGCCACCATGACAGCAGGTGGGCTTCAGGGTTCTAGGAGGCTGAGAAGAGGACATGAGTGATCCGTCAGTGCCCAGGCTTGGACCCCCACTAAAAACAACAGTTAGGGAAATGGAAAGCCAGCTCTGGGCTAGGAAGCTGAGAACATGCTTCTGGAGAAGGGTCAGTTTGGAAAAGGAAACAAAGAATAAGGAAACCCAGTCAGAGAGTGGAGATTCATCTAGAAGGGAAAACAAACAGACCTAGGAAGTGATGACTAAGGATGAGACAGCCAACAGGTGACAGAGGTTGGGAGCCAGGTGTGTGATTATGGTTACGCACCCTGGTTCTGGTCTCCGAGGAGAAAGCGCACCTGAGGGAAAGGAAAAGTATGTGCTGGGGGATGGCAGGCCATTCATGTCAGGGTCACAAAGCAACTGTTTTCCTCTCTGGTGTTTGGCCGCACCACAGCATGCAGAATCTTAGTTCTTAGTTCCCCGACCAGGGATGGAACCCGTGCCCCCTGCAGTGGCAGCTCAGAACCTTAACTACCAGACCACCAGGGAAGTTCCTCCTTTCTGGTTTTAATCTGTGCAGAGGACTCCCCTGGCTACCACGTTAACAAGATGGTGGCCACACTGAGAAGGGGTATCCCAGGGAGGACAGGGGAAAGACCCCTCCCAGGGCCCCCCAGCCACCCACACTCCACCTGGGTTCGTCCCTGTGGAACTCTTTGAGCGGCTGTGGTATGGAAGAGTAGGTTCACTCTGTCTTTCAAGGGGATGAGCAAGGCTTGGGGAGGGAAGAACCAGCTGTGGGAAGGCAGGTTGTTCTTTAGAAGGAAGAACTCTCCTACTTAGAGCTGTGGACCTGACCGGGAAGACCCTTCCTGGCATGTGCTGAGCTCCCTGACCCTGGAAATGCTCAGGCGGGGAGATCACACAATCTTAGTGTCCACGTTGAAAGGAACCAACTTCCTCCTTCTACCTGAGAAGCTGCCATTTGCTCCTGGATTTCCCAACTAGTTAGTTGCAGAACCAGGAATGGAACCCCAATCTCCTAACGCACAGCCAGGAATATTTCAACTGCCACAGAGTGAGCGGTTCCTCCATAAATATCTCTATCCTGAACCAGCTCAATTACTGACCCTAGTAATTCCCTGTCTTTGGCCACAAGAGGAGGCAAAGCACCACACCCAACCCTGGGCAGAGCAGCTGACACAAGAACTTAGAGCATCTTCTCACCAGAGTTTCATGAGTTCTCCCTTTGGTTTCCTGAAAGGGGGAATGTTTATAATTCCAGACAATGCGCCGGAATTATAAACCTCCGCCCCTCAGGCTTGGGAAGGGCACCTAGTAGTTCTGGGAGTTTCTTTTTCCCAACTATTACAGCGACCTTTTTACACAGTCCCTGACACTTTCGGGGTTTTACTTTACTCCGTCAGTAGTAAACTGAAAATCATATAGCCATGCCTGTTGAAGTAAAAAGACAAAGAGAGCATCCCTTCCCGTTTTCCTACGAGGAAACTGAAGCACAGAAAAATTAAGTGGCTCTGGCTCCGTTTAAGTAGGAATCTACCCACTGCCCGGTCCACTGAGCTGCCCACTGAGCCCTGAGCAGGGTCTGGGGGTTCAGTCCATTCCGCAGCGTTCCCCAGGGGGAGCTGCAGACAACCCGCCGGCGGGGGGGGGGGGGCGGGGGGGGTTGGCCAGGACCAGGAGAGGGGACCGCTCAGGGGGAGGTGGGAGACTTGGAGGAAGAGGAAGGGGCTGGGAGGGGAGTGGCCTGTGGGAAGAGGGGAGGCGAGTGGCTCCAGGCGGTATGGTTAAAATAAAGGACCCCCCCTTTCCTGGAAAACGCAGCAGGGGAGCAAACAGAGCGAGCCGTGGAGAAGGCAGGGAGCAAAGTTTGGGCCGCGCAGACCGGAGCGCGCGGCCTGGTGGAGGCGGCCGAGGGCGCCCCAGACACGGACCCCAGCCCGCGTGGACGCGTTTCTCTGGCAGCCGGTCCGCGAGCCCAGCGCGGCCGTGGGTGGCCCCGCGGTTCCCCCGCCTTCCCTCCCGCGGGGCGCCCAGCACCTGGAGACCCAGAGAGGTGGAGGCCGGGTCCGAGATGGGGGGCGGGTCCCCCCCACGCGGGAGCCGCCGGCCCAGCCTCCTCCCCGCCGCGCGCCCTCCGCGGCCCCGGCGCTACTCACTCCGGTTCAGGGGGTTCCCGCCGACCTGGGCCGACGCCGCCAGCTCCAGATAAAGAGTCCAGAGCCCCACGGACACCACGGCGAGCAGCAGCAGCAGCCGGAAGCGCCTCCGCAGCAGCTTGACCGGGCGCAGGAGCAGCAGGAGCCGCGCGGCCCGGGGGCCCCCCATGGTGGCGCTGCGCCCCCCGGCCCCGGCCCCGCCCGGCTCTCAGCGCCGCGCCCCGGCCGCCCGCCCCGGCCGCTCCGCCGCGGGGCGCCGGCTCATGCCCCGCGCAGGCCCCCGGCTGCTCCCGAGGCCCCGCCGGCTCCTGCCAACGCCCCGGTGCGGGCTGGCTGCCGGCCGCCCCGCCGCGCCTCTCTCGCCGCGCTCCCACCGTCTGCGCACGAGGAGGCTCCCCAGGTGCGCCGGCCGGCCCCGCCCCGCGCCCCCCCTCCCTCCCGCGCCTCCGCCCGCGGCCCACCTGCCCCGCCCCCGGCTCGGCCCCGCCCCCGGGGCACAGGTGGGCCCCGCCCCCGAAAAGCGCCGGGAGCGGGACGGCTTCTGCGGCCTCGCGGGTCACTCCCTGGCGCCTCCACCGGCCCGGGGTGCGTGGCGTGCAGGGGGGCAGTTGTGATCCGGACGCTGCTTCCCAGGCACAAGTGAAGTCGAAGCTGCGTGGACGCGGGGCGCGGGGCGCTTGGGGAGGCTTCGGCTTGGGGCGTTTCGGGGCCTGCAGTGACCTTACTCCTGCCTTAGAGTAGACATCGGAGTTGCGGAGCCGCGGCCCCTTAATTCAGCCGCCGTCTGCTCTCCCAACCACATCTCCAGGAGGCCCTGAGAGAGTTATACGGCCGGCCCCCCGGGGGAACCCAAGTAGTTGTTTCCCAGACTAGGATGACAGAGCCTGGGGGGAGAGTGGATGCTGGAGGGTTCTGAGGAAAAATTACAATTCAAAACGAACCAACAAAAAACAAACCTAAAAAACCCAAAGAAACTCACTCCTAAATTAAGAAGTTCATCGAGATATTCTGAATTCCAGTTCTCTGTCTTCGGGCAGGTAAAACATTATTATCTGATTTAAATGAGAGAATTAAGGTCAAGAGGAGCACCGTGCGCTGCTTGAGGTCGCTCATCGGGGCCCAGCGCAGTTTTCTTTTTTGCTTTTTCTCCTGGGGAGACTTTCAGGAGACTATGGAGAAAGAGGAGGAGCAAAAGCGTTCCCCGGACACTTGAAAGCCAAATGAACATGAAATACTGTTCAAAGACAGACTCTCACATCACTGGGTGCTGTTTCTCCTTCCCTCTGCTGCCACTATAGCTGGGTGTTCAACCGTCCCACAGGCTCTACTAGCCGATTGTAACGTTTCTAACTAGAGCCCCCAACTCCAGGCTTCCCACCGGCACCGCCCCCCATCTCCTCCACCACCACCAGATCATCTTGGTAGAATTCCTTTACGCCTCCATACACCTGCTGGAAAATGTCTAATGGCTCTCTGGTGCTTATTGATTGAACTGCCAACTATAAATCTGGAATTCAAGGCCTTCTGAAATCTTTTCCAACTTTATTGGCCATGTGAAAGCTGCTCCAGGTAAAATGAGTTTATTCACTGCCTCCAACACATTTTCCTTTCTAGATGGTCCAGTTGGTCAGGTCTGACCCCTCCTCCAAGGTCCATTTCAGGTCTGTGAAGACTTCTTGAATCAGCCCAGTCCTGAGCAATCCCATCCTCCTTGGAGCTTTAGCACAACTGACGGTCTGATGTGTACCCTCCCACTCACAGGTACACACTCACTCTGAGTCTGAGTCTTGTCTCCCAACTTCACTGTAAGGCTTCCAAAGTGAGAACTGAAAAACAAATGTCGCATATTAACGCATATATGCAGAATCTAGAAAAATGTTATAGATGATCTCGTTTGCAAAGCAGAAATAGAGACACAGATGTATGGATACCAAGGGGAAGGGGTGGGTTATGTGATGAATTGGGAGATTGGGATTGACATATATACACTATTGATACTATGTATAAAATAGATAGCTAATGAGAACAGACTGTACAGCACAGGGAACTCTACTTAGTGCTCTGTGGTGACCTAAATGGAAAGGAAATCCAAAAAAGGAGGGATATGTGTATACGTATAGCTGATTCACTTTGCTGTACAGTAGAAACTAACACAACTTTGTAAAGCAACTATACTCCAATAAAAATTATTATTTTTTAAAGTGAGAACTGTGCATCCTTAGGACGTAGCACGGCATCCATTTAGCCCTCTGCACCCTTTGAGGATGGAGGCAGCCCCAGGAGGGAAAGTCCCCAGGACTCTCAATGTAGTTCTTTAGCAAAAGGTGAACCTGAAGGACAATTCTCTACTAATAGCCCCAGGGAAATGTTTCTGTGAAGGTTCCTAACCATAGATGTGTGCACTTCCTACCCCTTCTTTTTCTCCAAAAGACCAAGACAGGAGCGGCCAGGGTGTACAAGCTTGGCCGAGGCAGGTGGGAGGTGACCGGGGTCCCTGCACGTGGAGTCTCTCTCATTGGGGGCAACCACCCTGGATGTTAGGCTGAATCACTTTCAGGACTTTGTCATGAAAATTGGTGGCAGCCCCATGATTGTCTCCTTAAGACTGGCCCTCCAGAGAGAGGTATGCAACCACTTCAATTGACCAAGGCCTTGAAGTGTTTATTATGTGGGAACTGGGAGAGCTATAAAACGTGGAGCGTGCCATTTAGTTGACGAGAAAAGATATTTTACTAAAAAAGAAAAATGACACTTTAAAGGTCGAGTTTCTGATCCAAATAGTGAATTCCAAAGAAACTCAGAAAAGGAAAGAGCTCAGTCTGCACCTCTCAATTCTGTTCCCTCCTCTTCTCACTCCTCCTCTGTTCTTATACCTTGAACAGATGGTTACTTTCCCTGCTTATGGTGAGAGCACGAAGGGGTGGGGAGGGATGAGGAGGCCAGGAAACCCCCAGGACTCTCCCTCACTCTTCTGTTCTCTTTCCTGCTGTGATTGCCTTGCACCAGACCCTGCTTTCAGGCCGCTTGTTCCAAATCCTTTTCTTTTTTTTTTAATTTATTTATTTATATTGGTTGCATTGGGTCTTCGTTGCTGCATGTGAGCTTTCTCTAGTTGCAGAGAGCGGGGGCTACTCTTCGCTGCAGTGCAGGGGGCTTCTCATTGCAGTGGCTTCTCTTGCTGTGGAGCACGGGCTCTAGAATCACAGGCTTTAGTAGTTGTGGCACTCAGGCTCAGTAGTTGTGGTTCACCAGCTCTAGAGTGCAGGCTCACTAGTTGTGTCCAAATCCCTTTTCAACTTCTAGTGACATCACAGCAGGGAAGGATCTGGCCTTTGAGACCCAAATTCCTTTTTCAACCAATTGATATCGCTGTCATCCACCCTCAGGTCCAGAGGTATTCATGGTGACAAATTTTGGTGGCATAATATCGCCACCAATGTCTGCTCATCGTCATGTCGATTTAACTGAATGCTCACTGGTTCTTCTGATGATTTTCTCCATCCTTTCACTCTCCCACTTCAGCCCTGGCATCTGACCTGAATGGCCCAGGGCCATGTCACACAAAGTGCACCTGAAAGGAGAAAATAACTCCCAGCATGTTGCCTGTAATATTGACGGGACAGACTCTGTCTTTGGCTTGGCGAGGATGTCAGAGTCCAATCAAACCACACAGGTTCTTCTCCCAAATTACAGAGGGTTTGTAAGAGAAGTCAACATAAGCTTTCTAAAATGGGCCAAGGCTAGCACAGGGACCAGAGAAGTCTGATTTGTAAAAGGGAGGGGGTGTCCAGTGACCTGTAGGTATGTTAGTAGAACTCTTGTATCCAGAGCAATTCTTATTCTAGACTATAGGGATGTCAGAATATACTAAATTCTGTAACCCCAGTGGTACCCTTCCCCTTTCCTAAAACCTGACATCTACATTATAATGCAGCACCTTTGGGGAGTTCCCTGGCGGTGCAGTGGTTAGGGCTCTGCACTGTCACTGCCGAGGGCCTGGGTTTGATCCCTGGTCCAGGAACTAAGATCCCACAAGTCATGCAGCAAGGCCAAAATAATAATAATAATAACAACAACAACGCAGCCTCTTTGAGCTTACAGCATGTGTGTTTTGTTTCTCAACATCACAGGATCAGCAGTGGGGGTATTCTCCATTTTAGAGACAGACTTCACAAGCACGCTTCAGTTTCTTGAAGGTGACCTGCACCAAGTTCCCATGACCAGTAAGTGATGGAATCAGAACTAAAACCAGATCTTTAGCCTCTGGCCCTCTTTCCATTGCACCCAGAGAGCCCTCCCTCTCCCACCCGACATTCCATATTCCTTTACACACATATAGACCCTCACTCTCCTCTTCTCTTTTACTTCAGGAGCTTCCCCGCTACTCAAATGTGTTTCATGGAGGTACCTTGGTTGGAAATTCCAATGATAAACCAGTGAGGAGCTCTGGGCCATCACTAAGCCAGTGTCTTCAACTGAGACACAGAAGCCTGAGATCCTTTGAGAGAATTCCTAAGAGAGAGATGAACAGTGCTGAAGCCATCCCCGAGGGCCACAGTCAGCTCACGTAAATCATCCGTACCCAAAGCTGTAGGTTTCTCTGATTCCATTTTGTATGTAGGAAATGGGCTCAGAGATGATAAATAACTCACTCAAGGCAATGCAGGTGACCCTGTCTCAGATGGGACTCAAACTTGGGCTTGCAAACTTCAGACCTGGTGCTTTTTTTTTTTTTCCTTTGCGCACAGTGCAACCCTGGAAGTTCCCCTGGAGAAATGTATTCACCCTGGAAACTGTGAGCTCACTCTCAGCACATCCGTAACTCACTCGGCCACATGACCATTCTTCTCATCCTCTCCTCCCCACCCTCACCCATGCTGCCTGAGCTGCTCTTAACTAGACACCTTTTTTCCTGTGCCTTCCTTCCACGAGTCCATATTTGACAAATCTTTCTGCAGAGTGTGCTGCTGCAGAGGGCAACCTCCAGAGAAGGTGGAGCCCCTCACTGAATGCTTCTCCTGATTTCCCATGCAGTTGAGCCCTTCTGTCTGGGTGACAGAAGGAATTGTATGAGCCCGGGCCAACCCCCAAGCTTTAGCTCCACCATCTGTGGTCCTAAATCATTTTGCATACTGGACTGGGAAACAGATGAATATTTACCATCCCTATAGAAGGATATGTGCAAGACTGCATCGTGGAGAGTCAAGGGAACCAGAGGAAGAGGGCTGAGGCGTTTGTGCTGAAGGGTCAGAACAAAGCTCATTGGCTGGGAAAGATCCCAAGCAGTTCACATACTGAGAGCGTATGACTTCATCTCCCTCTCAAGCAAATGAGTCGTGAATGCACTCCTCAAACGCAAGGCGTGACCCAGACCAGAACTATATGCTTCGAAGCTTGTTTGGCATCTATGGCAGGGTCTGGCTTCCCTTTCCAGCCTGCACTGTGACTGCCTTCAAACGATTACAAGCTCTCTTCCATCATCCTGCCCCCAGGGAAGAGGAGTCCCCAGCGAGTCAACAGACAACTATCCGAGTTGAAAAATTAACTTTGACTTGTGGGCTTTTCACCTGAGTAATACCAATTATTTCCCTCCGCTCAGGTTTGCTTCGTTGCTGGGAAACCTACAAGGAGACAGGGTGAAACAGTAGTCTTGGTTGCTGGTTAGTTGGTGCTGAAACAGAAGCTAAATCAGCTCTCCCTGAAGCCCCACCTCCTGTCTCTCTGACACTAAACATAGTGGAAAGATATTCTCTCACTTTGTCTAGGAGGATGCTCTCTTTTGTCTGCGTCCTCCAGTCTGCTACTACAGATGCTAGTGAGGAGCTTTGCACTGAAGCAGAGGATGACGACCCTCAGCTCTGAGTACACGTATGATGTCTAGAAGCTGCGCGTCTCGCCATGGCTGCAGACCCACGGTCCACAGCGACTGTACCTCTGAGTGAACTATTGGGGCTTCCGTCTTTCCCCCCAAGGGCACATCCCACAGACTTGGTCTGCACACAAACACACAGTATACACACACTCCCCTTTGGGGGCTGCACAGACAGCAGCTTTCTCGCTCGCCTTAGCTCTCTGGCACCACCTCCTGCAGCACTAAGGGTGTTCAGCATTAGCTGAATAAGCTGTAGGTCTCCAGGCCTCTGAGCGAAGCTGGATTTCCTGCCTCTATTCTTTCATCCTGGAAAAAGAAACTCTTTCGTGTATGTCTCCCACTCCTGACTTCACAACTTCTCCAGTCCCCAACAGGGCTTGTCGGTGACCACATCTGTCCTACATCCTATAATCTGTACTGCCTCTGTAGCATCCAGCCCAGAAGTCATTCAACAAACACTCTGTAATGATGGGAAATGTTCTTACTCCCTGCTCATAGGAGGCTCTGCCTCTTCTAAAGACCATTCGTGTAAGGGCGCCTTCCTCTGATGAAGCAGAAATGGGAGCATGGATGTCCCTTCTCTTGCCTCAAATACCACTGAATGCACTCCTCTGCTGGGACTACTGCAGACAGCCCAGGCGAGGGGTCGGCACAGCGGTGTTAACCTACCTTATGGCTTTGCTAGGGAAGAACAATGATCCCAGAGCCCGGGACGTGTGCAGAGTGCCACAAACCAGCTCAAGTGCTCAAGCCCCAGACAGGCTTTCTGAAAACCTTCTTTGTCTGAGTTCATAGGTCCAGGTTATGAACCCTGGTGCAAGAACCCCAGCCACGCCACTTAGCACTCAATCACTGCAGCATCTCAGCGGCCCGACTCGGGTTCCAGACAGTGATGCTGGGCACCGATGGGAGTCGAGCTGTTTGGTTTCGGGTTTCTCAGCTGTGTTATCTAAGGACCGGCTGCTTGGGATTTGATCAGGGCTGGTTTGGGAGAGAGGCAGACGCCGTCTTTTCCCCAGAACAGACTACTCTTTGAGCTGGGCCGCCACCCGGGCTGGGTATGGAAGAAAGAAAACACAAATCCCCACTGTATGTGGTTCTCCGGAATTTAGCTTGGCTCTGGAGAGGGAAAGTTAAGAGCAACATCGCTTCTCCTCTCCACGCCCTCTGCAGGCAGCAAACCCCATTCACTGAGGCTTGTAGGGACTGGGAAGGGTTAGGGTGGGGAAAAGAACCAGGTCTGACCCTCTCAGCAGCAGCCGAGGTTCTGGTCTCCTTCCAGGTCAGCACTAAAGTGCTGAGGGCAGGAAACTGATTTGAAGTCCATCTGCTGGGACCAACGGACACAGAACATTCTCCTCTGGCCCCAAGCTCCAGAGAGAGGAGACCAGCCCAGTCTAGAGACTGGGAACAAGACAGTCAACGAAACAAGTCAGGGGATGTGGTTTGGGTTCTGTTTTCGTGGCCGCTCATATTCTCCCTGCAGTCTCCGTGTGTAGGTGGTGGTGACAGAGGGCTGTCAGGGAGAGACCCATTTTTTGAGAAAGTGATGTGCTGAGTTCTTCCTGAGCTTTTAGAGCTGATGAAAAATTCTTCTGCCTTGACAAAGATTCTGGTCTTCATCCAGGCCTCTTACCCTCCAAAGAGGGCTGTCAGTGCAGGTCAGCGAGAGACGTGTATGGAAAACCTTTTATTGTGTCATCCCAGGTCTTTCTAGGGGATGTTGCACACTCCATTTTCTGAAGGTGACCTCAAAGACATCCAATCTGTCTCAATTATTTTTCTCATCTTGGTCAGCTATCCTTTGCTATCCATTTGCCGATTCCAGTGTGATCTCGCCTTTCTAGGTGGAATATTTTGCATCCAGGTGTGATTTCTGTTAAATTCCATACTATTCTCAAGGGCGATCACCCCTGCTTTCAGAGACCTCCAGGAGAAGAAACCCCACCGCATCCTCACCATTAGTAGCTGGAGTCACAGGAAAGCATGAGCTCACACAGGGAGGGGGTGCAGGCTGTGGAGAGAGCCTGTCAGAACCCTGGGAACCAACACTGACGAGATGCTCTGAAGGGGGGTCAGAGGCGAGGAGGGGGCCAGCCCTGCAGACACGGGAGTCCGACAAGAACAGGGCTCTAAAAAATAAAAATAATAATAATAAAAAAAAAAAGAACAGGGCTCTAAGGGGCAGGAGGGTGGGGGCAGGGCAGGTGGGGGCAGGGTGGCGTATCTCAAATGCCAGCACTCTGGAAGTGAGGCTAGGGTCCAGCTGCGATGCACAAGGAGATGAGGAGGGATGAACTCGAGAGGGATCCAGCCAGACTGAGCTGAGGTGACATTCAGAATCCCAGAGATATTACAGAGGATTTAAGCAGGGAAGAGATAGAGAGAAGAGTTTTATAAGGTTTTTTAGGGTGGGGGGATAGAGTTCGTTGGTTTTGACATGAATCGAGAAAGGGAACAGAGCTATTTGTACACAAAGAGCAAGCGTTATTTTCTGCAGAAGCTTATCAGGTACTGGCTGGGGCTGGGCAGTGACATGAGAAAAGCAGGGCTGTGGTGGGCAATTGCTGTAAGTAAAGGAATGCTGGACAGTTCAGTCCTGACCGATCACCGAGCTTGGAGCCAAAGGCCATCTTATAACAATCTGCACGACAACGCTACTTCAGTAGGCTCACCCAGGCTCTAGATCCCTCTGTTTAATATTTAGTTTTTAAAATTAATTTTTATTGGAGTATAGTTGATTTACAGTGTTGTGCTGATTTCTGCTGTGCAGCAAAGTGAATCAGTTACACATATACACATCACTCTTTTCTAGATTCTTTTCCCACATAGATCATTTAATATTTAACGATCACTGTTCAAATGTCAGTGTGAGGCGGCCAATTAAGAGACTCTGGAAGTGTCAACATAGCGATATCAAAATTGTGCTCGTTTAAAATTGGCTCTGATATTACTAGATACTAAGGTGCTTAGTGGATATGAGACAATTGGGAGCCAAAAGGGGAAGCAAATATCACAAAACTAACACAAGGCCCAGCCCTGTGGTCCAATCTGGAGTTACTGGGCTGCAGAAACTGCAGACTAACCACGTCCAGATGGAGTGGCTGACTTGGGGGAGACGGCAAAATGTACATAGGCTCATTCTGTTCTTTCTTAGCACCACAGGTGAATCTACAATTATCTAAAATGGATAGGTAGGTAGGTAGGTAGGTAGAGGTGAGCTGACATATCAAGCATATTATTTTATCATGATATTTGTCAAAAAAAACACTTATTTAGCATGCCAACTTGAAATGCCTCTATAACCTGAATTCCAGTGTTAATCGGGTCTATTTCTCAATCTCATATTCCGTGCCATTGGCCGGTGTGTTCCCGTGTCAAGGCAAAACATGGTTGATTTTTTAAAAATGAGCAGCTGGCTGTTTTAACAAAGAGGCCACACAGCCCAGGAAGATGTGCAAACAGAAGCAGGGACAGCCACCCCTTGAGGTCACGTGTCCAGAGGGCTGCAAGGGCCATGGGTTTCTTAGGGACCATTTTACTCCACTCATGCTTACCCACCACTTCCAATGTGCATTTTTTCATACGGAAGCTCCAAAACAAAGATGCGTCAAGTCCAAAATGAGGGCCCTTCTGTACACAATGACATGGGTGTACTGCATTGTCACTTTAAGTAGTAAGTGATTTTCCAGAAGTCCAGGCTGTGTCCACACCAACCTTTTGTAGGGCTAACTTGAAACTAGGCTACCAGCCAGCACAGGAGTGAGAACTTCACAGCTCAGAACCATCAAGCCATGTTTTCACAGAAAGACTTTAAAAAACGCTTTCCCAACACGTTCTTTGCTGAGCCTCTCCCTTCGCTGGGCAGCGAAGCCTCCCTCCAGCTCCACCTCTTCACCTGCTTTTTGTTCTGCTGCTCTGCCTAGTCCTTTATTTTTTTGTTGTTTTTTTGAGTAGCTAGGTTCAAATACTTTATTTTTTACTTATTTATTTTTCTAATTTTGGCTATGCCATGCGGCTTGTGGGATCTTAGTTCCCTGACCAGGAATCGAACCCGGGCCCTCATCAGTGAAAGCACCAAGTCCTAACTACTGGATCGCCAGGGAATTGCCTGGTCTGCCTAGTCTCATCCTTTGGGGCCCTGTGCCCTCATGCTTGGGAAGCTGGGAGGGCGCGTGAAGCAGACTGACTCACTACAGTCCGAGGTGTCTTTCCATCAGCAGTCAACTGGGCATCCTTGGCCGAGACCTGCCCCTAACAATTCTGTCACTTGCCCTTTACCACTCCTTCCCATCTCGCCAGTCACTCTTCTCAAGCTCCCATCACATCAGTGCCCCATCTCACTTTCAGTGGGTGGGTTTGATGTTATTTTCTACATGAAAGATGAGGCAGCCACCCCCCACAGTTACCTGCCCCTCTGCTCTGATTGCCTCCATCAGCACCGGCTCTCACCCTCTGGCAGCTTCTTCCTTCACGAACACCACCCTCTCCCCCTCATCGCTTTGTCCTCAGTACCGTCCTCTGGCTTTTTCCTTTTAGTCTATAAATGTGGTCACGTCTTCCCCAACCTGTAACCAACAAAACTCCTTTTCTTGGTCTTTCCATCTCTAAAGCTACTTTCCATCTTCCTCCTATCTCACTCCTCAGCCTAACAGGGGCCCACTTCCATCTCCACTTCACTGAAATTGCTTTAAATTCACCTGCTACTAAATTGGCAAATCCAATATTTCAATTGTAATTTTGGTTTTAAAGATTTTATTTATTTATTTATTTATTTATTTATTTATTTATTGGCTGTGTTGGGTCTTCACTGCTGTGCGCAGGCTTTCTCTAGTTGCGGCAAGTGGGGTTTCTCTGTGTATTGCGGTGGATTCTCTTGTTGCAGAGCAAGGGCCCTAAGCGTGTGGGCTTCAGTAGTTGTGGCATATGGACTCAGTAGTTGTGGCTCGTGGGTTCTAGAGTGCAGGCTCAGTAGTTGTGGCACACAGGCTTAGTTGCTCTGTGGCATGTGGGATCTTCCCTGACCAGGGATCGTATCCGTGTCCCCTGCATTGGCAAGTGGATTTTTAACCACTGCACCATCAGGAAAGTCCTCTCATTTGTAATTTACTTTATTTTTCTGCAGCATTTGACAATGCTGCCAGCCTCTCACTTCTGGAAGTTATCATCCCCTAGGATTCCAGAACAATATTTTCTCGTTATTCAGACTGTTACTTTAAAAAAAAAATTATTTATTTGGCCGTGTCAGGTCTTAGTTGCGGCATAACAGAGCTGTTCATTGTGGTGCGTGGGTTTAGTTGCCCCAGGGCATGTGGGATCTTTGTTCCCCGACCAGGGATCGAACCTGAGCCACCTGCATTGCAAGATGGATTCTCATCCACTGGACCACGAGGGAAGTCCCCAGACCAGTTCTTTCTTACCAGCTATGTCCTCTGACCATTAAGGTTTCCCCTGCACCTACATCCATGGTTTGGATCCACGTTTTCAATTATCTTCTTTATGCTATTAATTCTCCATCTCTATCTTTAATCCTAACTTCTCGTTGGAATTCCATCTCCCTATTCTCAAATTTACTGGAAACCTACTGCTGCTCATATATGCTAAATCTCAGTTAATGGTGTCACTGTACACATGGTTCCCTGAGCCAGAAACTTTGGAGTTAGAGAACTACCCTTAATTCCCTCCTAACACTCACATCCATCACACACAGATGAAGTCCTTTCTACTCCTGAATAGCCCTCAAATCTGTCCCTTTCTCTCTATTCCTAATGTCTCCCTTTAGCTCAGGCCCTGAATTTCTCTTCTGGATCAAGGCTGTAGCCATCTCCTCTCTTCTGTTCTCGTGTGCCATGAGTGGTGACAGCACAGTCTGCTATGTTGCAAACATTACAGGGAATCTTGGTAGCCAACCTAGTGTGGTGTGGGTGGAGAGGCAGTGGGAATCATAAGGCCGGACCAAAAATAACATAGCCAGAGGCTATTTTATATTGTGAAAAATCACCTAAATTCCATGAATAGAAAAGTGATTTATTCCTAAGCAACTCCTATACCTAGGCTAAGAAAGAAATTTTTTTTAATAAATTTAATTAATTAATTAATTGGCTGCGTTGTGTCTTCATTGCTGCACGTGGGCTTTCTTTAGTTGTGGTGAGTGGGGCTGCTCTTTGTTGCAGTACGCTTCTCATTGCAGTGGCTTCTCTCATTGTGGAGCACAGGCTCTAGGTGTGTGGGCTTCAGTAGTTGTCGCTCGCTCTAGAGCTCAGGCTCAGTAGTTGTGGCACACAGGCTTAGTTGCTCTGCAGCATGTGGGATCGTCCTGGACCAGGGATCGAACCCATGTCCCCTGCATTGGCAGGCAGATTCTTAACAACTGCGCCACCAGGGAAGTCCCTAAAAAAGAAATTTTAAAAAGCAAAACAGATGACACTGATGGCTCTTTTCTAAAGATCTAAAAATGATCCTTTGCTTGGTTCTGCAGATACTGCAATAAACCCTGGTATTAAGTGATCGTGCCTTACCAAAGATTTCCCAAGAAATAAACATTTCATATATTTATTATTGCATCATGCTACTCCTCACACCTAATTTTTAAGAAAGTGAGTTTGCATTTCAAATTCTTTCTTCATGCATGAATTGATACCACTATGCTTCTTTTTAAATTTGTTTTTTATCTTAAAAAAAATTTTTTTTGGCTGTACCACATGGCAAGCAGGATCTCAGTTCCCCAAGCAGGGATCAAACCTGTGCCCTGTGCAGTGGAAGGGTGGATTCTTAACCAGTGGACTGCCAGGGAAGTCCCAGATATCACTATGCTTCTGAACTTGGTTATTCTGTCTTTTTTTTTTTTTTTCAGTTTTTAAGCAAAACCAAATGTTTTCAATTATTACAAAAGCTCTTGAAATATGTAACAGATTTACATTATATTAAGTGAAATTTCATACCATTTCGTATGCCCCATGTTCTATGACTCTGTCTCCTGTGTCACACTTCCCCAAACTTTCCATCCTCTCTGCCTTTGCACGTGTTGTTTTTCTACCTGAAATGCTCAATCCTGACTCCAAAATCACCTCTACGATTCAGCTCAAACATTACCTCATTTACCTCACCTTCTCCACTTTCTGTCCTCTGCACCCACAGCACTCATCTTCCCACCAACCTTTGGAGCACAAACACTGTTTTTGTGTTTTCTATAAACTTAAGATTCAGCACAATTTCTAGGATGTACAAAGCACGTAAAAATAAAATGCTGAGACTTCCCTGGTGGCGCAGTGGTTAAGAATCTGCCTGCCAATACAGGAGACATGAGTTCGATCCCTGGTCCAGGAAGATCCCACATGCCGCAGAGCAACTAAGCCCGTGTGCCACAACTACTGAGTCTGTGCTCTAGAGCCCACGAGCCACAACTATTGAGCCTGTGTGCCACAACTACAGACGCCTGTGCGCCTAAAGCTTGTGCTCTGCAACGAGAGAAGCCCCTGCTTGCCACAACTAGAGAAAACCTGTGCACAGCAACAGAGACCCAATGCAGCCAATAAATAAATTAATTAATTTAAAAAATAAAATAAAATGCTGGATGAAGAAATGAATGGTATTAAATACATCTTGGAATCTGACTAACAATGGTGGAAAACTGATAGGAAGTCAACTGAAGCCAAAATGTAGAAAATAGTTAACTGTAATTGAATGCCCACTGTATGTTAGACACACAACTAAGCCATTTCATAGACTTAAAAAAATGGATATACAACCCACAGAAAATTCATCCTTTTTTTTTCTGGCCATGTCACATGGCATATGGAATCTTAATTCCCCAATCAAGGATCAAACCTGTGCCCCCTGCAGTGGAAGCGTGGAGTACTAACCACTGAACCACCAGGGAATTCCAAAATTCACCCTTTTAAAGTATACAATTTAGTGGCTTTTAGTATTGACAGTTTTGCAAACCATCACCCTGAAAGAAACCCTGTACCTATTAGCAGTCAATCCTCAGTCCTCCCTCTCCTTGATCCTTGGCAACCACTAATCTACTTTTGTTTTCTATGGATTTGCCTGTTGTGACGCTTCATGTATATGGATCAAACAATATGTGGCCTTACATACATACAATGGAATATTACTCAACCATAGAAAGGAATGAAATTGAGTTATTTGTAATGAGGTGGATGGAGCTAGAGACTGTCATACAGAGCAAAGTAAGCCAGAAAGAGAAAAACAAATACTGTATGCTAACTCATATATATAGAATCTAAAAAAATGGTACTGATGAACCCAGTGACAGGGCAAGAATAAAGATGCAGATGTAGAGAACGGACTTGAGGACATGGGGTGGGGGGGCGCAAAGGGGAAGCTGGGACAAAGTGTGAGAGTAGTATTGACATATATACACTACCAAATGTAAAACAAATAGCTAGTGGGAAGTTCCTGCATAACATAGGGAGATCAACTCGATGATGGGTGATGACTTAGAGGGCTGGGTTAGGGAGGGTGGGAGGGAGTCGAGGGAGGGAGAGGATATGGGAATATATGTATAAATACAGCTGATTCACTTTGGTGTACAGCAAAAACTGGCACAACAGTGTAAAGCAATTATATTCCAATAAAGAGCTTAAAAAAAAAAAAATGTGGCCTTGGGACTTCCCTGGGGGCGCAGTGGTTAAGAATCCGCCCATCGATGCAGGGGACACGGGTTCAATCCCTGGCCTGGGAAGATCCCACATGCCATGGAGCAACTAAGCCCATGAGCCACAACTGCTGAGCCCACATGCCTAGAGCCTATGCTCCGCAACAAGAGAAACCAGGGCAATGAAAAGCCCGTGCACCACAACAAAGAGTAGCCCCCGCTCATCGCAACTAGAGAAAAGCCCGCACTCAGCAACAAAGACCCAAAACAGCCAACAAATAAATTAAAAAATATACACGTGGCCTTGTGTGTGTGGCTTCTTTCACAGAGCATCACCATGTTTTCCAGGCTCACCCACGCAACAGCACGGATCAGGACTTCACTCCTTTCTAGGGCTGAACAATATTCCCTTGTCTGGATGAATAACATTTTGTTTACCTATTCACCAGTGGATGGACGTTTGGGTTGTTTCCACCTTTTAGCTACTATGAATAATGCTGAACATCTTTGTACAGTTTTTGTGGATGTGCATTTTCATTTGTCTTGGGTGTATACCTAAGGAGTCAAAGTGCAGGATCACGTGGTAACTCTGCGTTTAACTTTTTTTTTTAATTGAAGTATAGTTGATTTACAATGTTGTGTTAGTTTCAGGTATACAGCACAGTGATTCAGTTATACACATAGATGTATGTAAGAATGCATATATTCCTTTTCAGATTTTTTTCCCTTATAGGTTATTACAAAATACTGAGTGTATTTCCCTGTGCTATACAGTAGGTTCTTGTCGATTGCATGTTTTATATATAGGAGTGTGTATCTGTTAACTCCAAACTCCTAATTTATCCCTCCTCCCCTTCTTCCCTTTTGGTGGGTGTGTAACTCTTGAGTAACTGATAGACTGCCTTCTTAAGTGGCAGCACCATTTTACAATCCCACCAGCAATATATGAGGCCTCCGCTTTTTCCACACCCTTGCCGGCACCTCCTGTCTTGGCGTTTTTTTGTTTTTTGTTTTTTTTTATTGGAGTGCAGTTGATTTACAACGTTCTTAGTTTCAGGTGTACAACAAAGTGAATCAGTTACACATATACATGTATCCACTCTTTTTTAGATTCTTTTCCCATATAGGCCATTACAGAGCATCGAGTAGAGCTCCCTGTGCTATATATTAAGTCCTTATTAGCTATCTATCTTACTAGCTCATTTATGATAGCCATCCTGATGGGTGTGGTGTCTCATTGTTGATTCTACCTCCCAGTAACTAATGTTGAACATCTTTACATGCACTTATTGGCCATTTGTATATTTTCTTGGAGACATGCCTATTTGGACCACTTGGCCACTTTTTGTGTTGTCCTTTTATTGAGCTGTCAGAGTTCTTTACACATTCCAGGTACTAGATGCTCTCTCTTAATCCTCACAATGACGCTACTGAAGCAGGTAGCTTGATCCTGATTTTTTAGATAAAGAGCCTAGAGTTCTAGTGAGAGCCATGACGGAATCTACATCTGTGAGTCTCTAAAGCCCATGCACTTCCCACTACTCTTTACTGCTTCTTGGTGATGGAGTAGTTTTAACTGACAATGAATGAGGTTTAGAGAGCAGCTACACTAGTGTGTGGTTAATATGAAGATGAACGTCATTGGAATTGAGGCCATGGTGTTAGAAACATTACTGACTCATGGCTGAAGTCAATGGCGGTAGGCCTGAGTTGCATATAAAATAAAATCTCTAAGATTCTTTCTTATTTTGAAATTTTGTGATTTCATAAGTCTTTTTGTTTTGCCCAGTATCAAAACGGCAGCAGTCAGGAGTAGCCAAGGACTAAAGTGTTAGGACAAAAGGAAGCACCACCCACTGACGTACATACCTCTAAAGCCCAGGACTGGTCCCTCTGGGAATTTGTTTATTAGTGCAAGGCAGCTAATCTGCTATCACAGGCTTTTTTTTTTTTAAATACATTTACTTATTTATTTATTATTGGCTGCGTTGGGTCTGTTGCGGCACAGGGGCTTTCTCTAGTTGCAGCGAAGGGGGGCTACTCTTCATTGTGGTGTGCAGGCTCCTTGTCGCAGTGGCTTCTCTTGTTGTGGAGCACAGGCTCTAGGTGCACGGGCTTCAGCAGCTGTGCCACCCGGGCTTAATTGCTCCATGGCATGTGGGATCTTCCTGGAGCAGGGCTCGAACCCGTGTGCCCTACACTGGCAGGTGGACTCCCAACCACCGCACCACCTAGGAAGTCCCTATCACAGGCCTTGGGGAAAAAAAAGGGCAGTATCTCCTACTGACAGTTCAATCACCACTTTTCCTTAACACAAACCTGAAACCCTGAGTTCTTTCCTTTGTTGTGGGTAAATTAGAATGACACTATGCTAAGCAAAGACCAACTGAATTCCCAGAGGCTGTCCAGGTACATTCACAATTACTTTGCCCCAAGTGCACAGCTATTTGCCGAAAAAAGGACAGAGATGGAAAAAATGGATACGGTTTCAGTTCAATCATCTTGTACTATCATTGCTACCTCCAAAACGAGACGATTTCAAGGGATGCACTTAGGAAAACATCAATACTTGTAAAGCACTGTAGAAACCATGGAACAGGTAAGTAAACTGAGTCATCAGCAAAGTATAAATGTGGCTTTAACAAGAAATTATAGAAAACTCAAACAGAATACTTTCAATTACATACTTTATTGAGAAATAGTTAATTTAAAACATACATTATCTTAAAAAAACATAGTATGGGTAAAATACTGAATTTTTCATACAAAGATCATTTAAGTTTCACTCACTCTTACTGAAGTGGCACCTTTATTTTCCTAGATGAACATTTTGCTTAAGAGTAGGGCCTCTGGTGCCCTCTGGTGAAACTTCCTGAGATTGAGTGTCCAGAAAGGAATCCAGGCCCTACAGCTCAGGGCTGACAGAACTGTGGCCTATTCACATTGGACGGGCTGTGATTTGCAGCCTTTGCCCTCTGCCCAGGAGATAGGCGACCTCAGTGGGCATCTTTATCTCCTGGGGAAAAGTGTTCCTCCCACTAACACTCAGCCAAGCTCACATCAAAAATACTTTTTTTTTTGTCACTGTCTTCTTAAGAAAACAAAAACAAAAAATCCCTCTCATCACAAATTGGAGAAAATAATGTGGGAAAGTCTCTAAGTAATTCAGGTTATAATTCAGACCAAAAAACCCCAAAAACAAATTAAAAACAAACAAACAAACAAAAAAACCAAAAACCCCACAAAAAAACAAAAAAATCCAGAAAAGGTTAACAGGACAGCAAAAATCCTAAAGCTTAGGACACAAAAAAGGCCGACTCTTCACTCTGTCTTTATAACAATGGCTACCACTACTCTCGACAACTCTGTGCCTACAGTTTCTGACCTTTTCCTCACGTTTCAGGAAGCAGACCTACTCCAGACGTGTGTCATTCCTAAAGAGTAAACATCAGCAGAGTCTGAGTTCATTCTCCAGGCCAAACACTTTGGACTTGAGGTTCCTCAGTTCTCCCTGTATCTTATGTGCCCGTCTATTGCTGTCACGAACCTCACACAAGATGGCAAGATCCTGGTTTGCCCGGCTGTTAAGTGTTGCCTAGAGATTTGAAAAGAAGGAGAAGAAATGATTACAGCAGATACCAGAGGAGAAAAATGAGTCATAAAGACAAGGCTCTGATGGCTCCTTTTCATGAGACTTTTAGTACATAAGACAGCTTCAATTCTTAGTTTAGTGAGTAGCTAAAAGAAGGAAGATGTGGAGTTGAATTAAGGCAGAAAAGGCAATGAGACTCTTTGCCCTCCCACACAGTAGTCAAGAAACCTTGAGACAGAGGTCAATCAATGAGTCAAAAAAGAGATCAATACAACCATTATTAGTAAACTTGCCAAAGAATGAAAGAAAGCACCTCCTCTTTCCTGTCATTAACCTGTTTGGCACACAGTGGTCATTCAGGGTGTGTGGATGACAGGTTACAATCCCTCTCAGAAGGCACTGAGGGCAACTCGGATTCTACACAAAGCCATGTCTAACAAGGAAAAATTACTTTTTAACTTGATTACTCACTTTCCCCATTTGTAAAACAGACGCAGTTCTTTTTTTTTTTTTTTGCTTTTGGCGGCACCACATGGCTTGTGAATCTTAGTTCCCTGACCAGGGATTGAACCTGGGCCCCGGCAGCGAAAGTGCCGAGTCCTAACTACTGGACCGCCAGAGAACTCCCCATAGACACGGTTCTTTTAATCTACTTCTTGAATCGGGAGGGATAAACGTTTCTGTTGAGTTCAGCTTAGATGGAAATATGTTGATGCCATCATTCAATTACTTTATTTTGTCATCCCTCTGACATGTACTGTTTAAAGTGATTTTAGTGAGGCTGAAAGGATGGTGATGTAGCCCAGCTTTCCTCTGAGGGGCCCTCATGCCACTGGTCTGCTTACTTGTACCTCTTTTCTCCTTCTTGGTAATTCAGGATCAATTACCTTATAGAGCATCTGCTCCAAGTCTTTCAGTTTTTGCCGGAGAACCTTAATATCTGTCTTAAAGCCTTCTACTTCCAAGACACGCCGGTTCTCCAAGGCCTCGTAGCGTTTTGTCATGAGCTGCAGACGCCTCCCCATCTTGCTGGTGCGATCCTAAACACAGGCACACAGGAGGGCACTGTGGGGCTGAGGGAGCATCTCCAAGCCCGCTGCACCGCCTACCCCACCAAGAGTGCAGAGAACTTCATACCTTAAAGATCTCTCTCCTCACTCCCTCCTCCTCACGAATTCGGGCAAGTTCTTCCTCTAGAGAAATGCACTGCTCTTGGTACATGCTAGACAGCTTTTTCTCTTGTACTATCTTATCCTTTAGGGACTGCAGGTCAAAAGGGAAAAAAAAAATTAATACTCTGTTCTAGAATTCAGGCAACTCAAATAGCACTTAGGTAAAGAAAGGAAAGAAAGGATTTCTACAAGTAGAAAATAAGGAACAAGATAGCAAGGAACTCTGGAGAACATCTGAAAACCTATTGCTAGAGGATTCTCCTAAATTTTTCCTAAAGTGTACAGAGTAGAAATTCTTTAAAATAAAACAAATATTTTTGGCTCTGGGAAAAGTCAGAAAATGGAGTTCAGAATTGTACCAAGTAAGACACTACCACGTATGTTTTGGGACATATTTCTGAGGTTCTTCTTTAAAAAGGAAGAAATATCAACAACACTTAAAATACCAGTTCCACTGAGCAGCCGGAATGATCTTGAAAAAAACAAAATCAGAGGTCACTTCCTTACACACAATCCTCCAAAAACACAAAGCTTAGAGCTACATATTCTCAGCAGGAACGTGAAGGCCCCGCGGAATGGCTGCCCACCCTCCGACCTCCATGTCATTCCTCCTTGACCACAGCGATATCCTCCCTTACACCTGCTCTTTCCTCTGCCTGATGCTCTTCTCTGAGCTTTGTCTGGCAAGCTTAGTCCCATTTTTCAGGTCTCAGCAAAACACCAGACTTAAGATGATGTGCTTTTCTACAAAAGTATACTTCCAACAACATATAATCTTCATAGGACCCTTTTACTCCTTAGTACCACTTTTTTAATAATTTAATTTTTTATTTTTTTGGCTGCACGGCGCAGCTTGTGTGATCTCAGTTCCTCAACCAGGGACTGAACCCAGGCCATGGCAGTGAGAGCCCAGAATCCTAACCACTAGGTCACCAGGGAACTCCCAGTACCACTTTTTTATAACCCATCATTTTCTTGGTTATTTGTTAATGTTTCTGTTCTTTCTCACCCAGTAGAATGTAAATGCCATGAGAGCAGACCTTGTCTAGCCTGTTTACTGCCATAGCCCGGGGGCCTAGCCCATAGTAGGACTGCAACAAGTATTTGTTGAATGAATCTCTTGATCAATCAATACTTTAATTTTCTAAATCTGCAAACACTATAATGATGAGCTACTCCCTGAAACCTATTTCTTGAGGTTGCTGCTAAAACAGCTTCCTGGACTGAATGGACAATTATCAGGTTCTTTGAAATTCTCTGAGTTCTTTCAACAATTCTGGGGATGGGGGGTGGGGGGGGGGGTGGGGGTAGGGTTGGGTGGGGAGCAATTTCTGTAAGACAGAGGAAACGACCTTAATATACTCATTTTGGTTGTAATGACTCTCATGAACTGGCCAAACTTTTCCAATTTTATCTTCTTTCTTCTTACACTGCACCCTGTATTGCTTAATCTTTGACATCAAATGATCTTTTTCAAGCATCCAGGACTTCTCCTTATTTTGGTTTTCAAATCTGAGTTGCAAAAAGTCTTTGGTGCTTTCGTAGAGCAGTTCCTGGGTGTGATGGAGACTAGGAAAGAAAGTGCAAATATGGACATGAAGATGCTCCTACAGCACGTGACACAGTTATTCCAAACAAAGTGAAGATAGCGGTCCTTTAAAAACGGTGCAACATATAAATTCCATAAAATATTGTTAGCAATTTTAAAAACATGCTTCATCTGATCACTGGCAATCTTACATATTTTATTGGACAAAGTACAGTGTATCTACAGATTCATAGACTGGTCTTTCCAGATATTTGCCTGAGTGCTAATTTCAGGTTATATAATTAGAAGGGCTACAGCAATATTTACACACAGCCTAAGTATGACTTTTCCCAGGCACCAGACTTTACAATAAAAAACTAAATCATGGTGTTCTGAATGAAGGTTAACAAGAGTTCTAAAATGTCAAAACAGCTTGGCTTTTGTCTGTGCTGTGCTCCACGTGCAACCTGCCCAACATCAAATCCCGGCCTTATTTTCAAGATCAACTTCCTCTATGGAGGCACCTCAGCAACTTCAGTTCACATGGTCTCTCCATTCTCTGAAACTCCACATCACTTTCAGTCTACGCCCCTGTGCTGTAATTTGACACCTGCTTAACCCTATTTATCATTTATTTTTGCCCTGATACCATCAGATCATCAAGGACAGTACCAACTACTGGACACACAGAGGCACTAAAGAGATTCTTGCTGACTGAGATTTAGGAAAAGGCAAATGATGTTTCTATCTTCAAGACAAAATGTCGCTAAGAGTTAGCAACTCATTAGTTTAATATTAACAGCTAGAAAAATACTGTGTCAAATGATCAAACTGCTTGCAAAGGGTATTAAAATATCGTGAGGCAACCACCGCGGTTTTCCACTGAACAGATACTGTCAGATCCACTTAGTTCTTTTCATGAGTAATAGAGAACAGAGATAAGGGGAAAATGATAATGCCAGAAGAATAACTATCACCAGAGGAATATACATACACACATACATATATATACGTGTCTGTGTAACGAGGGAGAGATTGATTCAGTCACCACAAGGACTGCTCTTGCTTTCAACAAGTTATTTTCTTCTATCTTATGTTATGGTCTCAGTTACAAACTGGGAAAGCATGATCTTGTTAACGTACAAATGGTTTGAAAGGGACACCTAAAGGGCACCATTAGCGGCCTTGGATTTCATGCCATTCGATACCCTCAGGATGATGATCTAACGGAAGGAGCTGATCACGTGCTCAGATACGCAGATGACGCTAAACTAGGAAGGTTATTAATAATCTGGAAGACAGATATAAAATTACAATTTACTGTGACAATTTAAAAATACTGTTCCCTAAAAAACAATTAAAATGAAAAGTGGAGATGCTATGCTTAAGCACAAAATACCAAAAAAAAAAAAAGGAAAAGCACTAGCCAAATGCAAACATAACACTATGTTAAAAGAAGCAGAGCCTGCCGAGGGCCGGGAGGCATCTTCTACCTGCACTGGTCAGAGAGCTCAACTTGAGTATCATGTCCAATTTTAGCGACCACGCTTTAAAATGGAGGAAGACACAGTAAAAAAGGTTTGAGAAGACAATAAAAAAACAATAGGATGAAGAATGCAACGTGAAAAAATGTTTTTAACTGTGGATGTTTAATGCAGAAAAGAGAAGGTAAGATAAAGATTGCCAAGTGTCCAAGAATTATTTACTATGTGCCTGTTCTGCACACAGGGCAGGACACAGGCTACAGTACAACCCTGGGAAATAAAGACACCATTACAATAGAAGGTGAGCAGGCCCATCACACAGTCACGCTGATCATCACAGGAAATGGGGGAGAAGTGTACTTCTGCCTGCAGAAGGCATCAGAGAAGGGGTGACAATACATAGTGAGGGGCTGCTACACCGCAAGTGCTCCATGAACCATAGTGTCATCAGTCTGGCTGCAGAATGAGGTGAACTACAGCCCCAGAGGAGCAGAGACTGAGGGATGAGGGTCCTAAGGGCCGAGGCAGCAGGACTCCATCAGAAGATACATGCAGTGAGGAAGCTGCTGAGCGCACAGGGACTGGTGCCAGGAAGCACAGTTAGTTACTGCCACAATTTGAACAAGAACACAGCCTCAGCCAACGTGGTAAGAACGAGAGGGCAGAGAATGGACTGGAGAGGCTTCCCAGGCTCACACCCGACAGGTTTGGAATTAGGGAACAGGAAAGCAGGGAGCTGAAGATCATCCTGAGGTTCCAAGCTTGGGAAACTATGAGGGTGAGTCAAAACTTATCCGCACTCCAGTTATATTAAAACTTCTGTTGGCCGCACTGTCTTATCAGCACTTCCCATTCAAGGCTACTGTCTTCCCAGTCACTGCTGTGCAGGTGTGAACGTGTTACATCAGTTCATTTGTAACTGCGGTGCGAGCAAAAATGGATGCCCTGGGGCTTCCCTGGTGGTGCCATGGTTAAGAATCCGCCTGCCAATGCAGGTGACACGGGTTCGATCCCTGGGCCGGGAAGATTCCACATGCTGCAGAGCAACTAAGCCCGTGCGCCAAAACTACTGAGCCTGTGCTCTAGAGCCCTCAAGCCACAACTACTGAGCCCACTCACCACAACTACTGAAGCCTGCACACCTAGAGCCCATGCTCTGCAACAAGAGAAGCCACTGCAATGAAAAGCACTACAGTGAAGAGTAGCCCCAACTCGCCACAACTAGAGAAAGCCCGAGTGCAGCAATGAAGACCCAACACAGTCAATAAATAAATAATTTGTAAAAAAAAAAAAAAAAAAAAAAAAAAGAGCCAGATGTTCATCCATGTCCATGGCTGATGACAACATTGAGCGTACACTTGAAATGATTCTGTCGAATAGACAAGTGACAGTGGATTATGTGGCAAATCATTTGCAAATCAGCCATGGCTCTGCCTATGAAATAATCCACGACAGACTTAGGTTTTGAAAAGTTTGTGCTGAAGCCTAAAACTTTGGATTAAATGCAGAGGACTGCTGTCCAAGGGCGTTGTGATCTTGCGTGACAATGCACGTCCGCACACTTCTGCCCACACTGTTGACACTCTGCAAAAACTTCGTTTTGAGGTGTTAAAGCATCTTCCCTATAGTCCTGATCTTGCTCCATCGGACTTTCACCCGTTTGGTCCCCTGAAAGCAGCTCTACGAGGACAATGATTCACTTCTGCTGAAGAGGTAAAGATAGCAATGCGTTTGTGGCCCGCACCTCAGCCTAAAACACTTTTTAATGAGGGAATATGAAAGCTTATTGACAGATGGACAAAGAGTATTGAAAAGCAAGGAGATTATGTCAAAAAACAATGTATTTGTCTTTTCTACAAGTTAATTAAAATAAATTCTACAGCCAGAGTGCGGATAATTTTTAACTCACCCTCGTAGGTGGATGTAACAGCATTAAACTAAATGCGAAAAGAATGAGGTAGTGGGTTTGAGATGGGGGAGGGTGTGCTTATTGGGAAAGAGAAAGTTGAGTTTCAGTCGTGGTAAATTTAAGGTTTTCAAACATATTCAACTGAAGATGTCTTTACAGCCCAGCTCTGGCCACTGGAAGCGGACAGAAGGCTGAGGAGGGTTAGACACGAGAACCAAGAACAATAGGTACTGCAGGAACCAAGGGAGACTAGTTTCAAAGAGGGGTGATCAGAGGTGCCAGACAAGCAGGAAGACACTCGTTACAATGGGGGCTGTGAAGAGGTAACTGGACACAGAAATTAAGAAATCAGTGATGACCTCAGACAGGGCATGTTTAGTAAAATGGGGGATGAAAGCAGACGCAGAAACAGGGACGCAGGCAGGTCTGGGGCAAAAACAGAAGTATAGATAGTTTCCATTTTTTTGTGCAGGTGTGTCAAATCAAACAAAAGAAAAGGACTGTTATACTGAGTCAGATAACACATCAGTGGAGAAAAGGACATTTCTTGACAACAAGATCAAGCTGAAACCCTCCAGTGGGTTGTAGAGAGCGTGTGGAGTCCCCCCAGCCCTTCAAGAAAAGCAACAGCATCAGTGCACCCGGGAGCTTGGAGAGAGGTGGGGGGTCTGACGAGACATTTCCTTCAGCTCCAGGACCCTGTGCTGCTAACGGAGAGGACTGCCACCTTCTAAACCACTCGGGAAACATCTGAAATCTGCTGAGTGCGGCCTTCTTGAACACTCACTTTCTGGTGAGCTCTGTGATTCTGTCCTGATTTCGCTGCTGATGAACTTGCACTTCCTCGATGCGGATCCGCCTCTCCTCCATGAGCCCTGCCACCTGGTCCCGTGAGAGCTTGGTCTGCTCCTCCAGCTGGGCCTGCAGCGCTTCTACCTGGATGGGCCAGAGGGGTGAGGCATCCACTCCCACCCTGCTCCCACTCAACTCTCACCTCTAAAAGTGAGCCTTTCTCCAGAAAAACTTAAAACAAAAACTCCACAAACAAAAAAACCAAAAGGGGCTCCCTAGGTGGCGCAGTGGTTAAGAATCCGCCTGCCAATGCAGAGGTCACGGGTTCGATCCCAGCTCTGGGAAGATCCCACATGCCGCGGAGCAACGAAGCCCGTGTGCCAAAAAAAACAAAACAAAACAAAACAAAACCAAAAGCACAGCAGCACAACAAACTGGAGAAAAATCTCAACTGGATTCCACTTTACTGTCTTATAAGTGGGCTTAGACTACACAAGAGCAGATTCCACCCACATCAAGCAAAACACCTACATCACACCAGGAAAGCTTGAAAAGCCAGTCTCCCCTACCTGGGACTCTCACTGTCTCCCTTTCTGGACTTTTAGGACTGTCTCTCTTTTAAGACTTCTTAGTTGCACAGAGAACGACTCGTTTCTTCATTTTTAAATTTAAAAAGTAGAGCAAAATGAGTATAACGTAATTTCCTTCTCCGAGTCTGGCTGTCATGACGCCAAATGGAGATACCAGCCAAAGGTAGAAACTGTCATTTCAATCAATACGCCCCCTGATAAGGACAGGAACTTAAGTGCAACTAAATGAAAAACCTTGGTTGGTAAGAGGGTGACTCATTACTTTCCCAGACTTTAGAACACATGCACCAGACAAATGGACATATCCCCAAAGGTCCACGTATTGGGACAGACAACTGCAGCTCTGTGTGTCCCAGGGCTAACTGCAGAGGGAGTGCTGGCCGTGATGGCTTTGTTGGGGGGGCTTGACCTAGGAGCTGAAGGAACTGCAGGTTCAGAACAGCACTTGCAGACTGGTGGAACACAGAATAACGATTGTAGAATGGAATTCTTGGAAGTCCGGAGCAACCTCAACTTTCCAACCATGTCATGCCCAGATGGAACACCTGTGCAAGGAGGCACTCAACACATGTGAATGAGGTACCCGAGCCAGGCTGGTGGATGGAAACGGGCGTGGCCTGTACCTGGAGGACAAGGGTCTGCACGTCTCTCTGCTGTGGCTCGGCACGCTCCTCTTTCTGTTTCATTGCTGATTTTCTCCTGCTGCCTTTAGAATCTAAAATAGAAAACAAAAGTCTGTGAAGATCTTTATTTAAGCGTTTCTTTCTGCTATTCAAGCATCAACATTACCTTTGCAGAGGATTTTGGTTTCCTTTATCTGTAAGAGAAGGAAAGGAAGAAAAAGGACAACATACAATAACGATAGTGCTAAACTGTTCAAATAGGAATCTCTTAAGGGAACTCTGCTAGGATGTCATCTGGATAATAATATTCATCTTTCTGAAGAATAAACTACTAAATTTTCCTTTGGAGTTGTGTCTATTTTCTTTGCAAAATCTTATTTAATCAGACAAGGTAAAGAATAAAAAAACTAAATCTAAACATTTTAGTTATGATGTACAACCCAATTTTCAATAGACAAGATGATTTTAAAAATAAGCAACACTAAAATTGCACTAAACATAATTTAATTCTTTAGATGATTCAAGAAGCTTATTCATTTTTTCTTTTTTTTAATTGAGGTACAGTTACTTTACAATATTAGTTTCAGGTGTACAACAGTGATTCAAAATTTTTATAGATTATACTCCATTTACAGTTATTATAAAGTATTGGCATATTCCCTGTGCGGTACACTCTATCCTTCTTGCTTATCTGTTTTATACATAGTAGTTTGCACCTGTTAATCCCCTACCCCTGTCTCCTCCCCCCCGTCCCCCCCCCCCACTGGTAACCCTAGTTTGTTCTCTATATCTGTGAGTTGGTTTCTGTTTTGTTATACTCACTAGTTTGCTTTATTTTTTAGATTCCACATATAAATAAGTGATATTGTATGGTAATTGTCTTTCTCTGTCTGGCTTATTTCACTTAGCATAATGCCCTCTAAATCCATCCACGCCGCTGAAAATGGCAAGATTTCATTCTTTTTTATGGCTGAGTAGTATTCCATTGTGTGTGTGTGTGTGTGTGTGTGTGTGTATACACACACACCACATCTTTATCCACTCATCTGCTGATGAACACTTGCATTGCTTCCATACCTTGGCTATTATAAATAATACTGCTGTGAACATTGAGATGCACATACCTTTTCAAATTAAAGTTTTCATTTCCTTTGTAAGAGAGTAGCTCTTAAAAGCTCTCATCACAAGAAAAAAATACCTGTAACCATGTGCACAGTGATGCATGTTAGCTACACTTATTGTGGTGAACGTTTCATAATATATACAAATATCAAATTACTATGTTGTACACGTGAAACTAATGTTATATATCAATTTTATCTCAACTAAAAAAAAACACAAAAAAGAAAGAAAATTGGGGTTTCCATTAAAAAAAGGGAGAGCAGCGCAGGAGGCAGAGGCTGGAGAGGCTAATGAGCAGCCTGCAGCGCTGGAAGCTGCCCAAATCTGCTTTATGACTTATCACTGTAAGCGTGTGAATTACATACGCATCTTTCTATAGTTATCTTTTTTAAAAATATAATTTAATTTTTAAAATTTTTGGTTGGGTTGGGTCTTCGTTGCTGCATGCGGGCTTTTTTTCTCTAACTGCGGTGAGCAGGAGCTACTCTTCATTGCAGTGTATAGGCTTCTCTCTGTGGTGGTTTCTTTTGCTGCAGAGCACGGGCTCTAGGCAACGTTGGCTTCAGTAGTTGTGGCGCACCTTAGCTGCTCCGCGGCATGTGGGATCTTCCGGGCCCAGGGATGGAACCTGTGTCCCCTGCATTGGCAGGCAGATTCTTAACCACTGCACCACCAGGGAAGTCCCTATATTTTTTATTCTAATTCATTAAAACATCACGGAAAGATTAAAAAAAAAGCAACTCAGTAAGATCTTAGACCACCAGAGGCATCGTTACGAACATTCATTATCATTGTATAGTAAGAAAAAGTTTCTAATTATTTGCACTGTGCTTTTTAATTCTGCATCAATGAGAATTTATAATAATATGGTTGGTACCTGTTCTGAAAGCCGAAGATTCATTCTTTTCACATACTTCTACTGCCTGGATAGTCTTTTGGAGAATGCTGACCTGAAGAATGAAAAAAAAAAAGGTACAGAAATAGCCATCCTATAAATGCAATATTTCACTTTTTAGCTTTAGTTCTGCAGATTAAACACTATTCATAAATTAAATTGGTCAATATTGATACAATTATATGAAGATGTCATGCATATGAGAGGACAAAGTGGACAAAGTAACAAACTGGATAAAATCCCATGTTTTGAATATAAACTGGATAAAACGAGGGTTGGTGATATAAATGAAAAAATAAAACTTCAGGGTTATTTAGCAATATCTGCCCCTCATCGAAAAAAAAAAAGGCAGTCTCTGACAAGGTCCTTCAGGAAAGTAACAGAAGCACAGAAGTATGCATACACAGATATGTATGAAAATGCTCACTGAAGAACTGTTTATAGAAGTGAAAAAATGGAAATCTCAAAGACATACATAAATACTTCTATACGAATGGAAAAAGAGCTTTATCTCTGGGGAGACTGCCACTTCTATACCAGATTCCTGAAATCAGTGTGTTGTTTTTAACAAAGTCCATGCATATTTTTGTAATCAGTATAAATAAAGATTTAAAAAGAAACTAGCACTGAAATTTGCTCCCACATTAAGTCTGCTCCTGCTGTTCTCTCTAATCTCATCCAAAACATCTCTGAGCTTTAGGTTTCCAAATGGTGAAACAGGGTAAATAATGCTACTTCCAAGGTTTTGGAAAAAAAAGAAAAAAAATCACAAACCTCTTTGTAATTATAGAAAATGCTTTGAAAACTTAGGTAATAAACATCAGACTACAGTAGCTAATTCTCCTCCTAGCTTCTTTGGCAAGTACCAGAATTATTCTGATTATGGACCCCAGCCACGCCTGCCCTGCTATACAAAGGATGACTTACCTTGTTGGGAGGCTCCTTATAAAAATAGGTCACTTCTCCAGTGTCTGTTCCCACAAGAGCCAAGAGATTCTGAATCTTTTTCTTGTCTTCCAGCTCCCTACAATTCTCATAGAGAATAAGCAAACATGTCCAGAGTAAGTAAGGTTTTGTTTAAAGGATCGCCCTTATTGACTCTTTTTTTTTTTTTTTTGCCTGTGCCACTTGCCCTGCAGGATCTTTAGTTCCCCGACAAGGGATCAAACCCATGCTCCCTGCAGTGGAAACGTGGAGTCTTAACCACTGGACCACCAGGGAAGTCCCTCTTTTTTTATTTTGGTCTTTTTTCCCCCTTTCAATTGCTTCTCCATCATTTATTTTTAAAGTAATAATAACTTCAAATTAAAATTAAATAGGGTTAACCATCCTACACTGTTGGTGGGAATGTAAATTGGTGCAGCCACTATGGAGATCAGTATGGAGGTTCCTTAAAAAACTAAAAACAGAATTACCATATGATCCAGCAATCCCACTCCTTTGCAGATATCCAGAAAAGATGAAAACTATCTGATTCGAAAAGACACATGCATCCCAATGTTCACAGCAGCACTATTCACAATAGCCAAGACATGGAAGCAACCTAAGTGTCCATTAACAGATGAATGGATAAAGAAGATGTGGTACCTATATACAATGGAATATTACTCAGCCATAAAAAAGGATTAAATAACACCATTTGCGGCAACATGGATGGAACTAGAGATTATCATACTAAGTGAAGTAAGTCAGACAGAAAGAGGCAAATATCATATAATATCACTTATATGTGCAATCTAAAAAAATTGATACAAATGAACTTATTTACAAAACAGAAATAGACTCATAGACAGAAAACAAATTCATGGTTAGCAAAGGGGAAGGAGGGAGGGATAAATTAGGAGTTTGGGGTTAACAGATACACACCACTATATATAAAATAGACAACCAACAAGGACCTACTATACAGCACAGGGAACTCTACTCAATATTCTGTAATAACCTATATGGGAAAAGAATCCGAAAAATAGATATATATACATGTATAACAGAATACACATATGTATAACTGAATCTCTGTACACCTGAAACATTGTAATTTTATTTTATTTTTATTTTTTGGCAGTGCAGTGGAGCATGTAAGATCTTAGTCCCCTCGACCAGGTATGAAACCCACGGCCTCCGCAGTTGAAGCCCAGATTCTTTAACCACTGGATCGCAGATTCTTAACCACTGGACCAACTGCAGGGGAAGTCCCCACCTGAAACACTGTAAAGCAACTATACTTCAATTTTTAAAAAAGTCAATGGAGAGGAGTCAGCATCTGCAATAGGCTCCAAAAAAATTAACTAACTAAATTAAATTAAATAGAATTTATCTAGACCCTAGCTGTAATTTTTAAAACATCAGGTACTTATATTCAGGAATTCAAACAGAACTGGGCAGGAAATAATTTCCTAGTTGGTTCTAGAAGAGCACTGTGGCAGATGCTAGGGTGCATTGTTCAGATTCTGCTCTTCAGGACTGATCAGTTCACTCCTCCAACTGCCAGCGACGTTCATAGCTGAATCTCTCTCCAGAACTGCCCTCAGTAGAGGGGGACTGCCTTACCCAATTGTATGCCCAAGGGGAGCCTGCAACCAGTGCCTGGCTATTAAGGGGGTACAAAAGCCCAATCCTCTTGCCTCATTTCAGGGTATCTGTGAGGGGCCATCCCAGCTTCAGGGCACCCCATGGCAGTGACTGAGGCCTGTTGTAATTGAATTGCAGTTCAACTTCTGCCCAATCAGACTTTCCTTACTCCCTCATAGGTGGTTTATTCCTGAGAGCACTCCGCAACAAACCTCTTGCAAGCAAATCTCCATGGCAGAGTCTGTTTTCCAGGGAACCCAACCCAAGACAGTTGATACCAGAAATGGACCAAGGAAGCAAAGTTTAAAACGAGATTTCAGAGCCTGTGATATGATGTGTTATAGAACACAGTGTTCTTAGGAGCAAGACAGATGAGTGGTCGACAGGGTACAGCTTAAACAATTAAACAAAATTAAAGACTGGGGAGGGGGGCACGTCCCTGCAGTCCAGTGGTTAGGACTTCACGCTTCCACTGCAGGTGGCATGGGTTCAATCCCTGGTCAGGGAACTAAGATCCCAAATGCTGCACAGCGCGGCCAAAAGAGGAAAAAAAAAATGATGAGGGGAGGCTAGGAGCTGCATTGTATACAAACTCACAATCTCTGACCCATTTTCCACACCTCAGTCAGTTTTAAGACCCAGAGACTATTACCTAAAGGAGAAGCTGGATCTTCCAGGAGGTAAGACCTGGTGATACCACAGCAAGCGTACATGGTAATGATTCCCTCAGCCCTTCCTCCAAGGGCCTATGGCCATTTATTCAAGTAATTGTACCCTGTGGGAAAGGGAATACCCAGACATTTCAAGGATTGCTGGATACAAAGTCTGAGTTGACTCTGACACCTGGTGACATGAACATTATCTAGGGCATATGGGAACCATGGAATAAATAGAATCGTGGTCCAGGTCCAGTTCCACATGGGTCCAGACCCAGTCAATGGTCATTTCCCCCATCTCCAAATGCATAATTGGAATGGACATAATTGGTAGTTGGCAAAACCTCCAAACTGTTTTCTTGGTTTCTGTGTTTAAGCAAGTGGAAGCCTCTGAAACTGCCCCTCCCCATCCCAGCCATGACGGTAAATAAAGACCTATAGGATGCAGGGGTGGAGGTCCCCAACAAATCCCCATTAATTCACAAGTATGACCCATGCAAAACCAGACAGATAACAATGGACTACCACCAAGTAGGTCCAATTCCGGTGACTGTGCCAGATGTAGCAGTATTTTCACTAGAGCAGATTAACTCAGTTTTAGGTACAGAGCATGTGGCTACTGATTAAGCAAATGTATTCCTTTCCACTTGTAAAAGGACCAGAGCAGTTCTCATTCAAGAACAGTATACTTTTACAGGCTTTCCTAGGACCTCATTAATGCTTCTGCTCTCTATCAAATTTGTCCCAAGGGACCTGGATCTGGCCATTCCACAGATTACATCAGTTCACTACTGAGATATCATATTAAATCAGACTGGATAGACAAGAAGTGGCAAGTGTGTTAGAACTTTACATGAGCTCCAAAGGTCGGAGGTAAACCCTACAAAGCACATCAGTGAAGTTTCAGGGGTCCGATCTAGCATGCCAGGACAACTCCTTCAAAATAAAGGACAAATTATTGCATCTCACATGTACCACCACCAAGAAGGAAGTACAATGTAGGAAAAACTCCTCAGTTTGTGGAGACAGCTTTTCCATACATTGGAATACTGCTCTGACCCATAGATCAGGTGACATGGAAGGTGAGCTTTCAGTATGGCCCAGAGTTGAAAGGAATTTCTGCATTAGGTCAAGGTTGAAACTATTAAGGAGATTAAATCAGTAATCAAAAACCTTCCAACAAGGAAAAACCCTGGACCTGATGGCTTCAGTGGTGAATTCAACTGAACACTTAAAGAAGGACTAACACCAATCATTCTCAAACTTTTGCAAAAACTGAAGAAGAGGCCAAAGCAAGAAGAGGCCAAAGCAAGACAAACATTACTGAACTACTACAGACTGATAATCCTTATGAACACTGATATAAAAATCTTCAACAAAATATTAGCAAACCTTTTAATATTCAGCAGCATGTTAAAAGGATTAGACACCATGATTAAGTGGAATTCATTCCTGGAATGCAAGTATGGTTCAACATATGAAAGTCGATCAAAGTAACATACCACATTAACAGAATAAAGAAAACACATGAAAAAAAAAAAAAGAAAGAAAACACATGATCATCATCTGATAGAGAAAATGCATCTGACGACATTCAACACCCTTTTATGACAAAAACATTCGGCAAATTAGGGATGGAAGTAAACAACCTCTGCACAATAAAAGCCACATATGAAAAACCCACAGCTAACACCACACTCAATGGTGAAAGACTGAAAGTTTTCTTCGAACACCAAGAACAAGACAAGGATGCCCATTTTGCAACTTCTATTTAACAAAGTATTGGAAGTTCTAGCCAGAGCAGATAGGCAAGAAAAAGAAAGAGAAGACACCCAAATTGGAAAGCAAGAAATGCAATTATCTTTGTTCACAGATGACATGATCTTATGTGTAGAAAAACCTAAGGGTTCCACAAAAACAAACATAAAAAAACTGTTAGAACTAGTAAGTGAATTTAGCAAAGGACTATAACACAAATTCAACATGCATTGCTATACTCTGGCAATGAACAATCTGAAAAGGAAATTAAGAAAAGAATTTGATGTACAATAGCATCAAAAAGAATAAAATACTCATGAATTAACCAAGGAAGGGAAAGACTTGTATACTGAAAACACTGCTGAAAGAAATTAAAGAAGAAATAAAACAAATGGAAAGACAGTCTGTGTCCCATCGACTGGAAGACGTAACATTAAGATGTCACTATTACCCAGAGCAATCTATAGATTCAGTACAATTCCTGTAAAAATCCTAACGACACTTTTTTACAGAAATAGAAAAATCCAACCCTAAAATTCATATGGAACCTCAGGGGACTCCAAATAGTCAAAACAATCTTGAAAAAGAACAAAGCTGGAGGACTCACACTTCTTGATTCCAAAACTTAGTACAAAACTACAGCAATCAAAACCGTGTAGTACTCCAAAAAGAAAACAGCAACAACAACGAAGAAGGGAATTCTGCGGTGGTCCAGTGGTTAGGACTCTGAGCTTCCACTGCAGGGGGCATGGATTCAATCCCTGGTCGGGGAACTAAGATCCTGCATGCCGCAGGGCACAGCCAAAAAACAAAACAAAACACACACACGCACATGAACAGTGTGGTACTGGCATAATGACAGACAAATAGACCAACAAAATACAACAAAGAGTCCAGAAATAAGTCCTGCATAGATGGTCAAATGATTTCCAACTTTCAATAGGGAAAAGACAGTCTCTTCAATAAATGGTCCTGAGAAAACTAGACAGCCACATGTAAAAGAATGAGGTTGGACCCTCACCTAATACATACCCCAAAATTAACTCAAAATGGATCAAAGATCTAAATATAAGAGCTAAAACTATAAAATTCTTAGAAGAAAACATAGTGATATTAGATTTGGCAATGATTTCTCGGCTATGACACCAAAAACAGAAGCAATAAAAGGAAAAATATACAAATTGGACCATATGAAAATTAAAAACTCCAGTGCATCAAATAACACTATCAAAAGAGTAAACTGGCAACCCTTAGAATGACAGAGAACACTTGTAAATCACTTATCTGACAAGGGATTAATATCCAGAATATATAGAGAATTCCTAAAACTAAATAACAGCAATAAACAGCTTGACTCAAAAATGGGCAAAGGGGACTTCCCTGGTGGTCCAGTGGTTAAGACTTTGCCTTCCAATGCAGGGAGTGCGGGTTCGATCCCTGGTCAGGGAACTAAGATCCCACATGCCTCGTGGCCAAAAAATAAAAAAATAAAAAACATAAAACAAAAGAAAACATAAAACAAAAAATGGGCAAAGGACTGAAATAGACATTTCTCTAAAGAAAATACACAAATGACCAATAAGCACTGGAAAAAATGGTCATATCATCACTAATCATTAGGGCAATGCGAATCAAAATAACAAGGTACTACTTCACATCCACAAAGATGGCTATTACTAAAAAAATAGAAAACCAGTGTTGGCGTGCTTTAGAAAAAATTGGAACCCTTGTGCACTGCTGGTGGGAATGTAAAATGGTGCAGCTACTGTGGAAAACACCATGGTGGTTCCTCAAAAAAATTAAACCTAGAATTAGCATTTGATCCAGCAACTGCATTTTTGCGTAGATATATAAAAGAATTGAAAGCAGGAACTGGAACAGGTATTTGTACACCAATGTCCAGAGCAGTGTTATTTACAATAGCCAGAAACTCGAAACAATTCAAATGTCCATAAACACTTGAATGGATAAACAAAATATTGTATATACGTACATGGAATATCATTCGGCCTTAAAAAGGAATGAAATTCTGATACATACGTTGTACAACATTGATGAACCTTGAAAACATTATGCTAAGGGAAATAAGCCAGACATAAAAGGACAAATACCATATGACTCCAATTATATGAGGCCTAGAATAGTCAACTACATAGAGACAGAAAAGAGAACAGCAGTTACTAGGGGCTAGGGGAGGGGGTGGAGAGTTCGTGTTTAGTGGGGACAGAGTCTCTCTATGGGATAATGAAAACGTTCTGGAGATGGACAATGGTATGGCGGCACAATAATGGGAATGTACTTAATGATACTGAACTATACACTTAAAAATTATTAAAACGGGACTTCCTAGGTGGCGCAGTGGTTAAGAATCCGCCTGCCAATGCAGGGGACAGAAGTTCGAGCCCTGCTCCAGGAAGATTCCACATGCCGTGGAGCAACTAAGCCCGTGCACCACAACTATTGAGCCTGCGCTCTAGAGCCCACAAACCACAACTATTGAGCCCATGTGCCACAACTACTGAAGTTCGCGTGCCTAGAGCCCATTCTCTGCAACAAGAGAAGCCACTGCAGTGAGGAGCCCACACATCGCAATGAAGAGTAGCCCCCACTCGCCGCAACTAGAGAAAGCCCAGCAACGAAGACCCAATGCAGCCAAAAATAAATTAATTAAAATAGAAAAAAAATGATTAAAATGGTAAATTTTAGTTTAAGTACATTTTACCACAATTAAAAAAAAAAAAAAGAAGTGCACCGTAGCGGATACCATGGAACACTTGGATGCCGCCTTCAGGACCAAGGTGCCCATCACCTGGGAGCTGAGTCCTTCTCCAGGAACTGCCTTTGGCTGAAGCGGGCTGCCTCTCCCGAGCTTATACTCCCTCCTTGGTGGCAGCCTCCATGCAATGCCTGACCACTCCCTGTGGGGTTGGCTAAGGCCTCTGTGACCTCGGTGGACTCTCTATCACAGTTCAAATTCTCCCTCAACCCCAATCTGCTCAAAGCTGTTCTTCCTAAGAGCCTTCCTACTAATCATCGTGCATGCAAACCTCCATCTCAGAGCCTGTTCCCTGGGAATACAACCTAAGAGAAGGACCAAAGAGAAATGTATCTTGCTTGGTGTGATTTAGAAATATACCCCGAACACTTTCCTCCTCCCACTTGGTACCTGATTCTCAGTCGGTCGTTTTCCGAGTAGAGGCGTAAGACGTGCTCCCGCTCCTGGAAGAGGCAGACCTGCATGTCACTTAAAGCTTTCTGCAGCTCAGCAATCTCTTCTTCCCTCTGCTGCAAATCCCATTCAAGTTTATGCTGAGGGGAAAAAGAGGTAGTTGAAAAGATACTGGGCTTCATAGGAGTATCTCTAGTTGGATGTAGTGGAGTCACTTCATGCAGCAATATTACAAAGTGGGTGGTTTCAGCAATACAGGATCCAAATGACAATGACAGGCTGTGTATATATGAGTTTAAAGCTATAAGGCAAGCGTGACTTTTTTTTTAATAAATTTATTTATTTATTTAATTTATTTATTGGCTGCGTTGGGTTTTCATTGCTGCACACGGGCTTTCTCCAGTTGCTGCGAGCGGGGGCTACTCTTCATTGTGGTGCGCAGGCTCCTCATTGTAGTGGCTTCTCTTGCTGTGGAGCACGGGCCCTAGGTGCATAGGCTTCAATAGTTGCGGCACACAGACTCAATATTGTGGCTCACCGGCTTAATTGCTCTGTGGCATGTGGAACAGGGCTCCAACTCGTGTCCCCTGCATTGGCAGGCAGATTCTTAACCACTAAGTCACCTAGGAAGTCCAAGCGTGACGTTTTGCATTCGACATCAGAGCTCTCATATTTCCTTTTACAGACAATAGAACCCAGGATGCCACATGATCCACCTGCTCTAGTCACACTTTTTTTTAAATGTTTTCTATATAATAAGCATTGTTATGAAATTCTGGCAAAGAAAGATGAAAAGGTATGATTCCTGCCTACAGAGCTGGAGACAGACATGCCAACAATTAAAATGAAAGAATTATTGAATGGAGGAGCACACGTGGTAAATGGTAGAGGGGAAAGGTATGGAAGGAGAAGAATCTCTGGAGCCTGTTGGGGAAATCAGACTCCACCACCAGAAAGCTGAAGCCTGAAAGGAAGACCGTTAGAGACAAGCAGAGGGCGGCGCTCTCGTGAAAGAGTGCGGTAAACACAGAACCAGCAAAGAGCCAGAAATATTTGGATGACCACAAGGACCTCAGCATCACTGGAGTGGAAAGTGAGAGGTGGAGAGAGCAGTGTGACGCTGGAGGCTGGAACCCTGGAAGATGCTCAGGTGAGATGAAACAGGGGTTTGAATAGTGTGGCAGCAATGGTGATGAGGTGGCTGGAAGGGACTGAGCAACATTCAGGAAGCAGAATCAATGGGTCTTAGCAAATGACTGAATGGAGGGCTGGGGAGAACTGCAGGCAATGACACAAGTCACGAAGCCACAGAATAAAGAAAAGTTAAGACGCAGGAGTGGAGGGAGGGAAATGGCAGTGGTCTATGCACACACATGGGTAGGGGGAGGGAAAAGGGGTTCCTTCAGATACAGACACACCACCTTGGAGCTCAGGAGGAGAATGAGTCAGTACTAGTTACCTGGACATCATCGTCCCATACGCAGGAGTACAATACACAGAGATAATGAGATCATTTATGGTGGAACTGGGAAGAGCTTTGACATTTAAGACTAAGGAAGCAGAACTGTTAATGGACACTAAGAACTGGTCAGAGAAGCAAGACAGACACTGGGAAGGAAAAATGACTCCAGAATCAAGACAGGAGCAGAGTTATCACCTCACACCAGTCAAAATGACTATCAACAAAAAAATCCACAAACAGTAAATGCCGGAGAGGGTGTGGAGAGAAGGGAACCCTCCTACACTATTGGTGGGAATGTAAATTGTTGCAGTCACTATGCTAAACAGTATGGAAGTTCCTTAAAAAACTAAAAAATGGAGCTACCATATGATCCTGCAATCCCACTCCTGGGCTTATATCCAGAAAAAAACATGGCCCAAGAGGATACATGCACCCCAATGTTCATTGCAGCACTGTTTACAATAGCCAAGACATGGAAGCAACCTAAATGTCCACTGAGGACTTCCCTGGTAGCACAGTGGTTAAGAATCCACCTGACAATGTAGGGAACATGGGTTCGAACCCTGGGCCAGGAAGATCCCACATGCTGCACAGCAACTAAGCCCGTGCACCACAACTACTGAGCCTGTACTCTACAGCCCATGAGCCACAACTACTGAGCCCACATGCTGCAACTACTGAAGACCACACACCTAGAGCCCATGCTCTGCGCCAAGAGAAGCCACCACAGTAAGAAGCCCAAGCACGGAAACAAAGAGTAGCCTCTGCTCGCCACAACTAGAGAAAGCCCACACGCAGCAATGAAGAGCCAATGCAGCCAAAAATTAAAAAATAAATAAAATAAAAATAAAAATGTCTGTTGATAGAGGAATGTGATAAAGATGTGATACACACACACACACACACACACACACACACACACACACACACAATGGAATATTACTCAGCCATTAAAAAGAATGAAATAATGCCATTTGCAGTAACATGGAATGACCTAGAGATTATCACACTGAGTGAAGTAAGACAGAGAAAGAGAAATATCGTATGATATCACTGGCTCCTCCTCACCTGCCCTTCGCAGGCTTCTCTGTACAGCTCTAGCTTCTTCAACAGGTCCTCGTTTTCTGCCTCACACTCAGACATCTTCTTCTGATAATATTCCAGAAGCTCCTGAGAAGGGCAAAGGACGGCCAGACGATCCTCCACCGATGGTAAGGGAGTTGACTGCACAGAATCAGAGAAAGACACCCCCTTCCACCTGGTGGGGCCACTGAAGCCACTGGCAGCCTCATGCTTGGGGACAGATGTCAGCCTGTGTGAGATTAGAAAGGACACATTCATTAAACTGTCTGAATGTTTATGAGATGTTACAATTTCTTATATTAAAAATAAGGTTTATATCCTTAAAATGCTTATAATTCAAGGTTTCACAAACCTTGAAAGTTTGATGTTACGGGTTCATGGATAACCTTATGAACTGCTTTCCAGGTATTAAAGGTTTAAAGCTGGATTCAAAATACAAGTTAGGGAGTAAAAAAAGATCATTAAAAAATAAAAAAGGTGGACTTCCCTGATGGCTCAGTTAAGAATCCACCCGCCAATGCAGGGGACATGGGTTCCATTCCCAGGCCAGGAAGATCCCACATTCCTCGGAGCAACTAAGCCCATGCACCACAACTATTGAGCCTACGTTCTAGAGCCTATGAACCACAACTACTATGACTGTGCGCCTAGAGCCCATACTCCATAACAAGAGAAGCCACGGCACTGAGATGCCCGCACACCTCAACGAAGAGCAGCCCCTGCTCACAGCAACTAAAGAAAGCCTGCATGCAGCAACAAAGACCCAACGCAGCCTAAATAAATAAATAAATAAATAAATAAATAAATAAAACAAACTAAAACAAAAAAGGAGTATCAATTAAGTAAGACCAGATAGTGATAGTCAGAAAATTTGATAAGACATACAGCAATAGGAACACTTATATGCTATTGATGGAATGTAATCTGGTGAAACTACCGACAGTTAACTGGCAGCATCTAGTAAAACTGCAATTTCTCTTGTCCGCACATACACGGTGACATACACAAAAATGTTCATAGTAACATTATTTGCGATAACAAAAACAAACAGTAAAGCTTCCAATGTCTGTTCGATAGGATAATGGATAAACTATGGTATATTCATACAATGGAATATTCTCAAAGTTACAGAAACTATGAATTAGAGATACAAGTATGAACATGAATGAATCAGCCAAACAATATTAAATGAAAAATGTATGCATATGCATATACTGAAGATATTACCATTTATTTAAGATTAGAACTTGCATAATGAAACAGTTTATTTTTAGGGATAGATATATAACTGGAAAAATTATTAAGGAAGAGCATGATAAAGATTCAGGATTAGAAAACAGAGCCTACTCAGTAACCACGCAACCAATCAGACCCTACTCTCTAGCATCAGAGACTTGAATTACACAGACCAAGACCAGCCAAGTCAAAGGCTGATCAAAGGCTGGAGCTGAGAGTTTTTCTGTTTGCTTTTAGCAAACAGAGTCTTCAGCTGAAAACAATGAAAGGTAGAAAACAAATAATGCAGAAGTGGCGAAAGCCTCATGTGGGAATTAAACCACTTTGGCTAACTGCTCGCAATTTACAACAAAATAGATGGCAGAGTAGAGAAACTTTATACCAGAAGCCCAGAGCTGTAGTCAATGAAGGTTATAGGTAGCACTTTTAATAAGTGAGCACATATAGGAAAGATATTAAAATTCACTTTCAGCTAGCATGAAGAACAAATATTTTCTCAATCATTAAAAGCTCATGAAAGAAATATTACTGTACTTAGTTTCATGTGAAGAAAAGGTGTTGCCTTATAACTGTGGGAAATAGCTTAAGAGATAAACTAAGAGGAATTTCTGAGATTCTCCATATGAGAGTGTGGACAAGGGTGAGGATGCGGCGTCATGCAGGCTGACGGGGAGCCAGAGTCCGAGTACCCTGTGCTCATCTGTTGGTTGCTTCCTCTACAATGCAGGGCCCACTGGCACCGTACTAGGCCCACTCAAACTGCCTGAATCCTTGTATTCACATTTGCTATGTCCTAGTTTTTAATCTAAATTTCACGTAATAAAAATAGAGAGGGACTTCTCTGGTGGCGGAGTGGGTAGGAATCTGCCTGCCAATGCAGGGGACGCAGGTTTGAGCCCTGGTCCGGGAAGATCCCACATGCCGCAGGACAACTAAGCTGGTGTGCCACAACTAGTGAAGCCCGCATACCTACAGCCCATGCTCCGCAACAAGAGAAGCCACTGCAATGAGAAGCCCTCGCACCGCAATGAAGAGTAGCCCCCACTCATCGCAACTAGAGAAAGCCTGCACGCAGCAATGAAGACCCAATGCAGCCAATAAATAAATAAATAAATATTAAAAAAAAAAATAGAGAAATGAGGTCTAACATAGTTCAAATCCAAAACATTTCTAGTTCCTAAGCCAACGTGCACTAAGGTGACAGAAGCCTGGGTTCTTTATTTCAACAACTCAAGAAAATAAGCAAATGTCTTACTTTCTGCAGACAGGGGATTGCGTCGGGGTAAAGTTCATGCTGTCCTTTCCCACCTGTCAAATACACAAAAATTCAGAAAGAGGGGTCAGGAACAGAAAAAAAGTATAGGACGTACAAACTGGCCCCTCCCACCGTCATCAGATGTGCTTCTGACAGCATCAGAATGTGACATTTTAGAATGTAGTATTCTTTAAAGTAGTTCCAAATCCTGAAATTCTATTAAGGCATTCTTCCTCATTATTATTTTCAAATAAAATCAGAATGGCATTTAATATTTCAATGGACAAACACACAAAAGAAAAGCCTGCAACAAATTTACATGAAAACAAATTTACAATCCTTTTGCTAAAATTATAGAAGGAGATGCAGAGAGTTTCTAACAACCAAGAGAAATTAAGTGGAAATTAAGGTAGAGGTCCCATTATGCTAAATTTAAGATAAATACAAAGCCATTGATATTATCTTTATTTGGTGTACTGTGTCTATTGCTTTCCATCCTCCTCCATTCAACAAGTCACTCCTGTATTTGTGTGCCTGACAGTGTTAACCTCCCTTTTAAAATACTGCTTTGTGGTTGAGGGTATGGGCTCTGAAATCAAACAGACTTAGGTTTGAGTCAAAGTTCTGTTCCCTATTAGCTGTGTGACCTCAGGCAAGTTCTTACTTAACTTTTCTAAGCTTCAGTTACTTACTAGAAAATGGGGATACTAACAGCATTAGGTCATAGGTTGGTGTAAAGATTAAATTAATAAAAGGGCTAAGCACATGTCCACAACATTTAGGCATTCAATAAATGCAGATGATTACTGTTTTCAGTAATTTTGCTCCCTTGATTCAAAAGGTTCTGTCTTCAGGGACCTCCTTGGTGGTCCAATGGTTAAGACTATGAGCTCCCAACGCAGGGGCCCAGGTTCAATCCCTGGTCGGGGAACCAGATCCCGCATGCCACAACTAAGATCCAGCACAGCCAAATAAATAAATATTAAAAAAAAAAAATCTGTCTTCAACTTTCTTTACTACTTCCTCTATCCATTTCTTCGGGGACATCATTATGCCTACTGCTTTTATGATCACCTCTATCATCTAAAACACTGCCTGGCAAAGAGTAGCTAACAAGTATTTGTTCAATGAATAAAGGATATCCCTTTCCATCTCCTGACTTGAATTTCCAATTCCGTAACACTTTCATCTATATGTCCCATTGGAGTTGGAAATGTTTAACTTAAAAAAAAATCCTAGACTGAAGCAGCTCACTCCTGGGTCATGAACCCAGAGATGTGGGCAAAATTAACCAATAAAACTCCTTAGTTAAAAAACAAACAAAAAAAGACAACAACTTCAAGTCACATATTTTTTAGCACCCCAAAGCTAACACTTCCCAAACCAAATACACCATCTTTGTCATCCAACACATATTCCTTCTTACCTATTTTAGTTACTAATTTAGCATCTTTCAAGCAACCTGGACTTGACATTTTAATTTCATCATCACTCCTTCCCTTGATCCTCTCACCCAACCATATGAAAACCCTGTATATTCTGACAATGACCATGTTAATTCAGGATCGCCACATCTTCTTACCCACCCTATTACAATGACTTAACTGTTCTACCACCCCACCCCTTCCCTGGACCACCTTCTAAAAAGTCGTAAGATTCATCCCTGGCTCCTCACAGTCTAATGCACTCAATCAAACTCTGCCTAAACCTCACGGCTTTTTAAATTTAAGGACCAAACCTACCTTTCCTGTCTTATTTCCCTCCACTCCCCTAAAGTACCCTGCATTTCCAGATAACTCTGCCTCCAGGCCTTTGTTCATGAGCCTTCCTCCAGCTGGGCCATAGTTCCCTCCACTCTCATAACTTCACTTAATGAAATCCCATCTGCACACGAAAACTCAAATACTACCTCCTCCATCTCTTCCCCGGGCCTCTCCATCTAAAACGAACTAACTGCAGAACAAGAGCATTTGTAATTCTCTAAAAGTGAACACAGTAGAGTTCTTTGTGGCTACCACTTCTCCCACGATGGTGTATGTTCCCTGCTGATGGGAATATTGTTCTATCTCCCGAAAGAACGATGCTCTTGTTTATAGACAAGTCACTGGGTCTCAGCCAGCTTCTATCCATCCCTGCGATACCCCTTGTTTGGGTATATATATTTACAGCTTGTCTGCTCACAATCAACGTCTGTTTAGCACTTGGACATTTATTATTTTCTTTATCCCACAACTCTGTGAAGTAATTTCTATTACTCCTCAACCTCACAAGTGAGGAAAGTCAGGCTGAGACCGACGGAGGGGGTGAGAGAATTCCAGGGGCCCACATTCCGTACTCCTTTCTCTATCTCGCCCCGTCTTGACCCCCCGTGACCACAGCCCCCCACCCTACAGCGCCCCCCCCACCCCCCCGCAGATGCTAACTGTCCCCACCGCCCTCGGCTCACACCTCTTCCCTTCGCACTCCTCCCGCAGTTACTTCCCCCCACCCCGCCTTTCCCTGACCCCCTCCCGGAACCCGGAACTCTACTCACGCCGCCCAGAGCCGCGGACGCCGAGAGCCCAACCGAAATACAAGTCAAACCCGGGACATCGCGGCGCCACGGAACGCGCACGAACCCGTCCAATCGCCCACAGGTTTACATAGCCCTTTGGATTGTGCACCAATAGAAAAGCTATTCACAGATAGGCCCGCCCCCTTCCCGCCCTCCCTCGCTTGCCTTGCCCCGCAGAGGTCGCCGGGAAATGCAGTTTTACTTCTGCACACAGTTCTCTGGGCGGAGGAAGTGGCAGGGCTGCCACCCAGCGCATCCCACCACCGGTGATGTGATGTTTGGGGACCCAGGCCCTAGTTCCGGCGCAGTTTAGGGCTCCCAGTTTAGGCTTTCTCAACTACTTTGGTTTCACGAAAGATGATGCAGAAATGCAGTGCATAATCACAGGATTATTATGAGCTGGTAATGTTTATCTCAAGGAGGTGAAGTCTAAGAAGATAGTTTCTCCTTCAATGACCTGGTGGCCTAGAGCCGAGACAGGACCTGAGGACCAGTTTCTACAGTCAGAGGATTGTGTATATAAATACTATTTTTATCAGGTAGCAGACACTACCTCCTTTTCCTGAGAGGTGTGAGAAACTGTCTTTGATCGTATTAGTTCAAAAGCCAATTATGGTCTCATCTTTGCAGAAGAGTGGGGTGTAGGAGGAAAGGCACTTTAGTCTCAGAGCTGCAGCTACTGAGAGAGGCTGGGACATGGAACCTGGGACCGTTTACTGCAGTGCTTGCACCTGGACAAACAAATCCTTGAGCAACAGAATACAAAGAAACTATAAGGGACTAAAAATAACTTTATGCAAGTGCCGTTGGCGCAAATCATGAACAATAAGATAAAAAAAGGCCAAAACCCAGCTTCCACTTCTGAGGTGCTGGGAGTGAAAGCAGGGTTCTGTGCATGATCCCTGCACACAGCACCATGAGGTGGGGAGGTAGACCATCTAAGCCACCCCCTCTGGCCGACACCTGTTACTTTTTTTCACTCCCTCCTGCTGCAGAATGAATCCCAAGGAAACCTTGCCTGAATTCCTTGTCTGGCCTCTCATCAATTTCTATTGATTAAAAAGTCCAAGGACCCTGGTTGGTATCACTACTTCTACAGAAAAGCTGGGACTCTTCACTAGTCTGAGACCTAAGCGAGTCTAAAAGGAACTTGTCATCTTCTAAATCTGCTTTTTTCCCCTTTTGTGATCTTCTCTGTTAGTTACATCAAGATTTTCCCAGACACCTTGGCTTAGTGTTTTTGTCTCTTTTGGCATCTGCATTTTTTTTAAACCAAATCATGGTGATCTGATCTTCCCACTGTTTCTCAAATTTATATCTTACTATTCATTTCCACTCTGTCTCATTACATTTAACTTGGACTACTTCAATATGTTTCTTTTTTTAATTAATTAGTGGCTGTGTTGGGGCTTTGTTGCTGTGTGTGGACCTTTGTTGCTGTGAGTGGGCTTTCTCTAGTTGTGGCGAGCGGGGGCTACTCTTCACTGCAGTGCTCGGAGTTCCTTATTGCGTTAGCTTCTCTTGTTTCAGAGCATGGGCTCTAGGTGTGCAGGCTTCAGTAGTTGTGGCACACAGCCTTAGTTGCTTTGCAGCACATGGGATCATCCCGAGCCAGGGATGGAACCTGTGTCCCCTGCATTGGCAGGTGGATTCTTAACCACTGTATCACCAGGGAAATACCAAATAGGTTTCTAACTGGCATTTTTGCCTCATTTTTTTTTCATTCTCCAATCCATTCTATAAAAGGTGATTTTTTTTTTTTTTAAAGCACACTCCTGGGTAGGTGATACTGTTACCAGCCTGGGTTCTTGGACTCTTTAGTCAATAGAAATTGATAAGAGGCCAGAAGAGAAATTCAGGCATGGCTTTATTGGGGCTTATGCTGTAGCAGGAAAGAGTGAAAACAAGACAAGTGACAGATGTCTTCCCTCACTCCCCTAAGGGGGAGTTGAGATGGTCCCTTAAATGGAGTGAGGGTGGGGGCGGATTGGTGGGTTGGGCCAGAAGGGTAGCTTAGGTGGTCTGCCCACATCCTTGGTGGTGCTGTACGCAGGGATCATGACAGTTGGGTTTTGGCACTTTTGTGTCTTATTGCTCATAATTTGCCCCAACTGCACATGCAGGCAGTTATTTTTAGTTCCTTATAGTTTCTTTGTATTCTATTGCTGGAGGAAGAGATGTTTGTCCAGCTGCAAGCACTGCAGTAAAGGGTCTCAGGTCCCAGGTCCCAGCCTGTCTCAATACTCCTGCTCATAACTTCTGGTGACTCCCCACAGAGTAGAGAATGAAATCCAAATAGTAATATGGCATTCAAACATTGCCACAATCTGACCCCACTTATCTCTATTATAATAAATAACTAGTTATTTCCTGAATGTAGCACATACTGTCCAGCTTTGGCTCACACTCTTCTATCTGGATTCACCCTTTCCACGAATCTTCATAAATTTCTACCAAGGCCAATGCAAATACCATCTCCCTAATTGGAAGTAATTCCCTCCTTTGATATTCATGGAGCAAGCTGTCATTATATATTTTACAGCATAGCTTCTATTCAGATGTCATCAATCTTGAGCCCTTCTCTGACTGCCCTATCCTCCCTTAACACCCTCCACACCCTCCCATCTCTACTTTTTTAAAGACCTCATCACCACCTATAATATAATATATTTGAAACTGCTTATAATTTTGTTGCCCCTCATGCCTAGTATGTAAGCTCTATGAGGGGACATACTTTGTCTTCTTCTTGTTGTTGTTCATTGCCCATATATCCAGCATTTCGAAGATTGCCTGGCACCTAGCTAAATTCATCGATAATGTTGTGTCTCGCCTTACAGCAGTCCTTTATCTGCTCAGTGGGAAAGGATAGGTGATTAGGAACCCATTAAAGGACATATACATGTAAATCATAGTCAAGTAAATAATACTAATATCTTGGCTAAAGCATAAGCTGTGGACACTTTGATGGAAAGTAGACATAGACTAAATATGAGTAAATATGTATGATTAGAAAGTAGTTGTTGATACTTTAAGGGAGAACAATAAAAAGTGATAATTTACAAGTAGTTTCTGTAGACCTCTATTTAGCTACAAATATTTTCATTGATTGTCTTGAAGAAAAGATAAAATAAAACTATTAATTACACGTGAAGAATATGTCAAGGCTTAATTTTTTTCAAACATTGTGGAATTTTAAGACAATGGTGAAGCCAATAGTAAGTTCAATTAGTCCAGGATAGTATTTCAGGAGAAGAAAGAGAAGATACATATAGAGGATTTTTGTTAATACATTTATATCAGAGTTTCTGACCTAGTGACTAACATACCTTTCATTTAAACATTAGGATACATAAAAGAAAGTTATAAAGGAAGGGATTAATACAATAATGCACAGCAGCATTTCATAAGAACTTGGAGATCACTTAAGTGTCAGGCCTACATCATATTCAATGCCTCTGGCAGGAAAGTGAAGATTTCTTTAATGCAATATTTCAAATGATGATTATATTTGACCCTTGAACAACACAGGTTTGAATTACATGGGTCCAGATTTTTCTCAACAGTAGATACTAAAGTAGTACACAATCCCATGTTGGTTGAACTCGTGGATGGGGAATTGTGGATATGGAGAAACCACAGATACTGAGGAACCATGGACACAGCAGGCTGGAAATCATGGTGGATTTTCAATTGCATGGAGGGTTGGTGCCCTTCATCTCTGAGTTGTTCAAGGGTCAATTTATTTCCTTATTAACGTCATGATAAAGGAAGATAGAATATTTTAAGCCATAGGTTTTTAAGCTTCATAGTATGTAAAATTGAATCTCTCCTTTTTTTTTTGGCTGCGGGGCATGCAGGATCTTAGTTCCCCCACCACAGTTCAAACCCATGCCTCCTCCTGCAGGGGAAGCTTGGAGTCTTAACCATTGGACCACCAGGAAAGTCCCTCTCTATCCTATACTGATTTGTCCCCTATGAAGTACTGGAGTCTGTCTTCCCAAACCCCACTTAAAAATGTGTCGAGTATATCGTATGTGTATTCCTATTAATTGCCTCTGTTGACTTTTACTTTCTCTACCTTGTAGTACAAATAACAATTTTTGTCTCGTTTCTAAATACTAAGTCTGGGGACTTCCCTGATGGTGCAGTGCTTAAGAATCTGCCTGCCAGTTCAGGGGAAACGGGTTCAATCCCTGGTCTGGGAAGATCCCACATGCCAAGGAGCAACTAAGCCCGTGCGCCACAACTACTGAGCCTGCGCTCTAGAGCCCGCGAGCCACAACTACTGAAGTCTATGCACCTAGAGCCCATGCTCTGCAACAAGAGAAGCCACCGCAATGAGAAGTCTGCGCACCGCAACGAAGAATAGCCCCCCACTTGCCGCAACTAGAGAAGACTGCGTGCAGCAATGAAGATTGAAAGCAGCCAATAATAAATAAATAAATACATAAATTTATTTAAAAAAGTGTTTTTTCTAACTCTCTCTCTATATATGCCTTCTGCAAACCCCCTTCTGACACACATTAAGAAGCCCTAAAGTGTTCAAATGTAGCATTGGGTGGGAACTAAATAGAAGTGTTTATTGAGTTGAATTACTGAATATAATTGAATTCAATCACAGACTACCAGATACAGAATAAACTGTCATTATTTTGGCCTAAATGAATTTAAAGATTTGTTAATTATACTCGATTTCTTGTAATGTTAAATTATGTCAGAGATCCCATTTTATTGCATTTTAGAAGCACCTAGTGATATACACACTGTAAAAGCTTAAATGTTTAAATATTTAAGAAGCAAAGATCTGTTGCTGAGACCGTTGCTCTAATGGGTTATTTTCTTTTCCCTTTTTAAAGCAGGTCTCTTCCAGCCCTTTCTCCTTTATTATGTTAATTCAAACTACAGGATAAACCACCAGTTTTCAAAGTGTGGTCTACAGATTCTTGTTTGTCCCTAGACCTCTCTTGGTCCCTGAGATATTTCCTGAAGGTCTTGAGGTCAAAAGTATTTTCATACTAATATTAAGACGCTATTTTCCTTTTTCACTGATGGCATTTGCCCCAGTGGTGCAAAAGCAATGATGGGTGAAGCTGCTGGTCCCTTGGCACACAACACCATGGTAACACCACACTGTAGTAGTACTTATTGTCTTCATTACATGCATTCACGGTTAAAGAAAAAAAGTCAGTTTTACCTACGAATGCCTGTGATGAAGCAGTAAAAATGATTCATTTTAGTAAACCTTGTCTCTTGAATACTTGTCTTTTTTTTTTAAACAGTCTGTGTGATAAAGTGGGAAATACACACAAAGCGCTGCTGCTGCACATAGAGCAGGAGGGTTTTCTCAAAGGAAAGCATTTATGAGCTAAAACTAGCCACTTTTGTTCATGGAGTATCAGAAGGCCTAAAAGACAAACTATAGTTATTCAGATCTACGTGTTTGACAGACATTTTCTTGAAGATGAACAATGTGAGCCCATCTCTTCAATGGAAACAATGGACGGTACTTGTTGATAAAGAAAATCTGAGCTTTCAAGTGAAAATTATAATTTTGGAAAAATTTTGTCACTATGAATTTGACAGCTCTCCAATTCTCTGAGAAGATCAATGGTGATGTTTTTGTGATTTTTAAAATTAATATATATGGGACTTGCCTGGCAGTCCAGTGGTTAAGACTCCACGCTTCCACTGCAGGGGACAAGGATTCGATCCCTGGTTGGGGAACTAGGATGGTACATGCTGCATGGTGCAGCCAAAAATGAAATGAAATGAAATGAAATAAAATAAAACCTCTTAAAAATAAAAAAATGAATATATAATAATATGCATTAACATTTGGACGACCTGTATAACCCAGTGAACCAATATTTTTCAAATGATCAATGTTACAAAATCATGACTGGGTAAAAAATTCATTCAAGGACAAATGTTGCCTACCATTTTAATGTAACAGAGTAAAAAAAGTTCATCGATAAAATTTCAGATTCCACATTGCTAGCCTTTAAGAAATTACAATGATCTGAAAAGAATGAAATTTTAAAAAATACTTCTCCCTTTATTTATATGTGCGTGATGCTGAAGTATCTTCATATATTTTAACCCAAACAACATATCACAACAGACATGAGACAGAAACAGATATGTGAATCCAGCTTGCCCCCGCGAAGCAAAATCTTAAAAAAATAAAAAAATAAAAAAAGTAAACCAATGCTACTTTTCTAACTAAATTTCTTTTGGCAAATATTGTTACTACTCATGAGATATATTTATGTTAACATGTGTGATGATTCATTTTAATGTGTTAACTTGGAGGGGTTTTTTTGGGGGGGAAATGAGATTAACATCTAATCAATGAATTTTGAGTAAAGCAAATTGCCCTCCATAATGTGGGTGGGCCTCATCCAATCAGTTGAAGGCTTGAATGGAACAAAAAGCCAGCCTTCTCAATGAAGATGGAATTCGCCTTCAGATTGCCTTCAAACTTCATCTGATATATGAAGAATGAGTAGGAATTCAGCCGTAAAGCGGATATAGGAAACTGGGGGGGTGGAGAAAGATTACCCATGAAGGCTCAGAGGTGAGAAAGCATGGTTCATTAAAGCCCCCACAAAAATTTCTGTGTACTACATAGAGAAGTATGAGAGGAAGCTTGCGGGTAAGACGGCAAATAATAAAGAAGGAGTTTGGAGTTGTTGAGTTTGGAGATGAATTCTGCACTTCAGACAAAGCGATCTGACAACTGAATGGGGAAGGATTTGACAGGGGGGCAAAAGCTGAGCTGTTATCATAGTCCAGGTGAGCCAGAACTTAAATTAGGATCATGATAATTTGGATGGAGAGACATGGGTGCGTTTAAGATTTTTAGATGATGGAATCTCCAGACTTGACACTGGAACGTATGACAGAGCAGGAGTTAAGGACTATGTCTAGATTTCTGGATCAGGCTTCTGAGAAGATGGATGAAGTCATCCATGGAAACTGGAAACACAGAAAAAACAGTGGGGAACTACAAGTTCCAGGTAGTTTGAGTTTACCAAGGCGGAGTTGTCCAGTAGGTAGCTAGATGTACTGGCTTGTAACTCAGGAGAGGAGTCCAGGTTGCAAGTACAGATTCGGGTGTCATCAGCAGTAGCTGGCAATTTAGGTCCTGGGGGAAGCTGAGACTGCACAGGGAGCATGAGAACAAGCTCTGGGAAGTGAGTTTTCCTTCCAATAGATACTTAGTACAAGAACTACGGTTTCACAGTTTCTTCTTTAGTCCTTTCTGCGTCATTCTCCGCAACTTGGAGGAAGTGGGGATGGACTCCGGCATAGAGATGTTTGACCAGCAGGGCCAGAACAGTTGCCGTAGCTGTTACAGCAAACTGAGAAAGGCTTACGGCGCATTTGCTGCCAGAGGAGAGCGACTGTTATTGAAATGATTTGGGGGTTGTCAAAGGTTGGAAAAGCAAGGGCAACAGCCCTTGCTTCCCTGTGGACGAAAATCAATTCCTGGATGGTAGCGAAGGCCGGCTCGCGGGGAGATTCGGGGGATGGGCCGGACCCGAACTTGTTGCTATAGAGATGGGGCGGATTACAGTGGCCGAGATTATTCCAAAGGGACACTAACAGCGAAAGGACTGAAAAAACAGAGAGATGCTAGAAACGGTAGTTATTTGGGAACAGACAGTCAGGTTGAAACAGGCATCCCGGCGAGATCAGGGAGGCTGAAACAGGTAGCCCGGCGAGGTCAGGTTGCTTGTGTTCGGGTCCATTTGTACACAAAAGGGGACTAGCCTCCACTCGCCGGAAGCAGAACCTCTGCCCCCAGCGCATTACGCATCCTCCGCGCCGGAAGAGCGCCCAGCTCAGCTCGGCCCGGCTGTTCCCCCCGCATCGCCCAGTAGGAGGGGCCCCGGGGCCGCCGGGCTGTGCCACCGGATGCCGTCGGCAGCGCGGAACTTCGGCGCACAAGGAGCCAAAGAGCGAGCCGCGTTGCCGAGGGGCGGGGGAGGAAGATCGCGCGACGGGGCGTCGCGTCGCTGCGGAGGGATCCTGTTTCTGGTGGCGGAGGGATTTGGCAGCACGCTGACTTCCGGCAAGCCCCGACCCGAGAGGAAAAGCCCCGAAGGAAACAATAACAAACGCCGGAGGAAGCGGTTTTGGGGGTGCGTGTGTCGAGCGGGTCTCGCCCGAGAAGATGAGCTTCGGCCCCTGTCAGGGGACGTGAGCGCTATCGGCTGGCCCAGCCAGCCCTTCTCCGCTCGCCCCCGTCGGCCCCCGTGCCGCCATGGCGGGCGTAGGGCCGGGGGGCTACGCGGCGGAGTTCGTGCCGCCCCCGGAGTGCCCGGTCTTTGAGCCCAGCTGGGAGGAGTTCACAGACCCGCTCAGCTTCATCGGCCGTATCCGGCCCCTGGCGGAGAAAACCGGCATCTGCAAAATCCGACCGCCCAAGGTACCGGAGTCCGTTCGGCTTAGCGCGACTTCCCGGTCCGCTGCCCTTTCACGTTCGCTTGCCCTGGTCTCTCGACACCTGGACGCTAAGTTTCCGCTTGTTTCCGCTTTGGTTTCTTTCGGGTCTTATGTAGGCACTCCTGGACGCTAGAGAGTCGTGTCCCTGGGGCCTTTCCGCCTCGAACTTGAGAACCGATACTTTTCTTCCTCCCTTGGGTTTGTGGGCAAGGGTAACAAAGGCTTTTGGCTTTTCGTTGGCCCGTAAGGTGATTGAAGTATTGTGACGCAGCCCTGCACTCGTATAATCCTCCTTACAGGGCGGTAGGAAAAACGGCCGTTCTGTCTGCTGTTTCTTTATTCCAGCCTTGCTGACGCTTCATTTATTAAATATCTGTAGGACTCATCCAGGGCTGAGGTTTCTTAAATGGTCATCTGAGCTCGTTCGAGTTGTCCCTTGGGGTGGTATCACCAAACAAGAACCCCAGGCTGATTATTGCTGCAAAGAAAAAGTCTTCCCGGGGGAGGAGGAGGAGCAGCATTTATTTTAAAAATTTAGAGGTTTAGAAAGAATTTGGCAATAACGGAGGTGGAAGAAAACGTTGAAATCTTATGGATTCAAGAATCTTAATTATTGCAGGTAACTGGGTTTGCCTATTGGTTAGTTACGGTCCTCCGTCTTTACGGTGAGGAAAGCTTGATAGTACTCCTTGTTTTGTGGAGATTAATGCCCCAAGAGGTGGAGGATTTGCTCAAGGTCAAAAGGTTTTTCTCTCTATCCGTTAGGTCCAGTGCTTTCCAAAGGACGTTCCTGGTCCACCTGCACCAGGGTCTGCCGGCTGCTTGTCAAAATGCAGATTCCTAGGCCTCACTCCTAGACTAGAATCAGTTTCTGGATATGGAAGTTATAGAATCTACTTTTCTAGCAAGTACTCTCCTGATTTTTAATGCACATTAAAGTTTGTGAACCATGCCTTAGTGCTTCTTAAAGGGATACCTTTAAGTTTTGCTTTATGTTTTGTCTACTAGTAATAAAAATAAAAATATTGTCCTTTAACACGCTCTTGCATTTTAAAAAGCTTCTGCTCTCACCACACACTACCACAGAAGTGTGCAGCATAGTAAATAAAAAGAGCTTAGGTGGGAGGGAGGAAGAGGAGCAGCTAATGCTGCATTTTTTGAAGCCCTAACAAGTAAATAAGGTCTCATTTTATAGATGAGGCAAGTCTGGATAAGTTAAATAACTAATCAGATGTGTGATCTTTGGCAGTGGCAAAGTAGATTTTGAATCTAGATCAATCTATTCTATTCTAAAACCAGGACAAGCTACTTCCCTTATGCTCAGTGAATTTGATTAAGATTATAGGCTTATCACTTGCAAGCAAAGGATTAACAAATAATTGCTGTGATGAGTGATGGAATGTATTGACATCATCCCCAAACTTCACTTAACTCTTTTATAAAGAATTTATTTTCACTTAACTTTTCTATCAAGATTGCCTAATATTGACAAAACCTTAAGCACTGAGGCTTTTCCTAAACCGTATTTTCATTTACTCCATTGCCTTAATGAATTAGAAAGTCTATCCAAGGTTCCTTTTGGTTTAAAAAAAAATTGTAACTTTTTGTTGCTTAAAAAAAGGTTGAAATAATATACAGTACTTTCTCTTTGTATCACATTATTATTATTGAAAATAAATGTTTGCAAGCAGAATTTAATTTTAATATTGGTGAGTTTCTTTAGTTTGCAGGGTAAGATAAAAATTTTTTACTGCTTTTCACATTTTTAAATAGATTTACTATTATTTAGGCCAAATCAAACTATGATCTCTGGGACTACTTGAAATGTGCTCTCTCATTTCACTTATATCACATCTCCAGTCTGGAAATTGTCCTCGTTCTGTGGGCTTGCTTACTTTTTTTGTTTAATTCTAATTTTTAAAAGAATATTTGGGTGCCTGGAAGTTGGGCTTTGAACAAAACATTTATGCAACACAGATTTTAAAGTGCTGTGTCACATTTCACATGAATGAAGAAACACATTGTCCAGTTACATAAGTACTTTGAAAACATTACCTTTTGGTTTTTAATTTTATTCTTTTTTGTTTCTTTCCAATTCGATTTTCTTTAATTTGATAAACCTGGTTGTTTATTAGGTGCTATGTTAGTGAGATGAGCTTATTGCATTCCACTTGAGTAGTGGGGGAAAACATAATTGTGGGATATAAGTAATGGGACTGAGATTTGAGGAGGAAATAGATAAAATAATTTTAGTTTTAGAACATTAGAGATAAGTAATTGGAGATACATAATACATTACGAAAAACCCGAATGAACTTTTTGGCCAACCCAATAAATTATTTTATCTACAAAATATTATTCTTTTTGTCTCTAATTAAAGAGGACTTGTAAGTTGATCTGTTGTTATCATGATTTGTGGTAACTCACTACTTAAATTAAGGGAATGGAGAGTGCGTTCCTTGCTTATTAACCAGTGAGGTGAAGACTTTTTTTTTCTATTTAGGATTGGCAGCCTCCATTTGCATGTGAAGTAAAAAGCTTCCGTTTTACTCCCCGAGTCCAGCGTCTGAATGAACTTGAGGTGAGTGTTGTTAAATCACCAGTTCTGTCTTCTGATCTATTCCAGGACTTTAGGTAGAGAAGTTTGAGAGGCTCATGTACCAGAGCTCAGAGTTAATGTTAATTGGGACTAAATGGAAGTTTCTGATTTAAAAAACAAATTGTTTATAGTAGTTACTACAGTTTTTTCTGCTTAACTGGGATTATGGGAAATTATCTCTAGCCATGTTTTTCATGGTGGAAATATCCAGTGTTTAGCTTTAGAGACCTGAAATTCTTAAATTCTACTTTCTTCAGTGTTTATTATTCTACTAAATTTTTGTTGTTGTTGTTAATGTTGGAAGGTTTTGTATCCTACAGTCTTCGGAAAATAACTTTAAAAATTCTTCTGTTAAAAAAACCTAGTTTCAAAGGGTTTTTGTTTTGTTTTTTGCTCTAATGGAACTTTTCTGGGACTCATAATCTGATTTATTAAGATCTCTATTTAAATATTGCTAATCTCTCTTAAATTTTAAGTTGAAATCTGTTTAGATAGTTGTTCTTCCTGCTTGCCAGATTTTCAGAAGATTCTTCAGTGTGGTAAAAAACTGTTTCAGAGTACAAAAGAGAAATCTTAGATAGTTAAGGCTTAAAGTGTCATGCTGAGTTTGTTTTTTTTTCCCTTGGTGCTCTTAAAACATTTATTTTTTGAGATTTTTAATACCTTTTTTTTCCTTTAGTCTCACAGTAAGATACTTGATGAAGGATCTTAGCATAAGTGAGGTGGAGAGTTGTGTACCTGAAGTACGCATATTATCTACAGATGAAATGGCAAGCTTAGAATGCTTAGAAACAAAATAATTTGATTTACTAAATTTTCTGATTAGCTTAAAGTTAACTTTTACAAAAAATTGCTTTGGTTGATAATATGAGAACCTTTCACATATATTAATTTTTTTGCCTTAGTAAAGTTTAGTAGAAGTAAATATTTTGCTTCTTTTTATTCACTTCTTTTAAAAGGTTGAATTAAGCAATAATGAAAAGTCTGAATTTCTTTAGAGAAATGAGTACCTTTGTTAAGTAAAACTCATTTATTTTCAACCATAACTTAGTTCCTATTTCTGATTTCTATGTTTTAATGATCTTAGGCAATGACCAGAGTGAGGTTGGACTTCTTGGATCAACTAGCAAAATTTTGGGAGCTTCAGGGATCTACCCTCAAGATCCCTGTGGTGGAGAGAAAAATCCTGGATCTGTATGCTTTGAGCAAGGTGAGGGTTGTACTTGGTTAATAAATTGGAACAGAGGGAATTACCTGGCGGTCCAGTGGTTAGGACTCTGTACTTTCACTGCCAAGGGCGTGGGTTCAATCGCAGGTCGGGGAGCTAAGATCCCACAAGCTGCATGGTGTGACGAAATTAACAGCAACAGCCAAAAAGCATGCATTCCTTTTCTGTAATAAACATGTCCGATTTTTAAGAACTCTTCACTGTTTTGTTTTTTTTAAAGAAAGAAATTGGAACAGAGGCTAGTGAATTTATGAAATTAGGAATTTCAAATATACTTGATGGAAAACAGTGGTTCTGCAAGCATAAGTGGAAATGGAAAGATCTCCAAGTTATTTTTAAAGTCTATTTTATAGCTTTAATGAGATTAAAATTTAATATCTACTCAGATTAGTAGGCTCTGTTTATACAATATGCAAAAGAAATGACACTAGCCTACTAATAATATCTTGTATTGAATGTATAATGTCCTGTATTGAGCTTGTCATCTTTTTTTTACACTTATTAATTGAAAGTTTGGTGTATTAATTTCATGAGGGACATTAGATTCATGTCCCTCAGCATTCTCGTGTGGTACATATCAGTTGTATTAATACCTGTAATTAGTGGTTAACGGAGAGCAGCATTACCCAGTAGGATGAATACTACCTTTGTAACATTAGCTTCCCTGATGCAGAAAAAAACTGACTTGCAACAGAGTTTGTAATGATTACCATGACAACATGGGTTGTTTTTTGTTTTTTTAAATAAATTTATTTATTTATTTATTGGCTGTGTTGGGTCATTGTTGCTGCACACTGGCTTTCTCTAGTTGCTGTGAGTGGGGGCTACTCTTTGTTGTGGTGTGTGGGCTCCTCGTTGCTGTGGCTTCTCTTGTGGAGCACGGGCTCTAGGTGCATGGGCTTCAGTAGTGTGGCACACAGGCTCAATAGTTGTGGCTCACGGGCTTAGTTTCTCCGTGGCATGTGGGATCTTCCTGGAGCAGAGGTCGAACCTGTGTCCCCTGCATTGGCAGGCGGATTCTTAACCACTGCACCACCTAGGAAGCCCAGTGTGTTTTGTTAATACAATAATAAAAGTTGACTGCTCTGATTTGTAAATGAAGATAGCTTGATTATCTGAGGAATTTTGCAAAACAGCTAATTTTTGTGGCCTTTCATATCCTATGATTGATAGGGCATTTTGAAGTAAAAATTCTCACTTTTGGAAGCTTTCACTTTCAAGGAAAAAAAAGTGAGAATAATCATATTTAAATTATTTTTTATGATACATTTAAAATTAATGTCAGGTCAGAATTTGAGAATTTTTCTTTTATATAGCACTAGGCATTCTAGAAAGTAATAGTCTTATGCCAAAATACAGTGCTAGGCTTATTTTATCAGTCAGGTAATGACATTAGTAATTAAAGACTGAAAATCATCTCATGCAGCTGTATTGAAAAACTGTGATACCAAAGGGCAAGTTAAAGTGAATTTGAGGGGTAGGTTTTTGTCTTGTAGGGAACCATAAGGATAAAAAAGTTGTTTTAAGAATTCGCTCTCTTTTTTAAAAATATTTATTTGTTTATTATTTATATTTTATTTCTTTGGCCACACTGCACAGCTTGTGGAATTTTAGTTCCCTGACCAGAGATTGAACCTGGGCCCTCGACAGCGAAGCGCAGAGTCCTAACCACTGGACCACCAGGGAATTCCGAAGAATTCTCTTCTTTGACATTTCTGTTCCGTGAAAACTTACCTACTGACTTTTACTATGTGATGCTATTTAAGGTTCTAAATATGTTTGGTTTGATTTATGTAGCTTAAGCAAAATACAAAAATATTTTCAAAAATTATTTAATTATTAACATCAACAGTGCTGTGGTAATCTTCAGCCAAAACTCATGCCACATACCTTAGTTTTAGTTTTATAAATACTCTAGGAAATTTGCTAGGATAAATATATAAGCAGACAGTCTATTAAATTGAAGCTATTCCTGTATCATTAGTTTTCCAATTAAGAGGTGGGACTTCCCTGGCAGTCCAGTGGTTAAGACTCTGCTTCCACTGCAGGGGTCACAGGTTTGATCCCTGGTTGGGGAACTAAGATTCTGGAAGCCACGTGACATGGCCGGTGGCGGGGTGGGGAGTAAACATTAGGTTACGCTAATGGTAGATTGCATTCTTGGTTTTACAGAGTCACAGCATTTCAAAATTAGGAAGAGACTTTAGAAGTAACTTGATATGAATATCTAGTTGTTGATGATTTTGTGTGACATTTGTCATCTGGACTGTTTAACTCCATCTTGAGAAACCCAATTCCTTTCTGTGCAGAGGGGGATTACGGCTTATAAAGTGTGTCTTGATTAGCAGATATGTTGTGATTAGAGGTTAAGTTTGATTGTCCTCGTCTTTCAGTGCCCATGGACATCTCTTTCCCATAACCTTTGAGAAGCTTATAAATCTGAATTCAAAGCTGAAAGGCAGACATTTTGATTTGTAGTTATTTTGTTTATACTTTATAATACTTTTGTTCAGTAAATGTCATAGTGAGATTGCTGCTTCTCACCACATGAACTTTTTTCTTTACATTGAGGTTTCAGGTAGAGTGGGATGCACACGTCTTAAATGCCCAGCTGGGTGGATCTTTCTGTATGTACACTCGTGTAAGCACCACCCAGATGAAGATACTGAGCGTTTACAGCACTCTCTCAGGCTGCTTCCTCTCCCTCCCAGACAGTACTTCTCCCCAAAGGGGACCACTGTCCTGTTCTCTGTCACTGGGTGAATGGCTCATGAGCAGGATGTTTTACTTGGTAGCAGGAAGCTCAGGCTGAAAACTGCACAAAATACTCAGAGTTCTGATATATTTAGGTTGTTAGGTATGCCTTTGCTTTGAAAAAAACAGATTATTTTTGGCTCACAGTTGATGAGCATCTCTTGAATTTGTGTTATTTTAGACGTGATTTTGACACACTTTGATTCCCACTACTTTTTTTCTTTTTAAGAACTTTTATTGAGAAATAATTGACGTACAATAAACTGCATATATTTAAAGTGTACAGTTTGATATTTTCCCCCTTATTAGTAATGTCTATATGGCAATCCCAATCTCCCAATTCATTCCCCCCCAACCCTCCCTGCTTTCCCCACTTGGTGTCCATATGTTTGTTCTCTACATCTGTGTCTCTATTTCTGCCTTGCAAACCGGTTGATTTGCACCATTTTTCTATAGTCCGCATATATGTGTTAATATACGATATTTGTTTTTCTCTTTCTGACTCACTTCACTCAGCATGACAGTCTCTAGGTCCATCCATGTATCTACAAATTTCCTAATTTCATTCCTTTTTACAGCTGAGTAATATCCCATTGTATATATATGTACCATATCTTTTTTATCCATTCATCTGTTGATGGACATTTAGGTTGCTTCCATGTCCTGGCTGCTGTAAACAGCGCTGCAGTGAACGTTGGAGTGCATGTGTCTTTTTGAATTATGGTGTTCTCTGGGTGTATGCTAGTAGTGGGATTGCTGGGTCATATGGTAACACTGCTTTTAGTTTTACAAGGAACCTCCATACTGTTCTCCATAGTGGCTGTATCAATTTACATTCCCACCAGCAGTGCAAGAACATTCCCTTTTCTCCACACCCTCTCTGGCATTTACTGTTTGTAGATTTTCTGATGATGCCCATTCTAACCAGTGTGAGGTGATATGATACCTCATTGTAGTTTAGATTTGCATTTCTCTAATAATTAGTGATGTTGAGCAGCTTTTCATGTGCCTCTTGGCCATCCGTATGTCTTCTTTGGAGAAATGCCTGTTTAGGTCTTCTGCCTGTTTTTTGATTGGGTTGTTTGTTTTTTGATATTAAGCTGCATGAACTGTTTATATATTTTGGAGATTAATCCTTTGTTGATTCATTTGCAAATATTTTCTCCCATTCTGAGGGTTGTTTTTTCGTCTTGTTTATAGTTTCCTTTGTTGTGCAAAAGGTTTTAAGTTTCATCAGGCCCCACTTGTCTATTTTTGTTTTTATTTCCATTACTCTAGAAGGTGGATCAAAAAAGATCTTGCTGTGATTTATGTCAAAGATTGTTCTTCCTATGTTTTTTTCTCTAGGAGTTTTATAGTGTCTGACTTTACATGTAGGTCTTTAATCCATTTTGAGTTTATTTTTGTGTATGGTGTTAGGGAGTGTTCTAATTTCATTCTTTTACATGTAGCTGTCCAGTTTTCCCAGCACCACTTGTTGAAGAGGCTGTCTTTTCTGTGATTCCCACTACTTTTTAATGGGAAGCAGATTTTCAGTCTCCTGAGTCATTAAATTGTCAATGTGATTGTTTCCTGTTTTGATTAAGTCCCTTTGTCTTTCTCCCTGGTTATTATTTCTGATAGTAAAGTGTTACCCGGAATGTCTATAATTCAGTGGAATTTTAAAATTAACAATAACTGTTTATAATTAGTGCAGCAAGAAACATTTGTTCTAGCCATTTTTAAAAGAAATTTTTGTCAAAGTAATATGTTAAAAAAAAAATAAGGCTTAAAATAAAAACCAGCATTCTCCCTTCTTCATCTCTCTACTCCCATTACCACTCCTTAGAGCTTATCTCTTTCAATGCTTTTAGCTGTTTTTGATTTTGATCTCCATGTTTCCAAATAACATGCTTATTATGCTGTTTCTTCATTTTTAAGTGTTAAATATCATATACGTACTGATTTTCCACTATAAGAGATGGGCAATAGGCATAAAAATTAAATTCTTATGTACTTCAGGTTCCCTATTCCCTTATAGTATAGTTAGGTCAATTTTTTATTAATCAAAAATTATTGCTGTGACTGTGTAAATACAAATTTATTTGTATCTGTGCCTAACAGTGTGCTATGATTATGTTTCCTTGTACCAATTTTTCTTTTCCTTGCAGTTAATAGTCCCCTTGTCTTTTTTTTTATTTTGTAAGTTTTCTTTGTAACTATCAGATTTATTTTCAAATTTTCCAGAAGTATAAATTTCTCAGTACACTTTAACCCATCAGAAGATCAGTCAGTTTCATTTCTTTCTTGGAGCCATTCCTCTGGAGTTCTCTTTCCTGCTCCAATCCAGACTAGTTGTTTTTTTAAGGTCAGCTGTCAGCATAGAACTTCTTTCAGTATTATCATTCTGGGATAATATATTTTTTTAAATAAATAAATAAATATTTATTTATTATTAATTTTATTGGCTGTGTTGGGTCTTCGTTGCTGCACACGGGCTTTCTCTAGTTGCAGCAGGCAGAGGCTACTCTTCGTTGTGGTGCATGGGCTTCTCATTGCAGTGGCCCCTCCTGTTGCAGAGCACGGGCTCTAGGCGTGTGGGCTTCAGTAGTTGCGGCACATGGGCTCAATAGTTATGGCACACGGGCTTAGTTGCTCCGCGGCATGAGGCATCTTCCTGAGGTAGGGCTCGAACCCATGTCCCCTGCATTGGCAGGCGGACTTCCACTCACTGCGCCACCTAGGAAGTCCTGGGATAATATTGAAAGAATTATTTTTCACTATTAAAACTTTCTCCATGTTTTAAGTCTTCCTATTACTTGGTTAACTCCTATTTTGATAAAACATTTCTTCTGCTAGTTTGATGAGCAACAAGGTAAATGGAACGTAAATTTTTTTGCTTGTCTAAAAATGTTCTACTTTTAAACTTCATTGGTAGTTTGGTGGGTTTAGAAGTCTGAACTGCACATCATTTTACTTCATAATTGTATTCTGAAGGCTTTACTCCATAGTCTTATAGCTTCTAGTGTTGCTGTTGAGAATGATGCTGTGTTAATTTTTGTTCCTTTGTATGTGACTTTTCTTGAAGACAGAGTCTAATCTTTATTCCCAGTGCTTTGAGATTTCACAGTGCTACCCACTGGTATTTGTTAATTTTCATTGAATATGTTTATTGCACTTGATAACCTTTCTAATCTGAACTCACATCTTTGAGTTCTAGTAACTTTTCTTGTATTAATTCTTTGACAGTTTCTTCTTCTGGATGTGAGACTGTTAGACTGACCCTTTAGTTTACTTATCTCTTTCTTTCTTAGCTTAGAGTCCCTTCTTTCCAAAGTCTCCTGAGAGTGATCTCCAGTCTTCTGCTGGGGTTGGAGAGGGGTGGCTTTGCTGACTGGGAGAGATTTGATTGCTTTCATACAGGTTTTCAGTCAACACTGTTTTTTTTTTACATTTAATATTAAAGGTACTGCTGCTTCCATTTCTTAAGCCTTTCCAGGTTCTATGTTGTGAATGTTTCTCTTTGGCTTTCTTCTGTTGCAAGTGCTTAGGACTTTTTTGTTTGTTTTTTGTTTTTGCTTGCTAGATTATCATTCCTACATTTGCTTTCCTCTTGGTCTTTTTGTCTTCTTGGGAGTATGCCTTTTTGTCCCTTTACTTTTTAGTGGAGCTTTGAGAGGGAGCTTTTAAGTGGAAGTCTGCTGCTGTTCTTTAGACTGCTTTTTTGTCTGTTAAAATTGTGTCTTGCTTACTGGATTTAGTTTTTCATTGGACTGAAATTTTGGCCTTGAGTGACATTCCTCTTTTGTTAAGTTTTGATTAAGGGCTTGTCTTCATTGTGCTCAGTTTAAGTGCATGCCGTGTATCTCTCTATAGGGCATGGGTCATGTGATGTTTTTCTAATGACAGTGGTGTGATATATTGCATGGCAAGTGTTTGGAGTAAATGGTTTTTATATTTTGAAATCATGCATGGTAATCCGTGAATCTCTCAGCTGAAGAAAAGCAAGTGTTAAGGTTCTGTGTGTTTTTATAGCATTAGGCCCGGTTAGATTGTTAGAGTATTGTGAACATGAAGCCAAAGTCATGGCTTTGATTTCCTTGTGAGTTATTTTTGTCTTATTCTTGGTCATCCCCTGATTATGCTGCTGTCATTGTCACAGCTGCATGCAGAAATCGTCAGAGCTGGGTGGGAAGTTTGAGTGGATCCACGCAGCTGTATTGTTACTGATGGAAGCAGATTGTTATGTAACGGTGGTCATCGTGTTGGGAAATACAGATGACGGAAAGGCCTTCTGTTTCCTCTGTTTTACTGCGTCTCCACACTGGTTTCCCTACTGTTCCTCAGTACGCTAGGCTGGCTTCTCATGGGGGGCCTTTACTCTGGCTGTTCCCTGTATGTCTGCTTGGGTAGCTGCTTCACCTCCAAGTCTTTGCCCAGATTTCACATTTTTTTTTTTTTTTTTTTTGGCACATGGGCTTAGTTGCTCCGTGGCATGTGGGATCTTCCTGGAGCTGGGATCAAACCCGTGACCTCTGCATTGTCAGGCAGATTCCTAACCACTGAGCCACCTAGGAAGCCCAGATTTCACATTTATAACGAGGCTTTTTGTGACTGATGCTTCAGTTTACCCTCATCCTCCTACCTGGGAGGGTTTTAAACCACTCTTGAATTCTTTCCACAGGATTTGTCACTTTAAAATTGACATGTTATGTTTAGTCTCTCACTAGGATATAAGCTCCAGCAGGGCAGAGATCTTTATTTTATTCACAGCTGTTATCTCCAGCACCCAGAACAGTAGCTGACAGAATAGAAACCCTGGAAAGTTGTAAATGAAAGGCATTCTCACTCATCCATTTGCTTCCAGACAGCTCTCTATCCAAACCAGCCTTAATGTGTCTTCCTCTACACTACAAAATATGAAAAACTAACTTTTTCCTTTACGTAATTTTCCCCTGGTTGGCTCTTATTAACAGAGGGAGCTTCTCTGAGGGTGTGATAAGAAGAGCTAAAGAATTGGAGGTGGGTTCCTCTCTTGTGCATATGAACTTCTGTGTTACCAGGCTTTCACGTGCTTCACTAGAGGAGAATTTTGCTTTGGCTGTAGTTTCATCTTTGCTGTAATAAAATCCTAAGCACAAGAGTAGAAAATGTGTCCTTTACTTACTTATGCAAATTATGTAACTTACCCTAGGTTGTACAGCTATTGAGTTAGCAGGGCTGGGATTTGAACTCTGGCAATCTGGCTCCAGAGTCTATGGCCTTAGCCTTTAAGAAAAAAAATTGTGTTAAAATATACATAACATAACTTTTACTGTTTTTAAGTGTATAATTTTATGGCATTACGTATTTTCAGAGTGTTGTACAACCATTGCTACTACCCATTTTTAGAACTTTCCCCTCCCTCTAGCACCTGGTAAAACCTCTTTCATACTTTCTATGAATTTGCTTATACTAGGTTATCTCATTTAAATGGGATCATACAATATTCATCTTTTTGTGTTTGTGTTATTTCACTTAGCATAGTATTTTCAAGGTTCATCTGTGTTGTCACATATATCAGAGTTTCATTCCTTTTCAAGGCTGAGTAATACTTCATGCATGCCTTTACCACATATTGTTTATCTGTTCATCTCTTGATGGGTATCTGGGTTGTTTCTACCTTTTGGCTATTGTGAATAATGCTCCTGTGAACACTGGCAAGTACTGTTTGAATGCCTGCTTTCAGTTCTTTTGAGTATCTTCCTAGAGGTGGAATTGCTGGATCACATGGTAATTCTGTTTAACATTTCTCTTAACTTTTTGATATAGTAGAATATGATAGTACAGTAGTGCACTCAGAGGAAAATTTTTTTGAATTCAGATAACTTCATCGCAGTCTTCTTTATGCTGTCATCAGTGAAACTGAAAACTGCCTTTGTTTTAAAAGTGTGAGATGTACAGTATCAGATTCTGGAAGATGGGGGCCTTGGTACATGTCTCTTCTGTACTGTGCCTGGTTTGGTGTGAGCATTCAGCAAAAATTGGCCAATTTATCCCATTACTTCCTACCTTAACACGTTCTGTGCTATATTCTAGTACATCTACTGCAATTTAATCTTTCCCCATCATTTCTTTATAATATTCTATGTAAAACTTTTCTCTTTTTGAAAAATTATAGCCTCTTTTTCAGAATATCCTCTGAATCCACTGTTTGCTTGACATTTTTGTTAAGTTCTGTCAGTTAGTTGCTATATTTTCTAGTATCAGGGTTTATATTTATATTATATAACATTCTTATGTCTATACTTGGTCTCTTTTTAATTTTTATTTATATTTAGAGCTCCCTATGCATATAGAGTACATATATGTGTTTAGTTTTTTCAGGGTGCTTAATATGCAAAGCATAAATTCCGTAAATGTTTTTGAATGTTTGGTTCATTGAAGGTAGCCATAGTAACCAATAATAGAATTTAAAATTTCCAAAAATCATTGTCTCTATTCCATACTTTAAATGTTGATGAGTTGCAATTTTGTCACGTATTTCTTGAAAAGAAATTTAAAATCTAGGTTCAGAGTAAGTTTTCCATTTAGCATACAAGATGTAGAGTCAAAATACATGAATCTCTTTCCCTAAATGATTTTTACTTTCTTTTCAGATTGTTGCCAGCAAAGGTGGTTTTGAAATGGTCACCAAAGAGAAGAAATGGTCTAAAGTGGGTAGCCGCTTGGGATATCTGCCAGGAAAAGGAACTGGGTCTCTTTTGAAGTCACATTATGAAAGAATTCTCTACCCATATGAGCTTTTCCAATCTGGTGTCAGCCTTATGGTGAGATGCATCACTTTTCTTAGGAGTGGATAAATCCAGTCTGACAAATATAAACTTTAGACTGTTTACCATAACAAGTTAGCAGTTGGCTATGATTTCTTCAGGTACCGAAATTTGGGGGAGCAAAGTAAAGTTTAAAAATCACAGCTACTTTTGGTGGTTTACAATATAAAGGCTAATGGGAATGAAGAATGTTTTTTTATTTATTTAAAATTTAAGTTTATGCAAGGCTTAAACTTTTCAAAAAATTCCTCTCCTTGGTTTCATGTATTTTGTTTTTAACAGCTTTATTGAGGTATAATTTACATACTACAGAATTCACCCATTGTAGGTACATGGTTAATAAGCTTTAGTGAATTATACATTCATGCAGCTATCAACACTGTCCAGTTTTAGAACACTTCCATCAGCCCAAAAAATTCCTTTGTGTTTTTTTGAAGTTGGTTTTTGCTTCTGCCCTCAAACCTGGACAACTCTGATCTGCTTTCTGCCTCTTTAGTTTTGCCTTTTCTAGAAATTTCGCATAGAGGGAATCATACAGTATAATTTTGTGTATGGCTTCTTTTCACTTAGCCTAATGTTTTTAAGGTTCATCTGTGTTTTAGTATTAGTACTTCATTCCTTTTTATGGCTGAATAATATTCTATTGTATGGACATGCCACATTTGTTTATTCATTTATCAGTTGATGGACATTTGGATTGTTTCCAGTTTATGGCTATTATAAATAATGCTATGAATATTCATGTACTAGTCTTTGTGTGGACATATGTTTTCATTTCTCTTGGGTAGATACCTAGGAGTGGAATTGCTGGGTTATGCGGTAAGTTTATGTTTAACTTTTTAAGAAACTGCCAAACTGTTTTCCAAAGTGGCTGAACCATTTTACATTCCCACCAGTAATGTAGAGGCTTCCAGTTTCTCCACATCTTTGCCAACACTTGGTATTGTCAGTTTTTTTGCTTATAGCCATTCTAGTGGGTGTGTAGTGGTATCTCATTGTGGTTTTAATTTTATTTCCCTAATGACCAATGGTGTTGTGCATCTTTTCATGTGCATATTAGCCATTTGTATATCTTTCTCGATTAACTGTCTGCTCAAATCTTTTTTTATTGGGTCGTTTGTCATCTTGTTTTAAGATTTTGCTAAATATTCTGGATGTAAATCCTTTATCAGATATATGATTTTATAAATATTTTCTTCTGGTCTGTGGTTGGTCTTTTCATTTTTATAATGGTGTCTATTTGAGGAGTAATTTATCAATTGCTCCCCCTTTTATGGATTGTACTTCTGTTATATCTAAGAAATGTTTTCTTAACCCAAGGCCAATGTGTTTGTTTTCAACTAGAAGGTTTATAGTTTTAGCTATTATGTTTAGGTCTGTGACCCACTTTGAGTTATTTTTTTGTGTATAGTCTGAGGTAAAGGTATAGGTTCGTTTTGGGCACAGCGGGGAAGGGGTATAGGAATATCCAATTGTTTCAGCACCATTTGTTTAAAAAACTGCCCTTTTCCCATTTGCCTTACCAAGGTGGTTTACCTTGGCACCTTTGTTGAAAATCAGTTGACTACAAATATGTGGGTTTATTTCTAGTCTGTTTTGTTCTTTGATCTGTATGTTTTACCCTAAGACCAATACTATGCTGTCTTGAGTACCATCACTTTATAGTAAGTTTAGGTATCTGGTAGTGTAAGTCCTCCAGCTTGGTTCTTTTTTCAAAATTTCCAAACAGTTTGCATTTCCACATAAATTTTAGGATCCTTCTCAATTTTTACAACAAAACTCTGCTAGGATTTTTATAGGGATGGTCTTAAATCTGTAAATCAGTTTGGTGGGAGAATTGTCATCTAGTTTCATGTAGTTTTAGGGATTTATTAGAAATTTATTATTTTTCTCCTGATTCTCAAATCTGATTTCTTATCAGTGAATCTGCCCTCTTCCTGTGCTCTTGATTCTTTAGGGTGTACAAATGCCTAATTTAGATCTTAAGGAAAAAGTGGAGCCTGAGGTTCTTGGCACTGATGTCCAAACTTCCCCAGAACCGGGCACAAGAATGAACATTCTGCCGAAGAGAACAAGACGTGTCAAGTCTCAGGTATCAATTTCCACAGGCCACTTTTGACAGGAATTTCTAGTGTGTTGACTATGCAGAACATTTGGTTCTGGGAGGTCATTCACGTACTGTTGTTCTTTGAAACTTGGAGACATATTTTTCATTCACCTTTGAGATGAATGAGGAAGAAATTGTAAACTTCAGTCTGATTTGAGTTAGAGAGTTCTTCGTTAATTTTGAACAGCTTTGACAGGGAGAGCAAATCAGAGTGACTCTGGATACTGTAGGGCCAATTTCATAGACATGCTGATGAATTGTCGTACATTTTATTTTCATGGTTAATACAAGTGAGAAGAGTAGGAAAGAGTGGTTTTATTTTTCACTCATCATTCCTTTAAAAACCAGAGTATGTTTCTTTGTCTCTGAACCATTCCTATGTAATTTCTATAGTGTTCTTGTGAGCTAGAATAATTTTAAAGCCTAATGAGTGCATCAGAAGAAAAATGGCCTAATTTCTTTTTGTCTGCCCCCTCTTCCCCTCCTCCATTTTCCTATTCCTATTTCTTTGTGGTCCTCGAAGTTGTGTTTCTAAAGGGTTTTGGTAAAGACAAGTTTGTAGGCTGGGAGAGTGAGGTGCCCTTAGAACTCTGAGATATGGCCCATTTAAATTAACACATGGGTGGACTGGAATGGCAACTTAACTGGGTCCTAAACACTTTTAAGGGTGGCAGTGGTTCACATTGTTAATAATGGGTTCACATTGTTAATAGTGGGTTTACTATTAAGAGATACTGGATCTTGGGTTGTGAGGAGTCCTGGAGAGGCAGGCTAATGATACTTAATCTTGCTTTTCTAGAGCTCAGGAGATATGTCTCTTTTGTGCGTGTCTACTCTCCTTGGTCTCAGTTTATGCACACTAAATAACCTCCTGGTTAATAATTTAACTTCTTAGGTACTTTGATAGCAGAAAGGTAGGTGTCTTGAATGGGGAATGTGAATTTAGTGGAAATTCTTTGGAAAGTGATAGCTCTGTTTTAAATTAGTAAATTCTAGTTTAGTCTTTAAGTGATTTTGTTACCATGGTTGATCTCAGAAGTTCTGATCATCTTTGGGTATGTAGTGAAGATTCTCTTTTAAGACCTGAAATATTTGAAGACTAGTCTCTTTGACACGGTGACTCAGCTTTGAAGAGTTGCCTCAAGTGGGCCCATTAAATCAGTTGCCAGCTTGTGATGAAGTCTCTCTTGATGTTCCTTCTGAAATGATGAAAAAAATCCTGCCTTATTTCTGATTGCCTTTAATTTATTAGAATTGGGACTACACAAAATGCTTTTACCCATTTTAGTAATTGTTGCTATAGTCAGATTGGTGGTTATTAGGTAAAAACTAGAACCATATGAGGATTTGCAATTAAGAATTTCTTCAACTTACATTTGTCCTTAATTATTATTGCCAGTCTGCCTCATTCCTAGTCTTCTATTTCAGAAAGAAAATAAAGGCTTTCTGGTAGAACTTCAACCTCTTGCTCCATACACAGAGCTACTTGGTGTTCATTCTTAATCTCTACCTATCTCTGTGGGCAAAGTGTACCTTTTTCTGCAAGGGTAATCCTTCTGCTCCCATGCTTTCTAGCTTTAAAAACAGAAAAGCCCTCTTCCTAGATGGTTCCTTACTCCTTGCCTCTTTTCATGAAGAAGTTTCTTGAAAATAATTTATATTTCCTCAGTTTCTTCATTATCTGTTTAGTTTTTATACTCTGTAATCTGACTTGGAGCTAAGTAATTTCATTGAAATTACACTATTCAGGTTACCACTGAGTTAATAATTGTCTAATGCTGAGGACCCTTTTGCCTTTCTTATCCTACTTCATCTCTGATCATGTATACATTTCTTCTCCTTGAAATTTGATTTTTCTTTGGCTTCTGTGACACCTCTTCCCAGTTTCTCTCGTCACTCTGACCACTCCTCGGTAATCTTTGTTATCTCTTCTCTCTGCCCTTTACATAGTAGTTTTCAGTCCTCTTCTATCTTCACTCTCCCTGGCTCTCTCTTCCACCCTGGGATTTCAGTTACTACCTATCTCTCAGGACTCCTAAATAGGTCATGAAATCCATGCTTCTTCCCTGTTTACCAGGGGTCATGAGTGCATGTGTGTATGTGTATGCCTTGGTGGCCACAGCACAGCTAAACTCAGTACGTCTCAGACATTATCACCTTTTCTAAATCTGTTTTTTTTTTTAAATATTTTCTAGCTTGTTGACAATGACAAGCACAGCTGTCGAATATTCTCCTAAACAAGAAACAGAAGATAAGAAAGTTACTCTACTCCACTTTCCTGTCTCTATCACATCACTTGCTATACTCTGCTTTAATTGTTTTTTCATCTGTGACCTCACTAGAATGAGTTCCTGGAAAGCTGAGATTGCAGTTTATTTATTATCAAGAATGACCAAACCCTTAACAAATTCATACATTAGAATACCAATATGTCCCATTTTTGGTGACACTAAGTTTGAGCCAGAATTTCTTCATTATAAATACGTACTGTTCTCCTTGTAATAAGAGTAATCAGAGTAAACTGTAAGCCTGTGGGAATAACCTGCTTTCCATTTATGTTTTACCCAACAGTTTTAACATTCATTGATGATTGTTGCCTCAGTTAATTATGTTGGTGGTTGCAAACTAGGTGATTCTCTGGTTCTGTCATTTCTTCTACACTTATTAGTTAGCATTTTTCTTTAAAGAACTCTTCTCCCATACTTGATTATTTTTCATACAGTAAAATGTGTATACCTTAAATGTACAGTTCGATGAATTTTGATGAATGTGTATATACCTGTGGAACCATGACTGACCCCCCTCCTTTTTAGTCTTACTATAGAGCATGACTGTTTTTTGATAAGTATTGTATAACCTGTTACTACTTTTTATTCCTTTTTGATAATCGAATTGTTCCAAATTGGCTAATGGGAGCCCTTTCAAGAGGTTCATATGTTCTTTTAACATGTCTCTATCAGTTTTTGAGCACATACTTTCTAGTGCAAAGAGGCCCATTGTCTTCTTGGTCTGACTTAGACCTGTGATCAGCCATTTCTCCAAGGAATCCTTGTTCATTTTAGTGGGAAATGGTATTTAGAAACCAAGATTTGAGCACAAGGTATGCTTGTTCCTGCTGGGATACCATTACTTGTAGTCCCGTCTGATGGTCAGGGCTGGGAAATCAATTTTAAAAAATTGTGACTTCATATTTTCAGCTTATACTGATAATTTTAGTTCTAATCCAGCATCACAAGGTTCTTTTGGTTTATGTTGTAATTGTTTTCTTAGCATTTTAAGTTGGGAACTTAATTCATTTGTTCCTGCTTTTTTGTTTTTTGATTGCTGTGTTGAAGACTACAAAATTGCTCTGATTACTTCTTTCCTTTGTTCCAGAGATTCTGACATATAGTATATGTGATATATATATATAGAGAGAGAGAAAAAATTCCAGGAAGAAGGGCCTTTTGATTTTTGATGTTATTTCTAGGTTTATTCCAATAAGATCAGAGAATGTAGCTATATTATTTCCACTTTTGGGGACCTTATTGTCTGTCTGAAAAGGTTGTTGTGAGGATTAATTGATTAACATACTTTGATATGGCACATACTACATACTCATATGTTAACTTTTATTATTATGTACTTTGCTTTAATAGTGGTGAAGAATGTGTAGTGTTAATGTTTTTCATTGGACTAACTGTAGAGGTTAAGTAGTATAACCAAATCCATGTACCAGAGTTTAAAGATAAATTTTGAGATGTCATTTTGGATGGTTTGATTCTTATATGATCTTTAGTAGTCCAGGCTGCCTGTGTCTGTCAGATGTTATGTACCCATAGACTTTTTAAAATAGTCTGTATTTTATCCTGGTTTATTTTTATTCCTATTGACTAAGTATATTTTAAGTAATTTTTGGTTATTAACCTACCTTTGGAGATTATTTAAACTCAAGATGTAACACTGATATCTGTCAGGATGCTCTAATTCTCAAGTACTAGAATGCCAAATGACAGCTTAAACATTGGCAACACGTTTTTCACATACGGACACGTTTTCCACATTAGGTTTTCAGAGATAACTAGTTCTAGGATTGGTATAGCAACTTCATATTGTCATCAAGGGCCCAGGCTCTTTCCATCTTCCTGCCTGGCATTCTTCAGTGAATGGGTGATATATATATCCCCTCTTAATTACATTGTGGCTGCTGCAAAGTCCAGCACTGTGCTTTCACCAGACTGAGTGTCCTAGCAGTGGGGAAGGAAGTTGGGGCAAAAAGGCCTACTCTGTGAGATGCTTCCTTTTTTATTAGATGAAGAAGATCTTTCCTAGAGATTTCCAGTAGACCTTCCTTACGTCTCACTGGCTAGACCACGATAGCATTCCCACCCCTAGCTAGGTCATCACCAACAAAGAGAAGTGGCATTGGCGTGATTGACTTAGGACAGTCATTATTCATCTCCTGGGATGGGCTTGATTGCCCTAAAGATGGGTGTCCATTAGCAAGTTAGAAGTGGGCGTTTCTATCAAGTTACTATCACTGTTATACCAGTAATTATACCAGTAGTGTCTCTCTCTGGTCAGAACCTAGTTGACAACTACGCTTTTATGAAGGGTGGATTTTCTTTTGCCGAAAGGAATCTGGGTGTTGCAGAGTGGTTTGGTGACTGCTCAGCAATGAGGCAGCAAATGGATTTAGAGAGAAAAATTAAAATAAAATTTTCCTTCATTTTGAATTGAATCTTGAAACTTTTCCTGGGTAGGAAAATAAATTTATGAATCATAGTAATTAGACTAATGTGAGTTTTATTTTTTTTTTTTAGTCAGAATCTGGAGAAGTGAATAGAAACACGGAACTGAAGAAACTTCGGATTTTTGGGGCTGGGCCTAAGGTTGTGGGCTTGGCAATGGGAGTAAAAGATAAGGAAGGTAAATCTGTTCTTTGGTCATGAAAAGAAATAAGGTACAACAATATGGTTATAACAAGATTCAAATAATACTTGAATTGTAATCTGCCTTGAGATTTTCTTAATTGTAAACTTGCAACATAGTTTCTAGAATAATCACCTTTTTAATGGCAGATAATCTTAAGGTGTGAAGAGCCATGGTATGTTGAATTTTTATAGTATTTCGGGAGAGAGAAAATTTCCTCCTCCATGTCTAATACGTGACACAGAAATTGTAATTTCTAAAGGCTAGTTTATAAGAGAATGGCGAAATTAATGGTTCTCACCTGGTGATCTAAAATGTTAATTATTTTTAAATTTAAAGAGAAATAGAGGATTCTCTCCGACCTTTAGTATCAGAATATACTGGGGAGAGCTATTGATTTAGATTCCGACTATAATTTTGACATTTTTCTTTAATTGCCTTGGTATGACACTTCATTTAAGTAACCTGCTTGAAGAATGCCTAGTACTCTCAGTTTAGCGTTAGAAACGTTTGTGAGTAAAATCGCTAATGCAGAGATTGTTGCACTGTTCTTTGTGCACGTCAGTTTTAAAACTCAGTTTAACAAAGATTGTGTGGAATGTGTTTTTAGTGTAGAAGAATTTAATGAAATGCTCTAACAAGTCATATTGATTACTGTGCATTTTATGATATGACTAAGTTGTGATACAGATTGTGGACTGAACTCTGGATGATCAGATCATATTCTTCCATCACTCTCAAAACATTCAGTGTGATAGGACTTACTGGATACATTGTAATGTTTACTATTACTCTTTTAAAAATTAAGTACTTATCTCTTTTATGTTTGTAATTGTATTGGCTGGCAGTGATCTTAAAGCTAGTCTCAATTAGTCCCTGATAAAAGCTATATATGGGCAATATAGAGTTAGTAGTTAAGCTCTCTGGAGCTTGATTGCCTGGACTAGAATCCCAAGTCTGCCGCTGACTGGCTATGTGATTTTGGGCAAGTTATCTAACTTCTCTGTGCTTCAAATTCTTTATCTTCAGTGGGGGATAATAGTTTATCTACCTCATAGTGTTGTGAGATTTTAACTAATTTAAATAATTTAAAATAGTGTCTGGTCCATGGTACTCTCTCAACATTAGTTTTTGCTATTATTATATAACTATTTTTATTTCAAGATGAGGTCTCCCGAAGACGAAAAGTTACCAACAGGTCAGACGCATTTAACATGCAAATGAGACAACGGAAAGGAACTCTCTCTGTTAACTTTGTAAGTGTTCTGAGATGTGTCAGGAGGGAAAGGATTTATTTTTATTTTAGTTTTGCACTTTTTACCTTGCTATATCTTGGTATGTCGTCTAGTTAGTTCATTTAGGTATAAGACTTGATGGTACATCTGAAGTTGCAGCTTTGGTTTATATAATACTAACCTTGTTTTGTCCCATATACACAGACTGTTCCCTGAGTTTTATACTTGTAAGTGACTGAGCGAGAGGATGAAGTGAATCTGTAAATCCTTAGCTGTACTAGTACTTGGTATTCAGTCCTCTACCAATAGAGTGTATGGGAAGGGTGCCGTGGTGTATTTTATTTATAAAAATTGACTGTCAGGTACCCTAGATGTGTAGTCTTCCTTTATTCTAATACCTTGGTATGCTTTTATTAATTTGCTTGTAGAAGCTCTGAGGAAACTCAGCAAGTTTTATGCAAAGCTGTTTAAATGCAGTTATTTAAAATAAATATTCAGGATTTAAGTTATGTTTACTTTTTAGTGTACATTGTTTTCTTTGTTTCAATTAAGGTGTTCCTGGTAAAAATTTAATTTACTTATTACAGAAAATAAACTTGTATTTTGTTTTATTTTGTTTTTTAACAGGTTGATCTCTATGTTTGTATGTTTTGTGGTCGGGGAAATAATGAAGATAAATTGCTGTTGTGTGATGGATGTGATGACAGCTATCATACATTTTGTCTAATTCCCCCACTACCTGATGTGCCCAAAGGAGACTGGAGGTGTCCTAAATGTGTCGCTGAGGTAGAAGCCTAACCTTACCTTTTTAAATTGAGAATAAATTGAGAATAATACACATGTACAGTAGACACATCCCGTGAAGCTTCTTCTCTCTCTTTGTTCTTCAGTGTTTGAAATCTCCAGGATTTTTGAAGAGTGATAGTGACTGGAGATGTAACAATTCTATTGTGGCGATTTTGTTTTCTAAAGGGTCTTTTTCTGACTGTTGATTAGATAATTCTATTTGTTGCTGCAGATGAATGAGACTTTTGCTCAGAATATTCATGTTCCTGGAAAACAATAAAAGTGAAGAAAGTTTGTAGGTTATTTGTTTTTTCTTTTTTAATTAAAAAAGTAAAAATCAGACATGAAGCTCTAGAACTTAGGATTTGTGTATCTAGTTTTCATGCTACCAGGTAAACTGGTGGTATCTGTAAACTTGTTTAAATTTTGACTTAGTTGTACTAAATTATTATTGAAAGATTATAATGATGTCATTGTCGTGAAATGCCTGGTCTGTTTACTTATTTTAACAAAATGTTGTGATAAGATGTTGAAGGGAAAGAATTGGCTGTGTATATATCTAGATGTATTCAAAAATGTATATTGATGGTCTTTGAATTATTTTTTATTATTCTCAAGGTTAGATGATTCAGTAGCAGATCTATTCTAAGTCAGTATTTGTGTTAAGAAATTGGTCATGGTGATTGATAGTGTGAACAAAAAAATCATTTTTTTAGCTAGATATCCTAGCAACCCAGTGAATATCCAGTTGTCCCTTCCCTTTCCTCCCTCCATGAACATTTATTTTTTCCACTGAGGATGTTAGACATCCCTGGGCTTGATTCCAGGTTGATAGTCCTCCAGGTGTTTGTCTTGGTGCCAGAGCTTAATGCCAACTCCAAAGCCTAAAGCTGTCTCCTTACCACCTTCCTACTGGAAGGTGTGAAGATGCAGTTGAGGTTTTAGAACATTATTTCCTGATTCCAAATTGAAAGTAATTAATACTTGTTTTGAGGTCTAGAGTTTACTGGATTTGCTTCACCTAGGGAAATGATCAAAGAAGGTAGTACCTGAGAGCCTTAATACTTTCTTCAGTTCGGTTTCAGCAAGTTAATCTTAGATATTGTTTTCTTCCCAGGAATGTAATAAACCTAGAGAAGCCTTTGGATTTGAACAAGCTGTACGAGAGTATACACTTCAGAGCTTTGGCGAGATGGCAGATAATTTTAAGTCTGACTATTTTAATATGCCAGTCCATGTGAGTATCTGTCTTTTAGGTCACTTTGGGGAGGTATGAAAGGTTTATCTGAGTCCAAAGCTTTTGCTTTGCTTTTTAAAAACTTTCATTATTTTTAGACAGCATAAAAAAGATTGATAAAATACCAAATCTGAAGATTAGAGGCCTGGGATCTGTTTCTGTTTCTTTCACTCTCCTGTGGCATTGTGCACTCACCTGTTGGGAAATTGATTTCTTTCACTTGTTTGTTAGCCCTCTGTGAGCGCAGTCCTTTACAGACAAGAATGAAGCATGTGGCAGTTGCTGCTTTTGTTTAGTTATTTGTGGTATGAGGTTTTGCTTCTTTTCCTGGGGATCTTGGGCTTTAAAAAATCCCTGTCAAAGTAATTTGCCAAAGCTATTAAAAATCAGCCTTGATTTTTGTATTTCCTTTTTTTTCTTTATTATGTCCTGGGTCATCTTTATTCTTCTTAGTTGGAAAGCAGCTTGCAGAAGAAGACAGTTCAAGTTCTGTATGTTTTTCTGAACATCCAAGTTGTCTTTAGCTTTTCCCTCAGTCAGAAAAGCTAGTGGAACTGCAGTCTTTTCAGCTCTGGGAACTGAGAAGGTTTTCTGTTTTTTCATGGGCTTTTGTTCACTTGACCTGTGAATTGTGTTATAGTGGGTTATGGTTATAGAGAGTTCATAATCAGTAATCTTTGTTCTCCCTGTGTAGATGGTTCCTACAGAACTAGTAGAGAAGGAATTCTGGCGGCTGGTGAGCAGCATTGAAGAAGATGTTATTGTAGAGTATGGAGCTGACATCTCCTCAAAAGACTTTGGAAGTGGATTTCCTGTAAAGGATGGTCGGAGAAAGATGCTGCCTGAAGAAGAGGTGCAGAACACATAGTATCCAGATTTCTTATCGCGAAGCTGATTCAACCTTTGTGTAGTAGAAAACTGCATTTCTTTAATCTTAAGGGAACACATTCATTTAAAATATTAAATATATAGATTTGGACATAAAAATAATCTTTAGTTTTAAAATAATAAATTCAAAGTACCTTTAAATATTATTTAACTTTGCATTTTAAAGCCAGTTTAATTAGTTTAAAACTTTAACTCTAGTTAAAAGGTTTTGCCTAGCTCTTTCTGTTTGGAAATCTAGAAAGTGACATAAGATTTAAAAAAAAAAAATTTCACTGGTAGGTCCACAATTAAGTTTCCTTCAACACCTGGGCAGGTAGGTTTTCAAATATGCATTTAAACTGTAACAGATAATGAAGTACTATCACATAAGAGATGACCTCTATGTGTAAAGCTGAATTAAGGTGATCATTTATTTCTTTTTCTCTTTACTTTGGTCCTTGTCATGTTTTCTTTCCCTTTATAACTGGCAGTAATTGAGAATTTTATCTCTTATTAAAAACAGTTACACATGGTAAAAAACAAAAAACTTACATAGTGGAGAAGGATATACAATTAAAAGCATGGCCACTCTAGGTCTCTTAGGGGTACCATTGGCATGGTATATCTTTTCCATTCTTTTGCTTTGAAGCTGTTTTATTTTGGAGTCTGGTGTGTGTCTCTTGTAGGCAGCATATGATTGAATCTTGCTTTTTAAAAATTTTAGTCTGGAGGTTGACTTGATTGGAGTGTTTAGTCGATTTAAATTTAATATGGTTGATTTATATCTGCCATTTTGCTACTTTGTCTCATGTCTTTTTGTTCCTCTGTTTCTCCTTTATGGCCTTCTTTTGGTGTTAAAGAGGTATTTTTCATCATGCCATTTTAATTGGTCTGGATTTTGCGGGGGGGGGCTATATATTTTGAGTTATTTCGTGATTCTCTAAGAATTATAGTATGTATCTTTTTTAAAAAAAAAAAACAGCTTTACTGACTGTCTTTACATCTTTAACTTATACTCTACTTCATTTTAATATTGATTCAATTCTGGTAAATTGACGACTTTGAAACTGTCTTTTCATTTCCTTCTCTCTTTTGTGTATTGTTGTATGTTGTGTCTACATACTGTATAATACAACAACACGGCAGTAGAATTATTGCTTTAAACCATCTTATATTTAAAAAAAATTGAGAAAAGGAAAAAATACACATACACTCTTTTAAATCATTACTCATGCATATATACCATTTCTGGTGCTCTTTTTTCATTCCTGTGAGTCCAAAATACTGTTTGGGGTCATTTTCTTTGAGCCCAGAGGACTGCCTTTATTAATAGTGCAGATCTGCTAGCAATGAAGTCTTGCCTTTGCTTCTCTGAGAATGTCTTTATTTAGCCTTCTTTTAGTTTTTCAAGACTTAATGCTTCTCATCTCAATTTTTTTTTTGCCTTTGATTGCTTTCTAGTGCCTTGAAATGGTTATTTTGATAATTTTGCTCAGTTTTATCCTTGTTTTCTGTGGAGGGAATTGCCCAAGCTCTCCAGATCACCATTTCTGGAAGTCCGTTACAGTTAAAAGTCTCCTTCCTACTGAAATCTCCAGTCTGACAGTAGACCTTATTTCATCTTCGCTTGTGTCCTTCCACATGTAGTGTACCTATACAAGCAGTTAAACATCATGCATACAGAATTACATTTTAAAACAGAATCATGTTTTTAAATAGAAATGGGAGTATACTGTTTACACAGTTCTGTACCTGGCTTACCTTTGTTTTGAGTCCCTTCATGCCCTGTCCAGTCCATCTTAACTGCTTATAGTATTACTGACCCAGTTTATTATTCATTGTACCGTCTCATCCTTTGTTATGCCGACTGTCCATTCAGAAATATCTGAGCACTTAATATGTGCTGAATGAGGTTTTCATTTTGTTTTGTTTTCTTTATAAGCGAAAGTTGTCTTTTGAGTTTCTTCTTATTTTAGCCTTATTATTAATTTTTCCCCTCTTGTCATAGTAGAGCACAGGTTAGAATAATCACATTAGGATAGTATTGATCAGAGAGTAGACTTTGGATATTATCAAGGGAGAAAGAAAATGATTACAATGGATGGAGAACAGATTATATACAGATTTTTTTAAATAGGAACAGTTCAGTGTTGAAATGTGTACGTGTTCAGTGTCACTGAATTAAATCTGCTTTGTAAAAGTATAAAGAAATGCACCAATCGTAGTTTCTTCATACCCTTCTCTTGGCAAATGGTAGGCAATTATCTGATTATGAATTTCATTTTGGTTCTGAATTTTTAAGTTGCTCTTGAACAGGTAATTGTATCTTCTAATCTTAAGAGATAAGGTTGCAGAGTTTTAAAGATTACTTTAAATGTGCTTAAATGTCAACCCTAAGTAACTAATATTAATAATGTAGATATTAATCCTTCTAAATGTTTGAATTCTGTATGAATATCTATTCATCTATTTCTGATTTCACTCCATTCACCTTCATGTAAGAATGTGGAGAAATTTGGGCTTTAAAGACATCAACATAGTATGAAGAGACGGGGATACAGCCCTTTTTTCTAGTCTGGGTGATGGATTTGCTATTTATTTCATAAGCAATAATATTTTACTCAGGATTCAGTTTTTGTGTTGGGAGATGGAGTGAGAGAACCTGTTTATACAAAAGGATTTTAAGGACTAATTAGACAATGTGTATAAAACCTTCATATTTTTATACTTATATTTTATGTCAATTTGTTACTCTTCTCTGAAAGTTACTCTTAGAATAGTAGATACCTACTATCTTTTTGCCAGAAATTGTACATTTATTTTGAACTTCTGTATGAGTTAGCTTCTTGGTATCTGATAACATGCTTCTCTGGTATCACCGTTTAGTGGAAAAGTACTTCTGAAGTTGATATGTTTGTCTTGTGAATACAGCGTGCTCTGCAAATAGGGCTTCTGAGGAATAAAAATAGGCATAGAACTGGAAATCTTGGAAACATTTTTTTATCTTATCCTCACTCTTTATGAAATAGTGAATAAATTCTATTAATTCATTTTTCATTATTTTCAATGGGATTGGCCTCTTTTCAATCCCACTACGTCCTTATCTGCATCCCATCATGTCATGTTGGGATGATTGCCTTGCTCTTACATAATGACCACTTGTGTTGGGGGTGCTCAAGACCTTCTCCAGGTTCACTGGTTTTCTAGGAGGACTCATGACTGTGATTTTTTTTTTTTTTAAACATTCATACCTTGATTTTTAAAAAAAATTTTTTTCTTTATTTTATTGGCTGTGTTGGGCCTTCATTGCTGCACACGGGCTTTCTCTAGTTGTGGTGAACAGGGGCTACTCTTCGTTGTGGTGTGTGGGCTTCTCATTGCGGTGGCTTCTCTTGTTGCAGAGCACAGGCTCTAGGCGCGTGGGCTTCAGTAGTTGCAGCAAATGGGCTCAATAGTTGTGGCTTATGGGCTCTAGAGCGCAGGCTCAATAGTTGTGGCACACGGGCTTAGTTGCTCCGCGGCATGTGGTATCTTCCTGGGGCAGGGATTGAACGTGTGTCCCCTGCAATGGCAGGCAGATTCTTACCCACTGCACCACCTAGGAAGTCCATGACTGTGATTTATTAAAGTGAAAGGATACAAAGTAAAATCAGCAAAGGGATAAAAAGAAGTGTGGTCAGAGTCTGGAGGTAACCACTTGGAAGCTTTCAAGAGTCCTCTCCCACTGGAGTCACACAAGGTGCACTTAGCTACTCCAGTCTCAAATTGATACCACATGTGAAGTGTTGCCCACCAGGGAGGCTCATTAGAGACCCAGAGCTCAAGGTTTTTTATTAAGGGCTGGTGACATAGGCACCCTCTGCCTAATACATAGCAAAATTCCAGACCCGCAGAAGGAAAGCAGGTATGCAGAAACTACATTGTACAGCCTAGGCACTGTGAGTCACCCTGTGTCGGTGTTGGGCACTGTCTGCCGTGCAGGTTTCCACAGCCAGCCAAGGGCAGAACTTCAAGCGGGCCTTTTGAAGGATAGCTGTCTTAGGCTTGCTCTGTTAAAATAACTGTTTTTTGAACACTGCTACTCTCTGCAGTCTCTCATAGATTGCTTTCATTTAAAATTTTAAGATTGGTGGGTCTTTGGGAGTTCATTATGTAGTTCTCTTTTTGTTTGAAGTTTTCCATAATCAAAATGTTTAAGATAAATATAAAAATATTTGATATATTGTTTCACTTTTCAAAATCTGCTTTATTTCTCTTTTGAATATAGGATAACATCCAAGCTTCTTAGTCTGAAATTTAAGAGTAAAGGTCCAGTTTTCTTTCCTGGTCTTATTTTCTGGTTTTCTGAGTATGACCATTCCACTCTGCCTTTTTACCAGCCAGACCAGTATATTCTGTCTCTTGTCATTTACCTTCAAATCTTAACCTATTCTTCCAAGCTCAACCCAGTTTCTTCCTTTTCCATGAAGTTTTCTTAATGATCCAGTGGTGATGACTGTTTTGTTATCCTCTGAAGAACTATAAAATTTACTAATTTATCTGTATTTGGAGTTTGATATGTGTTGCCTCATCTTGAAACTTTTTGTAGGTAGGTCTGGTCTCTTCACCTGGAGTCAATATTTTTTCAGCCAACTAAAAATATATTGAGTAGTATTTTTGAAAGCTGCCTTTTTTTTTTAAGCCTACTGAGGGTAGGAGTCATATATCTTTATTATTCCTTAATGGGATTCCTAGTTAAACCTTTGTTGGAATTTATCTATCCTCTGTGACTTAGCTACACTTTTATAATTTCCCTGTCTCTGCTGCACTGTGGATGATATCCTCAAATCAGTCTTCTAGTTCACAGATTCTCTCTTCAGCTTTGTCACTGGCTATTTAACCTCTTACTTTGAGGGTTTTATTTTTAAACTCTATATTATCAAAACTTTCAAATGTATAAAAGAAAACATAGTAATGAACTTTTCCTTCTTCCCTCCCTACGTGGCATCCAGGTTCAACAGTTATCAGCCTTCTAATAGAAGGCAGTTGGATTTTCTTTCCTGTTTTTGCATTCAGCCTGTTGTAATAGCACATCACATATCCTCTGGAAAACTCACACTACACTCATGCAAGAATGAGAGTGAAAAAGACAAATAACATCTTAGAATTATTATGAACATAGTTTGACTTTGCAGGTCCCCTGGGTTCCTTAGACCCCACTTTGAGGACTGTTCTCCACAAGGATGGTAGCACTTTAAGTCTCCACCACGTATGGCTTCAGAGGTGGGTGTTGGAAATTCCACTTGTCTGGAGCTTATATCCAGTTAGAAACCTCTATGAAAACTCAGACAACAGCTTTCCTTTTTTATTCCGGCTATGCTTGCTTGCTTTGTTTTTAGAAACTGAGAATTCTTTTTCCTCTTGAGTTCATCTGTGAAACATTTTTTTTGGTGTTGTAAATAGATGTGTTTGTAGTGGGGGTTGGGGGTGCTGACTTTCTGTGCCATCTTGGTCTGCATTGTTGCCACAGATTCAGGATTCAGTATCTTACTTTGTTTTGTCTTCACAGTATCTGGCACCATTCTGTACATATAGTGATAAACATTTTGGGAAGTTATGCTGCTGGGGATAAAGTAGAAATATAATAGCGACCTAGTAAAATGAGTCTCACAGTATTTTACTGGTAAGCTGTAGGGGCAGATGGGGAGTAATAAAAAGCCTTACATGCTTCAGAGTAAACCAGAGATATCTGAGATAATTAAAGGGAAATATCACTTAGGAGATAAGGATTAAATATTTAGGAATGGGGTTACCTGTAGAGAGCAGAGAGCATAGATTCTATGGACTAGGTTATTGTAATTATAAAATTTGTACTTTTGTATTTGAAGACTCTGTTTGAGATTTCTATTGGGCATGTGTCATTTCTGGTATCTCATTTACATTTTTTTTCCTTTTGTAGGAATATGCGCTTTCTGGTTGGAACTTGAATAACATGCCTGTTTTAGAACAGTCTGTTCTTGCACATATCAATGTAGACATCTCTGGCATGAAGGTGCCGTGGCTTTATGTGGGAATGTGTTTCTCTTCTTTTTGCTGGCACATTGAAGATCACTGGAGCTATTCCATCAACTACTTGCACTGGTATGCACAGTCTTTGTTAACAGCATGCATACTTAGTGGCCTTTCTAAAGGTGTAGCAATGTTAGGTGATGTGTTAGGGAGAGCTGATGTTAAAGTATTTCCTGCCCCCCCCCCCCCCCCCAAAAAAAAAGTATTTTCTGCCCAAAAGTAGGATAATGTACTGTGTAGACGTCTCGGGGTACAACATCTCAGACAGTTTCCCTCTTCAAGTATGTGCATGCAACAGAGCCTCAAGTTTTAGACCAAACAGTACTTACATTTAGTGTACATGAAAATTTCTTTGGTATAACTTTTAATATGCAACACAGGATATTTAAAGTTTATATAATTAATAATGACTAACCTTGAATATTTGAAATTTTCAAATTTTTTTCCCTTTTTAATAACATTTTCCCTAAAAATGGCTGTTACATGTGTATTCATTAAATTTTTTCAGTTTTTTTTGTCTCACCCACAACTTTTATTTACTTACCCAGTTCTTTGTCCAGTATTCTGATCTTAACCAAAAGATATGTTTCTCTCCATTTGAAAGATACTGCTCACATCACACTATGCATTGGAAAACTCTCATGATTTTTTCTCTGCTTCATTGCTGTGCTGTGTACTATGACAGCTTCTAGCCACATACGACTATTTAAATTAGTTAAGATTAAGTAAAATTGAAGTTTACTGAAGTTTACCTCAGTTGCACTAACCGCATTTTAGGTGCATTCTTGTCACTTGTGACTAGTGGCTCCTGTACTGCCCAGCATAAATATGGAGCATTTTCAGTCCTCTCAGTAAGTTTCTATTAGAGACAGTACTGTGAATTGTATTAGGATTAAGAAATTCAGGTGTTCTGTAGCTACCATGACTAATTAAATCCATTTCCTTGAAGTTCAACTTAGTGTTATAAATAAACTCTAGTCTACTAGAGTCCGGTGTATTAATGATGCCAAGTGTTTGGTCGTTAAGATTCATAGATAGAACTGCATTTACGGTTTCAGCAATTTCTCGCCTTGGCCTCATTTCCTTGGATAGTAAAATTGAACTCAGTGAAGTTATGTTAAAGTATTCTAAAGGGCATTAACTTTTACTTTGATCATTGTGGGGATAATTGGAATGTCCAGTGGACCTGTGAGTCAGGCAGTATGTCAGTATCCTTTGGAACAAAGCTTGCTTTTCATATAGCACTTTCCTGTTTGAAGATGCTGTTTACTGATCTACCATAAAGAGTTCACATTCTTTGAGTTACTTTTCTATAGTGATAAGTATGTACCTACCTATCCATATTTCTTTGCCTTACCTCATATTATGAATAATAGCATAGATTTTTGAGATGGTTGCTAGGATTCGGGGCATATAATCTGTGGCCATGGAGCAAGACAAAGTTAATTATAATTTAGTGGATTTGAATCAGAGACCCTGGCCTCATTGGCACCATGCTCTACCTAGATAAACAGTTATTTCTTTTGCTAGGGGAGAGCCAAAGACATGGTATGGTGTGCCATCTCATGCTGCAGAACAACTGGAGGAGGTGATGAGGGAGCTGGCCCCTGAGTTATTTGAATCCCAGCCTGATCTCCTACATCAGTTAGTCACCATCATGAACCCCAATGTGCTAATGGAGCATGGTGTGCCTGTGAGTCTTTTTGTGTCTCCCTTCAGTATTTTAAATTTAAAGTTATGTACACTTTTGATTAGAGTCACAATATATGCTTTGTTTTGTAATGGGAAATGAAAGATTATGTTATCTTCTAGCCAAATTAGAATTTTGACTCTGAAGGGAACAGCAATTTATTTAATTAAGAATGGGCTGTTGTAAAAGTACAGAACATATCTACCTTGTGTATAGTAACCTGTCAAAATAGCCTTGTCAGTATATCCTGGTTTTAATAAAAATCTCATATTCTTTATTATCCCCATTTAACCAAAGTATAAGTATTTTAAGTGGTAGTTCTAATAACTAATGCTTATCCTTGTGGAGATCATATTCCCGTATTTCATATAAAGATTTCATAGCCTTTTTTTTTCATGAGGTAATGAAGTAAAAATATTCAGTGAATACCTTTTCTACTTTTAAACTAAGTTTTGAAAATGATTATTAAATTTAAGTTACTAAGAGAAAAAAAAAATTTAAGTTACTAACAACCTGATAAAGTATAAATGTAATGTTTGCTACAGATATTCAGATAGTCATATAACCTTAATGAGAAAGTAGATTGAGTGATAGTAATGTTACTTTGTCTTTAAAGAGTGTACAGAATCTGGGACTTTTCAAAAGACATAGTATTATCATAAAACAAAGAGATTTTGGGAAAGTGATTTGGGAGACCTCTCCGTATGACATATGAGCTGCTAATTTAGTTTACAAAAAAATGATCCAAAAGTAGGATGAAATTCCATCCTTTATCACTATTTACAACATAGGAATGAAAGGAATAAAAGAGAAATTCTCTTAATTGTAAAAATTTTATTAGGTTAGGAAGCTAGTAGCTCATGAGAGCAATGTTTTCCCCTTGAAAATTTCTTTTGGCTGTGAATGCTTATCATGAATTATTATAATTTATCAGTGACTGTTTTAAGGAGTTGAAACTCTGCTTCTTCAACCCTGATGTTATTTTGTGGTCTGTGTAGCTTAATACTTTATTATTTTCAAGTTTAAAAAATGCTTCTGAAACTGACATAAAATGTATCCCTTTTTTGTTGTTTTTATTTTGTTTTATTTTCTTTTTGTATCCTGTTCCCAATTTGCATTTAGGTGTACAGGACCAATCAGTGTGCTGGCGAGTTTGTTGTGACGTTCCCTCGGGCCTATCACTCTGGATTCAATCAGGGCTACAACTTTGCTGAAGCGGTGAACTTCTGCACTGCTGACTGGGTCTGTTCTATAGCAAGTGGCTGTTGTACGTCCACTAACACCCCTGGAAAATGCATCTTAATCGCTGTACTTGCTTAGCTGGGGAGGGTGGGGTTCATGAGTATTTCATTAGAGATTGGAATGTCTGTTGCAATTTAGAAAGTTCCAGGTAGTTTTTATTTGAAGGATTTTATAGTTCTTTACTTCTCATTTATTACTTTTCTCATTCTATTTGAATTTTTAGTGGGCAGTGGATATTTTCTGAGTCTTTTCTGAGAGACTGTAATTCCTCTAGTCTTTGCTTTCTCTGGGCACTTTGGATTTTATAAAGGTGACCAGATCTTTTCAAGAATTAATTGTACCATGTTTACAAATATCTAGCTCTGATTTTTATTTTAAAATATCCAGCTCTGATTTTTATCTTAAAATACTCCTTTATTATTTTCCTTCTGATAGACAATTAGGTGATTTTTATTCTTGCCATTTTATGTTTCCTATATTCATAAAAAATTTATTTTGAAGGGTAGCTATAATATTGAGATCGCTATGGACTGCACTTTTGTGTAAATGATATTGCCATCGATTGCTATTTTGCTTTTAAATGAGGTAGATATCAAAAAATTATTAGTTATTTTTATGTCATGTTGGTGGGGAAAAGACTGAAAGCCTATAATGCACTCTTTGACTTTTAATGAGGAGGTTTTTTTGTTCTCCTAACATTTTGGGGGATATTTTTTAGTAATATTGGATCTTTTGTTTTCTGTGGGCACCTTAATTTGTTAAATTTCATGATTAACCATATTGTTTCCTTGGCTAATGAATGAAATTGTATAATGAACAATCTTATTTGACCTAATAATTCTAAACTTCTTACTCGTTAGAAAGCATCAGGAACAAGACTGAGCTTAGGTCTTTGCCTTGGGCTTGAACTCTATTTTAAAAACTCAGCTAACATTTATTAAGTGTTTATGATTTACTTGTTCCTTGGCTAGGTAGGTGTAGGGTGGGAAATGCAGGTGATTCAGAGATGAGTTAGAGATGATTTCTGCCTTTAATGTGCTTGCTATTATTGATGTTTGATCTTGGACAGCACTTTTTTTTTTTTTGGCTGCGCCATGTGGCATGCTGGATCTTAGTGCCCTGACCAGGGATCGAACCCCAGCCCCTGCAGTAGAGACTTGGAGTCTTAACTACTGGACCACCTGGGAAGTCCCTTGGACAACCCTTTTAATTTCACTGGTTCTAAATTCTTTTTTATCTACTATGTAAAAATGCTAAGATTCATTTAACCTCAAACAAGTGAGATGATATTTGTGAAAGTCCCTGATACTCTTTAGGAGAAGGATGTGATATAAATGAAAAGTAAAAGCAGCTTTATGTCTGGAATAAAGTGATGGTACTAATTTTTATAAGCCACAGTGGACAATCAGTTCTATTTCATGTGGCTTCCCTATATATTGTAATAATTGAAAACTGAAAATCCTACAGTTTTGTTTTTCTTCTTGCTTTTGTTTGAAGGCTGAGAAGTGTTTAAAGAGTAAATATCCGCGAATTAAGAAATGAAAGAATTGTATATTGTTATTAGACAAGATAGTTGTCTGACCTCAGTGTATATATTTTCTTGGGAAAGATGGTTTCTTTGGAAAAGTATGGAAATAACTGCTTGATTCAGAGATAGTCTTGTACTCCGGAACTCTGATTCCTGTGATTCCCTTCTGCCTTTCTCAGAGTGGAGGTGAACTCTAAAAGGTTCTTAAAGGTCCACTCTCTTATTTTTTCTCTTTTATATTACAGTTTTCAGACACAAACAAAAACTTTAGCCACCCAAGTTTTTCCACTTGAGGGAAGGAAAGAAGCTGGAGAGAGAGAGAGAGTTTGTATAATATAGCTAGTATCAATTTGGTTTAAAGCTTGATAGATTTTCAGAAATTATCTTAAAGAGTGAACCTGTTGATTTATGAAAAGTGATTATTTAGTGATTTGTATATTTCACTTAGGAAAATTAAAGTATATAATCTCATGGCTTCGCTTTGAATTCTCTTTAGGCCAGGCTGGTAGTTTTAAAAATAATTTCTAGATGCTAAAATCTAAATTGTCTTTTGCTTTGGTCCTTGTGAAAAAATAGTCAGTCCATGTTAACTGCTTAAGTAATGCTTTTTTCCCCTTCCTCCCTCACTCCCTTCCTCCTTCCCTCCCTTCCTTGTATTGATAGTAGCACCTGTTGTTCTGTGGAAACATCGATGCTGAATATGTCCAACTATCCCTTGATAATCAAGCCTGAAAAAATTTTTTCTTTTTCCTGTAAGGGCAGTCTCTTGTTAGACTGGTCTAAAAGAGCTTGCTGCCTTATTTATATATCAAGGGAACTCATACTTCTTGAGGTACCTAATGAGTAGAAAATCAGCAGCTTAGGCCAGAAGCTCAGCATCTCAAATTTTGGGAATTTTCTGTGGGAAGCCTTTGCAATTCTTGCTGGGTGATAAAGGTTTAATATGTGCAGTTACTTACCTCTTATGTTCAAGTAGACATTGCTCTTCTGTGTTCTTTATAATAAAAGAGATCTGGGGGGTAAGTAGTGGTTCTGTTCTGGAATGTGTTATAAGCAAGTAATTTAATTTGAGAATCTTATCTTGTTTTCAGTTGCCCATTGGCCGTCAGTGTGTCAGTCATTACCGACGGCTAAGGCGCCACTGTGTCTTCTCACATGAGGAACTCATTTTCAAGATGGCAGCAGATCCGGAATGCTTGGACGTGGGGCTGGCCGCCATGGTGTGCAAGGAATTGACTCTCCTGACTGAAGAGGAGACTCGGTTAAGGGAGTCTGTTGTGCAGATGGTGAGTTTGCTGAGCACGTTTCCTGTAGTTGATACTGCTCACGGGATATATTAAAAATTAAACCAGTGGAAAGAATCCGTTTCCATCTTTGATCCCTCTGGAAGCTGAGCACAAAAATTACAGTTTGGAGACGATTTCACACTTTTGTACTTGCCATTTTGGTTTCTTTAAGTTGGAAAAAGTTTTAGGACTCTTGATATCATCTCCAGGTATTTAAAAATGCGATCCTATCAGGTAGAATTTCTTAGGTACATACATATTTTAAAAAATCTCCTACGTGTAGTATTATTTCTTTAAGCAAGAAAGTTCAAATTCTCCTTTTCTCTCAGCTTTATAATTGAATAAAAGTTGTTTCCGGTGATTGCAGACCCTCAGAGTTAATCTGTCTTTCCCTCCATTCTGTTTTTAACGAATATAAGAAGTACTGAATAACCCAGTGTTGGCATTTTGAATGCTTAGAATAAACTAAACATTTACCATATTGAAATGGGTAGTAAATGAGAAAATGTGTGTGTTCAGCCCATTTTCTTGGCCCATTTTCCCTAATTCTCCGTGCATAGCTAGCTAGCCTCACTGGGTTTGTACCTGCTCCCTCCTGCTCTTATACAGTCCACTTTCTTTACCTAGATATTCTGTTCCTGCTTTTTAAACAGCTTTGTTCAGGTATCATTGACATACAATAAACTACATATATTTATTGTGTATAATTAGGTAAGTGTGACTGTATACCCATGAAACTTAGTCACAGTCAGGATAATGAACGTATTACCTTCAGAAGTTTCTTTGTGCCTCATCACTATATTGTACACCTGTAACTTACGTAATAATTGTACATTAGCTATACTTCAATTTAAAAAAATAATGAAAAAAAGAGTTTCTTATGCCTCTTTGTGATCCTTCCCTCCACTCCCCACACCCCTTCCAGAAAAACACTGAACTACTTTCTTTACTTGGTCTTTTTTTAAAAGGTGTTTTATCTCAATTGAGTTGTGCAGTTTATACATTTTTTTGGTCTAGTTTCTTTCACTGAGCATAATAACTTTGAGATTCATTCATGTTGCATGTATAAGTTGTTTTTTATTGCTCAGTAGTATTTCATTGTATGGATATATACCACAGTTTGTTTATCCATTGTGAGCGGACATTTTAATTGTTTCCAGTTTTTACCTGTTGTGAATTAAGCTGCTCTGAACATTTTTGTACAAGTTTTTATATTGACATATGCTTTCATTTCTCTTTGGTAATTTCTAGGAGTGGAAGGGCTGGGTCATATGGTATGTGTTTGTGTATGTTTAATTTTTTTGGTAAAAAATTGCAGAATTGTATTACAAAGCAGTTGTGCCATTTTACATTTCCACCAGCATTGTAGGAGAGTTTTCTTTGTCCTGTACTTGCACTGACACTTGGTACAATTCGTCTTTTTAACTTTAGGTATTCTAATAAGTTTGTAGTGGCACTTCATTGTGGCTTTAATTTTAAAAACTAATGATGTGGAGCACCAGCTTGTGTGCTTACTTGCTGTCTGTGTATCTCTGGGGAAGGTTCTGTTCAAATATTTTACCCAACTTGAAAAATTTAGAATTTTTTTAAATTGAATTTTGAAAGGTCTTTATATATTCTGGATATAAATTCTTTATCAGATTTGAAAGTGTTTTCTTCCATTCTGTGGTTTATCTTTTCTTTTTCTTAACAGTATCTTTTTGAAGAGCAAAAGTTCTTAATTTTTATCAAACTTAACTTACCAGTTTTTTCTTTTATGGCTTGTGCTTTTGGTTATGTCTCAAAAGTCTTTGCTTAACCTCAGGTCACATAGATTTTCTCCTATGTTTTCCAGAAGTTTTATAGTTTTAGCTGTCATATTTAGGAATATGACCTATTTCAAGTTAATTTTTGAGATCTCTTGCTTTAGCTTAATTGATTTAAGCTAACTTAACTAAGAACTTAAGAAAATAACCAAGTAACTTAATAACCAGGAACAGTTGACAGATGGAAAAGACTGTTTTTTGCCGTGTCCCAGGTGGTAGAATGTACAGAAGCCTGTTTTCCTTTGAATAAAATTGGAATTTTCTTGAAAATGACATATTCAGTTTGTATAATCACAAAATTATTGGATTTGTATTTCTAAACAACTTATTTCAAATAACGGGCTCTATATATATTTAGTTAGATTTGGAGAGTCTTAAGAGAATGAACATAGGTTTAAGCTAAGGAAGAATACAGTGGACTAGCAATTTGAATCTGAGAAGTAAAGCTGATCCAGTTTTACTACTCTTCTTATTGGTGTAAATGGGGGGAAAATCTATAAACCAAAATACAAAGCTATATATTTTGGAAATGATATAAATATTATTATTACAAAATATTTAATGCTGGTTATTTTTAAGCATTTACGTTAACTTAGAAATAAGAATATTTGCTAAATGGTTATTAGATTTTTCTAGTTACTTGAATTACCTATGAAAGAAACGAGAAAGAGTAAGATTCAAATGCATCTTTTCTTTTTTTATAGATTATCTATCATTTTTTAAATTAAACTTTTTATTTTAATAGACTCTGTACCCAAATGTATCTTTAAAAAAAATTTTACATTTTTGGAATATGTTTCTATATGCCTGATAGTTAATATTCTTACTGTATACCTGTATTCTTATAAGCCTTGTTTTGATTGTTTATTTATTTATAAACCTTTTGTATTTTATTATTTTTTTAACAAGGCTTTATTTTGTCTCAGAGTATTTTAAGTTCACAGCAAAGTGAGGAAAGATCCAGAGATTTCCCATTTATCTCCTGCTCCCACACATGCGTAGCCTCCTGTGTTATCAGTATCCCCTACCAGAGTGGTACATTTGTTATAATTGATGAACCTATGTTGACAAATCATAATCACCCAAATCCATAGTTTGTGTTATGGTTCACTCTTGGTCTTGTATGTTTTACAGCTTTGAATGAATATATAATGACGTATCTATCATTAAGGTATCATACAGAGTATTTTCACTTCCCTAAAATTCCTCCATGTTCTACCTGTTTATCTCCTCTGCCCCCCAAACCCCAGGCAAACACTGATCTTTTCACTATCTGTAGTTTCGCCTTTTCCAGAATGTCATATAATTGAAATAATACAGTATGTCGCCTTTTCTGAATGTCTTCTTTCACTTAGTTATATGCAGTTAAATTTCTTTCATGTCTTTTCATGGCTCGATAGCTCATGTCTTTACTGCTGTCATACTGTTCCATTCTTTAGTTTTCTCACCGGGATTATTTCAAATAGGTTTTAAACTTGTATCCCTGGCTTTTTTCTTTTCTCCATTCCATTTCGATAACTTATGATTTTCCAGAGTGTATTCTCAGGAATTTAGGCTATATGAAATGTTAGAAGGCATTATAAGGAAAAATTGTTCTGTACAGAAAAGTTTGGGAAATGGTGAGTTAAAAAAAAAGAGTGGAATTCTTTAGTGTAAGACTTGTCTGATCCTTTAATATTCTGGTGCTTGTGAAGCTCTAAGTTGGAAGCATTTACCTCCCCCCAGATTTACTTCCTTCTTTATTGGCTTGTAAGTACCTTGCTCAGTAAGTAGAAACTGTAAAGGGGACCCACTTGTCTGTTAAATGGACATCTTTATAAAATGTGCTTCAGGTGCCCTTACTTTCTTAAAGTGGCACACCAAATTTGATAAGCTTTCTTTTTTTCCCCCTGGTTTTAATATTTTTTTATTGAAGTATAGTTGATTTACAGTGTTGTTCATTTCTGCTGTATAGCAGAGTGATTCAGTTATACGTATATTCTTTTTCATATTTCTTTTCCATTATGGTTTATCACAGGATATTAAATATAGTCCCCTGTGCTATCCACTAGGCCCTCATTGTTTATCCATTCTGTATATAAAAGATTAGCTTTCTTGGAACTTCCCTGGTAGTCCAGTGGTTAGGATTTCGCACTGTCTCTGTCGAGGGCCTAGGATTCGATCCCTGTTTGGGGAACTAAGATCCTGCAAGCCGTAGCAGCACACCCAAAATAAATAAATAGATAAATAAATAAATAAAATTTGTTTAAAAAGATTAGCTTTCTTTTTGATGTCATGTGGGAGTAGATATTTTGATTTGCATAGTTTAATGTTTCTTTATCCTTGCATAAGTTTGTACATATCAGTGTCATTTTCAGATTATAGATTACTCATATTTCTGGTTCAAAGGTATACTGTCCTTGGGGACAGTAATTTTTATTTTTGATTTATCTTTTCCTTAAATAGAAAACAAAACTACATAAAACAAATATAGAGCCTCATGAATTCTTACATAGTAAACTTTGTTGTCATCACAATATGGTCAAGAAATAGAACTTTGTCAGCTAGCCAATATTTTGTAATAACTGTAAATAGAGTGTAACCTTTAAAAATTATATATACAAAAAGCCTCTTAGCGTAAAATATATTAGAAAAATAATACTAGCAAATAAGAAAATATTGGCTATGCCAAAGAAAAAAAACCTGTCAGCCATCTTCAGAGTACCTCCCAATTACAGCTTCCTTTCTTTCCCTCAAAAAATGACTTTTAACCTTTGTAGTAATCATTTCCTGTATTTTAAAGTTTCGTCAGTCACATGTGCATTCTTTAACACCAAGGTTTAGTCTTGCTCATAAAAAGTTTGGTAATGTTTTCAGAAAGTATTTTGATGATGTGCCATTGTACCTCCCATGTTTATATCATCAGAGTAGAAAATGATAAGTTCTCTGAGACTTGACAGACTGGAAAGACTTGATTTAGTGACATCAGCTGTATTTCAGGGTGTCCTGATGTCAGAAGAAGAAGTGTTTGAACTTGTCCCTGACGATGAGCGACAGTGTTCGGCATGCAGAACCACCTGTTTCCTCTCTGCTCTCACGTGTCCCTGTAATCCTGAGCGGCTTGTGTGTCTCTACCATCCGACTGATCTATGCCCCTGCCCCATGCAGAAAAAATGTCTTAGGTACCCAGGAGTTTCTTGTAAAACTTCTGTTCCCTTCTTTTAAAATTAGTTTTAATGGTCCTTTGTAATGCCCTTCCCTGTGTTTGGACTGGTAACCTCTTGTTTGTTTGCCTTCTTGCTTCAGAACCAGCCCATTAAAATTGTCTCTGAACTTGGCAGCTAAAGTTAGTTGCTTTGTCAAGTTGATTTCACACATTCTTTGTGGCTCTCCTTGAATTAAAACTCTGTGGGCGGGGCTTCCTAGGTGGTGCAGTGGTTGAGAATCCGCCTGCCAATGCAGAGGACACGGGTTCGATCGCTGCTCCAGGAAGATCCCACATGCCACGGAGCAACTAAGCCCGTGTGCCAAAAAAAAAAAAAAAAAAAAAAAAACAACTCTGTGGGCTTCTTAGATTTTCTCTTTACGTATACCAAAACCCCATTCCCCAGCCATTGTACTCTCTTTAAGCTGTTTGTATTTAAATTTTAATTTATTTTCAAGTTATTGGTTTTTGGAAGTTTTTATTTTTGTGTGTGGTTTTTTTTTTTTTAGATATCGCTACCCATTAGAGGACCTCCCTTCTCTGTTATATGGTGTGAAAGTCAGGGCCCAGTCCTATGACACTTGGGTCAGTCGTGTTACAGAAGCATTATCTGCCAACTTCAACCACAAGAAAGGTTAAGTTTCTTCCTTTTCTAAGCATACACTGAAATGGTTGTCGCTTTGAAAGAGACCTTGTTTTGTTTTACATATTTTTCCATTAAGGGAAAACCCTAGGCTTTGTATGAGATTTGAGACCGTGGGTTGGTTGACTATAAACTTAAATTCCTTTTTGAGAATCATCTTTTAAGTGAAAAAGTTGATATAAAATAGGACAAATAGCTAACTGGCAGTAGGTGTGTCATACATTTTGGGGAACCATTGTTACCAATGGACTAACATTAAAGACTTATTGAGAAAGAAATTGTCTGTAAGGATTAGGAACGGGCACCTGGTCATAAGCTTTTATTGTATTGGTGTGATTTTCACAGCTGTGGTGTGTTTTTGCTAGTTGGTTGGTGAATGGCTATTTATTTTCTGTGGTCATAGTATATGGCTTTTTATTTATTTTTACAGATTTGATTGAATTACGAGTGATGCTGGAAGATGCTGAGGATAGGAAATATCCAGAGAATGATCTCTTTCGAAAACTCAGGGATGCTGTAAAAGAAGCTGAGACCTGTGCTTCTGTGGCTCAGCTGCTTCTGAGCAAAAAGCAGAAACACAGGTAAGACTAAGAAGAGCTGAGTCCTCTGGTGGTTTTTGTTTTGTTTTGTTTTGACTAGATTAAAGGCAAAGTCTTAACTGGCCTATGAGGCCCTGCAGTGTCTTCGAGGCCATGTTCTCCCTCCCCTAGTCATGCCCTAACCTTATCTCCTCCTGCTCTCCCTCCTTTCTTGCCCCACTCTATACCCTCTCCCTCTGTTCTTCGTGCACACCATTGTGTTCCTGCTTAGGGCCTTCACACTTGCTCTTGGCTCTGCTTGGAGTTCTCTTCCCCTGATACCCAGGTGGCTTATTCTGTCACTTCTTTCAAGTCTTTCAGATGTCACTTTCTTGGAGAGGCCTTCTCTGACCACATCTATAAAATTGCAACCTTTTTATTCTTCTTTCCTTCTTGTTTTTCACCTGTCCCTGTCACCTCCTGATAGATGAATTTACTTGTTGTCTCATTTCCTCCTCCCTTTCCCAACCCCACTAGAAGGTATGCTAGGATAGAATGTTGGGGATTTTCATCCTTTTTCTCATTGCTGTGCTTTGAAGCATGGCTGGCACACAGTAGGTGTGTGATAAATTCTTTGTAAATAGATGATACCACAGGCTAAAGGCAGTTGGCAGCAAAGAGTAATCTGGGTGCAGGGGAGGCTGTTTTTAAGGAGCATGGAAGTAGGTGCCCTTGATTCTGTGTAATTCACATATGTTTACTTTTCTGTGATCTTGTTTCATAGTCATTCCAACACATTCTCTGTGTCTGAAAGGCTTTCTCTATAGCAGTTCACGTTGGGTCTCCAATTACTTTATGCATTTTTTTACCTTTGATTTTATCAGAGAACTTAGTGACATTGATCAGTGACTTTTCACCTGTCATTGGGTCACTGACCCCCTTGGAGGATCTAGTGAAAGCTTAGAGACCCTTTTCTTAGAAAAATGCACATACTGACATAGTTTTGAATCAGTTTTGGAGGGCTTATAGTCTCCTAAGCCAGGTTAAAGGCCTTTCTTCTATACCTTAGATTTCTTGAGGTAGAGGATTTAGTTTTATCAGCGAACTTAACATTTTACTGTGAGGAACTTAATAAATGTTTGAAATGTTTAATATTTGTAAGATTGGAGGAACTGTAACTTGGAGAGTTGAATCTTTGAGTCATTACCTGAAGAGCTAAAAACCTGATTTAGAAGTGATCACCATTGCAGTGAAATCCCTCAAACACTAGTATTCTGGGATTTCCTGGGTTAGAAGTATAAAGAGACTAGAAGCCCCTTTGATATTGGAATGACTGAATTTTTCTTACTTATGTCTCAATATTATTTCACATCAGGCAGAGCCCAGATAGTGGGAGGACTCGGACCAAACTGACAGTGGAAGAGTTGAAGGCCTTTGTTCAGCAGCTTTTTAGTCTTCCATGTGTCATCAGCCAAGCTCGACAAGTAAAGGTGGAGTATTATGTTCTTTTTTGGGTAATATCCTTTGTGGTATGGGCTCCGTTGTGGGTAAAGAGAATAGTGTGTCCAGATTAGTTTTTTGTTCTGTTTCTTTTCTCAAATAAGTGTGCTATTTAAGGTTTTTTAGTAGGCAGTAAGAATCTCTTGGTTTCATTCTTATCCTTTAATTCCCCCTTTAAAATTCTGGAACTAAGGCTAGTTTATAAATTATTAAATATGTTAATTTTAGACCAGAACCTCCATTTAACATAGATATAATTAAAATGTGAAAAAATCAGTTAAAGGAATCTGAATGTATCAGTGAATTACTAGTTCATGAAATTTTTAAAAATGCAGAACTCTGACTTACCAGGGCCCTCATGGTTTAATGAATATGTAAAATCTCAAAAGTATCTATCAAATATATGAATCTGCGTAGTTAGTAATCTTTTGATAGTTGTGGTGTGTATTTGGGATTTGGCCTTGGCTGGGTATCTAAAATGGTTTTTTTCAAGGTTATCAACTCTGAAATCCAGTATCAGTTGTGTTGTCTTAACCCCATGTCGTAAGAGTGTTTTGCTGGTTGACTATGCTTTCCTTCCTGAGAGACTTTCTTTTCTAAACATCTGACACCATACTCTCCGGTTTTCTTAGATTCACAGTTCACAGTTCCTTCTCTTTAGGGAAGCTGTTTGATTTCTCCTTGGCTTGGCTTCTAAGTTTGGAGTCTATTGGGAGTCTCATCCCTTTTTGCTCTAGGTCCTGATCTCTCCTGTGGTGACATTAATATCACCTGTGTCTGGCTGATTCCCAGCTCCGACTGCCTTTCTTCTTTTCCGCAGACTAGTGCATCCAGTTGCATACTCTGTATTTGCCTCTGGCAGACTAAACGGCATCTCAGAACCCTTCTGATGACTCAGAATCCTTGATCCCCTTATTTCCCTTATACACCACATTCAGTCTCTAAACAGGTGCTGCTATTATATTATCTCCAAAATGTCTCCCAAAGTGAACCGTTAGTCATCATCTTGATTGCTTAAATTGTGTTCTAAAGCACTGGAATCTGCCCCTTAGATTACTGCCACAGCTTCTTAACTGATTTCTCTTCTACTCTTATCCCCCAGAGTTTATTTTTAATTCAGTAGCCAGAGCGATTATGTAAAATAGAAATAAAATCATATCACTTTCACATGGTTAAAATCCTCCAGTGATTCCCCAAAGCCATTAGAATGAAATCCAAACTCATTATAATTAATCTGCAAGGCACTTTGTAATCTGAGCTCTGCTTATTCCTTAACTGCTTTCTCCTGCATCCACTTTGCTCCCCATCATCCACTTTGGAGCAGACACGCTCATTCCTCTTCAAAAGCTTTTGCTATTATTATTTGCCCTGCCCGAACTACTCTTCCTCCAGGTCTTCATATGGGCCCCTCCTCTACCTCCTCCTCTTAGTTTCAGTTCATCTGGCTTTTGTGACCATCATTGTAAAGTAATATGCGCTGCCGCCCCTCCATCCCTTCTGATCACTTTTGTATTATTTTGTTTTGCCCTATTTTATTTTCATAGCACTTAAAAACTAACTGAAACATTTTATGTGACTTCACTGTCTGGCCACTTACATTAGAATGTGTGTTCCTTGAAGACAAGGACTTCGTGTTTTTTGTTTGATTCTGTTTGCCTAGAATAGTGCCTATAACTAAGTTGGCAGTCATTAAATATTTTAAATTTATTTTTTGGCTGTGTTGGGTCTCTGTTGCTGCACGCGGGCTTTCTCTGGTTGTGGCAAGTGGGGGCTACCCTTCGTTGTGGTGTGTGGACTTCTCACTGCGGTGGCTTCTCTTGTTGTGGAGCATGGGCTGTAGGCATGCGTGCTTCAGTAGTTGTAGCACGCGGGCTCAGTAGTGGCATGCAGGCTCTAGAGCACAGGCTCAGTAGTTGTGGCGCATGGGCTTCGTTGCTGTGCAGCATGTGGGATCTTCCTGTATCAGGGCTCGAACCTGTGTCTCCTGCATTGGCAGGAGGATTCTTAACTGCTGCACCATCAGAAAAGTCCCTATTAAATATTTTTTGAGTAAATTAGTCATATTTAAAAGTAGCTGTTTGTAAGTAATTATAGAGAAGCATGTTTATGCCTTTATCATATCTGTTTGGTGCTACGATGCTGAGATTATTAAATGGTTTAAAATTTGGCAATTTGCCTGAACTATATGTATTCCATACTCATTTGGTATCTTTTAAGTTTGTTTTTTACTTTTATTCTTTTGATCTTTTCAGAATCTGTTGGATGATGTGGAAGAGTTTCATGAGCGTGCTCAGGAGGCCATGATGGACGAAACCCCAGATTCTTCCAAACTGCAGATGTTGATAGATATGGGCTCTAGTCTCTACGTGGAGCTACCTGAGTTAGCCCGACTAAAGCAAGAGCTACAGCAGGCTCGATGGTTGGATGAAGTAAGACTGACTCTGTCAGATCCACAGCAAGTCACTTTGGATGTCATGAAGAAATTGATAGACTCTGGGGTGGGGTTGGCACCTCACCATGCCGTGGAGAAAGCAATGGCTGAGCTTCAGGAGCTGCTTACAGTCTCTGAGCGATGGGAAGAAAAGGCTAAGGTCTGCCTACAGGCAAGGTGAACACATATATTGGTGACTGTCACCTCTTTAATAACTAGGTTAGAGAGTGGAAAGGGAGGAGGAACATAAGGGTCTATTTAACTAACTGTTTTGTGCCTTCCCTGAGTGGTCACTAAGTTATCAGTTGGGTCTGCATATAGAGTTTCAAATGTTGTGTGCATGCTGTGGGCAGAGTACTTTGCTGAGTAGTACCTTAGTAACTGATACAAAGTAATATTTTGTTTAGAGCCCTCCCATTACTGATGCTGTAATTAAGAGCTAAGAAATACAGAGCTCTGTTGCAGTATGTTGTGGTTAACTGAGAGGTGCAGGAAAATGCTAGCAGGATTTAGAGGAGGAGAGGTCATTGTTAGCCTGGGTGGTCAGTGGAGACGCTTGAGAGAAAGGTAGGAACTTTCATGGAGCCTTGGATGAGTGGGATTGAAGTGGAAGGGGAGGTAAGTGAAGTATCCTGAGCTAAGCTTAAGGAACATGTAGGGTGTGCTCAGGGGACAAAAGTTAGGTGGTCTTTACCTGAATGGGGGGTTCATGCAGGAAAGTAGAGGGAGGTGAGGATCAGGCAGGAGAGTGTGAGGCGTTGGCATTGGCACCCATTGAACTTGTGAGATTGAAGTAAAGTGCCCACCAATTTGACTACAGTGTTCTTTATGAAAATATTTTTTCAGCATCTAAGATTAGTATGTATATAGTTTCCTTGTGAGGATGGGGAAACTGGGATGCATACAGAGATCACATAGTTGCCAGATAACACAGCGCAGATTTAAAGCCGTTTCCACTTCATTCCAAAGTCTCTGTGTACTGAATTACTTTGCCACTCACTTATTTTGAGTGCGTTTGACAGGAAAGCCTTAGATGGTTTTATCAACACAGTTCTGTTCATCCAAGAAAAGGCTGCATGTGTGCTGGATATTTTGCTCTCCAGATGCCACAGAGAATACATGATACAGTATAGCTTTTCCTGTCCGAAACATTCAAATTACTCTGTGTCATCAGATTCACGACAGTTCCAGGAGGTGGGAGCATACCAAATGGGAAAAGTTGAATAACTCTGGAATGCAAACTGTGATTTGGTATACCTGATAAAACTGACAGTACTCTACTGAGTGAAATTTTATTGGTAGTAATACTTGAAATTTTTCTTTTTCCCATTTTCCTACATTTAACGAGTTTTGGTGATTTTGCCTCCAAATGCCTTTTGAATCTGTCTTCTTCAACTCCATTGTCACTGACTTCGTTACAGGACTATTGCATTTTCCCTTGACCTTTGCAATTCAGTGAGTATTTATGGAGTACCTACTACATGCCAGGCACTGTTTCTAAGTGCTGTGGAGGCAGTAGGGAAAAGACACACAAGGTCCCTGCTCTAAATAGAGCCAACATAGTGGGGAGAGACAGGTGAGGTGAATAAGTGAATGAGTTTCAGATCATTAGTGTCGTGAAGAAAGTAAAGCTGGTAAAGAGGGCTGACAGGGTTGGTGGGGAGAGTGGGAGGTTGAATCCTCCCTTTTCTAGCTCCTGTCAAGTTATCTCTCTGAAACGCACCCTTAGTGTTCCTCTCAGCATTGCCTCACTGCTGACCAATCCTTTCTGGGTGTCTTCCTCCTTTGCTTTTGACCATCTCTCTCTGCCTCTTTCAGAGTGGCTTTCCTCAAGATTCTGGCCCAGACCACTGCTCTTCTGACTCTTTACACCTCCTTGGAAATGTCATCTGATTTCTTGTCTCCATTTGTCATCTTTATACTGATTAACTCCAGATTCTCATCTGTAACACAGATTTTCTTTCTTAGATACCACCTGCCTGTTAGATAATTCCATAGGCTATCCATCGGTAACTCAAATTCCCCATATTCAAAATTAACTCCTTCCCATGCTCTCTGTTTCTGTGTTCTTTGACTTATACCCTCTTTCACTCATTTGAACAAGCCAGAACTTTGGAAATTAACTTTGACTCCACCCTTCCATTTTCTTGCCCTCAGACTCAGTTAACTACCAAGTCATGCTGATTATATTTCCTCAGTGTTTTTCACTTCCAGTCTTTTTCTTTGGGCTGTTGTTACAGCTGGCTTAGATCACAGCACCAGGTTCTGTTTGTGACCTCACCCCTCTGTAACCCATTCTCCACACTGAAACTAGTATTTTCCTGAAGCCCTTCACTGTGTCCCATTCCCCTTGGGATGAAATGCACACTTCCTTAACCTGACTTATGAGGCTGTCTGTAATCTAGCCTCTTGCTTAAATATCTACCTTCACCCCTTGCCATTCTCCCTCTTGTATTCTGTATTCCAAACATAGTGATTCCTCCCCCCGGTTCTTCAGACCTGCTGTGATCTGTCTTGTCTCTGAACCTTTGTACATGTTTATTTTATTCTCCTGTGAAACACTCTTGCCCTCTACACACCCACTGTGGTGCACCTCCACTACCTCTACCCTGCGTCTGGTCCCAGCTTTCCTGACTAGTATCTATTCAGAAAGGGTGCGCAAGCTTAGAGTCACTTCTGGGAAGCCTTCCTTCACTGCTAAGTCAACTGAGTCCCCCTACTGTATGTTCTGATCCCATCTTTACTTTCCTTTAGCATTTGCACTTACAAGTGTATCATAACTGTTTATTAATAATCACCTCCCCCCAGATTAAAAAGTTTCTGAGGCAGGGACGCTCGTTCTCGTGCATTAATCATCTCCAGGACCTAGCACAGTGCCCAGCCCATAGCAGGATTCATGGACGGTGAAACTACTACCACCTTCAATAGCTTCCCATTGCTTGCATAGCACAGTTCAGGGCTCTCAAGACCTCTTAATCTGCATCTTTCTTTCCTGCCACGTTCCCCTGCTTCTTGCTTTTACTCCTCCATCCTCACCATCCCCCATCTTAAACTTATTTTTACTGTATTTTTAAATTTTTCTCCATGTTTTTGTTCATTATATTCCTGTTATTTTTCCTTTAATCCTTCACTTGACCAAATTACACTTCTTCTTTAAGGCCTACTTCAAAACCCTTCTCGGTTCTCCCAGGCAGAATTAATCACTGCTTGCCATAGTACTGAACCTATAGTAATTTGTTCTTAGTTCTCAGTACAAGTATCATTCTTCCTTTGTATTTTGATGAGTTGAGGATAAGGTCTATGTTTTAATCATCTTTGTGTAACAAGGTGTTAATGAATGTAGTTGAATTAAATGTACATGGTCAACTGTGGTGGCTTTCTAGACTACTGCTTTCTACATAGCTGTTTAACATGCATCTCTGACAATTTCAGATTTTGTGGATAACTAAAGTAGAAGTAATTTAGTGAAAGGAGCATGGGATCTGAGATTCATTCTGAGTCAGTGTTTTCTTTTTTTTTGAATTAATTGATTTATTTATTGGCTGTGTTGGGTCTTCGTAGCTGCACACGGGTTTGTCTAGTTGCGGCGAGTGGGGGCTAGTCTTCATTGTGGTGCGTGGGCTCCTCATTGCCATAGCTTCTCTTGTTGCAGAGCAAGGGCTCTAGGTACATGGGCTTCAGTAGTTCTGGCACATGGGCTCAACAGTTGTGGCTCACGGGCTCTAAAGCACCGGCTCAATAGTTGTGGTACACAGGCTTAGTTGCTCTGCAGCATGTGGGATCTTCCTGGAGGAGGGATCGAACCCATGTCCCCTGTGTTGGCAGGCGGATTCTTAGCCACTGCACCATCTAGGAAGTCCCCTGAGTCAGGTTTCATGTGTGCCATTTACTACATTAAGTGACTTTGGGGAAAATAATTGATCTTCTTTGACTTAAACTTTTCTTACCTGTAAAATGGAAATAGAGGTAATAGTTGTTTTGCCTCCCTCATAGGATAATGGTACAAATTAAATGAAGTTATGTGTATGAAAGTTCTTTATACATTCTAAAATGTAATTTAAGTGTTGGTAGTAGTTTGACTTTTCCTCATGCATCCACCCTATTTTTGTGTTTTTTAAGACCACGGCACAGTGTGGCAAGTTTAGAAAGCATCGTGAATGAAGCGAGGAACATTCCAGCCTTTCTACCCAATGTGTTGTCCCTGAAAGAAGCCTTACAGAAGGCTCGAGAATGGACAACTAAAGTGGAAGCTATTCAGGTAAAGAGCCTTTTGAATTGTCGCACCGTTCAGGTAATGCTGTCTCACAGATGAATCCTTTAAGCCTTTAAATGTTTAGAATAGAATAACCATATTAAAGTAATTATATACTTAGAATTCACTTGTTCTTCCATCTGATTTTTATTTGAAAATATATATTACCTATTTAAACGTTACTTATTTCTATTGACTCCCTGCTATGAAAGGTGACAGAATTAGCCATTTATTTAATGCTTAGCAGTAAGGAGTTTATTTCCTGCTGTATTCTTTGAATGTATACCAATTACTTTTTTTTTAATTGAAGTATTGTTAATTTACAGTGTTGTGCTAGTTTCAAGTGTACAGCAAAGTGATTCAGTTATACGTATGTTTGTATTCGTTCTCAGATTCTTTTCCACTGTAGGTAGAACAAAATATTGAGTATAGTTCCCTGTGCTATACCGTAGGTCTTTGTTGTTTACTTACTTTATATATAGTAGTGTGTATATATTAATCCAAGACTCCTAATTTATCCCCCCACCCTGCTATCCCCCAGTTACTTTTAAAATATGTGGCAGAAAAAGAAAATGAAAGTAACATTTACTGAACCCCACAATACTCTTGGTACTATTCTGGTTGTTTGGGAGCAGAAATGTAAGGGAAGGGTGTAAAGATAAAACCCTGGACCTCAAAATTGCATATTCTAGTTGGAGAGACATATGTTATACATCTGTAATTCAAAACAATGAAATAAATGTTAGAGATGAAAGTATGCTTGAATACATAATATTCCTTCTAAATTACAAATCCATTAAGCAGCATTTACAGTATTGAGTATGTATATACTCTTTATTGTAGAAGTATACTGAAAGAAAAAGGAAACCAACTCTCCTACCAAACTGCTGCCCTTAGAAAGAGTATTCTAGACTTCTCTTTTACTTTCTTTTCAGTTGACTTTTTCTGAGACCTGTTTAGTTGCTGCTCTTTCTGTTCTTTTTTTTAAACTTATCTGTTTTCATCAGGACAGCTCCTCTGTTTGTTTCATCTTCGACCTATTTCAGGCAGTTGGTTGTTCTCAGGTGACTAATAATCCTTAGTGGGCTGTTTATGATTGGAGGATTGAGCTGTCATGGCTTTCCTGTGTGGTTGTAGAGGACTGTTCCTCACCAAGCCTCTTCCCTTCAGTGGAAGGATTGACTTGTCAGCTCTAAGAAAGTGGACAGCATCTGCTGCACTTTAGGATACATTGCCTGGGAGAGGCTGCTTCTCAGCTTAGCCAGAAGGTATTTTGTAGTCAAATGGCTATAGTTGGGCACAAAAGGGAGTAGTAGTAAATATGATATTTCTTGAGCCTGTCTGTATCTGAGCTTTCTTTTGCCTTCCAATTACTCTCTTCTCTGTTCTTATCCTAGTACCGTAGTGATGTAATGATACCATTATAATATCTCTTATGGCTAGAACCTTCTCATTATTCTTTTTAAAAATTGGACTTAAGGGCTTCCTAGGTGGCGCAGTGGTTAAGAATCCGCCTGACAGTGCAGAGGTCACGGGTTCGATCCCAGCTCCAGGAAGATCCCACATGCTGTGGAGCAACTAAGCCCGTGTGCCAAAAAAAAAAAAATTGGACTTAAGTTTCTTGTTTTTCTGTTTCAGTGTAACTTTTAAAATGGATATATAGGCAAATGTGTCAGTTAATACATGGGAAGTAGCTGTATGGGAATGGCAACATTCAGCACGAAACACTATGCCTTTCGTTCATAGCCTCTGAATAATGATGAATATTATGGGGATACAGTTTCTTTCTTTCTTTCTTTCTTTCTTTCTTTCTTTCTTTCTTTCTTTCTTTCTTTCTTTCTTCACAATAAACTGCATATAAAGTGTACAATTTGAAATTTTTTTTCTTATTAGTAATGTATGTATGGCAATCCCAATCTACCAATTCATTCCCCCCTCCACCCCGCTTTCCCCACTTGGTGTCCATATGTTTGTTCTGTACATCTGTGTCTCTATTTCTGCCTTGCAGACTGGTTGATTTGTACCATTTTTCTATATTCCACAAATATGTGTTAATATATGATATTTGTTTTTCTCTTTCTGACTCACTTCACTCTGTATGACAGTCTCTAGATCCATCCACGTCTCTACAAATGTCCCAATTTCATTCCTTTTTACAGCTGAGTAATATTCCATTGCATATATGTACCACATCTTTATCCATTCATCCATACAGTTTCTTATAGGAATGGTTATGTGTTCTGTCTACTGGGAGATTGATCCACTTTGAGGTATCACCCTGAATTATTGTCTGCAGGCTGCCAGCCTGCTACTTCTGATGTTCTTGCCATGTCCCGGAATGGATTACTTATTAATTCTCTCACTTCCTGTAATAATTCAATTATTTAGTAAATTTAAAGCAGTATAAGTTCTAAAACCAATAATTACTTCAGTAAGTGGAAATGTTGAAACATTGTGAGTTAAAAGGAAAATATCCATTCTTGTTTGTGTTTGTAGAGCATAAAATGGAGGTGGTTATCAGAACTAAAATACTGCTCTGTAGTAGTTGGAAAAGTGGTTGAAAGACTTTGAAACAGGCAGGAGAGATTACTGATGTCCTTTCAGTGGAAGAGTGGATGTTGTTTAGTGAATCATCAGGATTATTTGATTCTAGGAGTATATGCCTTAGACTTTCTTTGACCAAGCTATTTCACAACTGTCAGTTATTTAAAAATGATAGTAATATGAATGAATTAGTCTGTAGAAAAGCAATTAAATTTGTAAGGAACAATTGATTTTCCACACTGTAGAAAAGATGATTCCATTGACCTGTATGATATTAAATACTTGTTTCCATCTATTAGCAAATTCCTTTCCTCATTCCTAATTGCATTTATATATGCTTGTTTTTAGATTGTCCTTTGAACTAGTTTTTACATCTTACTGGTCACTTGTTAATTAATAAAACAAAAATCTTTGACGACGTGAATTTACACAAACTTTTTTTTTTTTTACACAAACTTTTTTTTAAAGGACATTGGGAAGCTCTATTAATTCAAGAGATATTGATACAGTTAGGTTTAAAGAATAATATTTAATGAAAAAGTTAACACTAAAGTCTTTTAAAGGTCTACCAACAATATATTGCCAGACATCATAAGAGATTACAAACAGTACAAGGATGTACTTTTATCTTCCAGAGTGGCAGCAGTTATGCTTACTTGGAGCAGCTGGAGAGCTTATCTGCTAAAGGCCGCCCTATCCCTGTGCGTCTCGATGCATTGCCCCAAGTGGAGTCACAAGTAGCAGCAGCACGGGCCTGGAGAGAGCGGACTGGGAGGACCTTTCTTAAGAAGAATTCCAGCCATACGTTGTTACAGGTGAGGAGTGGTTTACTTTATGTACGTGCACTTCAGCATCCTCATCAGAAATTGATAATTTAATACCTGAGGTGGAGGGTTGTTTTCAGGATATCTGATCATGGTTATACAAGTGATTCCTATTGGATAATATCAGATGTTGGCCAGTAATCTGAAGCCTTGGGCAGACTTATTTCCAGTTACTCTTATATTGTGTCCAGAAAAAGAAGTCAGCCTGGATCTTATCTCTCTGTTACTATAAGGGACTCTGTCACTGAAAGAGCTTATTACTTAGAAGCACAAATTAAAAAAAAATTTTTTTCTTTTAATTGAAGTATGGTTGATTTACAATGTCATGTTAGTTTCTGGTGTATAACAGTGATTCAGTTATATATATATATTCTTTTTCAGATTCTTTGCCATTATAGGTTATTTCAAGATTTTGAATATAGCTATACAGTAGGACCTTGTTTATTTTATGTATAGGTAGTGTGTATCTGTTAATCCCAGGCTCCTAATGTATTCCTCCCCCCACCTCTTCCCTTTGGTACCCATAGGTTTGTTTTCTATGTCTGTGAGTCTGTGTCTTTTTGTAAATAAGTTCATTTGTATCATTTTTTTAGATTCCGCGTATAAGTGATATCACATATTTGTGTTCCTCTCTGACTTACTTCACTTAGCTTGATAATCTCTAGGTCCATCCATATTGCTGCAAATGACATTATTTCATTCTTTTTATGGCTGAGTAATATTCCGTTGTATATATGTACCACATCTTCTGTACCCATTCCTCTATCAATGGACACTTAGGTTGCTTCCATGTCTTGGCTGTTGTAAACAGTGAGAAGCAAAAATTTAAATACTCATTACCCTTTTCATGTTGAACAGTTGAACATGGTAGTTGAGAGCGTGGACTTTGGAATTAGGTCATTTCATATTTGAGGACTGGTTTCCTAGTACTAACCCTGTGTCTGTGGGCAAGTTGTTGTCTTTCTGAACCTGTTTCCCTTGTTTGTGAAGTGCAGATAATACCACCTACTTCAGAGGCTTCTTGGGAGGTTTGAATTAGGTAATGCATATGAAGTTCGTAAGAATGTGTCTAGGACATGTGAATGGTCAATAAATGGTTCCTTTTATTATTTTCAGTTTTGAGATTTTTTTTTTTTTTTTTTTTAAACAAGAGCTCAATATTCGGTTTTATTTTTGTAGGTGCTTAGTCCTCGGACTGACATTGGTATTTATGGGAGTGGAAAAAATAGAAGGAAAAAAGTAAAAGAACTAATAGAAAAAGAAAAAGAAAAGGATCTGGACTTTGAGCCTCTGAGTGATCTGGAGGAGGGATTGGAGGAAACCAGAGATACAGCCACAGTGGTAAGAAATTATGTTGTGCAAGTTGAATTTGCTTGGTGGATACAAAATTCTGTGAAGATATTAGCAGAATCACTGTTTTTTATATTTTTAATTATTTTTGTTTTTGTATACTTTATCTTTGGCTTTATGGTTATACATATTTCGCATCTTTTTAAATATTTAGATTCAAAGTATGTAAAAAGTTTGCTGTTCTCTCTCCCTAAAATTGTCTTTTCTATATCTCCCTTCTTTATTGTTTTAATAGGTGTCTGATATTCCATTGAATCATCCATAATTTGCTGAACACTTTTCTGATACTGACCATTTTTGTTGTTACTAGGTGTTATGGATAAAATAGCAAAGCGAACTTCTTTGTAAAGCCTTTTCCTTTTTTCAGATTATTTTCCTACACTTGACTCTTAGGAATGGGGTTACTGGGCTAGGATTTCAGAGCATTTGATGCTTAGTGCTGTTGTGCTTTTCAAAGGACTTGTCCCAGCTGACTGACAGCAGCTGCTATTTGCAATGTCTCCCTCTCTTAGTAGCATTCAGTAGTACAGTAAGTGCACAATAAAATGTTTGTACCTAATTAAAATTATGGGTTTTATTGGTGAGTAGGAGGAATGTGTTACGATTCCTGAGGAAATAGAAAATAAAAATGAGTTTGGGCAATATGTAGTAGTAGCAAACCACATACACTAAGTGACATCCTATGGCTGTTTCCGGTTACAAATGGTCCTGTTTTGAGGTTGATGGAAATAATTTCTTGTTAGAGAGCCTGCCTGATAAGTCAGTCTTGCCAGACAAATAGCACTGGAAATTATTTTTAAACTGTTTCAAAACTACCAGAGTTTAAAAAGAAAATGCCCTGACAATTTTCATAATAATTAAATTTTGTTTGTTTTTATATACTTTTTTGAAATGAGTTACGTAAAACTTTGTTATAAGTAGTCATCAGGCTTTGTTATTCTTCTACGTAAGTTGGAAAATCCTAGAAAGAGATAAAAATTGATCTGTATCAAACTTTGCCCCAGAGAATGAATTACAAGGGGATGGGGAGTCAGTATTGATTGAATGTTTACCTTGTGCCAGGCACCAAGTTAGACACTTTCACATATTATCTTATTTAATCCTTAAAACAGCAAAATGAGGTTAGTAGTATTCTGATTTTTTGGAAAACTGAAATTCAGAAAACTTGTACCCTGAGTCAGGAGTCTGTTAAAATAGTACAAGAGCCAGGGCTTGTACCAAGGCTACTTGACTTCAAGGCATACCGTCTTTCTGCTGCACCCTACAGAAGAATTAAAGTGCTTTACTGTTGTAAATTGTCATATATGGTAGCAGTTTGCTTATTTCACAGATGAGGAATGTTTGGAAAGAGACTGTCAGACGGCCCCAAATTTTAGGAAATGATTGTGGGTTTTTTTGTTTTTTTTTTCAAAAAGGACAATGCTTGGGACTTCCCTGGTGGTCCAGTGGTTAAGACTCCGCACTTCCAGTGTAGAGGAGCAGGTTCAATCGGGTAACTAAGATCCCACATGCTGCATGGTGTGGCCAAAAACAAACAAAAAAAAAGCAAAACAAAAAACAGTACTTTGTCACTGTGAGGCTCCAACGTGGAGATGATCCCTTAGCCTTGAAGATTTGGTATTTTGAAGTATTTTGCAGTGACTCCCTTCAATTAAATGTTTATTGTACACAGGTGGCAGTTTTCAAAGAACGGGAGCAAAAAGAGATTGAAGCCATGCATTCCCTCAGAGCAGCCAACCTAGCCAAGATGACAATGGTGGACCGCATAGAAGAAGTAAAATTTTGCATTTGCCGCAAGACAGCGAGTGGGTTTATGCTCCAGTGTGAGCTCTGCAAAGACTGGTTTCATAATAGCTGTGTTCCTCTTCCTAAGTCAAGCTCCCAGAAGAAAAGCTCTAGCTGGCAGGCTAAAGAAGTAAAATTCCTCTGTCCTCTTTGTATGCGGTCTCGGAGGCCGAGGCTAGAGACTATTCTGTCCCTCCTGGTATCCCTTCAGAAGTTGCCTGTGCGGCTGCCTGAAGGAGAAGCCCTTCAGTGTTTAACAGAACGTGCAATGAGTTGGCAGGATAGGGCCCGGCAAGCCCTGGCCACAGAGGAGCTGTCCTCTGCCCTCGCCAAGCTGTCTGTGTTGAGCCAGCGGATGGTGGAGCAGGCAGCTCGAGAAAAGACTGAAAAGATCATCAGCGCAGAGCTCCAAAAAGCTGCTGCCAATCCAGACTTACAGGCAAGTTTAGAATTTTCTTTTTTTCCCCTTTTTCATGGGCTAATATTTGTCAGTGTGTAAGTAGTAAATTAAAGCTATCTTACCAGTTGATTGGCAAAATAACAGTAAGTTGCCAGCAGCTATATTATGCATAATTTCTTCTTTCCACGTACACCGTAGGATTTTCTCTGGGTATGTACCTAGGTCATTTCAGTGAAATATTACCTGGAAATATCATTCAGGTGGACCTTGGCATTATAATCAAATAACTTGATCTATACTAGCTTTTGAACTATGTTAGCCAGTTTGCAAGTTCGTTGCATTTTGGTGGTCTTAAGCATACATTAATTACTCATGTTTATTTAGCGTGTTTCTCTGCTCATCTTGGGATTGATTGCTTGTTGTTTAGGGACACTTACCTAGTTTCCAGCAGTCTGCTTTTAACCGGGTGGTGAGCAGTGTATCTTCTTCCCCTCGGCAAACGGTGGACTATGATGATGAAGAGACAGATTCCGATGAAGACATTCGGGAGACATACGGCTATGACATGAAGGTAATTGTAGGGACAGGCTGTGTGGGTACATGCTTGATCACTGAGTTTTTAAAAAAGCTATTGAACGCTGATGTTTGTGGCCTCAAAGTGGAAAAGAAAGCTAGTCATCTATCCTGAGTTTATGGTGACAGCATTTTTTCAATGCTCTGAAAAAAATATAGATTGATGAAACTCCAAATTTTTTTTTTTAAAGGATGGAATTTTGAAAAATCTGTATTTATTTTCCTCACCTTGTAACCCCCTGTGGCTTAGAGGGACTAAAAATTATGCATGTAAGTTATTGAAAACTTTCGTGGCTGATTTCAGTGTTTTTTCCTTTGGGTTGTTAAAGTCTGTGTAGTTATATTTTAAGAATCCTATTCTAGCTGTGCTTCGAGTCTTCTTCTTTGATCTCTCATCTGAATGCTGCTGGACAGAATGTCATAGCACATGATTTGAAGTTGTAGAGTTATAGTCACAGTCAGAACAGAGTGTTTGCCCTCAATATGATTGTTTTTCTCTCCTCTTTTTTTTTTTTTTTTTTTTTTTTTTTTTTTTTTGGCACACGGGCTTAGCTGCTCCGCAGCATGTGGGATCTTCCTGGAGCTGGGATCGAACCCGTGACCTCTGCATTGGCAGGCGGATTCCTAACCACTGCGCCACCTAGGAAGCCCAATATGATTGTTTTGATAATGACACCACACTGGGATGAAGGGAGGGCTTTGGCAAGGTTTCGTTTTGGATCCTTTTGGCTTTTCATTGTTTTGTGTCAGGCCCAAGACCTTTGTCTTTTGTTTAGTAATAACATCATGATCTAGGCAGAGACTCTACCGGCTTACAGTTAATCCCTTGATCTGTTTTGTAGTATTCTTTGTTGAGCTAATGTTTAACATCTGTGCCTATAACTGGGGAGTTCATACTCTGATGTATGAAAAAACTGGGATGCATTCTTTTCTCAATCTGTGTGCTGCCTTTTCCTTTGTCTTTTCAGCCTGCATATCAGGTAGGTAAACTCATTCTTAGAGCATGAATATCACGGGCATTAGAGCTCTAGGATAAAAAGTTAAACCATCCATCATAGATGCTTCTAAATTACTTGCTGGAAAATATTTTTTCAAGATAAAAATGGATCCAGGGGATGTTTTAATGAGGAAATTTTAAAGAATTATATGAGTTAAAGATGTGAGAAAAGTTGAAACTTGAATTAGCATTTAAAATAAGGTTCTAAGCACCTTGTTATCCTCGCAGTTAATGACCATCTTTATTTATGAATTTGGTGGAATGACCAGGAGCAGGGACTTTCCTGGTGGCACAGTGGTTAAGAATCTGCCTGCCAGTGCAGAGGACGTGGGTTTGAGCGCTGGTTCAGGAAGATCCCACATGGGGCTGTGGAGCAACTAAGCCTGTGTACCACAACTACAGAGCCTATGTGCCACAACTACTGAAGCCAGTGTGCCTAGAAGCCTGTGCTCTGCAACAAGAGAATCCATGGCACTGAGAGGCCTGCATACCACAAATGCATACCACAACCAAGAGTGGCCCCTGCAACTAGAGAAAGCCTGTGTGCAGCAATGAAGACCCAGGGCAGCTGATAGATAGATAGATGGATGGATGGATGGATGGATGGATGGGTGGGTGGGTGGGTGGGTGGGTGGATGGATGGATGGATGGATGGATGGATAGGAAGGAAGGAGGGAAGGAAGAGAGAAAGGAAGAGAGGGAGAGAGAGGGAGAAAGAAGGAATGAAAGACTGGAGCAGCTGAAAGGGAATGCTGCCCACACCACATATAAGTTAGCCAATACTAGAATTACCTGTTTGCCATGGCTTAAAGGCCTTCAGTACCTGGGTTGTTATCTTTCTGGCACATTAGGTATCAAGCAGTACTTGAGAGTTGCTAAACAGAATGGACTTTGCTTGGGATCAGATTGGTAACCTATGAAAACAACATCACAAGTATTACGTGCTTTCAGGGCTAGGGGTCAAAACAATGGTTGATATGGTTGTATGGAGTAGTCCTTTGTTTGCAAAATATATGTGGGGGTCTTAGTTTACAGTCTCAGGAGGGGATGTTGGCAGGGTAGAAAAATAAGGCTATGGATTTTATAAGGTTAGCAATGTATTTGACAGCCTAGAAGAGTGGAAGAATGGTGGCAAGACTTAGGGTAATTCAAGGCCAAATTTACCTTCATGTTGGTATCTTTGCACTAAACAAAATTATACTCTTGAGTATTTTCCTCCAGAGGAAGCACTAATTGTGTAATGAGAATCTTATTTGCCAGTTTATTTGCAGTTGGCTTGGTGATTTTTACCTTTATATGATCTCCCCGATTGTGACCATGAATTCATCCTTAAAATAGTTCAAATTTAATATCTTTGCTAGGATGAAGAGTCCCTCCTGGTTTAGGAAGAAAAGTAGGTAATTATAAAGAAAAATAAAATCAGTCATTTGATCTTAGTTATCACAGCATTTAAATGTTTAAAACAGATGGTTTGTGCTTTGCATTGTTTGATTACTTCATTTGTATGTAATACTCTGTGATCACTACTAAGATAATCTGAGCAGTAATTGAAGAAACTCATTAGTTAGGAAATTATATATTTAATGAAGCAAAGTCTGTCACCGATGTTTTGTGATTGTGTCTGGGATAACCTTTCATATATTCACATGATTATTTCATTTTAATGCATAGTGTTTACCTTTACTGGAACTGCCTACCCATATTACAGTTTATATTTTTCAAATGCATGCATGTGTAGAATTACACACCAGAAAGGAGAATATAAAATCGTAGTAGCTGTTATCCGCCAGGAAGTTCTTTTTTTATCCCAGTAATTGCTTAATTTACAGAAAGGCAAGTTAAACCCTTGGATTCTTTCATTTTTATCATTCTCTACCCTTGTTAATACTTGGGTGGCTTGAGCTTTGGTGGGAATGCAGTAAGTCCCCTACTTACGAACCTTCAAGTTGCAAACTTTGAAAGATGTGAACGTGTGTTCTCATGTCCAATCATGCAAGTTAGTTCACATGTCTGGTATACATTGTCACAAGCGTGCATCCTCTGCAAGTGGTTGTGCTTTTTTGTACTTTACTGTATAGTACTGTTTAGAGTACAGTAGTACAGTATCTTTATTTCAAGCCCATGATGTCCAGAAGCAAGCATAAAAGCAATGGTGATGTGGCTGGTACTACTTCACTTTTCAAGTTACTGTATTGTAAGATTGAAAATGTTTATTTTGTGTGTGTGTTTGTGTTTTTTTTTTTTTATAAATTAATTTAATTTATTTATTTATTGGCTGCGTTGGGTCTTCGTTGCTGCACACGGGCTTTCTCTAGTTGCTGCGAGTGGGGGCTACTCTTCATTGTGGTGCGCAGGCTCCTCATTGTAGTGGCTTCTCTTGTTGTAGAGCACGGGCCCTAGGCATGTGGGCTTCAGTAGTCGCGGCACATAGGCTCAGTAGTTGTGGCTCACGGGCTCTAGAGCACAGGCTCAATAGTTGTGGCGCACGGGCTTAGTTGCTCCGTGGCATGTGGAATCTTCCCAGGGCAGGGCTCGAACCCGTGTCCCCTGCATTGGCAGGTGGATTCTTTACCACGGCGCCACCCAGGAAGTCCTTTGTGCTTGTTTTTTATGTATTATTTGTGTGAAAAGTATTATAAATGTATTACAGTACAGTACTATATAGCTGATTGTGTTAGTTGGGTACCTAGGCTAACTTTGCTGGACCTAAAAACAAATTGGCCTTACAAACATGCTCTTGGAATGGAACTTGTTCATATGTAGGGGACTTACTGTAGAGTAGATTTTGTCTGGGACTTTAGTCCTGCTAATACCAGATAAAGTGGAGTGACAGATCTGTGTATAAAACACATTTCTCACTGAGAAGCCATTCCTCCTTTCCTGCATATTTGCCATTAGTGGCACTGAACTGTAGTTTTCCTCCTTAGGAAGAGTAATTTGTTTAAGCTTTCTGTTATCAGTTGTTTTACCTTCAGCCTATCTGTGTCTCTATATTTAAAATGTATCTTTTATAGATAGCACATGTGGTAGGGTTTTTTCTGTTGTGTCATTCTCCATATATATGTGTCTGTAAAATATATAGTTAAATCTTGGTTTTTAGGCAGTATTACAATCTCTATCTTTTAATTGGGGGTGTTTAGTCCATTTACATTTAACGTAATTGTTAACATGGTTGGATTTAAGTTGACCATCTTTATTTTTCATTAACTTTTTCTGTTTTTGTTCCTCTGTTGTGTTTTCCTACCATCTTTTGTGTTAATTGAAATAATTTTTTAAGGTTTCATTTTACCTCCTTTATTGGCTTCTTACCTATACCCCTTTTTATTTTTTATTTTTTTCAGTGATTGCTCTGGGGCTGACAATGCCTCTTTAACTTACCAAAATAAGTATGTACTTCACATTTCGTACTTCACCCTGGGGAAGTAATTTTTTTTTTTAGTTTATTTTGACATCTTTACTTTCAATCATTATTTTCTGATCACTTTCCTTCCTAGTTTGGAAGCTTAACAGAAAGTTTCCTGCATGAGTTACAATGAAATGAGTAGAGTCAAGATTAGAAAAAAAACGTTCCAGTCAGTGAGATGAAGCATCTGGGGACTGCAGTAGGCGAGTACTAAAGCACTGTCCCATCTGTTACCTTTAGGACTTAAATTCTGGAATAGGAAATAAGACTTAAATGAACTGTTGTTCCTAAATTCTCAATTAGTGACACTGTCTTCCAGAATCTTCTCATGAAACCTTTTAAGTATCCTGTTTAATTAAGCATAGTCTTGTGATAACAATAGATCTTCTTATGCACCCTACAAAGACAATCAGATGTTGCATTAGTCATTAAGCTGTTGTTTCTCATCTCTTAAGCTACTCGTTTATACTCTGCTTGGTGATGCTGGGGCTGAGACTCTACACCAGGGCTTGGTGAACTTTTTCTGTAAAGTAATATATGTATATATTAACTTACATTATATATAGTGATATTATATAGATACATAATGTAAAGTAAGTATTTTGGGCTTTGCAAGCCATGTTTGATCTCTATTACATCTTCTCCTCCTGCCTTCCTCTTTTTTTTAAATAACAACTTTAAAAATGTAAAAACTATTCTTAGCTCACACTCCAAACAGAAAACAGGCAGCCAGCTGGGTTTGGCTCACAGGCTGTGGTTTTCCCAACCCTGCTCTACACATTTATCCTTTGCCTGCTGCCTCCCTTCTGCCAACAGAGGGCATTAGAGAAAATTAAAAGGCCTACGCAGTTGAGAAAGGTCTTGATCCATCCCCTGTTTTACTCTCCATTCCTGTCATCATTGAACTACAATTTTTTTTCGGTTTTTTTCAGGTTTTGTTCTGGTTTTGTTTACTGCCAACTGGTTCCAATTTCTAGTTGTTTTTTTCGCACCCCAGAAGCCAGCCACATCGTGTTCTATTAGAGGTAGCACAACACAGGCCAGCGCTTCCTCCTCGAAGGTCTGGGTCCCAACTCTGCGGGCCCCTTCTCTGAGCTTTTTGATTCTAGTAACCCTACTTCTTTTCTGTGTTACCTCAAGCCCTAGAGATGGCAGCTCTTTCTTGCAATTACCTTAGTGTTACTTTGGTGTTTCTGTTTTGCTTTTTCAAGCCTTTAATGTACATTTAACCAGTTCATTTTATTAAATTCTTCTTGTTGAAATTTTTGTGATTTCTCTCTTCCTGATTTGCGCTGTGATCGTTAAAGCTGTCCATGTGGGTTATGGAAACTAACTACAGGGGAGGATCATCTGCAACCTAATTAGAGTTGTCAGAATTGTATAACTTGAATATTGTCAGTCAGACTCTTTATTATATTAAGAGCAGTTGGTAAACATCTAGGTTTGAGAACCTTTAGAGAGGATTAAATAATTTGTATCCTTAAGACATCGCATCTAAACCTTTATTTCCCTCCTAAGTCCGTTTTATTTTTTCTTAAAGGGTCACAGTTCCTTAACTTGTGGCTACAGGAGTTTTTATGAGTTGTAGACTGTAGAAAGTTGATTACTTAATTGTAATTTTCTTATAGGTTTATCATCTCTGGATTACTGTTGAGCTTTATACTCTTTCCCTTTTGGCTTGAAACTGTGGCGATTACTGTTTTTTTCCCCAGTGGACATTTTCTGTCTTATTTAATACCATATATTTAATTTTAAGGGTTACTTACGTGTGTATGTATGTATGTATTATGCTGTGTTATATTAGAAGCTTTAACTTGAAAGCCTGTATTTAGAGTCTTGTCAGAGGTTAAGTTAAATGTTTCTAATTCTCAGTACCCACTTTGTTTCTTCTTCAGGACACAGCCAGTGTGAAGTCCTCCAGCAGTCTGGAGCCGAACCTTTTTTGTGATGAAGAGATTCCCATCAAGTCTGAGGAGGTGGTCACACACATGTGGACGGCGCCCTCCTTCTGTGCAGAGCATGCTTACTCGTCTGCTTCTAAGAGCTGTTCTCAAGGTATTACCACCCTTGGGTGTTGAGAAGAGAAGCCTGAAACCACACTGTGAATCTCTCTTTAAGTATACATCCTGGCCATGAAATGCAACAGACCTGAAAATGCAACTTTGGAAAAGCCAGTCTTTATTAAGCATTTTTCTGCCATTAGGTCATGACCTGAAAATTGCCATAGAATTATTGAATCCTAATTAGAAGAACTTTAGAGGGCATCTAGTCCCATTTTATTTTTATCAAATTCCTGATAGGTAGCTATTTATTCTCTATTTGTTTATTACCGGTTGTTGAGGAACTAGCTGCTTTTAAGGAATATTCCTTCTGGATTTGGAAAGCTTTGTTAGCTCTTCGTCCCTTGGTAAACAATTTCTCCGTTATATTCACTTTCTTTATCCCTAGTGAAAATAAGTCAGACTGCTTTAGGTCATGCCTCTGGAAAATGGAGAGTGTTTCTCTGTCGATAGTCAGATTCAGGATTTTATGGAACAGGATATTATTACTGTTCGTGAGGTAGATAACTGCTTACTCACATGGGGTGGGTATATGCTTAATCTTTTGGTATCCTCTAAAACAGACAGAGCATGGGGTAGAAGATTCTCTCCCATTCCCCTTCCCCTCCAGTCACAAGATAAAGAATCAATAAGGAAACTGTTTGTTACCCTAAACCAATTTTTTAGAGTGGTCATTAGAATTCTAGGTCTTTTTATTCTGTATTTTTTAAAATTTCATTTTCACTTTCATACTGATACAGGGAATCCAAACATCTAAATTAAATATTGGAGGAGGAGGGACCATTCCTCTAAATATTTACTTTGAAAACATTACATTTTCTTTTTGTTGTTGTTTTATCTTATATTTTGGGGGAAAGGTTCTAGCACCCCAAGGAAACAGCCTCGGAAGAGCCCTTTGGTGCCCCGAAGTTTGGAGCCTCCAGTACTGGAGTTGTCGCCTGGAGCTAAAGCCCAGCTGGAAGAACTTATGATGGTTGGAGACCTCCTGGAGGTGTCTCTGGATGAGACTCAGCACATTTGGCGGATTTTGCAGGCCACACACCCACCCTCTGAAGACAGGTTCCTGCATATCATGGAGGTATGGATTTGAAGCTCACTCACACAGTGGTTTTTAAACCAGTTAGAATGTGCAGGTTCCTTGGAGGTACCACAGATTGCCACAGGGGGTGGCTAGCTGGGTAGTACTCTGGTTGTCCTACTTTCTCATTAAGCCAAAGTAAAGTAGTTCTGCTTTATGGTTTTCTTTATTGAGATTTTATGTTATATTCAGTATTTAAGAAGGCCTTTTCTGCCGAAAAGAAAAGGAGGCACTGAAACTCACAAGTTTAGAACGACTTCCTTAGCCCAGACTCCCACTGTTGAAAGGCCCAAAAGTTAGGCAGCGGGCAGTGTAGTGGTTGAAAGAAGCAAGGGAATGGTTAAAGAGAAGTGGCTTGGGTGGGAGGGGGGGCCAAATACATTTATACAATTTACATATTTTTATACAATTACAAATTATACGAATTCTAATGTGTATAATTTGTACATGTTTTTATAGCCATGATCTTGTTCATCTTCACCATAATCCTTAGGGGGAGAGGAAAGGATAGACATGGCAAGTGTTTAGCCTATTCCACCTGTGCAGAAAGTAAGGGTCAGAGACATAGAAACTTGCCTAAGGTCACACTCGTAGTAAAAATAGACCTGGGTTCTAACTCTGGCATTTGACTCCAATATTCTTTTCATTATTTTTTTCCATGACTGTTTCCATGCAGTGGAAGATACAGTGTCACCAGCAGTTGACACGAATATGCGTGGCGCACTGTAGTTTGTCTTTGGTTTGGAAGTCAAATCAAAGATACCTAATTAGATAGTGTTTTCCCAGTTGACAAAGCATTTTCTTCACATCCATTATCTTATCTGATCCTCTTTATTTTATATATAAGGAAACAAAGTATTGAGAAATTAAATATCTTACTTGAGATGTGATCGACTTAACACACTTGTGACCCAGTGTTGTTTATGAATCTGCAGAGTCCAGGGTTGCTGTCAAAAGATTTTCCAGTGTCAAATCTGTGGGAAAATAAATCCTCAAGTGTTATTTCTTTTCTTTTTTCAGTTTTTTTTTTTTCTTTAAGGCGCACGGGCTTAGTTCCTCCATGGCATGCGGGATCTTCCTGGGGCAGGGCTTGAACCCATGTCCCCTGCATTGGCAGGTGGATTCTTACCCACTGCGCCACCTAGGAAGTCCCATTATTTCTTAAGTAATTATCAAGCTTACGTTTTTCAGTATTTTTCTACTTTACCCTTTGTTCTTTGTGTTACTAGACACACCTTTACTATTAAAATCTTATTGCTTACTACCTTGGCACACAAATAGCAACTATATTAGACAGTCGAAAAAAAAAAAAAGGCAAGTTTTTTTGCTTTGTCACGGCAACTGTTTTCTTGCCAAAGTCACTACATACCCTTTGTAATGAGATCATGGATTATATTTTGTTTTGCTGACGTTTTCGATAACTTCTTAACCACAAAGAATTTATTGTTAATAAAGAACTTTAGTACTGGTTAAATGGACACCAAAAGAGTTATTACATAATTTAGTGTACATTTAGTGTACAGTTTCTATGTATGTTTTCATACATGTTTTCATCTCAGTTACACAGACTATATAACACATTTTTGATCAGAGACGTATTACAGCCACAGACATTAGTATCTGCAAAAATCCCCTGGTCAGTAATGTGTTACTATATGTTGACAATTTTTTTTTGCCTTTTTTTCCCCTCAAAAAGCTAAAAATAAATCAGACATTTTATTTAGGGCTTGCCATCATTTTCTGTTATCTTCATTGAATATTTGCCTTCTTAAAATATCTGTAGAATATTTATTATGGTATAATGTACACACTTAAAATTTATCATTTTAACTATTAAGTATACAATTCAGTTGTTTTAATCACATTCATAATGTTACACAAACTATTACCACTGTCCATTTCCAGAACTTCTAAATTATTCCAACAGAAACTCTGTACCCATTAAATAATACATCCCATTTCCCTCCCTCCAGCCCCAGTAACTCATATTCTGCTTCCTGTCTCTATGAAATTGCCTATTCAGGGTACCTCATATAAGAGGGTAAAACTTTTTAAATGCCTTGCTTAAAAATTTTTTTTTTTAAATATTTTTGAAGGATGACAGCATGGAAGAGAAACCATTAAAAATAAAAGGGAAGGACTCTTCAGAGAAGAAACGGAAACGGAAGCTAGAAAAAGTAGAACAGCTTTTTGGAGAAGGAAAGCAGAAGTCCAAGGAGTTAAAGAAAATGGATAAACCTAAGAAGAAGAAATTAAAATTAAGCGCAGAAAAATCAAAGGAGCTAAACAAACTGGCCAAGAAACTAGCAAAAGAAGAAGAGAGAAAGAAAAAGAAGGAGAAGGCTGCTGCAGCCAAAGTTGAACTTGTGAAGGAGAGCACGGAGAAGAAGAGAGAGAAGAAAGTGCTGGACATCCCCTCCAAGTACGACTGGTCAGGAGCAGAGGAGTCTGACGACGAGAACGCTGTGTGTGCCGCACAGAACTGCCAGAGGCCCTGCAAGGACAAGGTGAGTCTGGCTGCACCCGCCGAGTGTGCACGGGGATGCGTAGCCGCAGTCAGGCACACTGGGCTTGATGTAGTGATGGTCTGTTTTGATTCCAGGATTTGGCCTTGCAACATCACATGTTTAACACAGTCTAGAAACTTTTTCAATTACGAGGCCCTTAATAGAAGAAATGTTGCGTTTTAGAAGTCGTGTACGTGGTGAACATCCTGACTGAGCAGAGAGAAGTTGTGTGGTACCGGGAGCAGTGCAGTGTGGGCACAGCAGGGTGCAGAGCAGTTGTGTCCCTTCCCTGTAGGGTGCCTTGGAGGACTAGACACCTTGTCAGTTAGCCACAGTGGCCTGAAAAGTCCCGTGCTGGTCTCCTAAGAGCTATGGCAAATTGCATGGAGATTAGTTCTGAAGACCTAGAACTGAGGGGTTAAGTCTTCCCTTTCAGTCTGTCTTATCCACACTCAGGCCTGTGTGTACTCTCCTAAATAGAATATGATTGTTTTCACATCTTTTGCAAAATACTTAAGACCTTTAAAGGTATTATTTTTAAAACGTCAGCCCTAAAATTTTAAGTATTAGTATATAATGGTCTTTCTTAGGGTAATAATTGATGTTACAAACTTCTGAGAAAGATGGATGGACTTTATGAAAAATCCTAGTTCATTAAATGGCTGAAGGCATCTCTTATATTGGTTCCCATCAAGATTATTAGTAAATTCATGGTGTTAATTTTATTATCTCCTTATGCCACTCGATGTTTAGAATTTCAGTAGCTCCTCAACTTAAATGTATAAACAGAATAAATACCACTGCATCACTGTTCCCTTACTTCCCTCCTCAGTTAAATACATGTTACAGCTTGAAGAGGTCACCTTGTCTAGCCTCTTCATTTTACAAATGATGAAGCCAGGACTGAGTGAAGATAAATGATGTGACCAAAGTCACAGAACTAATTAGTGGCAAAACCAAAGGTAGAACCCTGGCTCCCCGACCAGGTGTTGTCTGCTATTATCCCCACCCTTCTGGTAACTGAGATGCAAGCATAAAAACACAGTCCAAAACTAAACGACACATTTAAATTATACTTATTAAAGGTTTTCTACTCACTTTTGGAGAATGAGTATGTAGTAAAATACATATCCCATAGTCCAGCCTTCTGAGGACAACAGCTTTGAATATTTTAGTGTGTTTCCTTCCAATCCTTTTCCTGCATAGTTTGTTTTATATCATGGTCTTACTGTCTATTCACTTTCGTATTTTGCTTTATTAATTTCATAAGGATTTTTCTATATTATAAATATTTTAAAGCATTTTAGTAGATATATGTGCATGTATTATTATTATCTTTCATTGAATTTATTCTCAACTGAATTTGTTTATTAAAGATGCTGATGAAAGGTTAGCTGTTTCTCTTTGGGTCCTGAAATATTAGCAGCTTAGTGTTAGCAAAACCCTCTCCCTTTTCTTTCTCCTTTAATTTTATGGCAGTTGCAGGACTGGCAGCAAGATATGTTTCTTTTTCAAGCTTTCCTGTCATCTCTCTTACAGTGTTTATATCTATCATGAACCTTTTTTTTCTCCTTTTCACTTAATAACCTCTCCCCTCTCTGCTCAGCATTTAAAATATGGTTCAGTTCATATACTATCCCTATTCACTTGCTGTAGTGTATAGACACTACAGGCAGGTTTTTTTTTTTTTCTCATCTGCTGTGAAATTGTTAAATTAACACATGTCCTGCTTACTCTCAGGATCAAGGGGTAAAGTGAGATCATCTGTATGAGAGCACTAGTTAACTAAAAATGCAACTTAAGTGTAAAGATGTGATCATTTTTTTAAAATGAGCCCTGAGATTTGCTCCTAGCATTATAGGTATTTTAAACAAAATCTAGAAAGGGGAATTTCCTGGCAGTCCAGTGGTTAGGACTCTGTGCTTCCACTGCAGGGACTCTGGGTTCAGTCCCTGGTTGGGGAACTAAGATCCCGCATGCCACATGGTGCGGCCAAAAAAAAAAATCTAGAAAGTTATCTGCATTTTGATAGAGCAAAAGGAGATTTGGCTGAATATTTACAGAAAAATGTCTGTTGTTTAAAACATACAAAGATTTGTACAGGTTACTACAGAAATTTGTGAAGGTTCGTACAAAAATTGTTAGAACACATACATAGGTTAGCAGATGTACCTTAACCTGTCAATAGTACATAAAAGAAACTTATAAATGATGAATTCCTGTAATGTGTTTAATTTTAAATAGAAATTGTTTCAGATTGTAAACATTTTGCCCATCGCTGTTTTGCAATTTTTCTGGTTCTCCAGGTTTGTTTCTGATACCAGTTTTAAATTAAAGAAACACACCTTTTATTTAGAAACACACCTTCTAAATAAAAGGTGTGTTTCTTTAAAAACTTTGTGAAGAATTTTACAACTTTCTCAACTTGAAGTATAGTGTTTCTCTAAGGAAAACGAATGCATGGTACACATCCTCAGAACAAAAAGATGAGAAGAAAAGAATGTTTTTTAAGGAAGTCCGTGTTCTTTAAATATGATGTAGGAAAAAGCCCACACAACTTCTAGGGTTCATTCATATTTAGGTAAACATACATATACCATTTTGTAACTAGTAATTACTATTACTTTTACCTAAAAATGTGCAGATTGAGAAAACTTTGAAGGATTACTTAAATGTACCTAGCCTCAATTTCAAGATGTTTTAGAAAGAAAAAAGAAAAATACTGTCAGAAAAATGTAAAAGGTTTAAAAAAAAAAATCTCTTCCGTCAGTATCAAATTCAAGTTGAAATTACTTTAAAAAAAAATGAATTATTTTCAAAAGATTACTTTTAAGGTTCAGAATCTTTTTCTCCCTGAACTCTGCCACTTTTATTCAATCTCATTGGTACCAAGAGTAAAACAAGTTAATTTTGAAGGAGCAAATTCTTTCAAGCTAATATTTAAGTGACATTTTTTTCTGCATTAAAATAAATATTTAATCTTACGAAAATAGACTTTTTTCCCTTTAATTTTTTTACTTTCTTACTATGGGCTTTTTCCTTACCCATTACTACCTCCCTAAGAAGTTTGACACGATAAATAAAGAGAGATTATGTTTATAAACTTCTGTCTCTCACTTTTACTATTAGTTAGCCATTCTGATTTTAAAAGATTTCTGTGGGAAATCATCTCAGCACAAGTATTTGCGTTATCAGTTGGCTTTATCACTCACATCTCCTTTTAGCATAGATAATCAAAGGTTGCATTACCTAAGTGAGTGAGTCACAGACACAAACACACGCAGAGACACACGAACTGTGGGGATGTTATGATAGGGTGACCAACTGTCCCAGCTTGCCTGCAGCTTTCCTGGTTTTAGCACCAAAATTCCTGTGTCTTAGAAACCTGTTAATCTTGGGCAGACTGGGAGCGTTGGTTACTTATTGTTGAGAGCACCAGAAGAACATACATGGGGATTCTGAACATATGTCGTACTTCATTAAGTAAATTGTTTTAATTTTCATATCTGGCTTTTGCAAGAAACTTTGGTGCAAAAGAGATTGAATGCCTATATAAAAAGAGCTCAGTTGGGGTAACTAAGCTAAGACTATCACTCAATCACCAGGCTTTCTTTTTTCCCAGTGCAGTAATGTGCGCTAAGAAATGAAGAAAATATAATATGCCAAATATTTTTTCTTAAGTGTAAATATGAAACTATATAGCAAAACATGAAATGCCAAAGTAACATTATTTTCTCTGTTTAATATATTTTCCTTTTAAATACACATTTTCCCCAATCCAAACCCAGAAACCTATTTTTAATAATGTTAAATCTCTTATCAGTTAATTACTTTTTTTGATTTGATAAGTGTATCTCCCAGAAATACTAAAAGGGGAAATGACTATTAGAACTTACTATGCAGTTAGGCAGGTTCTCTTGTTCTTGAGTGTTCAGGCTACTGCTTAGTCTGTGTCAGAATCTTGATTCAGTTGACGTTACAGACAAAAGTAGAACTGGATTTTGATTGTTAGTAGATGAACGTGATAAAAAGATATTTGTAAAGAGAGCTGTTTTTTTCCCTGCTAGATTATTAGGGTAAATTGTTGTATATCCTGTAGGCTAGGATAGAATCTCAAGAAAAGTTATATACTTTTTTGGGATGGTCAGAGAGCTGGGTTTAGGAATGGACCTCTAGCCGGAATCACTAAAGGAAATATTGTCTTCCTTATTTGAAAGACAGCAATAGATTTGACTTGGGGAAACCAGAAGCCAGTGAGTATAGTGCAGAATTAGATTTTGTAAGATATGGGGCCACTTTTCTTGGCAGTAAATAGTGATAACTTGGTAACCCTCTTACCCTGTGGGGACCGGACTGGGTGAGCGGACTGGAGGCAGGAGTAGCCACCTGTTGACTCCGGGGTGTCATAACGAGGGTGTCACCTCCAGTCTGGGCGGTCCAGAGGAGCACAGCTCGTCCTCCCAGTTGCTTGACCAGCTCCAGACAGCCGGACACTTATGCTGAGTTCACCCACCTATCAGATTAGCACTTTATAAACCTTCACCTGCTTGTAGGGCCTGTATTTTTATCTGTTGCACAGGAGTCATTATCTCCCATTTCTGTCTCCAGTACAGTTTGCCACAGTGGGAACATTCTGATCAGTTATTTTCTTTACTGCACAAACCTCAGAAGCTAAATATCACACAAACAATTACAGAACAAAAACAAAACTCATTTTAGGAGGTAATTAAGTTACTCTGAACTTAGAGAAAGCAGTATCACATAGTGCCAGTGATGGTCAAATTTAGAATATATAAGAATTAACCTGGGAGCTGGTCAAAATGCAGGCTTCTGGTTTGTACCCCAAGATATTGTGAGTCTGTAGGTTTGGGATGGGTGTCAGCTACACTTTTAACAGACACAACAGGTGATTCTGACGCAAGTAGTGCTACAGGCAGTTATTTGAAGGTGCAGAAATGTTTTGTGTAAAGTAGGATTGAGTAGAGCCAGGAGATTGTGGTCTTAAAAAGTGCTTCCAGTGTCCCAGGCTGTGGAGCAGGTGTCTTGCCAAAGGTTATTTCATTTGATCCTGTAAATAAGCCAGTGAGCAAGATTTGATCTCCATTTTACAGATCAAGAAATGGAGCCTTAGGGAGATTAAATGACTTGCCTCAAATTTTACATTAGAACTCTGGACTCCTGAATGAATTCAGTAATCTTCATACTTCCCAACATTGTCTCTTTGAGATCTAGAACTCCTGGAACAATGAAAGCAAAAAGATTATTTTAACAAATATTTCTCCCACCCTTTATTAAAAACCTGGAAACTACTAACACGACTAACACTTTTGATAAGTTTTATAATATAGGGACACTGATTTTGAAAACTACTTACTTTTCCTGAAACTCATTTCCCTAGCCCAAACCTCCCTCCTCTCATAAGCTGTACTGAAGTACTAATTGATCCCTTCGTTCTCCTTACTTTGCCCTGATTTTTGGCAAAGCCCATTGTTGTAAGTGGCATCTGATGTTGCTAGGAAATTGTCAACTTTTGTACTGGGGAGAGAAGAGTAAGTAGCTCTTTTAAAGGTTCTAATCCGCCATGGCATAGCTGTAAAATCTACCCCAATCACCTGCCAGATAGGAAAGCCAAAAATCACCTCATTGTTAACTGTATGCCCCAGGCTTGACGTCATCAAACAATAATCCTTTTCTAGCCTCCTAGGATCACAATATTCTCTGAAGGGTCAAAGCTTGCCTGGCATCTGCCACTGACCTATCAGTTATCCAGACTTGAGTTTTAAACCTCAGAGTGATCTATTGACCTGTGTCTTTGACTGTTTTAATTGGTTAATTTGTAAGATTTGACCTCTGATATTTGCTAACTTTTTATAGGGAGTTGTATTTGTAACGGAAGAAGAGAAGAATAAAAAATATTAGTTTTAAAAGTGGCCTATGTGACTGCTTTTCTAAAAAGGTATTTAATGCTCTTAGTACTTTGGCTTATCTCTTTGAAATAAAGCTAATACACAGGATTGCCTTCACATTGTTGTACTCTTCCTTTCTTGATTGATAATTGCATTGTCTTAGAGCCTAGAAATTGTTAATATTAGCTAAAACTACTTGGCTGCTCTATTAGAAGTTCCTTTTTTGTCAAATTTTCTCAAACATGTTTCTGCCTCACAAGGAGCCCCAGGTATTTATGAGGTAATGGAATACCTAAGAGGCCTAATTTTGTGGACATATTATGGAAAAAATAATTTGGGGGTATTAACGTCCCAGCTTCATTGTCTACCTCTGGGCATCCCAATTATTTGCTATCGTTTAAGCCAAGAAAAAGCTCTTTGGTGTGCTTGTATTCTAGGCTTAATGTGTATGTAACCTAAACATTCCCCGATCTTGTCTCCAACAGGTAGACTGGGTGCAGTGTGATGGTGGCTGTGATGAGTGGTTTCACCAAGTTTGTGTGGGTGTATCTCCAGAGATGGCTGAAAATGAAGATTACATCTGTACAAACTGTGCAAAGAAGCAGGGGCCAGATAGCCCAGGTCCAGCACCACCTCCTTCCTTCATAATGAGCTACAAACTACCAGTGGAAGATCTTAAAGAGACCAGTTAGCAGCTGCTGGGTTAGTTTGGGACATGGGGGAAAACGGACCACACTGAGACCGTAGTCAGAGTGGTTTAGATCCACTCAGAATGTTGCTTCCAAAGATGAATGGCCTTCTGAGCAAGTCCTCCCAGCTGACTTCCTCTTTGCATGGACGTGGGATCTGCGTTCTCTGTCAACACATCTGTGTCGAGGGTGTCTGCTTTGGTCCAGCAGCCAGTGTTTCAATTCATGTCTCCTCTGAGATTGTTTGTCACATTAAGGCCAGACATTTGAGCTTTAGGGTGGCTGGTTGGCGTTAACGCATTGGTGTGCTAGCAGGGCATGTAGAATGTGGCTTACGGCCAGTTGATATTAGAGGTTTGCAGCCAGCGCCATCCGGAGGTGCCAATTACTTGGATGTCTTTAGTTAGGACAGTGGGAGAGGAGTCAGAGTACCAGTTTCCTTTGACTCTGACCTGGCATTTGACACCATACAGATCCAGCTAGGAGAGCACCAGGGCTGGAGTTAGTCCTGTTAGAGGCCATGGGATAGTAGCACAGCCTGTAGACCTCAGCTCCGTGTGCTTGTTTGTACCAAGAAGAAAACCCCAGATGAGAGGCAAATCACCTCATCTTCCTAAGGAGGAGGATGGCATCTAGTTTAGAAATCTGAGTAGATTGGATTCTGGGAAGAAGAGATTTTATTTCCAAAAAAGCAGCCTTTTTTGGCTTTGAGAAGTCTTGCTGCCTTGGGTCTACATTTTAGAGAAGAGCAGGTACATGGATCCAGGCTTCTGCAGCAGCAAAGAAGACAAGTCAGAATGTTTTACTGGGCCACGGCGGTGCATGCTTTTCAGGGAAACCTGCATTCACAAGTGTACCAGGTGCCACCAGGCTTCAGGCATGGCCCCAAGCAAGACCAGCAAATAACAGCTTTTGCCTTGCAGCCCTACCCCCACTGTCTGTGGTTTCCAGGACTGGCAGTTTCTGACCATGGCCCACAGCAGGCACTGTCGAATAGCACCATGGCTTCATCAGAGGACGTGGGCTTAGAGTACCTCTGGGTGACAAAGTTGTTTTATTAGTAAATCCATTTTTAAAAAAAAAAGAAAAAAGGACTTGTTTTTACTTTTTTCTAAATGTCTCTGACTACTGACTGTTCTATAAATAGATTATTTTTCCTTTTTTTAATATACATATATGAATATATAAATATATATATATTTACTGTTACCAGCAGCTTATGACAGAGTTTCAGCATCAAAAATTCATTTGGGGGCTTGCTTTCTCTTCTTGCGTTTTAATAAAGAAATCCCATTCCTTCCTTGTAGTACAAGGAGTTAGCACATCCTTCTCCATCTTCACCTGACCAGATCTTCCATCCTGGTTTTGTTCAAACAGATAATTATGTTTCCTTTGTGTGTTGGGACTTGTCCCTGTCTGTGGGGAAACCTAGTTGTACTGTATCTGTGATGGTGGTTCTGTTCTGTTCTGTTCTGTTTTGTACGTGAAAGTTTGAAACTGCGGTGCTGTGTCCTCCTCCCTCCTGTCGTGTTCTCTGTCCTTGTGAAGGTGTTAAATAAGCTGTATGGAAACTCTTATTAGAAGGGGACTAATTTTTTTTTTTTTAAGGACAAAAGCAAAACAAAACAAAAAAACCCACCAAACTAAAAATGGTGTTTTGTCTTCACTATCCTGTGTCCCTTTATTTTGGTTTAAAAAATCTGTGGTTTGACTTAAATTCATCAGTTTTCCTTTTAAAAGTGGGGAGCAGGTTGGGCCCAGAGAGCAGCTTCTAGTCTAGTCTTCCCTTTTTGCCCCGATCTCTTTTAGAGAAATGTCTTCTAGTAACTAGAAGTGAAATGTACTGTCCAGTCACAGTTTGAATGGGTATGAGATTTAACTCAAAAGGCATCCTTACTAAAAAAAGCAAAACCTCCCCTATAAAATCCAGTTTCTGGAAATGCTTTCTCTATGGTTCATGCTAATTTTTTAGTCATTCTTCCCTTAATATCATATAACGTTTTGAATGTTATGATGTGTTAAGAGGTTCGTAAGTGTTGGTGTGCGTGGGTCTTAAAATCTCAAGTGTGTGTATGATTTAAGATTTCAATGGAAATAACAAGGTAACTAAGTAACCAGTTTCATAAGTTTTCATTTTGCCAATCTACATAAAGATATTATTAACTTAGTTAAGAATTTCATCTGGTTGATATTATAGAAGGAAGCACAATGTTTTTTACCTTTTGGCTTTCTCTGTAAAAGTCTTCAAATGCTTGTGGGTTAAAAATTGAATGCAGTCTTAAGTGATGGCTGCCTGGAATACATTTTAAAATACCTTCTTTCTTCCTTCATTGCTCAGCGCTCAGTGGAGGGGCATGAGGTGCTGAGAAAGACAGCTAAGGTGCTCTGCTTCTTCGAGTGGTGGATGAATAGAGGGCTGTTTAGGGAATAGTTTATGTTCATGGTAGTAGGTATTTGCCTGCGTATTTGACCTGAGAGAAAAACGCCAGGCATTCTCCAAGCATGAATAGCTTCGGGTTTATCTTCTGACATTTTGAAACTTAAATATATCATTTAATTGATACTGTGAGATTTTCTGTATTTATTTGAAAGTAACAGAGGATTTGGTCTGACTTTTGACCATTTAGACCAAGGCTAAGAACAAAGGAGAGAAATTAGTTGAAAAAAGAAAAAGGAAACTATATAGAAATGTATAGTTTTGGAATTAATGAACTAAGATTCCTCTGTTTAAAGAAATGTAGCTGTTCTAATATAAAACTTTTCACTTAGAGGAAATTACTTACGACAACTCCATTCTACAGTATTGTAACATTTCATATTAAAACTTGATTTAAAATGTTTCTTTACCCTTCCTATCTCCTCGAAGTTGCAGTTCTTAACCATTGGTACTTTAACCATGTTAGTTAAATTCTTTCAAAAGGTATTTCTCACTGTGTTCATCATAAACCATTTTGGCAAAGATTATAGAAAGGAAGATGGAAACTGGTAGGTCAAGAGTAGGTCCTTGGAACCGCACAAGTGTGACCACAGCTTTCTCGTGATCCCTCTGGCTGCTGTTGGCCTTGATGCCTGTAGTGACCACAGCAGAGCCGCATGGAGGTGTAGGGGCCAGACTCCTTCCTGAGCTGCTGCCTCCCAGCTCTGCATGACTCATGTGGGCCTCATGGAACAGCAGCTACTGCCTGTCTAATTGAAACGGCTAATGTGAAACCTTTGGTCGCCCACGCTGTGCTTGAATAATCAAAACCCCGGTGAGGGCTGACCTGGGAGATGAGAACAGTTTCACCTGTGCTTCACTTAACCGTCTCTACTTTCATCTTCAACAAGTGTCCAAGAAATATCAGTGTGTTTTCCTTAATTTTTAGATTCTTATGCAGTTCAGTGGGTGTAAGAGCAACTCCCTACTTGTCAATATTTTAATTCTATACTACATTTGTGTGACTATCAGCCAGTGCTTAAAGTAGGAGGGTGAAAGGGAAAACTGAGAAAGCCCTTCTTTCAGAGGGTGGGATTACCCACTTTTTAAGGAGAAAGTGGCAATTTAAAGTGGGATTTGAACATTGTGGAAGAATTAAGCAGTTAAAAGTTCCACACATAACCAGGTTCAATAAAAGTTTCCATATGAACTGGCTTCATGTGTGTGAAAAGTTGCTTTTGCAGTAGGTCCTTAAGTATAAATTTTTAAAAGCACGCAGTTGGTTTGCCTTTTACCTTTTGAAATCCCACTTTTTCATTTCTTTAGATATGGATGCGCTGTGGCATTTAGTATTCACAGCATAAGGGAAGAATGGGCAGTGATGTGTCTTGCAATTGTAGTCTTCTCTTGGCCTGGCTCACATCCAGTCACCACTATGCAGCGAGTGATGTGCACTGGGAAAGGGTGTGACAGGTTTGCTTATTCTGACTTCTGCAGTGCTCCAAGATCTCTAAACAGGAATGTCTTTTCTAAGACCTGTTACATGTTTATTTACCTGTTAGTGAGACACTTAAATATAATATGGACTCTAATTTACCAGGGGTTTTGGTGGTGCCTTATGAAAAGTATAACTTGATTTCTTGTTCTTTGAGCATGTTTTGCATTTCTTTTGTTTTCTGAAGGAATATTAGATACAGTTATTTGCATTACATCTAAAAAATAAAATTTGTGTGTGTGCTCAGGTCCCCCTACTCTGTCATTCACATGGTGGCAACTCTAAGTGGTAACCAAGTAAAGGTAGATTTTGGTCATGGGTATTGATCTGAGAGCTACGTTTAACCTGTTCCAGAACAGTTTCTCGTGTGCATTTGCTCTCTATACAGTAAAGAACTGGCCTCACATAGCATCACCAGTGGTGTGACTGGCCTGCTACATTGATGCAAATAGTGTTTTCAGAAAGCGTGAAGTAGAAAAAGTGATTGCTGCAGATTTCATCTCATTTTCTCTATTTTCAGCACGAGTCCAGCAATGGGCAGCAGACATTTCCCCACCATTGATTCTTGAGCCGTTTATCCCTTTGCAGTGAACCAGTGTTAATGGCAAGGAAAATGAGGAAATTTTTCCTTTTTCCTTCGGCCTCCTAGTGCTTAAAACTAGCTTAAACTGCAACTTACTTCAGAGAAGTAAATGGCTCTTTTTTTCTCATTGCCAAGGTTACCAGGTTATGCAGGCATGAGGGACAGATCATTGCTGAAAATGGTAAGGTTCTGCATGCAGTGAAATTGACCCCAAACATGAAGTGTGTGACTGTATATGTGTTGGGGAGGAGAATTAGTGGGAAGAAGCCCGAAAAAATATGATTATCTCAACTTGGAAAAGATTTTCTTGCCAACAACAACAAAAACGCATGAACTTTCATAGGATTGACAAATTCTTTTCTTTTAAAAGTCATGTGGAATCCTCCCAGTTTAGACCACTTGTTGGGGGCCTTGGCATTGTGGTTGATACCAAAGGGGTGAAGATCCAGAATCTCTTCACGGGAAGCTTAGCCTTTCATTGGGAAGTCTCAGGTAACACAAGGAGCAAACAATACAGAACACACTCCAGGACTATATACTGTGACTAAACAGGTGATTTTGGAATTTCTTGCCTCGTCTCATTTGTTCTTTTAAAGTGTGTTTCTACTCTCCTTTTAGTAGGGAGAAAGATGATTTAATGTTTCCATACAATTTCCCTTGAAATTTCTTTACTAGGCAAGGATTTCCTCTAATCTCATCTATGGAGTCAGGATGTATTCTTGTTTATGCAAAAAAAAAAAAAAAGAGATCACAAGAAGCCTTAAAGATGGTTTGGTGGTTCTAGCTGGTGAACTTGGTAGTAAGGAACTCTGGTGAGTTGTCAGGGACATAGGGATGAACTCAGAATCTTTTGCAGTTTAAAAAACAACCTCCCCATCCCCCCCCCCCCAAAAAAAAAATCAAACAAAAACTTGGAGAGCCCAGATGAGGACTTTAGGGTTACATAAGAATGTGGGATTTAGGAATGACCTGATTATTAGCTCTTTGTAGGACCATCTGCTAGTTACTTCGCTTTTTTGAATCCCTGTTTCCTACCATGTGTGGATACAAAGACATTTAAGTTAGAGCCCCTCTCCTTGAGGGAGGGTAAGACATGTATTTTTAAGGATGTTTCTTACAAAAAGTTTCATAGAATTTAGGAGGATAGTAGAGGGGTTTTGGACATGTAGTCCAAATTCTCATTAAATGATGGAAGTATCTTCGGTACTCCCGAGGAGGGACCATGGAGGCTATATTGGATATTCTGTTTTTACAAAATGTAAGTCTTGGTCACTAACAGTCATATTAGAGCACACCCATAGTCTTCCCTTCACTTGGGTCTGAATTTTGCAGAGTTCGTCACACACAAAAGTGGCTTGTGCCCCAGGACTGGCATCTCGCTGTGCTATTCAGTAAGACGAGAGTATCAGACACGTTCTGACAGACCTAACCGCGCCCCACCCTCCTCCTGAGTTGGTACCTGGCCTTAGTGAGTAAATTCCCCCCACCCCACCCTCCTACAGCATCAGGCCCTGCCCACTTTGTGCTGGGCCACTCTGCTGAGGCCAGTAGGCCACCTGGGCCCTGGTAGCTTTAGTCTCCTGGCTGAACCTTGCCATCCTTTCTACTTGCCACTAAGCTTTGTGGTCGCGTGTTTCTCTGTCACTCTAGCGCCACAGGACCTCATCCCTGATCAGTTTGGCCATCAGGTGTTGTTGCTGCTGAATATTGCTGAGCACACACCCTTGATTGGTAGCCCTACAAACTGACTCAACAAGGTAGGCTCTCAGAGCGAGGCAGCAGCCTTGATGGTCCACCAACCCCGTCCATTCTCAAAGATGCTTCAGACCTTGGTTTCTTGTTCAGTCCCAATTGCAACGTTTCTTCCCTCAGCAGAGTCCTCACCTGTTGTCACATGGAGGAAACTGAAGCCAACAGGAGGGCTCAGCATCTTCATCTGTCTCAGAACAGGTGTGTGTTCTGTGGCCAACACAGACTGTAGACAAGCGGGTGAGTCAGTGAACCCCATCCCGCCTCACCTCATAGACCTCGCCCCGTCAGTCAGCACCCCTTCCTCAGCACATAAGCTCAGGTCTCTCCCACTGATGTGCTCCTTGACCCTGTCTCCCTCTCCTGCTCTCTTAGTCCTTCCTTTGTAGCCAAGTCCCATTTGTTCCCCCGCTTCACTTTCAGATCCCTCCTCTGTCTATTGTAATCTGGACCCCACTCTCCACATTCCACTGAGGTGGCTCTCATGGAAGTCGTAACTGACTACCTGTTGCCAAGTCCAGTGGGCACTTCACATTGTACCTGACACTTGTCCACTACCTTTTTAAAACTCCACTGGCTTCTTGGCCACTACTTTTTCCTAATTTTTCTTTCCTGCAGCTGTTTGTTAGTCTTTTCTGTTTACTCTTCAAACGGTGTCATCAGAGGCTCTTCCTGTATGTCCTCCTTGGGTGCCCTCATTCCCCACCTGCCCCTGCCAGCGAACACTTTAATGCAGCTGTTTCCCAAATCCATATCACCTGCCCAGGCTTGCTTTCTTTGCTCTTCAATCAACAGTCTGGTAAACATTTCCACTTGTATTTGTTTTAATCACTCCACACTCCTTGTGTCGAAACCTAACTTACCACCTTCCCACCCTCAAGCCAGTTCCTCTTTATTCTCTTTCCGAAAGAATAGCTAGATACCCGAGCCATAATTCTGCAAGCCATCCTGAATCCTTTGTGACCACTCGCTCCCCGTGGGCGATGAGATGGTCACTAAATCCTTTAGGTTCACTCCCATTTTCATCTCCATCTCCTGTTCCCTTTGTGATGCATCGCTTCAAGTTCTCACCACTCTCACCCATTTTTCTGGACTAGACTTAGGTCTGGTCGATCTCTGATTCATCTTCCAAATTTGTACCAGAATAAACTGTCTAAAGAGCCAATATGTTCACTGCATTGTCCTATGGAATCTTCTTGTGTTTATCTTTCTAAACCCACCTGCTTCCACACACCTTCAGTCACTGTGCTTCCCACACATGGATTTTCATTTCCTTAAACATGCGAGGCTCCTGTCTCTGGGATGCTCTTCCAGCTCCCATTTTTGAAACTCGAGCTTAAATGCTACCTCTTCAGAGGCCCCTGTTCTCTCACAACACCTTGTTCGCGTCCCTTATGGGGCTTTGCCGTAAGCGACATGATGGTTTATAAATTCCAAGGGGACAGGGGCTCTGTTCCCTGAATCTCCATACCTAGCACCGGGAACAATAGCCTGTGCAGAGCCAACATCCAGTAAATAACCTGGATGGCTGTTAGTTCGTGCCTGTGTTCCTCCCCGTGCGTTCACTCTCACGCACACTGTACGTTACTCTGTGCCTTCGTACTCCTCTTTTTTCCAAGTTCAGCACACCCCAACCTCTGCTGAGAAGTCTTTCACATCACTGCTTTCCTCCTGATCTGACTTAGATGTCCTTCTACGGAGCTCTGATAACATTTAGATTTACAGCTTCCCAACGTGTGGTCCCCAGATCCGCAGCCTCAGCATCACCCCAGAACTGGTTAGACAGGCGGGTTCTTGGATCTTACCCCAGACCTTCGGAGTCAGAAACTCCAGGGGCGGGGCCGACAACCTGCGTTTGACAAGGCCTCCAGGTGATGGCGCTGCCTGCTGGCGTTGGAGAACCCTCGACTATTTCACAGTCACTGCGTTTGTCTCTCCAGGACTAGCACAATGCCTAGAACTAGATTATTTTAATGATCTTCCTCGTGGAGAACTGAAATCCTGTGGCCTTCTATAGCAATCCTGATTCTTTCAAGGATCTGAAAACTAGTTCAGCTACCCTTGTTTGGTAGCCTTTTAATATTTAAGGGTAGCCATTATTTCTACTTCCCGACCTTCATCCTCAGTCTTCTGGTTTAATGTTTTCTTTCTCATGTGATGTGACTGAGTGCCTTCAAATTCCAACTCATTGGATTTATCTGAACAAACTCCAACGTACTTCATACCCACCGTAAGTACATATATTCAGAGCATCCTTTTAGCTTTCAAGCTACAATTCTAAAAGTGGAACCATGTGTCTGTGTAGTCACCCCAACAAGGTGGTGTTCACAGTGACCATGACAAGATTCTGTTGTAGAGTTAGGGATGGACAGTGGAAACCAAAGGTGGTCCAGAGCTCTGGATATGTTCTGCCTCAGAGAACTTGGCTGCGGTAACCTGAAAGTCATTCTGTAAAGCGATTTCATATCACTGAATTGGTGATTCTTGGCCATGGTGGCACATTCAAATTGTCTGGAGAGCTTTTAAAAACCATTCCTGCCACAATCACGCCAGAACAATGAAATCACAGTATCTCAGAGTAGAGCCCAAGCAAGAGTGTTTTTTTGAAACAGCTTTATTGAGGTATAATACCATTAAATTGCTTTATGTACAAGTCAGGGATTTTCAGTAAATTTACAGAATTGTGCAACCATCACTCCAATCTAACTTTATAGTGTTTCCATCGCCTCAGAAAGAAACTTCATGCCTATTCATATCACTCCTTGTTTCTACTTCCAACCCCAGGCAGCCATGAATCTACTTGTTTCTTTAGATTTGCCTTTTCTAGACCCAAGCATTAGGATTTTTAAAAAAGCTTCCAGGTGGTTTTAATAATGCTGCCAGGGTTGAGAATCGCAGTTCTAAATGCATGATAAGGAATCAGTGATTTTTAGAACTGTGTATAATAAAGATATTTCATATATTTTCACATTTGTGCCTGCTGCCTATGCCAGCACACATAACCATCACTAGTATAAGATCATTAACTTGATAATGAAAGTTAATGGACCATTCTATTATTTTCCCTTTATACCTTGTAGTATCGAGTTCACAATTGCCTCCCATTCTCTCTCCAGACTATTTGAAAATATCTCTAGTCTGCTTTTCCCCCTTTAGCTCATGCATTAACAGCAACAGAAGTTCTCTCAGGAGCAATCTCCCTGAGATGGTGTCTCTGGAAGTGATTGCAAAGTATTGGTGTCAATCCCGTACGTAAAGTTATTTTCCTTTAAGAATCTTTCACATTGGTGTTTCTTTACCGGATGTTTTTCTGTCTAACTTCTCTGCCAAATATAGATTTTTTTTTTTGTCTTTTTAGATACACTAATATTTCTAAAAATTTTGGGGAAAATATGTTTCTTGTTTTTTAAAAAACAGTACACGCACATTTGTTTCAAAAATACTAAGAAAAGGAAATAAATGAAACATCCTCCACCCAAAAATGACCACATTGAGATTTAAGCACATTGACTTTCAGACAGCTCCCTGTGTATCTCTAGGTGTGTGTGCCTACAGACATGTACACCGTTTCATGAGTGAAGTCACACACAATGTACTGCTTTGTAACTTGCTTCCTTTACTTGCTGTCAGCGTTTGTATATGACAATGAATACAGATTTGTATTGTTTTTAATGGCTATATAGTTTTGCATTCAATGGAATCTTAATGATTTTTAAGAGTTATGTATATTGAGGACATTATTTCTCTGTCTTGTGTTGCACAATTTTGATCACCTTATTATTAGTCTTTTAACCTTATTTATATTTTTTCTTTACAGGCATTATTAAATCTCATGCTGTTAACCTCTTTAATTTTATAATTCCTGATTTTCCTGACATGCTTAGAATGACTTTCTCCTCTACAAGATAATAAAAGTACCTCCCCGATTTTGCTTAGTACTTTTATAGTTTTATTCTGTATACTAAATTTTTGTTCCATCTTGAATTAAGTGGTGTGAAGAATGTCAAGTTTCTTTAGATTATTCCTCTCTTGGCTACATTTCTGAAGTGTCTTACAGTGTCCACATTCACTCTTCAAAGTATCGGAGCATCTACCTCGCGTGTGTCTGCGTGTGTAAATGGGGTCATCCCCAAACCTTTGCCTGCCCCACGCGCGTGCGTGTGTATGTGTGTGTGTGTGTACCCGCTATGCTGACTCTCTGTTGCTGTGTAGCAGTATTACCACAAATGTCACAGCGTAAAGCAGCACATTTATTACCTCGCAATTTCTGTGGGTCAGGAGTCAGGGCTGGGCTTTGCTTGGTGCTCTGCTTCGGGGTCTGCCAGGCTGTCATCAGGGTGCCCTTTGAGGTTGGCTGGGAAAGGGTCGCTTCTGAGCCCGTGTGGTTGTTGTCTCACTTAGTTCCTGTGGGCCGTCGGACTGAGGGCCTCGGTGTCCCATCGGCCCCGTCCTCAGCTCCTGGGCTCCTGCGCTTCCCCGACACGGCCACTTGTTTCCTCAAAGCCAGCAAGGCAGGGGGTGTTCTGCAAGGCAGAGATCACAATCCTATGTAATGTGGTCACGTACAGGCAGTTACGTATGGCCTCTCACCTGTGCCACGTTCTCCTGGTTAGAAGTTCCAGGCCCTGCCCATACTTCAGGGGAGGAGGTCACAGAGGCTGTGAATCCCAGGAGGCCAGGGTCCCTGGGGTCTGCCTCCCTTGCATAGTCCCCGGTGAGTCAAACGCTGCATCAGGTTCACACTGCAGTGCCCGAGGAAGGAATGTTAATGAGACTCACTCTATTCACATTAGATTGAAAAAGAAAAGGATAATGGCTTTGTTCCTCTAATGTTCATGAGAAGAAAAAATAACTTTTTTCACTTGGGCTAAATGTTTATAAGACCGCCGCAATTTGGGATAATTATAACTGCTCTTTGGCGTTTAGTAGAACAAACCTTTTCTGCTTCTTAGAGAAACAGAAATCTCCAAATCTCATCAAGTCTATTTCAGTGTTCTGGGTTCCCTGACCCTCCTGGTAGTTCTCTTCCAAACACACTCCAGGTTGTTCATATCCCTTTTAATGTCTATGCAAAGCATTCTTTTAATCTTTAAATTACAATTCTGGATAAAGGAATCAGATGTCCTTGCATTGTTTAATTTATAAGATTCACAATATGCATAATTGAGTCTTTGCAAATCTGTTTCCTCTCTGTATGTTCTTCTTTTTCCTTCTGTAGCCTCATGCTTTTGAATGCTGTCAGCAAAAACTGCTGTATTTTCGATTCCTGAGCTCCATTCACAGATACAGAAATGGGAGGATTTCTCTTATCACGGAAATGACTCTCTTCTTATCTTTCCTGTTCATTCTTTGAGTTCCTATTTAGTTTCTGGGCATGGGTAAGTTGGCAGCTTAGTGAATGTATTTCTTGGTATGTGGTAAGAAAGGATAGGCAAGAGAGGAGACTGGAAGCTGAATTCAGAGTCTGAAAGTGTCTCATCCCAGGTTTATAAACTAGTAAGTCATAATTCCTTTCCAAGGTAATAAGGTAGTAAGATTGTTGTCTCTGCTACTGACAGGCAATTCCTGTACATTCACTTGACTGTGGCAACTTTACCTCTCAGCAGGGCATGGGCAGGGCTAGCTGTGTGTGTTTGCTTTACATTTATTTTTCTGGGAAATATTTAATATCCTACTGCTCTAGTTTCTATGGGTATCTAACTATCTATCTCTAGTATCTATGTATCATCTATCTATCATCTATCTATCTCTAGTATCTATCTATCTACCTGTCTATGGATGTATTATCTATCTATATCTAGGTAGACATAGATAGGTAGATACTAGATATCTGTAGGTGGGTAGATAGATAGATCTAAATCATGTCTTAGAATTACATAGTCCTATGATTACCAAGCATCCTAATGTCAACTTTTCCATGCTTCTGCTGCCAATAGGATAGTATCTAAACCATTCCTCAAAGATGGCTAATCTTTGTATAAGAAATGTGTCTGGGAAATATTATGTGTAAATAACCAAGTTCCATCTTTTTCTAAGATTTTCCTGATTTGTGAGACAACTGCCGTTGTGCAGGGGTATTGAGGCTGTGGGGGACGGTGAGTGGATGGGGGAGGGAGATGCAGCTACTGTTTTGAGTTCATGCAAAATTCCAAGTTTCCAAGGTATTTCTTTTCTAAGCTATATGTTTCCACAGTTGTAGCTGCACCCTCTCTTGTTTGCAAAGAGGGGAGGAAAGAGGGAAAGTTTGTTTTAATCTAAAGAAGAAGAGGGATCTGATAACTAACGTCTAGAGCAAGGGAAGGAACCGTAGATAAAAAGTAGTGTCAGAATATTTTGATGGGGTTAGAGGAGAAGGTGGAATGAAATGTGAAAAATTCTGGGCCCATCTGACAGAAATCTAGGTACAGAATGCTCTTGCTTTCCCCCTCTTTTCAAGTCATGCCTTTCCAAGTGATCAAAAGGCACTGCTCTGATGGTTACAGAAAGCAGCTGAGGCTCAATCCCCATCAGCCGCAGGCCCTGGTCCAAAGAGCAGACTATGAACAAGGCGGCAGGAGGAGCAGAGCTGAGTCCTTAGCCTGGATCTGAGGCAGAATAAAGGGGACTGTGAAAACCAGAGTGGAGGGTCCACAGGGTGAAACTCCCTCCAGCAGTCCTGCCCCAGGAAGACAGGAAGGAAACCCACAGCCCTGTCATGGGGGAAGAATCCCATGGGTCCCAAGAAAAGGTGGGAAGAGAACGAGCAGTGAGCGACCCGTGTTCGGATGGCACAAGGGCAGCCCACACTCTGTTGTTTCGTTACAGCACCAGCATCGCTCACAGAGCAGAAAGCCAGCATGGATTCCTCCTGAATGCGTGTTTTTAAAATGCCTCAGGCTGAAATTACTACACAAGATAGTGTTTACGTGAACTCGGGAAGCTCCGTGCAGGACTGGATCTAGATTTTCTAGGAACTGAAGTTGAGTCAGTTGTGGGGGGTGGCCTTCTTTATGCAAAATGGTGCATAATGAAGAATTCAAAATTAGCCACAGGGGACTGGAAAACACCCTATGGAAGGGAGGGGCCGTGAACCTTGAGCTTCACTAACTTCCCGGTATAACTGCCTCTGCTGGGTGAAGCAGAAGGATCTGGGGGAGACCTGAGCTCAAATCCTGTGTATCTTAGTAGGTTTGGAATCTTGGGCAATTTGGTTCTCCTCTCAGAAGCTCAGTTTCTTACCTATAAATCACAGATGATGCCAGTCTTCCAGGTTTGTCATAAAGACTAAGGAAGAAGTGTGTCGAAGTGCCCGGCACAGGGCCATCCTCACTGCCAATAAGGATGGCTTTCTATGGTGCTGAGTTTCAGTAGGTATGGTTGTTGATGAAGAGGTGAACACTAATTACTGTGGTCATTCTTGGAGACTGAGGAAGTATCTTCAGTTCATTCAAATGTTTCATGTATCTGCTGAGTGGCCTGAGTACTCTGAGGCTCTTCTGTGTTCAGGAGGGGGCAGTGCACTGTCTTGAAAGGAAGCTCCTTCCAATGGCACTAGGTCTGGACTTCACTCCCTGCCCCTCAGAACTGGGTCAGTGATAACTCTTGGAGTAACTGGAGTTGCTGGGAGACAGACTTTGTACAGGTCAGGTAGATGGGGAATGAGCACACTGTCTCTTTTTTCTATTGCAGCCTGAGGTCAGCTGTGGAAGATTCAGAGCTGAAGGGAAACTGAGAGATGACCCAGTCTCACCCTCTTATTACATGTATGAAAGATGGGGGCCCAGAGGCGTGGCATGAATGCCCCAAGGCCGACAGATCCAGGTCTGAATGGCGGCTCCTGCCTCCAGGATATCTACTGTGTTCATTACACTGTCTTCATCACACACTCTTGCCTCGTCTTCCGTTAATGCCCTTTCTGTCCACCTCTCTCCCCACGCTGGTCGCCTTGCAGATCTCACTGCCCTGTTCCAACAGTCACTTCTTCAGGCTCCCGCCTGCTAGTCCGCTGGTGCGTACGGAGTGTGCCTCGATTGCTGAAATCGTCCCTGGCGGAAACCAAGAACTGAGTCAGCAGCTCGGAGCCGCCGCTGGAACGCGTCCGCAGGACATGGCCTGAGGGAGTCAGGAGGGCATTTTGGGTGCTCCAGCCTGATGGGGATATTTAGTGCCTGGAGAGCGTCCAGAGAAGAGTGAAGGGAACAGTGGGTGGGGTAAGAAATAAGGACTCTCAGGAAAGATGAAAGAGTTTGTGATTATTTATCTTGGAGAGGAAAAAGCTGAGAGCAGCTTTCAAAAAGAGTTTCAAATAGGAGACCAGCTGCAATACATTGTCCCTGGGGACAGAATGAGGAATAAGGGAACATCAGCCAGAGGATTTAGGCTACGGAGGTTTCCGACTTTAGCAGCCTAGTAGAGTCATCCAGGGAGCTTTAAAAAAAAACCCAGTGTCCAAGCTACACCTCAGAACAATGCATCTAAATCTTTAGGGCTGGGAGCCAGGCATTGGTCACTTTTTAATATTTTCCCTGGTGATTTCAGCGGGCAGGTAGGCTAAGGGTGCAGGTAAAATTCCTAATGGCTAAGGATCATGTGATTTGGGAGGGGACATGGAGTGGGGTGTGTGATCTGACCTCCCTCCCTGGAAATGACGTCAGCGGGTAACAGACTCCTAGCTCTGTGGGTGTTGAGGACAGAGCCTCAGTTAGAGCCTGGTTTCGACGTGGGAACTTCTTCAGATGCAGTAGCTCCAGCCCTGGTTGTGGAGCAGCGTCGGCTTGTGGAGCTTGGAAAATTCGAGAGATCTGGGCCCCACCCTGGAGATGTTGGATCACAATCTCTTAGGCCAGGCCCAAGCTATAAATTTATATATGTTATGTACAATATGTATATGTAGCCAAATAGCTAGAGAGCCGGGTATAGGTAGTTACACACAGCTCTCTATACATTATATGGCTCTACAGGTGATTCTGCTGTGGTTGGTGCTGGGAACCACGTTCCCGGGAAGGATCATGTGCTCCTGAGTGAGCTGCTGCTCCCGTCGGCAGGCCCCCGTGAAAGGCACTGCACGGTTTGACACATTAGCTTTGCCCTGAAAGCCCCGAGAGCTGCATCATGCCTGGGGAGACGTACGTGCTCACCCCTGCCTCCGCCTTCCCCAGTTTTCACCCTGCGGTGGGAGCCTGATGTGGATGTGTCAGCAGGTGTGTCTAGCACCATGGTGTTCCTCGGGAATACAGAAAACTAAGGGGTCCGCAAACTCCCACGTTGGAACCAGTTAGAAAGCAACATGGGAAGGACTAAGGGCTGAATTAAATGCAGAGGGTCAGCTGAGAGCGGGGACAGCAGAGAGCTGCATGGAGGGTGTGGGGTGTGAGCTGGGTCTTGAAGCGCCCGGAAGGGGATGCAGGAGGGAGGCCTGTGTGACAGGAGCTGACAGGAAGTCTTTGGGGGACGTTGAGGAAGGGTTTTACTGGAGGAGGAACAGGGGTGGGTGGGGCCAAATTCCCACGTGTGTGGTCATCAGCCACGACCTAAGGATGCTGAGCAAAGCAGGGACACCTGGAGTGGGTGGGATCTTAGTGAGAAGGCTCATCGGCAGCGCCGCGGAGGCCGTCCTCTTCCTGTCCTTCCCTCCAGCCGATACGCGGCCACTGAAACAAGGCTCCGCCCGCCTCCTCATCAATGCTCTGCCACTTCTGATTCAGAAAAGTTTCCATTTTAATCTTGTGGAAGAATCAAGAGGAAAACGGCCCAGTGATGTCCATCTACTCTAGAAAAAAAAAATATTTTTTTAAATGGAGGGAGTAGCAGCAAGAGGTGACAAGAGTGAAGCAAGATGGGCTGGGGCTTAGTATGAAGGATGGAGGATATGGGAAGAGGGAAGAGAAGGCCTGTGGCCAAGGTCTGGAGAGGAAACGTGGGACCTCCCTCCCCCGACTCACCACCTCCCACCCACTCAGCTCTCTAAGTGGGTGGCCGCTATGGCTGAGGAAGAAAAGGGGCCCCCCCGACAGCTGGGGACAAGTCAGGGGCCCTGCCAGCCAGGCCTCGGTGCTGCTAGGAGCTGGGCCTTGTTCCACGTCAGCACCAGACAAGGTCACGTGACCATGATAGATCAAGAGAAAAAGAAGCCCAGTCAGTGATCCTGTCTGAACGAAGATGGAAATGCAAACATAGTCCAGACCACGGAAACGACCTGGCACCCCGTCCTGGCTAACATGGGTGACTGCTGCTTCCTTTCCAATTCCAGTTTTTAGCTTCAATTCATTCTTCCTGCTTTTTAGACAGGATTCAGTAAGAAACCCAATCATAAAATATCCCTGCTTCCAAATAGCACCCAGATCCAGAGCAGACCTCTGCTCCCTTACTGCTCCTCAAAATCACCCAAATCATTGCTCTCACAATAGGAGCTTCCTGACAGCCCCTCGTGGATCCGTGTGGTGTGCGTTCTCCTTTCTGCCGTGACTTGTAAGCCACAAGTGTGTTCCTGCTGGGTACTGGCTGGCGGGTGCTGGCATGGCACATTTGAAGGGGCCCCAACTATCTTTCTCTTGTTCAGGGAGACCAGGACGGAGAGAGCTCTGTAGTCATGGTCCCCGTGCGTCCCCTCTCTGGGCTGAGAACAGAGTCATCAGTGGTGAGAGATGAGACACCCATCGGCTAAGTGATCAGGCATCAGCATATTTCTTGCCCATCACAGATAAAGTCCTGCAGTGGGGTTTAAAAATATTCAGGATAAAAGACCCTCCAACGATTGACGTTTTCAAGCCTGAATCTTTCCGTGCTCTCATCTGGCCCTAATCCCTCACTGGAGCTCTGAGCTGTAGAGAGTGGGAGCTGCGTTGAGAATTTACTGGTTCACCCTGATCACCAACTGTTTATCAGCCAAGAGCTTCCTGCCGGGACTAGTTACATAAATGTTGCAAACTCTCTCCTCTCTGTGCTCTGAGAATCAGGCAAGAAATCAGGGAGACAGGATCGACAGAAACTGGATACAATTGAAAAAGAACTAAGGTTAATTTTCTGGAGTTAAAGAGAAAAGGTATGATTTCCTTCCCTTGATGGGAGGGCAGAGTGGTGGGGAAAATTGCAGAACACATCAGGATTGGGAAGAGAGTCTTCTCATTGGGATTTAAAAAATATTCTTCAGGTCTGGTGAAATTTTCAGTGAAAGCAACATTTTTCTTGTTGTTTCATTATTCACATCTTTCCTAAGAAAGTGTGTTTAATCCCAGGGGCCAGGAATAGTCCAAACAAACACACTGCTGGAGCTCTTCTTGTGAACCTTCTTCTTGTCTTTTCACCCTGGAGTTAGAGCGTAGCGTGGAGCATTAGGTAGAAATAATGGACTTCAGAATCCTACAAGCCTGTGTGCAAATTCTGGCTCTACCATTTTTTAGTTGCGTGATCTTCGGCAAGTCATTTAATTCTCTCCAAGCCTATGTTTCCTCATCTTTAAGACGGCCACAGTAGCAATCCCTGTTTCACAGGCTTGTTCTGGGGATAAGATGAGATGGTGCGTGGGTACTAGCACTGAGCACAGTGCCTGGCACCTTGGAAGCGCTCACTAAACATTAGTCATGGTCATGATTGACGTTATGAATGTTCTGTGTCATAGGTTTTATTTAAGGCCTTGGGTTTATAGACTTTAGGCTAATTATCCTATCTGGAATCAAACACAGCACAAGAGAACACCTCATTGTAATAGCCATGGTTCCCGAGTGTGACATCAGAGTTTTACAGCAGAGGCAAGTACTCGCACTGCAACAGTCAGGATGAAATCATCTTTTAAAAAAAGTTTTTATTTTAAATGAATTTTAGACTTACAGAAACACTGCAAAAACAGTACAGAGAGTTTTCATATACCCATCTCCCAGCTTCTCCTCCTGTTAACAAATCACATAACCGTGGCGTCGTTTGTCAGGAAATTACTGTTGGTGGAGTACAATTAACCTAAACTCAAGACCTTTTTACATTGACATCCCTCTTCTTTTCTGGCATTCCTTCCAGGACCCATCCAGCACCCATGCTGCACTTAGTTATAATTTCCCCTTAGTCTCGTGTCCTGACCTGGACGCTTCTGAAGCGTTAGTGATCAGTTATTTTGCCCGATGTCCCTCACTTTGGGTTTGTCTTATGTTTGCTCATGAGTGAAGTACATTTTTGGCAAGAATACCGCAGAACTGTTGTGTTCTTCTTAGTAATTGTCTCACACGGTTCAAGATGTGGATATTGATGTCTTCTCACCTTGGTCACTCAGTTCAGGTGGCTTCTGCCGCCTCTACTGCCTTCTGCTTTCCCTACTGTGAAGTTCCCATCTTTCTTTGTAGTTAATAACTATCCTGGAGGAAATACCTTGGGGCCATGTAAACTCTGTCCCTCCTCAAACTTTTACCCACTGATTTTAGCATTCATCGGTGGATCTCGTCTACAACTATTATCACAGTGATATTTGTCTAATGCTGATTTACTATTTCTCTCTTTTCTTCTTCATTTATTAATTGGAATTCCACTGTACGGAAGGGCTGGCCTTCCTCCCCTGTTTATTTATTTAATGGAGTATTTATTTATGTTAGTATGAACTCATGAATGTATTTTATTCTTTGGGGTTATAATTCAGTACCATCGTTATTCACTTTTTTGCTCAAATTGTTCCAGTTTTAGCAAACCATGACTTGTTTAGTTTATTCCGCCTGCTCCTTTCTTCCCTTTCAGTGTGATATTGGAAAAGAGATTTAAAAGGTCAACAGGGATCAAAACGGTCCCTCACCCCTGTGGTTAAATAGAACTATGCCCATTAATTTACAGATCTCCCGAGGAGAGGACCCCCTGCCCCTTTCACCAACTCATTCCAATGTTGAAACCAATGCTGCTCAGAAATATTCTTTCTGAAACGAATCATGCTCCTTTTAAAATGTATTTGTTCTTGTTCCACTCCCAGGAGAGACAAAGAAAAAAAAAATTGTTGGGAGACTAGATCATGACATGTTGGCATTTAAAAAACCCAGGGTAAATTTGATAGAAACCAAGGCCTCCTAGCCTGCTTCTCCAGGGTTTGCTTTGTTTCGTAAATGCTGTTCTGGGAGCACAGCCTTCAGTTACCCTCACTCATGATCTCAAATGCATCTTGAAACTTAGCAGCCTCTTGAGAAGGAAGCCTTGAACACTGATTCTAGCACCATTTCCAGTTCCCAGACCCTGCACCCAGGAGACCCAAGGATGTTGGTGCCTTGAGGGCGGCAAGGCCAGTCCTGCCAGACTTGTGCTCAACCCCAGACAGAGTTGTGAGGAACTGTCTCGAGCACTCATCTACCAGGGTTCTCACACTTCCTTAAACTTAGCCTAGGCAAGGCAAAATATCCACCTCATCACTCCGGCTTTATAGAGAAAAAGAAATTGGAGAGGAATAAAGATTGGAGAGGAATGACGTATCAGTCAACATGGTAACATGGCAGCACTTATGCAAAAACAATAGGAACAGCAAGAAAAACCAGACACTGTCTAATGCAAAAGCAGCAACTCGAAAATGACCCAGACTGATCCCAAGGATCCCGGACGCTGGGATCCCCGCGGCCTGCCTGTGTCAGGACCCGGAGGGCTGGGCAGCATCACCAAGGGCTGCGTGGTGTCCAGCTTCTCGGAGGACCTCGGTGAACCCCAGTTTTCCCGTGACTTCGGATTAACAAATGCAAGGTCATTGGTAAGTACCGCTTGCTGATAAGTAAGGATGGAAGTTAACTGCTGTTGAAGATGGGCTTTTTTTGCCTGAAGTTGCGCCCTCTCTTGGGTGACCCTGTGGTCTATTGCTTTACACACTTAAATCAGACAGATGGATGTCAGAGGGGAGAGGGAAGGGGCAGCAGAAAAGCAAGAATAATCATCTCCGCCAGGCTCCCTGGGTGCTTTCACGATGTGCTTCCTTGCCCTCAAAGCAGATGGGGGATGAGAGGAATAGAAACTACCTTAGAATCTCTGATTTACCCTCCCTTGCGCCACATCTTGTACGATTGCGCCCCTCACACTCCCTGACTCATTCCTTCTGTCTGGCAGGAGCCAGCTTTGTTCAGGGGGTCTCTCAGTCTCGTCCCCTTAAGGAAACTTCCCTGCTCACCGTGAATACTTTCTTAAGGGTAAATAAGTGCTTGCCGTGTGTAAGGCCCTTTACATACACGCAGATCTCCTGAAACCTCCCACAACCTTGCTAGGTGAGGAATATTCTCCCCTTTCTTTTTTTTTATTTCAAATTTTTAATTTTTATTGAAGTATAGTTGATTTACAGTGTTTCAGGTATGCAGCAAAGTGATTCAGTTTTATGTATGTATTTTTCATTATAGTTTAATATTACAAGATATTGAATATAGTTCCCTTATATAGGCCCTTACTGTTTATCTATTTTATGTATAGTAGTGTGTATCTGTTACTCCCAAACTCCTAATTTCTCCCTCCCCCACCCCCTTTCCCCTTTGATAACCATAAGTTTGTTTTCTAAGCCTGTGATTCTGTTTCTGTTTTGCAGATAAGTTCATTTCTGTCGTATTTTAGATTCCACACACAAGTGATACCATACGGTATGTGTCTTTGTCTGGTTACTTCACTTGGTGTGATGCTCTCTAGGTCCACCCTGTGGACACCTTGCTCCTGGCTGCAGCCTAGGAAGTGATAGGAGCGGCATCCAGACGCTGGGCCCCCTCGGCCTTGGGGCCCGAGCAGCCCCACCGCACACTCTGTGCTTCTGTGCTGGCGGGGCTAGGCTCCCTGACTCCACCCAGCGCTGTCCTGCTCCGCGTCAGTCAGCTCCTGCGCTGTGACAAGCTTTGCTTTGCTGTGAACCTTGGCACTTCCTTTTCTGTGTTGGTTTAGACGGTTATTAAAAAAAAATCAATTCTAGCACATTATTTAAAAATTCAAACAGTACTTAAAGCTTAAAAAGCAGAAGTGAAAAATGTCTCTACTTCATCTCCTGACCCCAACCCTACTCTCCAAAAGTAACTACTAATAACTGTTCAGTGACTATTTCTTCAGACTTTTCTACATGCAGATAAGTATGTGTGTGTGTGTGTGTGTGAAGTTTTTCTAACTGTGCAGAGTTCTGTAATCTACACATGTTTATTCTAAATCACTGTCCATTCCAAATCCTAAGATGCAAAAGGGTAAGATAAATGTGTGTGTAGATTACACAACACCTGACCAAAGAAACACCTACTCTTGCAGGATTTATAGGAGCACTTAAGTAGGAGAGAGGGGTGGAAGGCAGAGCCACTCTACAGATACCCAAGGTCACCAAGGAGGAGAGCTCACTGCCCACCAGCTCACACATGCTGGCCTGCCCTGCGGGTGTGCACAGAATCACTCGTGTGTGTGAGTGTCTGTGCCGAGGGGAGGGGAGGACAGGGGAGCAGGGGACAGAGGGTGGAATGTGGGCTGGGCCAAGTTTAGAATTACAAGTGCCGGAGGAGTGGGAACCACACTTTAAATAGCCAGCACCTCCCTTTCCCCCTGGATAATTCTTCTCCCCTCTGACTGGACCTCTGGCAGCAACTACGCTAAGGTTGGTGCTATTTTTTTCTCTTTTTCTCCTGCTTCTGGGTCTCAGACTGCAGGTGGGTAGGATCCATGAGACCTACAACCAAAGGGTTTTTGGATCCTCTCCTAAAAAATATGACGTTTATGTGTGATATGCAAAGAGTATATGCTATTTTCTTGACTTTCTGAAACTTCAGTGGCTGCTGACTTAAGGGCCAATGTGATTTGGAGAAAGAGGAACCCAGATGGAAAGGAAAGACATTTGGGTTTACTTCTAAGAAAACGAAGGCTTTCTTCTCTGTGAAATGAGACAAGATTGAAAGTTGAAAGAACATAAAACTTTTGACAAGATTGAAAGAAAATAAAAATTTGATTGCCCGTTATACTATAAAGTGCTTATATATATATATACACACATACACATGGCTAAGTGTATACTGTCACCCTCACTTTTACAGACGAACAAACTGAGGCTCAGAGTAATTAATTCACTTCCTTGAAGTCGGGTGGTCTCTGGTGCAGAGCTATGATTTGAACCCAGGCTTGTCCTTCAATTGCATGATGCTGCCTCTGAGGACTGGTACCCAACACGGCTAAGGGACCCGGGATAGGCTCTGTTCTCGTAGGGTCTGGGGGGATGGAGAAGTGAGGGAGATGGTGCTTTATCATTGGAAGACATCCATCAGGCCCAGAACCTGCACAAGACATGAGGCGACCTTCTCGAAAGGACTGGGGAAGCTTCTGGGGACCGGCTGCTTGTCTTTCTCCTTCTTAGTTCACAGTCTTTGGAGTCTGTTCATTTATCAAATAAGCAATATGTTCTTGAACTCCCTTTGACGTTCAGGATCCCTCAGGGCAGCCCCGCTGGGGAGGAAGAGCCACAGGAGAGTCTGTAGGCAGATGGCCTCCTTCGAGAAATCTCCATTCACATGAAGTTTTCTTGGGGAGTAGAAAGAGGTGCATGCGTACACTTCTCCAGAGAAGGGGTTGCCTTATACATCGGGGGGTAGTCAGGAGAAGATGCTTACATCAGACACACTGCTAAACCCACCAGCCAGTGTGGGCGAGGGAGGTGATTGAATGAGTAGGACAGCGTGGGGTCAGGTCCCGGCTGTGCTACGTGGCAGCACACATGTCACCCAACCTCTCTGAGCTGCAGCTTCCTGCTTACAAAGCAGAGGAGATGCTGCGCACATCTCAGAGTTGTGTGGATTGAACGAAATGAATGTATGTAAAGCACTTGGTCTACAGTAGTTGTTCTCTGAACATGGGCCACATCCAGTCTCATCCTCGATCCCCATACGAGTCTAGGAGAGGGCCGGGAAGGGTGTAGCACTGTGGTTCTGTATTCATTTTATATGTCTTCTCTACTTAACATAGTCCTGTACTGGTCATCACCAAAAAAGAAAAAGAGCTTATAGTTTGGGATTTCCCTTGTGGTCCAGTGGTTAAGACTCTGTGCTCCCAGTGTGGGAGGCCATGGGTTCGATTCCTGGTCAGGGAACTAAGATCCCACATGCCACACAGTGCCCATCCCTCCCCCCACCCCCCCAAAAAAGAGAGCCCATAGTTCATCTTTCTCTTTCACTGCTTTCAAAGAGCGTTGGAGGGCACACCTGGGAAAGTTGGCTTATCTCATTCAGAGTTCCTGGACCCACTCGAACTCTCTCATCCTCTTGCAGGGATCTAAAAAGACTGGCGTTTATTTTCCTATTACAAAACAAAATATGTTCTTTGATGAAAATGTAGAAAATATAGATAAGGAAAATATCCCTATAGCCCATCCACTTTGGTAGATATCCTAATCTTCATGCATACGAATACCGTATGAGGTATTTTCCCAGCATAATCATGCATTGTGACCACCTTTTCATCTCGTTACACTTTCTTCTGCAGCACAGTTTTCATGATTATATAGTAGTCCAGTGTATGTGCCATAATTTATTAACCTATTTCCCATTTTTGAACATTTACGTACTTCCTAATTTTTTGCTGTTATAAACAACGAACATCCTCAGTGTTGAATCTTTGCCCGTTGTCACAATTATTTCCTTAGGGTAAATTCCTGAAAGGGAAATCAATGCCTTTGAGGATACCTACAAACCCCATCCTTTCAGCTCTCCCAGTACACAAAACAGAGAAACTGAGGCACACGCTAGTGCAGACGAGGCCGGGTGTAGGGTGACAAGGAGAACTCAGACAACCCGGGGCACGTGAACACTCTCTGTCCCCCCAAGGAAACTTCTGGGGGAACCCTGTGTGTGCCTCAGGGTCAGCGCTTTCTTCCTGACAGAGGAAAGGGATATATACTCTCCGCAGCTGTTACCCAGCCTTTACCAACAAGAGATGATAAGGGGGACACGGGTCTGTGGACAGGAGTAGGAGTCGCTCCCTTCCAGGGCTCTATTCCGTATGGAATTTGCTGGTGAAGGAAGGGGGCGGCTTTCCTTCCAGGCTTCCCAGCAGGAACAGAGCGCCCCGCTTTTTTTCCAGGTGGAATGGATAGCAGGGTCTCAGGCACAACCAGTAATGGAGAGACAAAACCCGTGTGCCCGGGTGTGGAAAAGGCGGAGGAGGCTGGTGCTCTGCAGCGGGGACACTGGAACAACAAGATGGAGTTTGTGCTGTCCGTGGCCGGGGAGATCATCGGGCTCGGCAACGTCTGGAGGTTTCCCTACCTCTGCTACAGAAACGGGGGAGGTGAGAGCCGCTGTGTCCTCCCCATCCCTCCACGGCACCAGTGGCTGTCTCCTTCCACTGCACTTACTGCCCTCTGGGGAGGCCTGTAGGTGCAGAGGATGCTGGAGTTGGGAAGACCCTTAAAAGCCGCTCAGGACACTGCAGGAGAGACATCTAGACAGAGGGGTGACTTCCTGGGGTCCCAACTGTGCTATCAGAGAAACGTGGGTATGGGCTGGGAACCAGAATAATGGGAGTTTGGATTCAGGCTCTGCTACTTATTCTCTGTCATCTCAGGCAAGCCCTTGGAGCTCAGGTAAATGCTGTAAACAGAGATAGTTCTACCTGCCCTCCAAGGCTGTTGTAAGGCTTAGAGGTCACGTGTGCAAAGGGGCTAATAAACGATAGGTATGCTGAAGATGATGTTGGTACCCAACTGTTCCCACGGTCTTGAGACTCTGTAGCTATGGCTCCCTGTCACCCCTCTGCTCTACCGGCGCTGACACATCCCCACCATGTATCACCTTTGATACCAGTGGCTCTTCCTTTAAGATTTCCCCACTGGAATGTGTGTGTGGGGAGCATGGACTCTAACGCTTTCCCGGGTCTTTTCTGCCTCTCATCCCAGGCCCTGCAGTGATTCCGCTGCCACCGCAGTGCTGGTCACTTCCCCATCATGGACTCTTTCAGGCACCCCCGGGTCTCTAGGGAGCCCTGGAGGGGTTTCCCAGGAGCTGAAGGGCTCTGGTCCAGCACTGGGTTCAGGAGGTCTCCGCATTGGTGGGTAGAGCTTAGTGGGGTTGGGCTCCCGGGTCTGGTTTTGAGGGGAAGCTGCAGCCTGGGCTGGAGAGGGGAAATGCTGGGGTGGGTCACAGGGATAGACTGAGGGGATGGGAGTTTCATGGGCCACAAGGCCTGGTGGGACCCCTAATGCAACACCTGCCGCTTTGCGGGGGTGTAAGAGCCTCCACATGCATGAGCCCAGTCACAGCAGTTTTGGGGAGAGAAAGCCCACAATGCAGGAGGAGGAGGGAGGACTGGGGGGCGAGTACACAAAGATGCTCTGAGCCCACAGTCTTATTCTCAGGACCGTGGCAACTGGGGACTGGCCCCAGGGTCAGAGGTTAGCTTGTATTCTTCCAGAGGGGTGGGAATAGGCTGAGGTGTTCTCTCTCCGCAAGACTTTCTGGCCGGCAGCCTGAAGCCGCAGGACTCTTTGCTCGGCCGGCATTGCGAGGGAAGGAGGGAGGTGCCCACCTAGCCCTGAGCCCTCCACCAGCTTGTTCAGACACTTAGGCCTGAGCATGGAGGGATGGGCTGGTCCGGGGAGAAGGAGCAGTCTGGTGGCTAAGCCGGGCCTTGGAGCTCTGTGTCCGGAACCTGGTAACCAGCTTAGCTCCTCACGTGGCAGGAAGATTAGGAGATGAGCCGCTTTCCCCAAGCCTCTCTGGAATTGGGTGAGGTTGGCCGGGGAATTAACAAGAGTGGCACGAAGAGGTGGGAGAGGGATCCCAGGTCTGGTGCAAACCACCGGGCTGAGGAGGGGAAGGAAAGGGGAGCAGGGGTCGGGGCAGGGGATACGGGGTCACCTGTCGGGAAGAGGTGTCCAGCAGGTTTGCATCCAAGCTCCGCCTCTGGGCCCCGTGTGGGTTTGTGCAGCCTGGGGGTGTGTGGCCGCGTCTCGGGGGAGATGCAGGCTGGGAACGAGAGTGTGCACCGCCCCTGGTTCTTCACGTGGATGCTTGTGGGGGGAGCAGAGGCAGGAGGGTGGCCGCCTCCTCCCTAGGCACAGCCCGCCCTCCAGCACGTGGGTCTCCACGAGCCGTTTCGGGGGTCCTAGAACTGTCTGCAGAATCCTTAGGCCACCACCCCTGGTCTCTTGCCTGATGAGGCACGAGGCCTCAGGCCTCCTCTCCTCTTTCCTTGATGGACTAATGGCAGCTGCAGGAAGTGCTCCAGGGGGCTCTGGGGCCGAGGCTGATGCCCAGGTTTGCTCTGAAGGGCATGAGTCACCAGGGCCTCCGGGGGGACACACAGGAGGCGCCTCTGCCAGCGTGAAGGGGACCAGCCTGGGACCCGTGTGGCCTGTAGAGGGACGCAGACAGGCCCCCTTTTCCGGTTTTTTCTGTTCCCAGAGGCTCAACCTTTCTGTCCCCCTTTACCCCCCTTGCCCCCCCAGAACATAGGCCCCCACATTTCCTCTTGTCACCTCCTGTCTCTTTGTCAAGAAAGGACAGATGCCTCCTTACGACAGGACCCGTCGTTGCCAACGTGGGGAAGGGGGGTGGGGGTGGGGACAGATGCCTTCTCGGTTGGGTTATCCCCGTCCTCCTGGTTTAGTGATTTTATTTAAACCCGTGGTTTTCAGGTTGGGGCTCGGCCACCCGGGAGGTGAGAAGGAAATTCTGAGCAGGTTCTGCAGCAGGATGGTGGGGTCACGTGTGCTAGCAGCCTGCTTCTTCTGGGCCCTTTCTCGAACTTCATAGCGGTAAATAGCCGCTTTTGTGCTTGGGGGAGGATAAACTCGGGATTTTATTATTATTAATGTTTGTTCGGTGGGGAGGTCAGGGAGGAAAATGTCCCCAAAGCATAATTTCAGTTCCAGACTAAAAATATAAGTGATGTCTTCTTTGGTTCCTTCCAGCTTGAACGTTTGGTACATCCTATTAGAAGCGAGTCCCAGAGCAGGGAAAGGGCTGGGGCAAGAACAGGAGAACAGGTAAACAGTGAAACACTGTAGCTGAAAACCAGAGATACTGAGAAAGTGATACGAAGAAGCCCGTCTAAAATCAGCATCCATCAGGAGACAGGTGGGAGGGTAGCTTCCTCAGCCACCTCCTAGGTGAGCGCCCTCCCTGCTGTCCATGCCTTGTGGCCAGTCCACCCTGAGGACCTGCTCCCCACCCCCGCCAAGGCTTCCTAAAGTCAGGCCAACCAAGCCTGGACTGTGTCACCCAACCACAGTTACTCTCTGCAGACCCACCATCTGCCAGGAATTATTCAGAGTTGTGATAATCTATAAAGAGAACAGACCACCTCCCAGTTCTTGTGAGGCTTACATTCTGGGGGAGGGGAGACAGACAGTAAACAGAGTGAAGAAGAAAATCACATAGAGAGAGTATCAGAGTCCCTGAGTGCTACAGGAGGGAGCTGGCAGTGCCCACACTGAGAACATTCGAGGGAAGTCTTGCCAGAGGGTGAGAGCCGGCACGTGGATATTGGGGGGGACGTGCTCCAGGCAGAAGAAACAGAGGTTTTACTGGCCCTAAAGCAGGAGACTGGCTGGCGTGTTTGGGGAGCCGTGCAAGGGGAGTCACTTTGTGGGGGGCAGGTCACGCAGGGCTTGTCAGCCAATGTGAGACTCTGGCTTTCCCTCCAGTGATGGGGAGTCGGGGCGGGGGTTTGAGCAGAGCAGCCGATCTTACACTTTAACATAATCTTTCTGGTTGCTATGTTGAGAACTGATTGCAGGGGACTAAGGAAGGAAGCTGACTGGTTATGAGGCTGAGAATCTTGGAGCCTCCTTGATGTCCTTCTTTCTCACATAACTGTTGGCTCTACCCAAATACCCAGGCCCTAGCTGCTTCAGAACCTGGGCCTTCAGCTGGAGCCTCTCTAGCTCCTTGGACCCTGGCTACCAGCAGACCGAGTTCCCCAACACCCAGGATGCCTGGGGCTGGAGACCCTGTGTGATGCCACAGCAGAATGTACCACAGCTGGACCTCTCAAAGCCGGGATCTTAGAGGGAAAGTCCACAGCCAAGTAAACCCCAGCTCTGGACGTCAGGGAGTGAGAGCGTAGGGACTCCAGCGTCAAGGGCATCAGACAGCCCCTGTTTGCCTTGCTGATGTTCGTAGATACTAAAGAACACAGAGAAACAAGCAGCATTTTTCTTCACGTGAGAATCATGGTTATTTTATTAGTATGTGACAGTTGGTTACTATTTTTGGTTAATGACTCAATGCCAAGGTTTTTTTTTTTTAATATTTGTTTATTTTTATTTGGCTGCACCAGGTCTTAGTTGCGGCATGCGGGTCTTTATTGCGGCATATAGGCTCTTTGTTGCGGCATGTGGGATCTAGTTCCCTGACCAGGGATCAAACCCGGGCCCTCTGCACTGGGAGCGCAGAGTCCCAGCCACTGGACCGCCAGGGAAGCCCCAATGCCAAGTATTGGTCCAGCAGTGTTGATTACGGCATGCAGTGTTCACGTAGGCTCACTGCTGTGCTGCTCATGTGGAATATCATCAGTTTGTCTTAAGAAATGTCACCTGGAACATTACAGGTGACACCACAGAATGTGCTCTTATTGAGAAGGGTGTCCAGCAGAATGATTCCTTTCCAGGGTGGATGTGTCTCTCCCATCCCATGGGGAAAAATGCCGGGACATTTTAGGATTTGGGGAAGGAGACTAAATGGGGGGTTCAGTTAGCAGGTAACTGTGACTCCCTCCTCTGTCTCCAGGACTGGCCCCATCTTTTCAGGGTGATGGCTGGGGCTTGGGTGGGGAAAGAGGCAGTGCCCCCAGGACTCCCTGGTGGACACCTGGGTCCCTCTTGGGCTCCATCCCTTCTTTAACTCCCTCTCCGATTTGGGACCAGTGACTCTGCCTGGCAGCTGTGGACCTTGTCCCCTGTGGCCAGCTGCCCAGGTGCTCAAGGAGGCAGAGGAGGAGGGGCAGACTGACCACCAGTTAAACATTGGCTTGGTTTGTTGGGAAAGAGCAGGTGGCATAAAGATGGGGAGGAGGGTCTTGAGCCTGGCTGAAAACTCTCCCCTCCCCCCTCTGTCTTCTCTCTCTGCCATGTTTCCAACTCTCAGCATTGACTGTTCCTTTCAGCTCCTGGGTTCTCTCTTCCCTAATTTCCTCCTCCTGCCCAACAAGTCTTGGACTGATGTATGTACTTATCTGCCTGAGTTGTTTATGATCTTTCTTTGCCCTCGTGGTCACCAAGCGTTTCCCTCAGTGCCTGAATTACGGATGTGTGGACCACAGGCTAGAGGCTTGGAAGGAAAACAGCTGGAGGAGTCCTCCCCACTCACTTTTGTTTTAGCAATTTTATTACAGAAGAATTGGCTTACAATAAATTGCACACATGGGAAGTGCACAGTTTGATAAGTTTCGACATAGGTAACACCCTTGAAACTATCACCGCTATCAAGATAATGAACACACCCACCACTCCCCCAAATTTCCTCCTGCCCCTTTCTCCCACCCCTGACTTCTGTTACCCCATCCCAGTGCACCCACAAACCTGTTTTGTTTTTTAAAAATATAACTATTTTCCAGCTTTATTGATAGACTATGGACAGTAAGTTTAAGATGTACAACACGATGGTTTAATACACGTATATATTGTGAAATGATTACCACACTAAGGTTACTTGACACCTTCATTCCTTCATATAATTACTTTTTTTTTTTGAGGGGATGTTGACAACATTTAAGATCTACTCTCTTAAGAACTTCCAAGTATATGAGAAAGTATAGTTCACTGTAGTCACCATGCTGTATGTTACGTGCCCAGAAATTGTGCATCTTATAACAAAGTCTGTACCCTTTGACGAGCACCTCCCCATTTCTCCCACCCCCAGCCCCAGGTAACTACCATACTACTCTCCGCCTCTATGAATCTGACTATTTTTAGATTTCACACATGAGTGAGAACATATAGTATTTACTTCCTCTGTCCGACCTATTTCACATAGCATAATATCCTTGAGATCGATCCATGTTGGTTGCAAAACGTGGAATTTCCTTCTTTTTATGGCTAAATAATATTCTATTACACATATAGCATTTTCTTTATCCACGCATCTGTTGAGGGACACTTACGTCATTTCCAGGCCTATTTTCTGTCACAGTGCATTAGTTTGCATTTCTTAGAATTTTCTATGAATGGAATCACGCAGTATGTACTTTTCTTTCCTTGGCTTCTTTCACCCAGCATAGTTACTTTGAGATTCATCCATCTTTTTCATGTCTCAGAAGTTCCTTCGTTGTTATTTCTGGGTAGTATTCCGTTACATGGATATATTACAATTTATCTATTCTCCTGTTGGTGGACATTTGGGTTGTCTCCAGGTTTTAGCTATTACAGATGAAACCGCTAAGAACATTTGTGTACACGTCTTCGTATAAACATACGCTTTCATCTCCTTTGAGTAGACACTTAAGTGTAGAATGACAGGATTATACGGTGGGTGCACTTTTAACTTTTTAAGAAACCACCAAACACATTTCCAAAATGGTTGTGCCATCTTACATTCTTGCCAGCAATGTATTCAAGTGCCAGCTTTTCCACAGCTTCGCCAATACTTGGTCACCCTTTTTAATTTTAATTTTTCTAACTGGTGTGTAAATTTACCTCATTGTCATTTAAATTTATATTGACTAATGATGTTGAACATCTTTTCATGTGTTTATTGGCAACCCACATATCTTTTCTGGTGAAAACCTGTTGACCATTTAAAAAAAAGTGTTTTTTTTTTTTTGTTTTCTTACTATTGAATTTTGAGACTTCTTTATATATTCTGGATACAAGTCCTTCATCAAATATGCATTTTGCAATTTTTTCTCATTCTGTCCTACATTTTTTCTTTTCTTAACAATGTCCTTTGAAGAGCAGAAGTTTCAAATTCTGATGAAGTGCAGTTTATCAATTTAGTTTTTTGACTCATGCTTTTGGTGTCACATGAAAGAAATTTTTGCTTAATCCCAGGTCTCATATATTTTCTTCTAGGAGTTTTGTAGTTTTAGGTTTTACATTTAGCTCTGTGATCCATTTTGGGTTAATTTTTGTAAAAAACGAAGGTATGGATTGAAATTCATTTGTGTGTGTGTATGTATCCACTTGTTCCAGCATCATTTTTTAAAAAGACTATACTTTCTCCAATGAATTGCCTTTACACCTCTGTCAAAAATCAATTGTCCAAATGTGCATGGCCCTATTGCTGGACTTTATTCTGTTCTACTGATCTATTTGTTTATTTTGACACCAAAACCACACTTTTAATTACTGTAGCCTTATAATAATATAAAAATAAGGTAGAGGTAAGCCTAAAACTTAGTTCTTCTTTTTCAGAGTTGTTTGGTTATTTTAGGTTCTTTGCATTTTCATACAAATTTTAGAATCTGTTTGTCAACTTCTACAAAGAAGTCTGCTGGGATTTTGATTGGGGTTGCAGTGAATCTATTGATTAATTTGGGAAGAACTGACATCTTAATAATATTGATTATTCTGACCCATGAACATGGTATGCCTCATCATTTATTTAGGTCTTCTTTAATTCCTCTCAGCAATGTTTTGCAATTATGAGTGTACGTATCTTTTACATCTTTTGTCAAATTTATTCCTAAATATTTCATCTTTTTTGATGCTGGTATAATGGTATTATTTGTTAAATTGTAATTTATAATTGTTCACTGCTAGTGTATAGAAATGCAATTGATTTTTTTATGCTGATCTTATATCTTGCAACCTCACTAAACTAGCTTATTGGTTCTAGCAGCTCTTTGGTACATTCCAAAGGATTTTCTTTCTTTTCTGTTTAAATACACTTTACTGAGGTATGACTGACATATAAAAAGCTGTACACATTTAATGTATACAACTTGATGAGTTTTGAGGTAAAGATACTCATGTGAAGGGACTTCCCTGGTGGCGCAGTGGTTAAGAATCTGCCTGCCAATGCAGGGGACACAGGTTCGATCCCTGGTCGGAGAAGATCCCACATGCCGAGGAGCAACTAAGCCTGTGAGCCACAACTACTGAGCCCACGTGCCACAATTACTGAAGCCCGTGCACCTAGAGCCCATGCTCTGCAGCAAGAGAAGCCACTGCACTGAGAAGCCCACACACCGCCACAAAGAGTAGCCCCCGCTTGCTGCAGCTGCAGAAAGCCCAAGCAGAGCAATGAAGACCCAACATAGCCAAAAATAAATAAATAAATAAATCTTAAAAAAACAAAACAAAACAAAACAAAAAAACATACCCTTGTGAAACCATCACCACAGTCAATGCCATAAACATATCCGTCACCCTCAAAAGTTTCCTTCTGTCCTCTTTTTTTTTAAAATAAATTTATTTATTTATTTATTGGCTGATTTGGGTCTTCGTTGCTGTGTGTGGGCTTTCTCTAGTTGCAGCTAGTGGGGGCTACTCTTCGTTTTGGTACGTGGGGTCCTCAGTGTGGTGGCTTCTCTTGGTGTGAAGCACGGGCTCTAAGCATGCAGACTTCAGTAGTTGCAGAACATGTGTCCTCTTTTTTTAATTTTAATTTTTTGTGTGTGATTAAGAACACAACATAAGATTTAGCACAGTTTTAAGAAAACAATGCAACATTGTTCACTGCAGGCACTAAGTTACAGCAGATCTCTAGGATTCATTCATTTTGCAGAACTGAAACTTTATACCCTTTGACCAACACCATCCTGTTCCCCCCTTCCTCAGACCTTGGTAATCACCATTCTACTCTCTGCTTCTATGAGTTTGACTGTTTCAGATCCCAAAGGATTTTCTACATAAGCTATGATGTTGTTTGCAAGTAAAGCAGTTTTATGTCTTCTTTTCTAATCCGAATAACTTTTAATTCCTTTTATTTCCTTCTTGCCTTGACCAGAATCAATATTGATGGAAACATTGTTGAATAGAAGTGGTAAGAAATAGTAAGACTAGAGTCCCTTGTCTTGTTCTCCATCTTAGGGGTTAAGCAGTCTTTCACCATTAAGTGTGATGTTATCTGTAGGTGTTTTGTAGATGCCCTTTATCACATTGAGGAAGTTCCCTTGTATTCATCATTTGCTGAGAGTTTTTTTTAATCAGAAATAGCTGTTAGATTTGGTCATGTAATTTTTTTACATTTATTGAAATGATTATATGGTTTTTCTTCTTAAATGTATTAATACGATACACTGATTGATTTTTTTGAATGTTAAAACAACTTTGTATTCCTGGGATAACTCCCACTATGTAACATATTATTCTTTTTATATATTGTTGGATTTGATTTGCTAAAATTTTGTGTAGAATTTTGCATCTATGTTCGTGAAAGTTTAATCTATAGTTTTCTTGTCTTTGCTTTCATTATCAGGGTCATGCTAGCTTTGTAGAATGAGTTGGAAAGGATTCCTTTTAAATTTTTTGGAAGAGATTGTATAGAATTGGTGGCATTTTTGCCTTAAGTGTTTGGAATGTTCCAAGCCCTGCATGAGCACCGTTTCGCTCAGTCTTTTTGAGTGATTCTTTCCCCTCTTGGGTAGTTTCCTCACACACCTGTGCTGACCAGCACTCAAACTCGTAAGGGACCCTCTGCAGACGTTTGGGTCTCTCTCTGCACTTCTCTCCTCCCTGGGACTCTATCCTGTGAACTCCCCGGCACTGTTGCCAGCAGATGGAGGCCTGTGGTGGAGAAAATGTCGGCATTTCTGGCATCAGGAGACTTGTCTCAGGCAAGGAATGTGAAAACAGAAGCAGAAAGGATTGCTGAAGGGAAATCTGATTTCGGTCTGCTAAAATTCCATCTCTAACATTGAAAGTAATCATGTCCTTGACAAAAATTATACAGTGTACACTGTGGGAACGCTCCAGGGTGTTTGTGACTCAATCAGCTTCTATGGCCACCAGTTATGTGTTACTTAGGCAGCAACTGAAACTGATGGGGAGCAAACTTTGGTAGGTATAGATGGAAACCTCAGCGTGAAGAAGGGGCCTGGCTAGGTCCTAAGTAACTTGGTGACACCTGATCTCTGCTGTGGTTTCAGACATCTAGACAGATGTCCCTGCAGTGTTGCACGGCCTCCATCCCCAGGATTCTGACTGGAAGCATGGAATGGTAACGAGGGGGAGATGAACATGGACCACAAGGAGGCTGGTGCCTCATAACGGATGGCCTGTTTCCCACCTGCAGGTGCCTTTTTCATCCCCTACCTCATCTTCCTCTTTACCTGTGGCATTCCTGTCTTCCTCCTGGAGACAGCACTGGGCCAGTATACCAGCCAGGGGGGCATCACAGCCTGGAGGAAGATCTGCCCCATCTTTGAGGGTGAGTAGCTCTATGCCTGACTCCAGAGTCTCTGCACCAGTGGTTAGAAACCTTATTTGGACTAATTGAGTGGTTTATCAGCAGTGCTGATGGAGATAAGACTTTGTGTCTTTATGTTAAACTCTCCAATGTGGTCCCAAGACTGAACTAATCACCCAGCCCATCAGAGGTTGGAGGAGAAGATGGGGACAAGGATAGGGCAGAGGCTTTAGCTAATAAGTAAAGTGCAAAGCTATTTTAGCTGTACGTATTTCAAAATATATAAAAATAATTTTGTTTTTCCTAACATATTTAATCAATTTGAAAGCATTTAAAAAGAGAATTTTAATGAGAAAAAAACTCATTAATAATTCTACCATCTTGGGAATTCCTTGCTGGTCCAGTGGTTAGGACTCAGTGCTTTCACTGCCAAGGGCCCAGGTCCAATCCCTGGTCAGGGAAATAAGATCCTGCAAGCCTTGCAGCATGGGGGAAAAAAAAAACAAAAACTACCATCTTGACACAATAGCTATTTAAAACTTAGGGTGCTTTAATATTTCTCTCTGTAATATTTTCTTTGTTTCTATTTTGAAATAATTATATGTTCATAGAAAGTTGCAAAGGTAGCCTAGAGAGGGGATTCCCTAGCTGTCCAGTGGTTAGGACTCAGCACTCTCGCTGCCAAGGGCCTGGGCTCGGTCCCTGGTTGGGAAACTGAGATCCCGCATGCCACATGGCACGTGGAGTGGGGTGGGGGGAAGTGACACAGAGAGGGCATGTGTACCCTTCACCCGGTTTTCCTCAATGGTGAAAATCTTATGCAACTACAGAACAATATCAACACCTGGAAACGGACATTGGTACAATCCACAGACCTTATGCAGGTTTCACCAGTTTCCGTGTACTCGCTTGTGTGTGTGTAGAATGCTGTGTAATTTTATTTATTCTGTAGCTATGTGCCACCACCACCACTGTCCCAGGACCACAGGGACCTCCATCCTGCTGCCCTTTCACAGTCACACTTGCCCCTCCCCTCCCCATCCCCAACCTCTGACAACCACTGACTTGCTCTCTGTCTCTACAGTTTTGTCATTTGGGGAGTGTTGTATAAATGGAGTCATACAATAGGTGACCTTTTGAGATTGAATTTTTCGCTCAGCATGATGCCCTTGAGATCCACCCCGGTTGCTCTTGTATCAATAGCTCATTCCTTTTTATTACTGAGCAGTATTCCATGCTGTGGATGGATGTCCTATGGTTTATTTAACCATTCACCCACTGAAGAACATTGGGGCTGTTTCCAGTTTGGAGAGATTTACTTCATTATTTCTTTCTCTCTGTATAAAGTTTGCATATCCATTAACATGAAATATACACAGTTTCTGTTTCTGTGTTTTTTTGTTTGTTTTTTTGTTTGGCCACACCGTGTGGCATGTGGGATCTTAGTTCCCCAACCAGGGATCAAACCTGTGCCCCCTGCATTGGGAGTGCAGAGTCTTAACCACTGGACAGCCAGGGAAGTCCCTCTGTTTTTTAGTTAGTTTTATTTTCCATTTTCTACACAACAGTCATTTGATCGCACAAACTTTCATCAGATGGATATAACACAATTTACTTAATAGTTCTCTGTTCTGGGCTTTTTGCTTATTTTCAATCACTTATGAAATTGTTATAGTCTACTATCATGTATCTTTGTAGAGGTAGCCTCCCCCCAGCCTTTTCGAATTACTTCTTTGGGATAAATTCCCAGGATTAGAATCACCGGATCAAACGGTGACCTGAGGTGATGTCTCCTGATCTGGCTTATTAAGTTGTCCTGCGGAAGGGTTATGCTGACGTGCACGTCACTGGACCTGAGTAAACATCTTCCCCCCGTATCGTTAACACCCCTGGTTCCCAAACGTGTCTACTGGAATCACCCCGAGACCTTCAGAACATCCCAAGACCTCTACCCCACCCCCAGATATTGTGATTAAATTGGCCTGGGGTCTGGTCTGGGCTTTGGAATTTTAAAAATATCCCCAGGTGATTCTACTACTATGTGGACAAGTTTGGAAATTGAGTTACATCATCTGTAAAAATGTTCAGTGAGTGTTGTAGATGCACAGTGATACCTCATCACTGTTTCATTTTGCACACCTACGATTACTAGGGAGGATGACTGTTTTGAGGACGTTCATTCACTGTGTATACGTGCTCCTCTATGCACTGTCTCTTCTGCTTTTAACGTGTATTTTTTTAGTTCAGAAATATACCAGATGAATTCCAGGGGACATTAGCTATTGGAATCTCGGAGTTAGCCTTACACATTTGTAAAACAGCTTGTAATCAGTGAACTTTCAGCACCAGTACAGATGGAAGCGCACAGGAAGCAGGCCAGGGCAGCAGGAGATGGGAGGAAAGCCCGTCCTAGCTGGGGCAGGCTGTACGGGCGGGAGGGTGTGGAGAGCCGGGAGCTCAGGCCCCACACCGCATGTCTTAGGACACTCACCGTAGAGTGCACACCCTCTCCTAAGCAGGGGCGGAGCCTGCCCAGTGTCCCCAGCCCAATCTGCCACCTCCTCTCCAGGCATCGGCTATGCCTCTCAGACCATCGTCATCCTCCTCAACATCTACTACATCATTGTCCTGGCCTGGGCCCTCTTCTACCTCTTCAGCAGCTTCACCATCGACCTGCCCTGGGGGAGCTGCCGCCACGACTGGAACACAGGTGAGGTCACCTCCTCCTACTCTGCCACGGTGACCAGGAGAGGGATTGTCCCTGTATCCCGGTACCCAGGCCCCATCCTTCACTTGGGACGCCCGAGAAACCTGCCAAGGAAGTCACAGATGGCTTACATCAAAGATAAGAGCGAGAATCCATCAGCATCACAGGCAAAATGTCACAGACTTATTAAAAAATTCATGTGTTCAATTGAAGATACAAGTGACTTCTTTTTATGCAGTTTAGGCCTTTATGGATTTTGATTTGACATATGATTAGTTTGATATAGATATATATTGTTTTCTCATTTGTTTGTTTCTCATGTCTTCTTTCTGATACTATTTTAGACCTTTCCAACTCCCAATTCATCGGGATTTAACCAAGCGATAAGCTGTTTTGTATAGCATCGCTATAATTTCCAATAGAAATTAATTTTCTTCTCTTTTAAGACAAGAGCCCCATGGCAATAGAACTCCTGAGTCTAATGAATTGAAAGTAAATGTTAAATTAAAAATAAAAATAACAAAACCTAGGGTAGTGCTGTCCAAAAGAACTATCTGTGGTGATGAAAGGTCCTTTGTACTTTCTGATATGGTAGTCACTGCCCTACTGAACAACGCAGGTGAACCCTGTCCTGTTCAGATCTTCAGCACTGCCTCTCGCTGCCAATGTCCGAACGCCTCTCATGCCCGTCAGTGAGGCCCTACCCGCGCCGTGATGAGCTTTTTCTTGTTCAGATAAGTTACTCAGCTCTGAGCTGGAGTGTGAATCTTTTACTCACTTGCCGGGGAAGCTCTGTTTTGCATGTTTATTCTGGTACTCAAGGCCCCCTTGCCCTCATATTTTATGCTGTCTCTCCAGGCATTCATTCCAACCACTTTGTCCCACTACTTGTCAAGTGAAAAGTCAAATCTTGGAGGTACCGCCCCTGATACCCTAAGACCCACTAGGTTCTTCTTAAGTGGGTCTGCTAGTGCCTGCACTGGCCGGGGCCTGACTGTGGCACTCACCCCGCTTTTCCTCTGTTTGTTGGTCTGGTTTTCCCAAGATCAGCAAGATCTTGAGGGCAGAAAGGGTATCTTCATCTCTACAGCCTTTGCACTTAGCATCATGAGCTCTCAAAAAATATCTGTGGACTGAATCAAGTTTTAAAAATCTGTTTTGTTCTAATATTTTCTTTATTATGTGTTTTTTCTTCCTTCCCCCTTCTTTCCTTTCTTCCTCCCTCTCTCTCTTTTCTTCTTTCTTTCCTTCTTTCTTCCTTCCTTCCTTTCTTTCCCTTCCTTTCTTTCTTCCCTCCCTCCCTCCCTCCCTCCCTTCTTTCTTTCTCTCTCTCTCTCTCTTTCTTTTCTTTCTTTCTTTCTTTCTTTCTCTCTCTCTTTCTCTCTTTCTTTTCTTTTCTTTCTTTCTTTCTTTCTTTCTTTCTTTCTTTCTTTCTTTCTTTCTTCCTTCCTTCCTTCCTTCCTTCCTTCCTTCCTTCCTTCCTTCCTTCCTTCCTTCCTTCCTTCCTTTCTTTCTTTCTTTCTTTCTTTCTTTCTTTCTTTCTTTCTTTCTTTCTTTCTTTCTTTCTTTCTTTCTTCTCTGTGCACTGAAATCTGCCCTAACAACCAGCTTCTCAGACGGGGATTTTATCCAGATCTCAGTGCAGTTTCTCTTGTAGAAATTCTGTGACTTTCTGGTGCCCAGGGGCTTGTCCTCAAGCCATCATCAGGCCTGTGTACCTCTGGTTGAGCTGGAGGTGGGGGGGAGCATCTCTGAGACAATTCTGAGGCAACTTCAATACCCAGGGCTTTGGCCCCATGACATTTTGGGCATTTCTCCTGGTGAGACTGGAGTCCTCAGAACCTAGCATTTAGTAGTACAGTACACCTCATCCTGTCCGGATGAAACAGCCCTTTCTGGGTGTGCTGAGGCTTTAAGGAAAGTGATTTTGTTTGGAGGAGAGAGGGCTCCACTGGCATCCCATCCTTCAGCAGACGTGTGTGGCACCCTGGCTCTACCCCAGGCTCTGTTCCAGGCACCGGGGACATGGTGAGGTGCAGAAACAGAGCTCCTACCCTCGTGGGCTTTCATTCTAGAGGCAGGATACGACATGAACAAAATCAGTGCCTCCCACGTGTCATAGTACAGGCAGTGTTGTGCAGAAAACTAAACGGGGAGGAGAGGCTGGGGATCTTAGGGGTGGGGGTGATAGGGTCTTTGGGGAAGACCTCCCTGACAAGGTGACACTGGGTCATGCTCTGAAGGAGGAGGGGGCCTGGGGGGCAGACACTAGGTAGGAGAAGCACCAGTACAGAGGCCCTGGGGTGACATTCATACATCCAGGAGGCAGCAGGGTGTGTGTGGCTGGAGTGGGGGTGGGGAGGGCAAGTGGGAGAGGAGGTCAGAGGTGATGGGGTAGATTGAATGGGACCTTGGAGGAGATGACGAGGTTTGGGCTTCTTTCTCTGAATGGGATGAGAAACGCTTTGGAGGGTTTGAAATGGGACATGACATAGAGTCATGACATGACTGAAGTTTTAGCAAAACCACTCTGACTGTTCTCTGGAGATTTGGCTCAGGAAGCAAGACGAGAAACTGGGCCATCAGGGAGCCGGGAGCCTTGGCAACCTGTACCGGGCTGGTGGTCTTGCCTGTAATGGGAAGGGTCAGAGCCCAGATATCCTGAAGGTGGAACATACGCAATTGCTGAGCTGGATCCCAGCTCTCACTTCATCACAGACAAGCGATGATGGGCCAGTTTTAAGAAGATTCGCTTTCTTGTGTGTATAGTGGGGGAAAACCCTCTCTGTCTCAGTACTGGGTTGGCCCAAAAGTTTGTTTGGGTTTTTCCATAAGATGTCATGGAAAAACCCAAATGAACTTTTTGGCCAATCCAATATTTCCCAGGATTATGGTCCTAAAAAGATGCAAAGAAGAGTGTGAACACTCTTTGTGAAAAGTCCATAGTCGTAGACGGGTAATTAAGAGCTGCTATTTATGGAGTGCCGTGCAGTCTCGTTTTCATTTACTCCCCTTATCAGTCCTACACAGGGATCTTCTCACGTACATTTAGAGGTGGCAGAAGCAAGGCTTAGAAAGCCACACAGCAAATAACAGGGGGTTCGGGATTCAAGACAGAGCCTTCTGACCTGTGCCTGTGCTCTTAGCCCTTGGCCACACCACTTCCCCAGAGGGCATCCTTACTGCTCCTCAAAGGTCGTGACTCTATACAGGACAGTGGCCCAGAAATATTCGTGTATTTGAAGCAAATGGTGTGCAAAGCATCATACTGATGCAGCCTGATTGTGCTTTAATTAGAACATGCAACCCCTCCCGTGGAGAAGTGGGAGAGGGTACAGTGGCTTTGTTGAGGTTATTTTGTGTTTTGTTTTGTGTTTTACTATGAGGATGTTTTGTTTAGACAACTTCAGCCCAGATACCTTGCTTCCCAGTCTCCTAAAATTTTGCCCCACTCTCTGGTCATGCCACATACTGGCCAGTGATGTTTCTCTCACTGCCCCCCCGACCCCGGACCCCCGACAGAGCACTGCGTGGAGTTCCAGAAGACCAACGGCTCCCTGAATGTGACCTCTGAGAACGCCACCTCTCCTGTCATCGAGTTCTGGGAGTAAGTGAGGCCCTTTCCCCATCCCAGTGTGGGTGGTGTGTCTCAAAGAAGGGCGTGCGGAGGGGTTCATACGGTGGTGACTGCAAGGGAAGAATTTCTGCTTCCTCCTTTGGTGGCCCCATCACCCAAGTGGCTTTTTCCCATTGTGCCTGTGTTTGTGGTTAACACAAGCCTGCTCTCAAGGCTCTCCTCAGACTGGGCCTGCCTTCCTGCCCCTGTGGGTCACCCCCACGTGTGCCCGCCCTCCTCTCTAGCTGTGTGTGTGTGTGTTGTGTCTACTGCCAGATATTGACATTCATCTAAGACATGATTCCTAATATCCAAACATCCTAACCCTCTGGTTGAGAAAATATGTGTTTGTGCCCCCTTCGCTGGGTTAAATTGGTACTCAGCCTCCTAGAGCAAACTTGCCTGGCAACAGTTTATCTTTGCCTCCCTCTCTGTCTACCCCCATCTCTGGGCAAAGGAGAGCCTCATGGATCAGGGTGAAGGAGCCGACAAACCTTTGGACCAGAGCGGGAGGCACAGCTCTGCCGCCCAGGACGAGCTGAGGCTAGCAGCGTAGGTGCAGCCGCTCACCCTTCTCTCCCCAGGAGGCGGGTCCTGAAGATCTCGGATGGCATCCAGCACCTGGGGGCCCTGCGCTGGGAGCTGGCCCTGTGCCTCCTGCTCGCTTGGGTCATCTGCTACTTCTGCATCTGGAAGGGGGTCAAGTCCACAGGCAAGGTCTGTGTTGGAGAGCCCCAGCCCCTCCCTTTTCAGGACCCCCTACTCCCCCCGGGGGGGGTCTCAGCCACCCAGGGGTTCCCCAAGTTGTACCTAGTCGGGGATGGGAGGGAATGACCCCATGAAGATTTCACGCAGCTCCCTTCCTTGATTCTGTGCCTCTTCTGGATTCAATCGCATGTCCTTCTGGTATTCGGGGGAAATGAAATGGAAGAGAGGGAGAGAGAGGCAGGAGGGACACACGGGAGGAATCTGATCTTGGAATACACCACGCATGTGGGCACATGGCAAACTGAACACAGTTCACGGCTCCCCGTTTCGTACAGCAGTCCTCTGGGAAAACAATCGTTACGACTATTAATCTCAACATGATTCTCAGCCAGCCTGAGACCCTGGGGAGACTCCTTGCCCTGGAGTGTGTGAGGGCATCCCGAGTTCTCCTGGAGTTCTGCCCTGGAGGCCTCTGACCAGGATTCCCTCCTAATCTGGCTGCCCAGCTATGCTAAGCTTGTAAGCTCTGTGGGGACAGGGGTCACGTATGACAGAGCTTTTTGTCCCTGACGACCCTTGCCACAGTTCTAAGCTCCTTGTTGGGAGTGTGCCTAAGTTCGCTCAGTCACTCTACAAATATTTGCCAGAGGGAGGGAGGGAGACTGGAGGCTGTGGCTGAAGGCAGAGGGGGGATGGAGATGAACAGCTGCGGGGTGAGCAGGAGGGAGCAGAAGGCAAGCTCCGTGACCTCTTTCGTGGGGTCGGCAACCCCCCTTCCTGCCCCTCCCCCCCCCCCCCCACCTCCACTGCTGGGCCTGCACAAGTTCCTTGTCTTCCCCATTGCCCCTTGGCCAGGTGGTGTACTTCACAGCCACCTTCCCTTACCTCATGCTGGTGGTCCTGTTGATTCGAGGGGTGACGCTGCCCGGGGCTGCCCAAGGAATTCAGTTTTACCTGTACCCAAACCTCACGCGTCTGTGGGACCCCCAGGTAAGAAGCACAGATGGGGGCCGTCCCTGCGCTCTGCTGGGCACCTCTGCCCCCGGCCGATCCAAGGCATCCGTGGTGGGGGTGTGTCCACACAGCATCCCCTCCCTGGCTCACAGCTGCCAGGGAGCCCAGGGGGCCTTGAGGCCCTCGTAGTGTTTGCTGGGGGTGGGGGGTGTGTGTGTGCTGTAAAGGCATCCTAACAGCCTTCCCCCCAGGCTCTCCCCTTCCCCCAACACCTCCTATCTCCTCTGGGCGTCCCCTTTCACAGGGAGCTGCCTCTCTCTTGCCTGACCTCCACCAGCCCCGCTGGTTCCCGCCCTCTGCCCACAGGGCCCCCTCCTGGCCGAGGTCCCCAGCCCCTCCCAGGGCCAGCTGGCTGGTGTCGAGTTTCCTGTCTGTGGTCCAGAGGCCCCCCGCCCCTTCTCTCCTAGTCCTTCCGACAGGGTCCCCCCTCCGGGAGGGGGATGCCTGCGGACCGAGGGTTTGGACAGCAGGGCCTGTGGTGAGAAACCTCGGCCGGGTTCTCGTCTTCTGTTTGGCAGCCCTTTGGACGGCCAGCAAAGCCAGGAGGGGCTGAGGGTGGAGGGGCCGAGGATGAGCATGGCCCAGAGCCCTGAATGGATCGGCCCGGCTGCGCCCGGGACCTGCCTCTCTGGCAGAGGTCACTTCCCGGGAGCCTCCTCCTGGGCCGGAAGGGGGCTGTGTCCCTGAAAGGGGCACCCAACTCAGGGCAGACCAGCAATTGGATGGCTTTTCAAACATTTTATTATTTTATTTTATTTATTTTTTAATAGTTTTTTAAAACTCTTTATTGAATTTGTTGCAATATTGCTTCTGTGTTAAATGTGTTGCTGTAATAACAGCTATTCTGTGCACCAAGGCCAAATAGAAATACGGAGACAGAGATTTTGCAGGAAGAGAGAGATGGCTTTATTTTTCTGCCAGGCAGACAGGAAGACACAGCAGGCAAGCGCCTCCAGAACTGTGCCCCCTGCTCCCCAGGAGTTGGGGAAGATTTTATGTGTGGGGCTTGCAGTCCAGGTAAATGATAAGAGTCCAGGTGGTGAAGATCTTGCACTATTTTCTTCTGCAAATTCATGGCCAAAGCTGGCAACAGGCAGTACAGCAACCGGGTCTGGCGTCCCTGAAGTTATCGGCTCACGACCTTCTTTCTGAACTGAAGAGTGCTACAGAGGAGTGGGGGGTGGGGGGTGGGGGAGAAATGCCAGGTGCAAGGTGTGAGTGGTAAGGAGTCAGAGAGTAATCAGCTTTGTGAAGGACAAGTCTAGCTACAAGCGTTTGTTAGCAGTAACAGCTAAAGAATAACCAAGATTGTTTAACTCTTTCAGCCCTGGTTATCTTTCTCCTCTAGCCTGTTTGAAGTTCTCTTTGTTTTCCTTGCTCCCAAGAGGAAAAAGAACAATCACTTCTATCTGCATTGCAACAATTTCTCCCACTGCTAGTTTATTCCTTCCACATCAGTGGAGAAACTCACTTCTATTTGTATTGCAACAAATGGTTTGTTTTGGCCCTGAGGCATGTGGGATCTTAGCTCCCCAACTGAACCCACACCCTCTGCACTGGAAGGCAGAGTCTTAGCCACTGGACAGCCAGGATTGTCCCTCAAACATTTTAATAGTAAGGCAATGGCACTGTCAAGGCTGAGAGGTGAGAGGGGGCAAAAGTGGGGGGAGCGCCCCCACCCAGGTCGCTCTGAGGCAGGGACTATTCCCATGGAAGCAGTGGCTCCCCTTGTGCAGAATTTGGGGTGGCTGTTCTCAAGCCTCCCAACCCTGCTGGACGAGTTACAAGCTCTTCCATCCTGAGTCCTGTGGCTTCCGTGGCTCCCAGAAGCAGCTTGAGCCCGGAAGCCTCCCCAGCCTCAGCCCAGGCCTTTCTCCATGACCTCTGGTGGGATGTGAGCGTACCCTCCCCCTGTTTCTGAGACCAATAGAGACACAGAGGCAGCCGCCTCATCTCCACGTGGGCCCAAGGGCTGCCGTCTGGCCTCAGAGCCAGACTGTAGAACCACAGCTGCTGAAGCTAGAAAACCCCCTACATCAGCTATGCAAACTCCTCGCTGCTCAGAGGAGCAAATGGGGCCCAAGGTCACAGGGAAGGGACGGCAGGCAGGGACCCAAAGTGCTGGTGGAGAGCAGACAGCGAGCAGGAGGTTGCGGGGCGGCAGAGCAGGGTGAGGCCTCGGAGGCGAGGGGGACAGGGGTAGGGTTTGGCTTGGATCCCTCAGGCAAGAGGCAGCCGCCGCGATTCTGGAGCGAGGTGTGGACCCGTGGCTGAGCCACAAGCTGCCATTGCTTGAAGGTCAGGCTGGGAAGGATGGGCGATGGGCAGGGAGACAGGCAGGTGGAGTGGAAGAGGAAAGGGAGAGAGGGTCCAGCATCTCTGGACTGATCTGTGGCTTCTGTGATTGGTGCCCTGTTTGTCCTGACCAGCTATTCGCAGCTAACAGCTGCTGAGCGCCAGCTACGGCCCTGGCATCGTTAAGAGGTTCACATGCATTATTTCAGCTAATCCTTGCCACCGACCAATGAGGTTTCCCCATCTTACAGACAGGCAATTAAGGCCTAGAGAGCTTAAAGACCTTTCCGTCCACACACCTGCACCTGGAATCCACGTCTGCGTGATGACAAGTCCCACAGGTTCTGCAGTCTCCTGAAGCCAAAGTCCCATCTGCTCATCTTTGTTTTTCTCTTAGCTCATTCATTCAGCAAAGATTTATTGAGCATCTATTATGTGCCAGGCATGTGTAGCGTTTGCTATATAATAGCTGCCAGCAAATATGAAGAAGATGGACCAGATAGCCTTACAACTCTGAGAGTTAAAATGTGATAATCCTGTGTCTGGATTACTGCAGGGAATAAGACCTCTTTCAGTCTTTTCTCCAGGACAGCATCCTTCCAACCCGGGCAGCTGTGGGCTGTGCAGGGAGCGATGTCTTCAGAGTCCTCTGTGGCCAGGGAGGGAGATGTTTCAAGAGCCAGGCTTGGTCCTAAGCTTTTGAGCAGCCTTATTAGCTGCTGTTCCTGGCCTCCTGCTGAAGCTGGCCTTTATGTCAGTGAGCAGCACAGCACCTGCCGCCAGAGCCCTAATCTAATGCAGTTGGCGCTCCCCAGGAAGTGTGACAATTCCAACCTGCATGTGCCTGGCACCTGAGAAAGGTGCAAAATTCCTACAGCACAAAGACCAGAGTGCCTTTCTCTGCCAAGCTCTTGGCCTGCAAGTGGAAGCCAGGCAGAGACACTCTTGGGTTTATCTCGTTGTTGGCCAGGCTGCTGTGCGGTGGGCGGGTTGCTGCCTCTCCCTGGCTCCCCAGCACCGTCTGTTTCCCACTGGGGAGCGGCCACGGGAGACTCCGCTGGTGCAGTATATGCTGGGTTCTGGCACTTTTTCTTTCCCTTGCCCTGACCCTGTATCTGTTCCAGTGCACTTTGGTAGATCGATAAGGACAGGAGGTTAGGGACAGCGTGCCCAGAGAACCCTTGTTGAACGTGTTAAATCTCTACCTTAAGCTCTTCCAAGAAAGGTGTGTTTAGGGAAGGAGGTTGGAGCCATCGATTAGAACGAGTCTTTTTATTTTGATGTCGTACATTGAAACCTATGGGACCTCATTCTCGCTGGAAGGTGAGTTGCCCCTTTAAAATAACAGCAACAACAAATAGCCCAACAGCTGACACATTTATTATATGCTTACTGTTTGCCACAGTTTAGTCCTCACCCCAACCCCACGAGTTAGGTGTACCCTCACTTCACGGATGAAGAAACTGGAGCTCAGAAAAATTAAGAAATTTGCCCCAGGCCACGAAACTAGCATGGAGGGGGAGCTTGGGTTTCATCCCAAGTCATCTTTTGGCTGTCTTCTGCCTTAATCACCATGATATACATTTCCCAAAGAATATGAATTATCTGGGAGTTTTAAGGGCTGCTTTTTATTATTCTAGAATTATTCCTGAAGTGGGATAGGGAACAAATATTTCTTTAGGTGTTAGGCATGTTACATACATATTTATGTTTATTTATTTTACTCATTTTATTTCTTAATATACCCATTTGTTATTTTACTTATACCCATTTTCCTGATGAGAAAAGTGAGGTTCAGAGAGGTTAAATGATTTGCCTAAGATCACACAGCTAGTGATTAACAGAGGTAGGAACTGAACGCAGTTCAATTTGACTCCAAAGCCCAGGCTTTTTCCATTACATACAATTGCCTTCCTGCAAATAGTAAATATAATATACAATAGTCCTAGGGTTGGAATCTAGGTTGAAAATAACTTTCCTGGAACTTCTAGAAAGCTCTTTTTTCCTCCATCCCTTCCCCCCGCCCCCACATCTTTTTAGCCCACTCTCCCCCAAGCATTTGTCACACTTGTATCGTTGGGCAGTCTTCTGCGCCAGCCAAACACACATTGGAGCTTTGTTCCCGAAACCAAGGCTCCTGGACCAGGCAGGTGGCGGGTCACCTGCGGAAGGAATAGAATGGCTTGCTCTGCTGCCGCACCGCCCCCTGCCCAGCCCCCCCCCACCCCCCCGGCAGCTGCTCGGAGCTGGCTCCCCAGCCTCCAGCCAGGGGCCTTGGCCACAGGCACCGTGTTTGACCCTTGTCCTCTGAACTCTCAGTCCTCCGGCTGCCTCTTCCTTTGTTCTCCTCAACCTTTCCTCCCACCTGGGTCTTAGTCTGTCCTCCTCAGGGCAAGGTGACCTAAGTCACAGTTTCTCTTACTTCTTCTAAAGCCCAGGTTGGCAACACTTCCTAACCGTGGGGTCTGCATGCGGGCAGCCACGGAATGTCTCCGAGGAAACAGGAAGTTTCCGTGTGGACGGTGGGTCAGGCTGCAGCCCGAGCCCCACCAGTGACCTTCGGACCAGAGGCCACTGGGTTTTCCTGGGAGGACTCTCCTCACAGGATCTGGGGCAGTTTTAGAACAGGAAAGGATCTGAGATGAGAAGGAGCAAGCCGGCTCCCCGAGGCACGCCCTCGCCAGGGGCACCCGCGGAGTTTTGTGGCAGCCCCGTCCTCGGTCCTCTCCTGTCATTGCTGACCCTCCCTCCTCCAGCTTCGGAAGTAAATCCCGGGACCCCCGTCCTTTCCCCACGATGACTTTGCCTCAGGTTTAAAAAAGCTCCCCTGGTGTTTGCTATCTCCTTGCTGGCCCTGGCCCCCCGGGGGTCTTCCTCTGTGCTTCCTGCCCTGCACACCCTGTCCCTGGGGGCGGCTCCTGCCTGCCAAATACCCTGGCGATGGGGGTCCCCGTGGGCGGGAGGGGCAGAAGGTTAGAGTCAGTCTCCCCCTTTTTTCACCCTCTTTCCTGCTCTGTCTCCACCCCTGCAGAAGTGGAAACAGAGCAGGAGGAGAGAGTGCCCAGGGTGGATGCCAGTTCTCAGGGGCTGGAAGGCAGGGATTCCCACATCTGACTGTTCATGAGGGTCACCTAGGAAGCTTTGAAACCATAAAGGTTTCCAGGTTCTCCTCTAGGCCTCGTTCAGGGTCTTAACTAGGAAATGCTGGCTGAGGAATCTGTGTCCTGATGTGCTCTGCTGGCGTGGGGGCCCTCGGACCCACCACAGTGCCAAGGAAAATGGGCATTTGTGGGGGGTGAGTGGTGAGAGAGAGCAAAGGAGGTTGGGGGGGGTGGTCGTGAGGGTTGGGGGGGTGGCAGGGGTGGGAAGGGTAGGGGCTGAGGAGCTATACACAGAAGCAGCTGAGGCTTTGGTGCCCGTGGGCCCTGGGAGCCCGATGTTAGTGGAAGGAGAGCAGGGGCTGTTTGGGGGCTGCTGGGGAGGGTGGACACAAGACAAGAAACGGAAGTGTTAGGACAGCAGCTGGCGATGTCCGCAGCCAGCACGTCCTCTGAAGGCAGGAGGTGCCTGGGGAGGGTCTGGGGTCCCAGGACCCCACCTCCTGCAGGACTGCAGCGTTGCCGAGTCCCGTTTGCCTTGATTCTCTTTCTCTTTGGGATGTTATTCTAGCTGTTAAATCTGAATCATAACACGTACAGGCTGGGCCAGCCAGCTGAGATAATAACGGGAACCGCCATACCCTATGTTTCACTGGAGAGCGATCTTCCCCCCAAGGAGTACAAAGCCCTTTACAGATGACTTCTGCTCATCCTCTTGACTCTTTGTGAGCTGAGGCTCACCCTTCCTATTTTTCAGAGGATTTTGAGGCACGAGGGGGAAAGGTACATGCCCGGGAAGGCACTGAGGCTAAGGACCCACATCCCTAGAAAGCCTGTCCCTGGGTTCCTTCCAATCTCGGCACACCGCCGGGGGGCTGGGGTGGGAGAAAGTGGAGGCAGAGCCCTGGACTTTGTTTCCATTATAGCAACGTGCGGCCAGGCCTCACTTGATTCCAGAGCACCTGCCCGCCGGGCACCATCGTGGGTCCTTTAGTCTTCCTCCAGTGCCTGATACCTGTGCCATCTTGGTGGTACCCAAGAAACTCTGTCTAGGGGCCCAGGAAGTTGAGCCCATCAGGATAGCATGGTGGCAGGGGTCCCTGCATGGGCCGAGGGCAGGGCTCTGCCACCCCCAGCCCGTGCCTGGCCCGGCCGTGGGCCTGTGTGGGCCACTGGAGCCCAGACGGCCTGGCTCCCCTGAGGCGCAGCTCTCTTGCCTTTTCCCTGCGTAGGTGTGGATGGACGCGGGCACCCAGATCTTCTTCTCCTTTGCCATCTGCCTAGGGTGCCTGACGGCCCTGGGCAGCTACAACAAGTACCACAACAACTGCTACAGGTGAGTGGGGGAGGCGGGGCCTCAGTGCCTGTCCCTCCAGATGTGCTAGATCAGGGGAGATCTGGAGGGTGCACCAGCTCATGGATTTCCCCACTCCCCACCTGCCTTCACCCCACTCCCCAACTCCCCAGAGCGGCCAGGTGCTGAGAGGAGCCAGTGGCGGTATCTGCAGAGGGGTTGCTTCCCGCAGGACAGGATGGTGGTGGTTGGCTGGGACCCCAGCAGGGCCCAGCCCCAGGCTAATGTAGAGGGCAGTGGGCACAGGTGGGCAAGCAAATCTGCTGGGGAGTGAGTCACGCCATGGAGCCTGGTCCTGCCTGCTCGGTACCTGAGCCCCAGCAAACACTGAGTCCCCTCCCTGTGGCTCCCTTGGGCCCACCTGGCTCGTGTCAGAGAATTTAAGCCAATGTTAATATTAGCTAAAATAAACATATCTTGCATTTCAAAATTGAATTTAGGTGAGTAAGGAGCATCTGTTGCTTGGGTTCTCCATGCCCCTTTCCTCTCCATTAATGTGCCAGGCTGGCTGTGTCGCAGGGGCAGTGTCCCAAGAGGTGCGGTGGCAGCACAGCGAGAGGGGAGGCTGTGCGGACGTGGCAATGTTTAGATTCTGTTGCTTCCTTAGAGCCTCGTTCTTGCAGGATGACCGTGGGTTAGTCCAAGTCTGAGCCCATGGAGTCCGGGGACAGAGCCAGCCCCTTGGGCGCCCTCTGCCCCTGCTGAGCAGGTGGTGTCCCCCGGGGTTCCAGGGTCCCAGCCTGAGGCACTGGCCGCTGCTCTGACCCACCCATCCCCACCTCCCTGCCCCGCCCGCAGGGACTGCATCGCCCTCTGCTTCCTCAACAGCGGCACCAGTTTCGTGGCCGGGTTTGCCATCTTCTCCATCCTGGGCTTCATGTCCCAGGAGCAGGGGGTGCCCATCTCTGAGGTGGCAGAGTCAGGTGAGTGTGCTTTGGGGGGTGGGGAGCCCGAGACAGGGGATTCTGTGAGCCCACCGGGATCCTTAGGTGTTTCTACTGTCACCTGCACTGCGGGTGACCTTTCAGTGGCTGTGTCCTGGGAAGACCTGGGATGGACTTAAACAGCAATTTCAGCTTCAAAGGCAAACATTTTCCTTCCCACCCCGGCCTCTAGTTACTCATTCTGGAGGCAACCAGTGTTAGCAGGTTCATATTTTTCCTTCCAGAGATAGTTTAGGCTTTTATGAGAAAAAGAATACACACACATCTGCATATACACATTCATACACGCGGACATATTACTGTTTCTATTTCTTACACATTGTAACAACCAATCAGTAAGGTGCTCTATACACTGTCCTTCCTGTCTTGTTCCCGTTAAAGTGTGTCTCAGAGGTAAGTTAACGTGGAGTTTCCTCCTTTAAGCGCCTGCCTTCCCACCATACAGTGCTGCTGTTGCTTTTAAATAAAATCACAGACAGGTCCCCCATCTGGGTGCGTGGCCAGGGATTGCCCTGCTCACCCCCTATGCCTGCGGACCACCCACTTGCACCTGTAACAAGGTGATTTTGATCGTGGGGCTCACAAGGTCCCCCCTGTCACACAGGGTGCTGGGCACCAGGCAGCTGACATCTCTGGTTCTTATTAAGGACGATCATATTTCTCTTTCACGAAGCGCTGCTCTATGTCAGGCTCGGTGCCAGGTGTTTGCCAGTGCCTCGCCATAGAGGCGGGTCCCGGCAGCGCGGGAGGTGGGCTGAGGAGCTGACCACCGTCCCCGGTCACACGGTCATACCCTTCCTTCCAAAGGAAGCTTCCTATCGAGGACCCGGGTGCTAACATGTGACCTGTTCCTGCCGTTTGAGCCAGACAGGGTAGCATTAATGTGTTTGAGAGGATGCGTGTTGGGGGTATTTGACTCATGCCAGCGCACCTGCTGTAGGGCGACAGAAAAGGCTCAGGGTGCACAGGTGGTCAGCGGTGGCCCCAGACCCAATCTAGTCTTGGAGGTATTTCTTAAACTTTACAGAAAGCGTAGAGCCATTGGCTTCAGGCGGCATGACGGCTCCAGGTCCGTCAGGCCCCACTGCTCCCTCCTTTTACACTGGGGCAGCTTCACAAGTGCCTGGCCCCTGAGCTCTTTTTAAGTTTGAAACCTCTCGTTTGGGGGCAATAGATCTGGAGAGTAAGCCCTGAGGATTTGGGGTGGAACTTACAGAAATGCGGATGACAGGCCCGCTCCCTATTTTCCAAAGCTCTTTGAAATACCCACAGCCTTTAGGTTCTTTTCCTGCCAATGAGAAAACAGTGGGCTGTGCCTTGCAGGTCGGGGACCCGGTCGAGGTTTGGGTGGCTTCTTCTGGGTGAGGACGGTGTTGCCCAGTATCCCACACTGGGAAGCCCGTCTCGTGGTGGCACCGGGCCGTGTCCCTCTCTCCCTGCTGCAGGCCCCGGCCTGGCCTTCATCGCCTACCCCCGGGCTGTGGTGATGATGCCCTTCTCCCCACTCTGGGCCTGCTGCTTCTTCTTCATGGTCGTCCTCCTGGGACTGGACAGCCAGGTATCAAGAGGTGGCCACTCAGAGCCAGAGAGACAGTGTGCGCGCGCGCACTGGGGGCAGGGAGCAGTGGACATGACGGTGAACCTGATGTCCCGGAGGCCCTTCAGACAGCTGGGGGCTGGGCACGTGTCAGGAGTGGATGCCCTTCCAGGGACCGAGGGGAGCTCTGGAGGGCGGGTCCAGCACCAACCATGCAGGGACAGCTCCAGGGCTGTCGGGAGGCCGGCGGAGCTGCCCGGGAGGCCATGAGCCAGAGCTGGTGGATGGAGCTTCTCGTGGGGGCTCTCGCCCTTCAGTTCTTCACCCTTTCGTCCAGTTTGTGTGTGTGGAAAGCCTGGTGACGGCGCTGGTGGACATGTATCCCCGTGTGTTCCGCAAGAAGAACCGGAGGGAGGTCCTCATCCTTGCGGTGTCTGTCACCTCCTTCCTCTTCGGGCTGGTCATGCTCACAGAGGTGAGAGTCTGGGAAGCTTGCAGGTGGGGGCCCAGCAAGGAGGGGGAGCCAAGGTGGGGGAGCAGGGCGAGCAGGTGGGAGGGTGGATAGGGAAGGCGCAGGAGGAAGGGGAGCAGGTCTCCACCTTCTGGGCTTCAGGGCCCCGGGGGTCTGGTCCTTTCCCACCCCAGGAAGCACTGACCACCAATTCTGGGCATGGCTGAGGGGTGCTTTGGTTCCACGGAAGCTGAGAGGTATACAAGTCTTGGGTTGGGAAAAACCGCCTCTCCAGCAAGATCCCACGAGTTCCCAGGCAGCTGACCCACGTCCCAGGGACAGACTTCAAAGGCAGAAAGGGAGCCCTGGTGTGGGTGACACTCCAAGTGACATCTCAAGGGAGAAGGAGGGAGATGGTGCTCGTCAGCTTAGATTCCCATGCCGGCCCCATCCTGATCTTCCACCAAAACAACGCACACGGTCTTGGACTTCTGGGTCAACCCTTAATGTTCTCAGGGACGAGCTAACAAGGGCTGTTTCATTCATCTTCCTTCTAAGAACAATAATAAAACATTATTATTGTCCCATGTCTGCCTGGTGCTTTACAGTTTACGAACTACTCTTATAATCTCTGCCTCCTGTGATCCTCCCCACCTCTGCTCTATGCCGCGAGGGTGCCTGTTTCCTCGGGATACAGTTCTGTTTCTCTCTCCTCCCGGCAGGGCGGTATGTACATCTTTCAGCTCTTTGACTACTACGCAGCCAGTGGCATGTGCCTCCTGTTCGTGGCCATCTTTGAGTCCCTCTGTGTGGCGTGGGCCTATGGTGAGTGACTCTTCCCGTGGTCCTGACCCCATCACTCGCCTCTGCCCAGGGCTCTCAGACAAAAGAGAGACATCACTGCTCCCCTACCCAACCTCAAAAATCTCAAGGGTCCCACCTACATTGGAACCATTGGAAAAGCCCCCTAGAGGCGGCCTTGTCCACCCTCCTGGTGATGGCTGCCCCAGACCACCCAGGTGGGCCTGTATCCTGTCCTATCCAGAGCGTTTCAGCCTTTAACAACCTTGATCATCAGAAAGTTCCTGCCTTTGCCTAAGCCAAGTTCTGCCCACGGCTGTTCATGCCTATGAATTCCACCCAGGGAAGAGTCTTCTCCCAGCAGGGATTTGAGAAGACAACCATGATGTCTTTTACTGGCTGGTCCTTGCCCTTCCTGGTCAGTGTGGTCCCCATCCTGATGCGTTGGATTCTAAAGGATGTCCCTTCCCCCCTTCTTTCTCTTCTTTGTGGCAGGAGCCGGGCGCTTCTATGACAACATTGAAGACATGATTGGGTACAGGCCGTGGCCCCTTATCAAATACTGTTGGCTCTTCCTCACACCGGCTGTGTGCATAGTAAGATGACTTCCGGGAGGAAAGCCAGATGAAGGGAGAGAGATGGTGGTGCAGGAGGGTAGACGGCTCGTTAACCCTAGAAGGGACTTCTCCGTTGGGATTGAAAATCATTAAAATGTTTCATTCATCCTCCTGTTGGGTTCTAGAAAATGCCAGCAGGATAGTGTCTTCCTTTCCATTTCACAGAAGGATAGACTGAGAGCCAGGATGTCAGATGGCTTGACTAACACCACAGTGTGTGTCTAATGTAGCAGGTGTATCAGGCTGCTGAGAACAATACTCATTGATAAGCACCGAGATAACAATAGCAGTTCCAGAGCACTTACTTCCCACCGGGCACAAAGTGCTTTACACATTTAACCCACTCAATCCTCATAAGAACCCCAGGAAGTAAGAAGTACCATTATATTCACTTTTCAGGTGAAGCTGAAGCCCCAGAGGTTAAGCAGTTCACCCAAGCTGGAAGGTGCCCGAGAGCTGGGCCTCAAGCCCGGGCAGCTTGGTTCTGGAGTCTGGACCCGAGCCTCTACACGCTGCAGCTCTGGCTTTACCTGTGTCAGTAGCGCCTACTGTGTGCAGCATATGATGAGGCCAGGGGGAGCTCGGGCATGACCCCTGCCCTCAGGTGCTCACAGCCATGCACACAGTCATGTCCCAGTTGAGAACCAACCATGTGTGGAGATGCCCAGGGGCACAGGGACCCTGGAGGGACAGGATGGGTGCCCCGGAAGTACCTCCTGGGCGTGTGGATTTTGAGCAGATGTAGATGTGTGAGGTTGGAGGCAGACTGGCCCAGCTGGCCGGGGGGACCCATGCTCCCCCAGCCGCGTCTCTTCTACTCTCACCCTCAGGCCACCTTCCTCTTCTCCCTGATCAAGTACACCCCACTGACCTACAACAAGAAGTACATGTACCCATGGTGGGGCGATGCCCTGGGCTGGCTCCTGGCTCTCTCCTCCATGGTCTGCATTCCTGCCTGGAGCTGCTACAAACTCAGCACCCTCAAGGGCTCGTTCAGAGAGGTAGGGAGCTGGTGGGGAGGAGAGCAGTCAGAGGATGAGCCGGGGTCCCCTTGTTGGCAGGTGGTTGCCTGCCTGGGTAGCAGCTGGCACACAAGAGGCCCAGGGACCCTGGTGTGGGTAGCAGGGAGGGCCAGAGTGAGTGCTGAGTGTGAGCAGTCTCAGGAAGAGACAGGATGCCTCGAAGACACCGCTGTGGTTAGAGCCCTGGCACCCGGAGGCAGGTTTGTTTGGGGGCGGGCAGCGATGAGGGAGGCTGGCAGACTCGCCCCCGCCCTCCCCAGCTCATGACAGCCACTTCCGCTCTGCTTGCAGAGAGTTCGCCAGCTCATGTGCCCAGCTGAGGACCTGCCCCAGTGGAACCGAGCGGGACCCTCCGCCCCGGCCACACCTAGGACATCGCTTCTCATACTCACAGAATTGGAGTCTCACTGCTAGAGGCCAGGCCCTGGGACCATGGGCCAGTGAGCCTAGCTGTGGGGACAGTTGCAGAAGAGGGGACATGTTGGATCCATCTCTGAGCTGGGCACCTCCCACCCCAGCTTCCCTGCTCCAGGGGCGGCTGGACAGGTGTGAAGGGCCAGGATCAAGAGCATCCCTTTGAGAGGGGCCTTGGGAGGCTGGGTGAGGCTGGGGGCGGGGGACGGCAAGAGCTGCGTTTGGCTTCCCTTCCTTCCATTAAATCCACGTTCTCCCCACCAGCTGCCAGCAGTTCCTCCTGGTTTCTGCCCCCTCAAGCCCCGCCCCCCGCCCCTCCCCACCTCCGTGCTGCCTTGCTCACCTCCTCACTTTAAAGTGGGGCTTCAGGACCCACCCCACCCTGCCCGTCTCTCTTTCCCACACTGAGTTCTCCTTGTGGACCACAAGCTGCTGTGGAAGAGGGGAGATGGGGCCCAGCCGAGGTTCTCAGACCCGACCCTCGGCCAGAGGGGCTGTCTCACCTCTGTCCATACCCCACCCCCCTTCACTCTGAGGAATAAGAAAGGCGATGGAGGGGAGAAAGAGGAGGCATCCGATTCCCCGCTGGAGGAAGGAGGAGGAGAGTGGCTGGGCCTCTTCGCGCCCGATTTCCCCTGCCGTATCCTTGCCTGACCCCGCCTGCCAAACTGTGTGCGCCCGCCCATGGCCTGGTGCCAGGGGCACGAGAGTGGGACCGCAGGGACCGCAGGCGGAGCAGGGCACTACCCGGCTCTGCCAGCAGAGGGCGCCGCTGCATCGGGACCACCGCCCTACTCTTGGAAGATGGATGCGGACGCGGCAACAAGAAGCGGCCACGGGGAGCGGGAGCACCGCGGGGACCTCCGCTGGCCGCCGGGTCTGAGCGCACAGATGCGCCCAGAGAGGAGCCGGGTGGGAGGCAGAGCCTGTGCGACCTCGGGGTCAGCAGGCCTGGCCTTGGCCTCGCAGTGCCCACAGGTGTGCTCTGCAGCCTGGCTCTGGGCAGGTGCGTGGGGCAGGTGCGTGTGTCTGGGGCGCATGGGAGAGCGGGGCCCACACTGCCCTTCTCCCGGCACGTCTGCCTGTGGCCTCCCCACCTCTGTTCAGAGGGCTCTTCTCCCCGCACTGTTCCCAGGAGCACCTGGGGGTCCTTAGCGCTGCAGACGGGTGCACAGCGTTTCCTGGGTGATCTTCTTAGCTTTTCACGAGTCAGTGGGAAAGTGCACTGAAGTCTTCAGTTTTGATTCTGTGTTGTTGTTGGGAGAGTTTATTAAAATCAGTGACGGCAGCCCTGCTGTGTGTTGGCCTTGGTGGCTCCTGCCTGGACGGTGCCAGGTGCAAGGGAGTCCTAAGGTGGGAGACATAAGTCTGCTAGAGAGACACGCGGGACACCTGGCGTCTCCACCCACCCCAGGACATTTCCAGAACACCTACTACATAGTGCTGTGCTCAGGACACACGAGGAGCAAAAACGGGTACATCTCTTGAAGGACAAAAGATGACAAACGCTACGAAAGATAAACAAAGTCTCTGGGAAAGAATAAGTGGGTGTGGGAGGGTCCTGATGGTCGGGGTCTGGGAAGGCTGTTCGGAGGCTGAGGTGTGTCTCTCCCTCCATCCGATCACAGTTGCAGGAATCTGCTAGGCCCAGGGAGGGAGGCGGGTAGTGCAGTCATGATGATTTGAGTCCTATTTCGGAGCTTTGTTGATGGTGAGATGCAGTGTGAAAGTAACTCACTGGTACCAGGGTCAGGAGACATGGGTTCTAGTCCTCACCTGTCTTGGACCTGCTGTGTTTCTTGGTGGAATTCAGGTCTTCTTTTTTCTTTGCAGACGGAGGTGATACTGGGCACCCCACCTACACACAGGTTTGTTGTGGGACTGGATGAGGTCACGGGCGTGAGAGCCTAATAGTGAGGTCATCAGACCAGTGGGGAGATGGCCGAGGGGGAGCTGCTTTAAAAGCCAGGGGTTCAGTGACAGGGCAAGAGTGGAGATGCAGATGTAGAGAATGGACCTGAGGACACGGGGCTGGGGCGGGGGATGGGGGGCGAAGGGGAAGCTGGGATGAAGTGAGAGAGTAGCATAGACATAGATACACTACCAAATGTAAAATAGATAGCTAGTGGGAAGTTGCTGCATAACAAAGGGAGATCAAGTCGATCATAGGTGATGCTTTAGTGGGCCAGGACAGGGAGGGTGGGAGGGAGTCGTGGGAGGGAGGGGATTTGGGGATATATGTATAAATACAGATAATTGTCCTTGATGTACCTCAAAAACTGGCACAAGAGTGTAAAGCAATTATATTCCAATAAGGAGCTTAAAAAAAAAAAAGCCAAGGGTCAGGTCAAGGAAAGAGAGCGGGAATACCTGGTGGGGGTGGGGCCTCTTTCTGTCCCCTCTGCTTGAGCCCTGCCTGGAAGGGCAGATTCAGATTGTGCAGGTCCCAGAGGAAGGAGACAGAAAAGGAAGGGGAGCCCTTTGTCTAGAAGCCACACCTGTTAGAGAAGAAATGCCAGCGTAGAGCCTCTGGGCAAGTGATAGCTGGAAGGAGAGAGGAGAGCAGCAGTACTGAGAGTTAGGACTGGAGCCTGTTGAGACTGGGGAGTCACAGAGGGGGCACTGAGCCCTCCAGGCTGCTGTGGGGCCTCAGACCTCAGACCATGTGCACATCATCTCAGATCCACACATGTGCACATGCACAGTCCCTCGCTCTCCTTAGATGAATGTGCACAGACCCAGACACCACAGTCTGCCAGGCGTACCCCTTTACAGAGTCTGGCAGGCCTGGTATAGGTCTATTGCTATGTGACCTTGGGCAGGTTCATCGCTCTGACCCTTAATTTGCTTCTCTATAAAATGGGAATGATTTATATCACTGTGTTGTTAGAGTCCAGTGGAAGGCGTAGGGACAGCTGTCTTGGGGACATATTTCAAGCAAATCCATCCAGTTTTCTGTGACCCCCCCTGCAGTGGGCTGTCAATGAAACAGAAAAGCCCAGAAAGAGCTCAGAGACATCCTTGCTGCCCCCTGGCTTCCCCAGCCCCAGGCATCAGGTTGCATGGGGCCTCAGAAAGAAATCTACACATTTATTAGCTAAGCATTTTTGCTAGAAGGCAAGGGAGAGGCAGAGCTAAAATAATCCTACATCCTGTGGTCTGAGGGTCCTGCGCAGCACCAGCAGTTTTGTCCGAGAAAAGCAAGACCTGAGTCCTCCAAGCCCTAGTCTATCCTATGGTTCTGGGAGAGCAATGCCCTTTCAGAAGAGGGAAGACTGAGATAAATTTTTCCCTCAAGTTTCATCCACCCCTCCCTCCCTCCATCCATCCTTCCCTCCCTCCCTCCATCCATCCTTCTATCCATCCCTCCATCCTTCCATGCATCCATCCATCCATCCAACCATCCAACCATCCATCCTTCCTTCCATCCCTCCCTCTCTCCCTCCATCCATCTGTTCTGCCATCTACCCCTCCACCCATCCATTCTTCCTTCCCTCCCTCCTTCCCTTCCTCCCTTTCTCCATCTATCCATCCTCCCATTCATCCCTTCATCCTTCCATCCATCCATCTATCCATCCTTTCATCAATATATCCATCCATCCCTCCCTCCCTCCGTCCATGCACCCATCCATCCATCCATCCCTCCATCCATCAATCCATCCTTCCATCCATTGAGTGCCTACTCTGAGCCAGCACTTTATTAAATGCTAGAGGCAGAAAAAAAGATTATGTAATGTGACCCCTGCCCTCTAGATATTCATAGTCTGGGAAATAGCTTGCTGCAGTGGAACAAGCATAGATTTTTGGAGCCAAGAAGCCCAGCTTCAAATCCCAGCTCCCTCATTTACTAGTGTATGGCTTTAGGACACATCATTTAGCTTCTATTTGCCCATTTTCTCATCTGTAAAATGGGCTAATAATTCCTACATTTCAAGGTTCTTGTGAGGACAAAATGGGGTGACATGTAAAGCACCTGGCCTGAGTTAGGTGCTCAGGAACCAGGTTTCAGGCCAGGCCTTCGAAAAGCATGCATGGGTTAGAAGATGATTGTGGTGAGGAGAACATTCAACTGGTTTCACTGCAGCAAGATAACAGATTCATTATTTCACCTTGACTCTGGACCCTCCCCAGCATGGAGACAGCCTAGTCTTAGGTAGGCTTTCCAGGTAACTTAGGAGTTCCTACCTTTTGCAAAGATGGAGTCTCCTGCCTCCAGGAGTTTGCCAATTGTTCTGGATGCCCAGTGGGGGCTGGACGCTGCAGTGGGCTTGAAGTAAGGGAGGGTAGGAGTTACAGGGAGGCGAGGTCAAACACGGCAGCTCTTCTAGTGTGGAGTGAAGGGGAGGTGACATGTGTATACCTGGGTGCTCTCAGAAAAGCCCAACACACTGTAGGCACAAAGTAACATTTTCAAATGAATGACTGCGCTAGGAAGTTCACCCTCTGTCCAGCCTCGTTTTCTTCCCTCTCCTTCCCCTTCCCGGAGACGCTGGGTCTTTTGTTCTGAGTAGCTGCAGCCAGGTAATCACACGGAGTTTGGTGCCTCTCTGCAGTGAGCTGTACGGTTGACACACGGTGGGGACAGGGACAGGGCACTGCAGCAACGCGGTCACCCCAGCCCTGCTGAGTGCAGGGGAAATGGAGTGTGAATTTTGCCTGGGGCCAGCCCTTCTCTGCCCAAGCTGACACCCTCCCCGCCCGCCCAGCTTCTGGACTGTTCTGGTTTTCTGTCCATGGGGAGCCTCAGAGAGCTGCTGAGAGGGGCCTGAGAGATGCCGCTGAGCATGGGTGCTCGATGGAAAACTACAGACTTCACACCCTGGCCCTGCGGGGAAGTTCTAGAACACGAAGGGGAAGCACAGGCAAAGGGAAATTTCCCTTTCTCCCCACAGCTTCTCCTCCCCCACACCATCTGGGGCCAAAGAAGCGTCTTCATTGTCCGGAAGGGGGCACTGGCTGTTCCGAGTGAATGGCCACAGACAGTCTTGTACCAGCACCGTGAGGACCTCTCAGGAACAGAGATGAGGACCCTGTTCTGGAGAAGCTCACTGGGCACATAGAGGGGACACAGACATTTATTCAACAAACACCAGTTCACCACCGATGGCTGCCAGGCAAGCAGACAAGTCCCAGCTCTGTGCTTAGTGCCTGGAGGTCACCAGAGCATCGTTTTTGCTGCCTGGGACACTCCAGCATCCTGGCCCCTGCTTCCAGAAGACCCACCGCGAGCATCGCCAAGTGCCCTGAAGCACCACCAACAACTTAAGCAATCTTGCAGATTGCCTGTGGCCCTGCTAGCAGCTCTGTGAAGCAGGTGCTCTCACCCACCCTTGACAGGTTGCGAAGCAGAGGCTCAGACGCTTGCCTGGCTGACAGGACCAGTAAATGACAAAGGAGGGGGTCAAACCCAGGTCTGTCTCCCTGCAAACCTGTGTCCTTTCTAGATTATGCTTCTTGAGGTGTGCTCTGGGCACTTTCTCTAGGAAAATCCCAAGGAAAAGAGTTGCGGCTGTGAAGGTCCAGAGCCTTGCCTCGAAACCACAGAGGGCAGGTACTTGGTGGAAAAGTCCAGCGGTGATTCACTCTCCTCCCATCCCCTGGTCAGTGAGGCCAGCTCCCCTCCCGAGGTCTCAGCTTCCAGCCTGGGAGTCGGTGGCGCCCATCCCACTGCCCCGTGAGAGAGGGCTGTGCCCTGCCCTGTCCATCCCGTCCCTCTCCCTCGGGAGGAGAAGGAGCCAGCTCCAGAAGGGGTGAGGTGAGAGGAGGAAGGAGAAGGGACGAGGGGCAAAGCAGCGGAGGTGAGGGGGCTCATGGGTCTCCAAGCCCAGCTCTGGGGGGGTGTCTTGGGATGGAGCCCACTGGGGGAGCTCCGGCCCAGAGGGAGGTGGGGGAGGGGGCTGGCGACAGAGGACTTGACTTCCTGAGGTTGGGTGTTGTAATCTTGGCTCACAAACTTTTGGCCTGACTCCCTCCTGCTGCTTGTGGTATTTCTCTGCCCCTCCACTTCCCAATATACCGGCTCACACTCGCTCTGCGCAGACAGACACACACACAGACACACATAGACACACACAGTCACTTTCTGTCTGGGGGTCCTAGGACCACGACTGGATGGGATTCTGAGCTGGGAGGAACAGGAGAAGGAGAGAAGGTGGGGGACAGTTTCCCTTTCAGGTCGGGTCTTGTAGCGGCTTCCCCGGGACTCTGTTGGGGTCGCAAGACGCACCGGACCCAGGAGCCCCCAGGGCGAGGTGAGCTGGTCACAGAGGGTGTGGGCGGGGTACACCGGGGAGGAGGACGGGGTGGAAGTGTGTGTCTGTGCCGTGAGTGGGGGCCAGAGGGAAGTCTGGTGTTGGGAAATCTTAGGACAAGGGTACCACCCCGGCTCCCCTGCACCCTCCACAGCATCTGAGCTGCTCAGGGACAAGCCTGGGTAGCAGGAAAGGCCGTAAATGCGGGCTGGCCCCAGGGAGTGGGTGAGAGAGGGGTGATCACCGGCTGGAGAGGGAGGGGGAGGGGGAGGCAGACATTGCCCTGCAGGTGGAAAGGAAGCCTGGCAGGAGAAGGGTTGCGACCTGATCTACTTTCCCTCCCGGCAGGCTTCCAGGAGGAGGAGGAAGCTGTGGGAATGGGGGGGGGGTTGTACCCTGGGGGCATCGGGGGTGCAGGCAGGTGGCCCACGGGGTGTGAAGGACTGGACGGGGGTCAGGTTTTGGTGCCGTGCACACAGGTATGTGTGTGCAAGGGGACGTGACGGGAGCGGCAGCAGTGTGTGTGCGCGGAAGGAGAGCTGGTATGCGGGCGTGGGCTGAAGCGGGGCTGGGGCACCCAGGGCCTGGGCCACTGCCTCCAGGGGGCACGTGGTGGGTGGCAGCATTTCCGCCTGTGTCTGCTCCTCTGCCGGATGCTGGCCAGGCCTCCGCCTACCTGCCCAGCCCCTGAAAACAGTGAATTTGGGGCTTGTCAGCCTCTTGAAGATTTCCTCCATTGGCAGCGCTAAGCCCGGTGTGGGTGTGGGTGTCTTTGCTCCTGGAGGGCATTGGCATGTGGTGCGGTCCAGTCGGCGCCCATACCCTGCCACAGCTTAGCAGAGCAGGTGGGCAGACCAGGCAGGTGATGCTATGGGCTGGAGAGGTGACAGAGCTGGGGTGAACCCTTGGGAAGGGGGAGATCTCTGGAAGTCATTGTGACTGTGGATAACACTTGTTTAAGTATTCCTGGCAAACGGGCCACAGGTAGAAGGGCACCGTGGGGTCAGGGAGGGTGGCAGGAGGGTGGGGTGCTCTCCTTTTGGCCTTTAAAAGTAACCCCCAAAAGGAGAACTCAGTACAGCTTTTATATCTAACATCCTCCTGGGAAGTTCTTCCTTGAGTCTGACTTGAATCCCGCTTGCTGCAATTTCAGCCTGTTTCCCCTTGACGTGCCATGGCCCTGGGCCAGCTTTCCTTTTCACACACTCTTGCTTTCATTCTGTCATTCCAGTTTTTCGTTTTTACCCATAAGTCATGCTCCTCTCAATAACCTTTTTAAAAAACAATTTGTCACATCAGGGTCAGCTCCTCTGTGTTCTCTTCTCCCAAATCCTGTGCCCACCCTGGGCTTTGGCGTTTGCTTCCGCAGCCTGCCCTCTCCTCTGGTTTTCCCTTCATTTATTCCTTTCCTACATGGGTCTTCCTGCCTCCAGCTGTTGGGGACAACTTGGCCCTGAAATAGCTGACTCTGGTCTGGGGTCGTCTCCTAGCCACCCCCCTGATTGGGCCCTGAGCTGGGCTACCCTATGGCTTGGCGAGCAAAGGCAGGATCTCTCCTTGTCTTTTGTATCCCCTGCCCTCCCAACACTGCAGCTGAGTGGGGATCATTCTCTCTTTCAGGAAGACTTAAAGCCCAGAGAGGAGGTGTGCTTTGCCTAAGGTCACACAGCAACGTGGAGGCTCAGCTCCCCACTTACTGTACTGGTAAGTTTGTTCAAATCATTCAGAAATAGCTTACTTAGCACCTGGGGATGTCAGGGCCTGTTCTTTAATCTCTCGAGCTTTATTTCCTCATTTATAAAATGGAGCTAATTGAAATTCCTACTTCAAAGATTTTTATGAAGATGAAACAATAATGCATGTAAGGATGTGTGTGTTTTTAGCACAGAGCTGACTCAAATGTTAACTTCTATTATTTAAAAAAAAATTTTTTTTTAAGCCTTTTACTTCAAAGATTAGGGACACAGGGGCTGGTATGCTATTTCAATCCTTCATTTTCTCTGATACCTCACAATCTTGAGGAGAACAGGTGTTGGACAAGAAAGGGAATCATGTTTTTTTTTTCGTTTTGTTTTGGGTGTTTTGGCCTTGCTGTGTGGCTGGTGGGAACTTAGTTCCCCGACCAGGGATTGAACCCTGTGCATCCTGCAGTGGAAGCGCGGAGTCTTAACTACTGGACCGCCAGGGAAGTCCCTGTTAACTTCTATTGTTATTAGCAAGGTCTGGACCAGACCTTGGGTTTCCTGTTTGATGCCTCTTCGTCCATGTTTGGATAATGATTCAGGGGCCAGTCCTCAGGGCTCCCAGCCTCACTTCTGTAGCAACGTCCACAGTTGGTGCAGGTGTCCCCTGGGGCCAAACTGCCCTATTCTTTCCAGCTGAGGCTTGATTCTCAAAGCCCCGGGGGTTTAGCCGCTCTCTCTGAATGTGGAGCTCTCTTTCCTTCCCTTCTTCCCCCGCCCTTCCCCTTATATCAGAGGCTGAGGCCTTTGATTCCACTGGGTGTCTCTCCTTGCCTTCCCTTCTGGGCTGAGCTTGCAACGGAAGCCTCTGAGTAGGTCCCAGAACCAGAATTTCACCCCGACATCCTTTCCAATTCCCGGGATAACCTGCACCCTCCAAGTCACCTTCAAAAATTTCCATAACCTCAAATGGCCCTGCCACACCTTTCTAACTGACTTGGGCTTGGGCTGTTGCCTGGCTTAAAAGGACCAACAAGTAAACACAGACTCTTCTTTTAATAAAAAGAATCCCTTGTGTTTCTCTAGAGCCTTGGAGGAGCAGAGCCCTCGGTAGCTCCTGGTCACTTTGGTTCCCCGGAGCCCCTCGGAGGCAGAGGCGGGGGCGTGGGTGCGTGTCTCCCTCTGCAGCCTGGGCACCTCTGCCTGGCAGCTCCTGGAAACAAAAACGGAGGTGGCGGAGTGTGTGTGTGTGTGGGGGGGGGGGGGTAGTAAACATGGATTCTGGCTAGAGCAGGTATCAACTTATCTCCTGGCAGCCGATAAACGGACCACGAGAGGAACAGGGTAGAGCAGAGTGTGGCCATTCTTCAGGAGGGCAGGGAGTCAGAAGGCCGTGACCTGCCATGATGAGCAGTCACCTCTGGGTCTCCCTTGAGGGGACCACTCGGATCTGGAGGTGACCACCCAAGGGAGGACCCCTCTGGTGACCCCTTCTGCCACCGGGAGCCCCACCTGCTCTCAGGACAGAGGTTCAAGAACCAGCGTTCCCTCAAAGGCTGCCCCCGTCCCCACCTGGCCTTGTGTGAGGGCCTGCCCTCTGCTGCCCTTCCAATCAGATGCCCAGAGCTAGCTGGCTCCCATGTTTACATGGAGGCCTGGCACAGAGATGAGCACACAGCTGGCCCGGGGAAGCCCATGTCCATACCTGGCCACACCTGCCCTTTGACCTCCTGTCACCCCTGGCAGCCTTTGATCCTTTCTGGCCTGGAGGCCGGGGGCTGGGCCAGTGCCACTCACTGGACACTGAGGAGCCGGGTCAGACAGGCCAGCAGGGAGGGCAGCTGGCTGTAAAGATCAAAAGAGACTTGGAATAAGAGTCCCCGAGCCTGGGTTTCAATCCCAATCAGATCCTGAATGGTCTCAGGCAAGTCACTTCATCTCTCAAAGCCCGGATTTTCCCATCTGCAAAATGGGCAAACTAAGAACAAACTGCTCCCCATTTGTTCTCAGAGCCATGAGAGCAAAGCGTAACTTTAGGTGTAAATATCATTGAGAATTTGGGAAGACAATCAATAGTTTGACACCATTCAACAATATTGCAGCAATAATGAAAGGTGAGAATGGAGAGAGCGGAGGTGGCGGGCATTGTTGGGGTTGCTCAGCTCGTTCCCCCTCGTCCCCGCAGGCTGCGCCTCTCCTGCCATCCTGCCCGCTCCCATCTGTGGCCTCTCAGCCCACCCATGGCTGCAAACGACAGAAAAATGGCAGCTCCTGAGGATGGGCCTCCCGTGGTCTCCTGGGTCCCTGAGGAGGGAGACAAGTTGGACCAGGAAGGCAAGGACCAGGTGAAGGACCGGGGCCAGTGGAGTAACAAGATGGATTTCGTGCTGTCCGTGGCCGGGGAGATCATCGGGCTCGGCAACGTCTGGAGGTTTCCCTACCTCTGCTACAGAAACGGGGGAGGTGAGTGCACTTTGAGATGGACCCGCTGGGGAGAGCGGCGCCCACCTGCGCGCCTCCTGCCTGGGTGGTGGAGGGGAGCTGGCAGGGAGCTTGACTCCAGCTCCACCACTGGCCTCTGCACCCGCCCCTGTGAAATGGGGATGATTCCTCCTGGCAAGCCCCTCCTAGCTCCAGGCAGACATCAGTCACTGAAGGATTCAGTCCCTCACTCAGCTCACACTCTGGGCCACCCTGTGGCAGGCACGGTGCTAGGTTCAAAGCCCAACACACTCTGGGTTACGTTCCAGTGAAGGGCAGCAGATTACAGACAAATACGTCCCTTGTGGTCTGTCCCGTGGTGGGGTGGTGGGGTGGGGAGCAGACCGGCCAGAGGCAGAGCAGGGAGGAGGGAGGAGGGGTGGGGATGGGATGCTGGGTCAGGGTGGGGGAGGGGTGTGAGGGGAAGCTGGGGGGTGGGGGGGGCAGGAAAGGGTCCCTCCAGGAGGTGGCCTTTGAGCTGAGACTTGAAGGAGGCGAAGGAGCAAGTCTCAAGGTTGCAGTTCAGGTGAAGAACATTCCAAAGACGGGGACAGCAAGGGGGGGAATGGCAGGTGGGAGAGGAACCAGAGGTTACGGCTCAGCCCCTGTGGGCCTTGCTGTGAGTGACATGGGAGCCACTGAGGACTATTGGTCAAAGAAATGGCATTATCTTGTCTATGACTTTTTTAAATTAAATAAATGATTTTATATTTTTTAGCACTGGTAGTAAAATGAGGACGGGCACAGTGGGGAGGGGCCAGAGTCCCCTTTTTAAATGTACAATTAAGTGGTTTCAATATGTTCACAGAATTGTGCAACCACCACCACGATTGATTCTAGAATATTTCCATCACCCCCCAAAGGGGCCCTGTATCCGTTAGAAGTCACCCCCGCCCCCAGTCCTCCTCCCACCAGCCCTTGGCAACCACTAATCTACTTCCTGCGGCTGTGGATTTACCAATTTGGAATATTTCACATCAATGGAATAATTCATTGAGATGAGTTTATTTGCGACTGGCCAGATTCATTTTTGCCTTTTGAAAATACCTTTACTCCTCTTGTGGAAATGATATATGTGAATATTTGAAACATTCCAGAAAGGTAAAAAAGAAGGAACACTCCTGTTTAAAAATAACCACTGTTTGGAAAATCCTTCTAAACACTACTTCTATTTAATTTGACAAATATTTGGTGACCTTCCACCACGATCTTGCTCATCTTGCTCTCTGTTTTATTTTTTTATTTTTTTGATGTGGACCATTTTTTTTAAAAGTCTTTATTGAATTTGTTACAATATTGCTTCTGTTTTTTTTTTTTTTTAAATGTCTTGGTTTTTTGGCCATGAGACGTGGGATCTTAGTTCCCTGATCAGGGATCAAACCCATATCCCCTGAATTGGAAGGCAAAGTCTTAACCACTGGACTGCCAGGGATGTCCCTTGCTCTCTGTTTTAAAATTTATAGTTCTTACAACAACTGCCTAAGCGGATGACTCCAAAGAAATAGAAACGGGTCGTCCCGGGCAGGCCAGGGCTGTGGGGCCAGGGCTGGGGTGAGAACTAAGGCTGTGGGGAGAGGAAGTGGTGACTTATTCTTGCCCTGGCCACAGTGTCACGGACAATGAGGCAGCTACGGCCAAAGATGGTCTAGTCGGAGCCCTTGCTCCACAGAGGAGGACGGGGGCCCAGAGACCTCAGTCACTCGCCCCGGGGGCCGCTGGGCTGGTCAGCGGCAGCAGGCCTGGGAAGACTCACCAATCCTCTGCTCTCATGTGTTACCGATCGGGAGGTAGATGGTACAAGAGTTTGGGAGGGCAATTTGGAAATGCCTGTCAAGGACCTTAAAAAATGTTCATCCCTGGGACTTCCCTGGCAGTCCAGTGGTTAGGACTCTACGCCTCCACGGCAGGGGGCCCTGGTTCGATTCCTGGTCGGGGAACTAAGCTCCCACAAGCCATGCGGCACAGCCAAAAAAAAAGAAAGTTCATCCCCCAAAGGTGGAAACAACCCAAATGTCCATCGGTGGACGAATGGATAAACAAAACGTGACGGGTCCTTACAATGCATCGTTAGCCTTGACAAGGAAGGACATTCTGATACACGCTGCAACATGGAGGAAACTTGAAGACATTATGCAAAAGGAATCAGTCACAAGAGGATAAATACTACACGATTCCCCTTACATGAGCTCCTGAGAATGATCAAATTTGTAGAGACAGAAAGTGGAAGGGTGGGTGCCCGGGGCGGGGGGCAGGGGAATGGGGAGTGAATGTTGAATGGGGACAGAGTTTCAGTTTGGGAGGATGAGAAAGTTCTAGAGACGGATGGTGGCACTGGTTGTACAACAAAGTGAATGTACTGAATGCTGCTGAGCGGTGCGGCATTTTTACTTAAAAAAGTAAAATTTATGCTACGTATATTTTACTACAAAAAAAGCAAAAAAAAAGAAAAGTCCATTTGTTTGCCCTCTGACTCAGCAATTCCTCTGTGGGAAGTTTATTCTAAGGAGCAAACTAGACAAGTGCACAAGGATGTGGGCAACAGTCCTCATCACAGCAGGAGAAGGAACAGAAAGGCCGACGGGGTTCTGACCAAACAAACTCTGCATGAGGTGGAGTCACAGTCCTTCAAGTGGTGACCAGATACGGATCTATTGATATGAGAAGAGGTCCATGATATCTGTTTTTTAAATGGTTATCAAGTCAGGCATAGTAGGTTATTTTTGCAAAAAATGGAAATATATATGTGTACGTTTATAAGACCATTGGAAGGATATACAATGCTTTTTCCTTCCCTTCCCTTTGCACTTTCTATTTTGCTACAGAGCAACATGCGTTGCTTGAGAGGCATTATGACATCGTGGTCAAGAGCCCAGACTCAGGCTCAGATCATGTGGGTTTGTGCCTCGGTTTCCTCACCTGTAAAAGGGGGATAAACACCAGTACCTACGGCCTGGGAGGTCGCTTTGTGAGGGTTTTGGTGTTAGTGAAGCATTTAGAAGAGGGCCGTTCACATGGAAGCACCAAGTGCCAAGGGTTGTTACTTTGCTGTGAAGGCTAACCTGTGTTCATCCAGGTACACGCTTCTGAGGTGATGGAGGTAGGCACCCTGGGCTGTAACGCGCTGGGTGTCTTCATGGCTGACCTCCTGCTGGGACCTGTGGATCAGCAACCCTCACGAGAATCTCCCCCCGCACAGGAGTGGCGTTGTCTGCCGGGAGCCCAGTTCACACCCAGAGCCTGAGGGAGGGGGGAAAGTCCTCTGAAAGCAATTAGAGGGAAAATCATTTTTCCAAGGTGTTTTTGTTTGTTAGTTTTTCTCTAAAACGTAACAAACTTGATAATTTAATAAGCATATCAAATTACACAGAACACATGTTTTTGGTTCCCAAAATAATAAATTGACTAGATTTGTGAAGCACACTGAGAAAATAAATAGCACATATGTTAGGATCTCCACCTACATTTTCACTCATTTCCCTTCCAAGGTCTTTCCTATGCTGGGCGGGGTGTGGGCTGGAAATTTTCCACCCATTCCTGCTCACAGAGAGGAGGAAGCTGCTGTCTTGGGTCCCTGGGGGACGTGGAGGGAGGCTGAGGGGGTAGCTGGGGCGGTAGCGGTCGGCTCAGCCCCACCACCCCCTCCTCCGCAGGAGCCTTCTTCTTCCCTTACTTCATCTTCTTCTTCACCTGTGGCATCCCGGTGTTCTTCCTGGAGGTGGCACTGGGCCAGTACACCAGCCAGGGCAGCGTCACAGCCTGGAGGAAGATCTGCCCCCTCCTGCAGGGTGAGTGTCCTTCCAGGCCCCCCCCCACCCCCGGCAGGCCCCCAGGAACCCCGTCCCCCCACAGCCCCCCACCCCTTCCTTCACCCACCCTGTGCTGAGGGTTGCAGGGCAGGCAGGACGTGTAATCAGGCTTCGTGGGGCCTGATGCTTATAAAACCTGGGCGGGAAGCAGTCTCCAGGAAGGACAATACAAAATTATAAATAGGCACAAAATTAGGTGCAAGCGAGGAACCCTGAAGCTGAGTCTTTACAGCTTCATGGAAAATGTACTCCCGAGCACACGGCCTGGTCCCCGCCGCGCCCCCAGAGGGTATGATCACAGTGAGGAGGGTGGGGATATGCTGAGGTTCACGTCAGCACTTCACACGCGTTTGTGTCCTCACCTAATCCTCCAGGAATACCTCCGTCAGCCCCATTCTGTAGATGAGAAAATGAGGCCGTGATTCACTAAGGCTCTGAACGCGGGTCTCCTTGGGTTTGTTGTGCTCTGGCCTGTGTTAGGGACTGAGGTGGTCCAGCCCCTGCCCTCCTCTGGGGATCTGTTGGCACTGATGTGGGCAGTGGGGGTGTCCTTTCCCATCCCCTCCTCAGCTGATGGGGCCCTGTGGGCATCCTGGTCCCTGAGCCGTTCCTTGCATAGTGGGGGAGGGAGGACTCTGCCTCACAGTCAGTCCCTAAGGGGTCAGGCCCAGGACAGGCCTGTCTGGGGGCCGCCAAGCCTCCGCTGGACAGGGGTGGACGTGGTGGGCCGCCCCCGGCTCCTGAGCCGACTGGGAACCTGAGCAGTGGCTGGAGGGGTGGGGGCGCGGCTCGGCGGGTACCCATCCCTTTAGGGGCATCAGATGATTCGGTGAGACCCTCAGGGGTCCCTGTGGGGTCTGTGTGGTGATTTCAGTGGTTTGAATGGGGTCCCTGTGGGGTCCCTGTGATGATTTTGTGGGGTCTGAGTGGGGCCCTCGTGGAATCTGTGTGGTGGTTATCCGGGCTCCCTAGGCACAAAGGGGTCTGTGTGGTGATTCTGTGAGGTCTTGGTGCTGAGTGGGGTCCGTGTAGGGTGAGAGTGGGGTCCCTGTGGGGTCTGTGTGGTGATTCTGTGGGGTCCCTGGGATCTGAGGGGGGTCCCTGTGGGGTCTCTGTGTGGTGATTTCGTGGGGTCCCTGTGGGGCCTGAGTGGGTCCGCGTGGGTTGTGTGTGGCCCCTGTGGAGTCTGTCCTCTGCTTGCTCCCTGGGGTCCCCTGCCCCCACAGCCCCCCGAGGCTGCCCAGGTCCCTGTTGGCCACACACATGGGTTCCCGCCGCCCCCTGGAGGCCTGGAGGCCTGGAGAGGCCGGAACCCAGGAACCTCCTGCCCTGGCCTTGTACCTCTATTCCTCCTGCCCCTCTGACTTCACAAGTGTTGCGTGACTGTCTTAGAGAAACCGGAAAAGACTAGAACAAGAAAACTTTGCAAAGCGGGCTGGAATCTGTCACCTACAGAACCACTCGCTAACCTTTGGGTGATGTGCCTTCCAGAGACTTTCTCATGAAAAAGACATTCAAATACATATCATAAAACTGGGAGAATGCCTACGGTAGTGTTCTGTTACCTGATTTTCTTCCTTACAAAAATAAGGAGTGAAGGGCTTCTCAGGCCCGGGAATGAGCTCGGTGGTTCTCCGTGGCCCCTGTCCTTCCAGCTCCCGTGACTTTGGGGCTGACGCTGGTCTCTGGGACCCTCTTGTTACTCCCCCTGTTCCCCACTCAAGGCATTGGTCTGGCGTCTGTGGTCATCGAGGCCTATTTGAACATCTACTACATCATCATCCTCGCCTGGGCCCTCTTCTACCTGTTCAGCTCCTTTACCTCCGAGCTGCCCTGGACCACCTGCACCCACTCCTGGAACACAGGTACCCGTCGCGTCGGCCCTGGGCGGGGGCTGGGTGGCTGGGGATAGGCAAACAGTGGCAGAGCTCCCGGCAGAACGGCCCCCAAGCCCAGTGGTGCAGGCGCTGGTGGCCGACCCCTCGTGGGACCCCTGACCAGCCTCCAGGACAACTGGCACCCCAGGGGGCTGTGGGTGAAAAGCAGCTGCCAGGCGCTAACACCCCCCACTGTCCGCCCACTGAGCCAGTGTTCACTGAGGGCCTAGTGAGCACCAGAGCCTCGGGATCCGAGGGTGCGCCCAGGTGACACGGCCCAGCCCACACCAGGGACAGTCGAGGTGTGGGAACAGGCAAATGGACAGAGCGGTGACAGATTTCAATGGGTGAAAGCAACAGAGCAGTGACCACAGAAGGATGGGAGGGGCTGAGGAGGGGAAAGGGCCTGCGTGGGGCCCACTCCAGGCAGGGGTGTCCCACGAGCCCGTCCCCGCATCACTGGGGAGTGAGGTGCACACATGGGGGGACTGGCCTGAGGTCTGGATGGGTCAGAGGTGGCTGGTGGGGTGGCCACAGGAGCAGCCAGACTCACCAGCAGGAGATCTGTGCGAGACACTCGGGGTGGGGAGTCGGGGTGGGGAGCTGGTCCCACGAGCCACCCGAGCAGGAACTCCTGACGCTGGAAAGTGGGGGCTCCAGAGGAGGCTCTGGGGACTGGGAATGATGGGGCCTGCCAGGCTGTGAGGCCGGGGTTGGGAGACAGGGTGTCTCTGCCTGCCTGGCCCGCCACTGACACCCCCCTTGTCCCGCAGAACGCTGCACGGACTTCCTGAACCGCTCGGCAGCCAGCGCAGCCGCCCCGTCCACGAACTTCACCTCCCCCGTCGTGGAATTCTGGGAGTAGGTGCCCGGCCTGGAGACCGCTTCCCGGGGCCCAGGCAGAGGGAATTTGGGTGTCTGGGGCCCAGGATTTGGGGTGCAGGCATACGCCTCTCTGCGCATGCTTTCCAGCACTCACCCCTCCCCCACATCCCAGAGAGATGAGGGACCCTCCACACCTACCGTCCACACCCTTGCACTCACCCCGCATCCACCCATGTCCACCGAGACGCACACACGCATGCACGTGACCCGCATCGCACACGTGCCTTCTTGCCCTTGCCCACCTGCACCCACATGCCCTCCTGCACGTACACAGCCACCCCCGACGGCCAGCGAGAACTGGGGAGAGTCTGCGCCAGCTCCGTGTGCCCCGACGTCCTGGTGGAAGCTTGAAATGGGCCAACGTGGGAGTATTTACACCACAGGAACTGGAAATTTCTATACCCACCCACCCTCACGCCTGCACCCTCCACATGAGCACTTACACCCCCATGTCCACACATGTCCACCTTCGAGCTCACACGTCTACCCACCCTCACGCGTCCCTTGGCCCATACATACTCACTGACACTCTCCCAGGGGTGCCCTCCTGCACCCGCGCGGCCCCACGCCCTCCGTGCCTGGCGCACATGCGTTCCCCTCGCCCGGGTCACTCTTCAGATGCCGACGCACATCCAGCCCCTCCGTCTGCTCCCCGAGCACCTGCTCATCCACCTGCCCCCGGTCTCTGCTCCCCACAGGCTGGCACATACTGCCCTCACTCTCTGTCTGTCTCTGTGAGCAACAGAGAAAGCTGGATGAGTTAGAAAGACAGATACCTATGGGATTACGTGATTTGGTCTCCTAACGGCCAGGGGCTTACAGACCACAGGTGGGAACATGCTGGCCACGGGGCAGGGGAGGGGTGGGGGTGGGGAGGCCTGGACTCAGAGACCCGGGGGGTCAGCTCTGAGGATCAGGACACCTGATGGCGGAGGCCAGTGTCCCCTCAGCCCCACCTGGTTGTGTACCTCCCCGTCCGCAGGAGACGTGTTCTGGGCATCAGCTCTGGCATCCACGACATAGGGGCCCTGCGCTGGGAGCTGGCCCTCTGCCTCCTGCTCGCCTGGGTCGTCTGCTACTTCTGCATCTGGAAAGGGGTCAAGTCCACGGGCAAGGTGAGGCGTTCTGGATCTGGGGATGTTCTCTGTGGCCCCCAGCGTCCACGGGGACACACACGGCGTCCCTCCGGAGACCTGAAAGAGAAAGCAGGGAAAGGGAGAGGCCTGCTGAGAGCAGGGGGCGTCGCAGGAAGGCAGAGTTTAGCTCCACACAAGGAAAGGCTTTCTTTTTCAGTATGACTTTCAAAGGCCTGTTTACATAAGTGACATGCAGAGCAAAATAAGAAACGTGAAAGTCCCAGGGTCAGAGCTGAGCCCCCCGCGGGGTGGCAGGGGCTTCTGCTCACCCCTGCCAGCGTTTGGCTGATCACCGTCCAGCCTCCTTCATGCGTCTCTGTGTGTGTCTGTGTCTGCTGTGTGTGAATTTCGTACAATCAGGATCACACACTCGTACAGCGTGCATGTCTTATTCAACAACACCCCAAGAGCATGTCTAGGAGGAACTTGCAGACAGAACAGTCTTTGAGGTGGTGACTTTCCAACCTTTGAAGGAGCTCAAGTGGAGGATGGACAAGAGGCTTGTGTATGTGCAGAGTTCACACTGGAGCATTATTTCCAGCCCAGGGAGGTTGACATGGATGCTCCGTGCTTGTTATAGAGCTGGGAACACACAGGGTCCTGCCTTCTCTGCTTGGCCCCTCCCACAGCATCCTCCCTCTTCCAGCGATTGGCGTAGTAATGATACCGTTAAAATGGTAATAGTAGTAATAACAACATAGACAGTGCCACCCCCTCAGGGAAGGGGCAGAGTGGAGCCCCCAGTACATCTCCCATCCCCCAGAGCTCAGGCCACTGCTGCTTCCCCAACCTTAAGGCTGGAAAAGTTCAGTCTAAATTTCCCCACTGATCACTGTACAAATTTGTTCACCTTCCCCCTGGTGTCGGGGAAACCCACCCTCTCCAGGGGGGAAGGGGTGAACAGCCAGGATAAGGGATTAAGAGAGACCAGAATCTGGATTCAAAAACAGTTCTTGAAATGTTACAGCTGGAAACTTGTACCCCTCCCCGTCCTTCCTTCTGCCCCTTTGCTCCGCGGATGTGCATCTCGCCCCCTGCTGGAAGAGCCCCAGAGCACCCCTGCCCCCGCTGCCCCCCGCAATGTGTAAAGGAAGGGGTGGCAAGTTTCCTGTGCTCACCCCTCCTTGGAGGTGGCTCGTGCTTGCTGCCTGGGGAAGGGTGACCTTGGCCTTCTCCTCTCCAGGTTGTCTACTTCACAGCCACATTCCCCTACCTGATGCTGGTCATTCTACTGATTCGAGGTGTCACCCTGCCCGGAGCCTACGAGGGCATCATCTACTACCTGAAACCGGATTTGCTTCGCCTCAAGGACCCCCAGGTAGGAACTGCACTGCGGGCCGTTTCCCCAGGTGTCTCCCTCTCCAAACCAGATCCGGACTTTTGAAAACCTTTGATTGCTTTTCTCTTGGTTTAGAGGCAATATATGCTCACTGGAGAAAAAAATAGATAATATAGAAGAAAATTATGAAAAAGGAACTAAAAATCTCTTGTAACCGCACCATTCAGCTATAACCTCTGTTAGCATTTTAGTATATTTCTTTCTAACATTTTTTTCTAGCTGGTGTGTGTGTGTGTGTGTGTGTGTTTTCACATAGTTGAGATAATTATATGTAGAGATAAATATATTTTCACTTAAATTATAGTGTAAGCATCTTCCATGTTATTAAATCTATTTGTAAATGTCATTTTACCACTTGCATAACGTTTCCTCCGTCCGCCATCCAGCTGCTTACGCGTCCAGCTAGGATGTACTGCGGTCCTGTAAGTCCAGGTACCGCTGTAGAGCTGCTGCGGGGCAGCGAGTGGACAGACCTGGCCACGTGCCCTCTGGGCATCCACACCTGGGGCAGGTGTTGGCCTTGACTCAGCTCTTCCCCACTCTTGCATGTTTAGGTCATGTGTTTTTTTCTTTTTTCTTTTTTCTTTTTTATTTATTTATTTTTTTTTGGGCACACGGGCTTAGTTGCTCCGCGGCATGTGGGATCTTCCTGGAGCTGGGATCGAACCCGTGACCTCTGCATTGGCAGGCGGATTCTTAACCACTGCGCCACCTAGGAAGCCCTTTTCTTTTTTATGATTGTATAGACAGCAGCAATGAACAGCTTGTGTTTAAATCTTTGATTACATCCCCGGTTATTTCCTGACAGTAGTTAGACATGGGATTACTAAGCCAGAAAGTACTAAGTCAGCACCTTTTAAGGCTCTTGATATGTGCTGTGGACTTTGCCTGCCCGTGTAGGTGGGTACCTTGCCTTCTGCAGGCCCATGAGAGATTTGAGTATGATTTATTATAACCTTCGATAGGTCAAAGTAGTATCATGCTGCCCTTTTAATTTTACGTTTTTTTACTAGTGTGAAGTTGGACATTTTCCCATGGATTTTTTGGCCGTTTGTAAATATTTCCTTCTCTGGACTTGTCTGAGCACATTCTTCACCCCTCCCCTCCCACTCCCCCCAGTGGAGTCTTGGTATTTTTTCTTTATATTTGAAGGCCGTGGCCTCTGCCCACAGTGGCTGCCCAGGGGGCACGTGCAGGTTGAGGGCGGCCAGGGCCTCAGCTCCTACTGAGGTGGTGCCTACTGAGTGCCCAGGAGGAGGAGGATGCATTAGTGAGTGTGGGATGCAGGTGCCTCTGAGGGGGATGGAGGGGCCACTGGTTGTGGGGCGCCGGTGGTCACCTGTGCCCAGCCCCTGCGGGATCTCCCCACCTTCCCACCACTTCCTCGGGTCTCCTGTAGGTGTGGATGGACGCGGGCACCCAGATCTTATTCTCCTTCGCCATCTGCCAGGGGTGTCTGACAGCCCTGGGCAGCTACAACAAGTACCACAACAACTGCTACAGGTGAGTGGGGGCAGGGTCCTGGGAGGAGGACCCCACGGGGGTGGGAGGGGGGCCTTCCTCCTTTGTGATCAGAGGCCCTGAGCTGTGCAAAACTGACCCTGTGGGTCCCCTTTCCAGATTGCATTTCTTTCCCTCTCCCTCTCCTCTCCTCACCTTCTGGTACCTGGTCTTGGTCTTCTCCCCCCACTTCCTTTTCTCTCTGCTCTTTACCGCTCACCATCTCTGGATCTCCCCACACGATGAGTTTCCTTCTCCCTTTTCCTTCTCGTTTTCTGCAGGGACTGCATCGCCCTCTGCTTCCTGAACAGCGCCACCAGCTTCATGGCCGGGTTTGTGGTCTTCTCCATCCTGGGCTTCATGTCCCAAGAGCAGGGGGTGCCCATCTCTGAGGTGGCAGAGTCAGGTGGGGGCTGCTCTGCTGCCTGGGGCCTGGTGGGGGGAGGTGGGGCAGGGGACAGAAGGGCAGGGGTCCCAGAAGCTGGGTACTAGGAACCTTTCAGCATCAGGGGGCAGTGCTTGGCACAGAGCGGGACCCCAAAACCAGGGCAGGGAGGAGGGAGAGGGGAACAGGATGGGAGCAGGGACGGACAAGCGGAAAGCGTGCTCCCCAGGGTGGTGGATGGAGTCAGCCTGCCCTCAGGGGCCAGCGCGCAAGCGCAGACGCACCCGCGCACAGACGCACCCGTGCAAGCGCACACGCGGGCGCGGGCTCACCTGACGGCGTGTGTGCCCGGCAGGCCCCGGTCTGGCCTTCATCGCCTTCCCCAAGGCTGTGACCATGATGCCCCTGTCGCAGCTGTGGTCCTGCCTCTTCTTCATCATGCTCATCTTCCTTGGACTGGACAGCCAGGTTTGCCCCGCCCCCGTCTCCCCAGCCCCGCCCCACCCGCCTCACCCCCACCCCTGCCCCGCCCAGGCCTGACCCTTCCCCAGACGTGGACGTGCCCTCCCCAACCTCCTGCAGCTCCTTCCGGCCGGCCGGCCCTGCCCAGCGGCGCCCTCCAGCCTCCCGGCTGGGACCCTCTGTTGGAGACGTGGCCGAGGCGGTCCTGTGTCCCCTGCACTCTGTGGGTCAGCGTGGGGCGGGGTGCGGGGGGGCAGTGGCCCCTCTCAGCAGCCCCCTCTGGCCCACAGTTTGTCTGTGTGGAGTGCCTGGTGACGGCCTTCGTGGACATGTTCCCCAGGCAGCTCCGGAAGAGCGGGCGGCGGGAGCTCCTCATCCTGGCCATCGCGGTCACGGGCTACCTGATCGGGCTCTGCCTGGTCACCGAGGTGAGCGGCAGCCCGCAGGCTGGGGACCCCTAACGCTCTCAGAGCCATGTTCTCTGCCCGGCCCCTCACTGCGACGTTGGAGGGGCCGCACGGGGGGCGCCTTCCAGTGTTGGTTACCTCTCCTTTGGTTTCAGGTGACAGAAACCAAATGCAAGCTGGTTTGAGCAGGAAGGTGAATTTTGGGGGTTAGGAAACTAAGTCTAGAGATATTTCAGCTTCAGGCATGGTTGGATCCAGCAGCTCCAATGACATCATCAGGGATGCTCCCCTCTGTCTCCTGGCTCCCCTTTCCCCTGGCGACGTCATTCTTGGGTGTCCCTCCTGGGATGTTACAGATGGCTGGGGCAGCTTCAGGCTTCCCTTCTGCCACCAACCAACCCCGGGGGGACAGGGCCGTTTCCCTGAGAATTGGCCGTGGCTTTTCTTCAGGCCTGGATCAGGGAGGGGTGCACATTCAGAGTGAGATGGCCGCAACTCGGCAACTTCCAGAAGTTGGGATGCTAGGAAGACTGTACAGTGTGCGTGCACCACGGTCCGCGGAGTCCTTGCAGATGTCGGAGATGTTGTCAGACGAGGCCCAGGAGGCAGGGACAGGCGGGGTGAACTCTTTTTAGCTGCAAGGGATGACTTCCCTGGGCTGGGCAAGGTGGCACCCCACACGGGCATTTGTCCTCTTGTGTGGGGTGGGGCCTGTCCCCTGCCCCCTGGGCCTCAGCTCCGCCCCCTGCCCCTGCAGGGCGGGATGTACCTCTTCCAGCTGTTTGATTATTATGCCTCCAGTGGCATGTGCCTGCTCTTCCTGTCCGTGTTTGAAGTGATCTGTGTCGGCTGGGTGTATGGTAAGTGGGTGGGTGGGGGAGCCTTGGGCCCCCTCTGGATCAGCCCCAGGTGAGGATGGGTGTGCTGGCCCTCTGGTCTTTGTGGGTCTTTGTGCTGCTGTCCTGGTGCTTTTTACTTGAAAAATTTATCCATCGCTGGGAACCCAGATGTTTCTTCTTACGGCAGTGGAGCGGGGCTAATGACAACTGAGTTGCTTGAACAGGGAGAATAATTATAAATAACCGTGCACAGCTTTCTTGATGCAAAAGCTGTTGGAGGCCCTTCACCAGTGGGAATCCTAGTCAGAAGGGACCTTCAGGCCCACTTAGTCTGATCCTTCACAGATTCCCACATGCCCTTTCAGAGTGAACACCCAGGTTTTGCTTGAATACTTTCACGAACAGGAAGCTCATCCCTGTGTTTTGAGACAGGTTTTTCCGTTGTGGCTGTTATGCATTTTTTTCTGATGCTTTGGTGAATTCTGGCTTCCACTGACTCCCACCAATAGCCCTGGCCCCCTCAGCACTGAGGAAGCCAGCCGGTGGTGCTGACCGCGTGATATCCAGGCCGTTAACGTGCCTGATGATGGCAGGGGGGTGGGGAAACTTTATGCACCGAGCACTGCACCGCTGAGTGCCAAGGGCTGTCTCATAATCTGCACCACAGCCCTGTACAGGGGAAACCAAGGCTCAGAGAGGTTGGGTCCCTTGCCTAAGCTCACACAGCAGGTAAGTGGAGGAGCTGTCATGCCGCAGGTCTGTTTGGCTCCACTGCACCAGTTAAGGGAACAAATCGTCAGTGTCACCCGGCTCAGGGCAGAGAGGGTGTGTGGGTGCCTTGTAGCCAGGCCTCAGGACGAGCTGCAAGTAGGAAGGGTTTTATTTTGCTACCCTAGGCCTCCCCGTGTGTCTCCTACCTTCTCACTCTGATTTCGCCACTGCTTTTTGAAACTTGTTCTCAGAGAGGATCTGACAAACTCCATCACAGTGAGGTGTATCTGCTTTTCACCTGGGGGGAAGTTAAGAAGCCAAAGGGACGACTTTCTAGCAGTGGCATTTCACTGTGTTCTTTTGGTGGTGGTGGTGGTAGGGAAGTCAGTGGCTCTTTACTTCTTAGGAGATGGAGCAAACGTAGAAACCCTAGGACATTAAACAAACCACATACAAGAGTCAGTGTTTCTACGGCCACAACTCAGCCCACTCCGTGCTTCGCTGGGAGCACTGAGGGGCCCCCCTGGAGCCTGGGGTGCAGGCACTGCCCCTGTCCAGTGCCCCGCATGGCTCAGTGCTGGGCTCAGCAGCGGCTCCCTTGCTGTTTTTCTGTTTTCCCTTGAAACCAAGTTCATCTCTGTGATGCAATAAGCCTCTGTGTAGCCGTTGAGCCCACTTTGGCTCACATCCTCCTTTGTTAGGATGTGGGGTTTTCATCCCTAGACAGGAGACCAGAGAGGCACTGGGAGGTTAGGGGGCTCTCTGTGGGTGGTCCACTTTCCCCCACACGGTGAGGGGAGGAGGACAGTGCAAGCTAGTCCTTCCCAAAACCCACCTGCTGTCCCCCTTCTGTCCTCACATTCTCCCCTTACCCACCTGGGCAGGGGCTGACCGTTTCTATGACAACATTGAGGACATGATTGGCTACCGGCCGTGGCCCCTGGTGAAGATCTCCTGGCTCTTCCTGACCCCTGGCCTTTGCTTGGTATGTGCCCACCAGCGCCTCCCCCCGCTTCCCCCCCACCCCCGCCACCTCCCCACATCCCCTCCTACCTCCAGCTGCTTCCGGGAGGTGAGGGGCAGGGTGCTGAGTTCCAGGGCTTCTTCCTGCCTGCCCAGTTACCTTGGGGGGCTGGTCCATGCCCTCTTATGTGCTGGTTCCCCCATCCCTCTTTTCTCCGTCTCTTTGCTGTACCAGCACTGCCATCTGGTCTAGTTCCTGCTCCATCCCTTCCTCTGGGCACCTCCCTCCATCTGCCTGGTTTCCCAACTGTTGGTCTCCCTCTGCCTATGTGGTTGGGGCTCCTCCATCTCCCCTCCCTGCCTTCTGAGTCCATGGTCTGTGATGACTTCTGCTCTCCCATCTCTGGATGCCCCAGTGCATTGATATTTAATTCTGCTCCATCTCTGAGGAGAGGGTTTACCAGGCTCCCTCCACATCTGCGTCTGCCCCTCCTGCTGTCTTTCTAGGCCACTTTCCTCTTCTCCTTGAGCAAGTACACGCCTCTCAAATACAACAACGTTTACGTGTACCCGGCCTGGGGATACTTCGTTGGCTGGTTCCTGGCTCTCTCCTCCATGGGCTGCGTCCCACTCTTCGTCATTGTCACCCTCCTGAAGACCCAGGGTTCCTTCAAGAAGGTAGGGGCTGGGGAAGTGATGCAGCAAAGGAGGGCACAGGAGGGTGGTTGGTACTGGACTCCAGGCAAGACTGAGTCAGCTCTGAGTGCCAGGCTGCCCTTCAGTCTAACAGAACCTTAAGGAGAAGGGTCTTTGAAGAAGGGCTTCATTTTCAGAAATATTCAAGACTCCTAGACTTTCAGAATCTGACCTCCAGCAGATTATCTGGGCAGATTGACCAAGGGCAGCTGTCAAAGGCTTAAGGGAGAAACTATGTCACAGACAAGAACACAGGGGTCATAGAGCACAGATTCCTGATCCTGAAAACTGGTGACCAGCAGCCACGGCTCAACCATGGTTCAGCCACACAGTCTCCTGGCTTCTCTCCTCCTCTTAACCCTGCCTGTGAACCACACGCACAAGGCTCCCTGCTTAGGGTTCGGGGCATGCCTTCCTGGGAGGCATAGAGCCAGTGGCCCACAAAGTTATTCCATTTGTGGAAATCTATCTCGCCCACAAGTCACAGAAAATCCTCAACCTGCAATAAGCAAATAGGCTTAGTTTTTTTCTTACATATCAAGAAGACCAGAGATGGGGGCTGCTGGCATTTGGTTCAACTGCTTAAAGAGGCCATTAGGGACCAGATGCTTCCTCTATTCCTGCACTTCCATCCTGGTCACGTTGTCTTTTCATCATCATGTTTATCACCTCATGGTCACAAGAAGGTTGTCATGATTCCAGTCATCACGTCTGCATTCAAGGCAAGAAGGAGATGGCACCAATAACAATAGTAATTGTAGTACTACTACTAGGAAGAACAATAATACACACTTATTGAGAGTATGATAATAGTAGCAATAAGAATAGTAATAGTAAGAACAAAAGAGACACTTACTTTACCCCGTGCCAGGCACTGTTCTCCGAGGTGTGTGCTGTCACCTTACAGACAAGGCACAGACTGGTTCAGTGGGTTGCCCATGACAGCACAGGCATGGGTAACAGAGCCAGGACTGAAGCCAGGTGGTTCGCATGCTCAATTACATGTCACTGCCTCTTCTCTCTTCTCGAAATTGGTGCCCATTCATTCACTCATACTGTACTGAGCTGCATGCTGGGCCCTGGGGACACAGACATGAGGGCACGTCTTTGCCTCTCTCCCCAACAGCACCGCTGACTCTCTCTTTTTACCACAGCGCCTGCGGCAGCTCGTAACCCCTGACCCCAGCCTGCCACAGCCCAAGCAACACCTGTGTCTGGACGGTGTCAGCGGTCAGGACTGCGGGCCCTCCCCAGCGAAGGAGGGTCTCATGGCTGGGGAGAAGGAGACGCACTTGTAGGATGTGGCTGGAAGCCAGGTGGCTGCTGAGCCCGGAACCTGGGTCAGGGCTCCCTGTGCCCCCAGCAGACAGTCTTCACCTCTGCCCCGTCCCACAACCCTGCCGAGAAGCTCTGTGATGTCCGTGGACAGCCCCTCCCGGTGGGCTAGAGACGGTGCCACCCGAGCACACTGTGCCTGTTGGAAGGTCTCATCTTATCTGTGGAGGAGGTGGTCTTTCTGGAGCCCAGCGTCTGGGTGTAACAACTGCAGGGTGCGACAGCAAGACCATGCCCTCTAGGGAGGCTGCCTCCGTGCACTTACGATCTCTGCGCTTGGGGAGGGCAGCGCCCATAGGCATACGTGCCGTGTCGCACGTGACGACTCAACACCCCACGCTGGATCCTGATGTTCCGCTGGAGGGGGTCCCTCACCTGGCTTAGCATCCTGGAGCCCACGGGAAGGAACCAGAGAAACGGCCACCGTTGTTTTGTTTTCCCAGAGGTGTCCCCAGCTCCAGCCCTAGTTCCACACCTGCCTTGCAATGTTGTCCTTAACGTGTGGAGCATTGGGGTGGCAGGGGCTCGGCGTGGCCCTGAACTCAGCAAATGTGCGTGTCCACCAGCCTGCACCCAGGACGGACATTACTAGTGGATCGCGGGTTCTTCCAAAGACAGTGCTCCCGGCAGCTCCGTTTGCCGTCTTGCTTTTGTCCCCATGCTGACTTCACAGGTGAGGAAACTGAGGACCCAAGAGACAAAGTGACTTTTCGCGTCCACGCAGCTCCTCAGGGCAGAGACACGACTGAGGCCGGGCCTCCTGTTCTCAGGCCAGTGCCCCTCCCACTGCCCCCTCCTGCCTTGCTAACAAGCGCCCATGGATTGTCTGCTACACGTGCCAGGCTTCTTTCTGTTTGTCGTGGTTCTTGGGATAAGAGGGAGCGAGTCCCCTCTGTGGGGGGTGAGCAGCGCCCCCAGATTGGAGAGGAACCTTGGCAATGCCTCTGTCAGCCCACACCCCTCTGACCAGATTTCCTCCCTAGACTTTTGTCTTCTTGTCACTTTCCACCTCCCCTCCCCCAGGGGATGCCTTGGCATCTGTGAGAGCCTACTCCACCCCGTCTCCTGCAGAGAGAGGCACGGGGGTACTCCTCTCCCCAGGTCTATGCCAAACTACACCAAACCCCCTCCCTGGCTGGGGAAGGCTTCCTGGAGGAGGAAGCCAGGGCTTGGAGAAGCTCTGTGGTCTTGTGTTCCAAAGGGAAGGGAGGAGGGGGCGTGGGGGTGGGGTAGGCCACTTCTGGACAGTTCCCTGGGGAGGGCCCAGAGGCTGGAAGGAGGGACACCACCTGTAGTGCTGCGGAGGTAGACGTCACTGCCTCGTGGCTGGAGTAAAAGTCTATGGTCCAGCCAGGGTAAGCTCCATCCCGACAGCCCCACGCATCCTCAGAGCGCCCACCATCCTTCACCCAGATCTGCGAGGGCTTCTCAGCTTGTGAGAACAGGGATGCGTGCACCCTGGACACGAGCAGATGTCCAGATACCTGGGTTCTGGGCGTTACCTTCTCCCTCCCTCTGGACTGCGTGCACATCGGTGCTCACTTTTATTGGCTAGTTAGTGGGTGAAGAAGGCTGTCCAGGAGAAGGGGATGGAGGGGAGCTCTGCTCTAGCCAGATCCCCCTCATTTACGGGGCTGGGGACCTGAGTGGGGCGGGCATAGTGCTCTTTGCTGCTGCCTGCTGGCCAAAAGGAGCAGTGCGCCCACCCCAGCCCAGCCTCCCACCTCCTGAGCCCCCTCACCCCTGCCCTTGCTGGACAGATGGACAGACTGAGTGTGTCCCCCTCCCTATGCAAGCTATCACCCTCTGGATCCCTCCTACATCCCCCTCCCCATGGCCCTGGCGGGTCTCCCCAGGAGAGTTGGCTGGCTTTGGGACAGCCCAGCTGCCGAGGGTGTGGGGTGGAGGCCGGCAGGCGTCTTGGCCACTGGCCGCCTGCCCCGAGTGCGCTGTGCTGTGCAGCCTGGAACACCACATCCTCTGCTAAGGCAATCAGGCCGCTCTGCATGTGGGTGGGGCACAAACTCTCTCCAGCTTGCTGGGCCCCGGGCCTCACATCTCTGTCTCTGCAGACTGTTCTCAGGCCCCCCTGCCCGCTCCTTCTGCCCTCACCCCACCCACAATTCACCAGCTCTCTCAGCTGCCCTGATCCCCAGCTTTAAACTCACAGCCTCTCCGCTCCGGCGCGGGGACTGCTGGAGGCAGCGTATCTATAACATCCTTCCCTCTGACTGCTTTCCTGTCCTGGTACCCAGTGCAGCCTCTGTGGCCCGTGAGTCCGAAGGGATCAGAATGAGGGGGTTGGGGCTGGGGGAAACAGAGTGCAGGGAAAGGGCTTCAGGCCACTGCACAGCTCATGGGAATCTGCTCACATCAGGTCCACAGCTTGGGCAGGGAGCAACAGTTTCAACTCTTTAAAGTTCCCAGAGCGCTGATTCAGAGGTGTGAGTGTGTGTGCGCGCGCATGCGCGCGTGTACACACACGCTTATGTACATGTGGAGCAATTGCAGGTTATAACTTGGGGTACTTTCACCTCAATTCCTGAGCTGTTTGAGTTTTAAACTGATGGCCCAAGCTGGGAGCTAGGATTTGCTTGGCCAGTATTGCATTGAAAAAAAATCTGAAGTAAATGCCTTAGGCGCTCTCCATTGTGCCACAGACGCCACCACTCCCTATGACCCTTATCTGACCTTTTCATACATTCATACCTGTGCCCTAGTGGAAGAATCCAGAACCTTCGCTTGAGCAGAAGGGGGAAACCGCAGGCCAGTTGTGTCTGAGCCCTGATGTCTCAGAAGGGTTAGTCATCAGACGGCCGCCAACCCTTGCTTGTTCACGTGTGGGCTCCCACTTTGTAGACCCTTTGATGCTGTTTATTAATCCTGGGTCAGTCTACCTCCCACCAGGCCCTTCCCTTTCCCAAAGAAGGGCGGTGGCTCAGTTTATTTCCAGGCTAGGTCTAAAGTGTCAGGCCACGGAGCCCCCACGTGGCAGAGTAGACACCAAAGCCCAAAAAAACTCAGCTGGATTTTCTGACCTTTGGGGTCACGTCTGCCTCCAATCCCACCAGTCCATCCAGATGTGTTCAGTAATCATCTTCCCTTACCCCTTATTTTAGGCAGGAACATTTTTATCTGACAGGTACTTGCTGCTGAGCTGGCTCTCCAAGGCTGCCGGTGTCCCTGCCTGCTCACCTCGGTTCTTCCGGTTGTGCCCCATGCTGAGGCTGGGCCTTAGTGCTGGTCTGGGCTTGGACTCTCCCCTCCGGTCTCACCTGAGAGCCCCTCCCCCTGTCCAGGTGTGGGTTGCCCTGAGCAGGAGCTGAGAAGTGGGCTAAGGTGTGCTGGGTCCCCCACACCCCCGGCCCCCGGGCTGGGAGAGCTCTGGGAGCTGAGGAGGGCCTTGAACTTTGCTGAGACTGGGGCCCTCAACACCTCCTGAGTGAAATCCGCTGCAAGGTGGTGGTCTGTGTGTGTCAGGCCAGAAAGGCACCTGACCAGGGGAAACTGCTCCACTATCAACCCTTTTACAGCTTTTCCCACCCCCTCTACCCAGGGCCCCAGGAGAGAGGAACAGCCTGGGCTCCCCCTCCAGCTCACCTCCCAAAGCACCCTCCAGGTCCAGGTCACCTTGTGGGAGACCCTTCACTTCTGGTCGGGGTCTCATGCTGCTCTGCCCCCCTGGGGACAGAAAGCATCGGCTGTGCCCTGTCTCTCTGTCCCAGTGCTGCCCAGGGGTGCAGACTCTTGGGCCTCAGGTCAGACCCTCCCCTCCACCCCCAGTCAGAGAGAGAGAATGCAGGCCATTCAGCCTGTGAGTCTTGTAGGGCCTCAGCTGCCGAGGTGAGGGGACATGGCTTGGGAATGGCATTGGGGGTAGGAGAAAGGAACAGGATCATATCTAGGGTGGGGCGGGGGGAGGCAGCATGACACAGACTAGAGGCCTGGAGGAGAGACGTGTGGGGAAACATAATGGCATAATCACAGGGTAGAGCTCAGCTCACTGGAAAGGCCTGCATCTTGTCCTCCAACGGCCAGGGGCACAGAAGGAGCTCCTTGGATAACCTTGCAGTCCCCTCCACCTGCTGTCCCCTCAGGCCTGGTAGCCAGCCTCCAAGACTGCCCGGTGACCCTCACCTCCTGGCACCCACTCCCGGTGCGCAGGGATGTGGAATGCAGGAGAGTGCCTTCTGCAGCGGCTTGTAGAATTTTGCATTTATGCTTATAAGCAAGAGTGGACGAGAGTTTTCCTTTCTCATATTGTCCTTGTCTGGTTTAGATTTTGTTTTTAAGGTTATACTAGACTCGTAAAAAGGAATTTGGGAATTGTCTTTGTTTTTCTCTTCTCTGAAAGAGTTAACAAAAGAGATCAGAACCGTCTGTTTCTTGAATGCATAGTAGAATTTTGTATCATCATCTGGCTAGGTGTTTTTAGGGAGGATGGTAGGTAGATTTTTAACTACGTATTCAAAATTTTTTAAGGGTTGTCTATCTCAAGTGTTCTACTTGTTCTAGGTTAATGTTCATCCTGGGAAGGTTTTCAAACTTATTGTCATAGGTTTACAGTTTATTTGTAGTATTGTCTCTATTTAAAAAAAAAAATCTCTGTGGGATAATAGTCCCCCTTCTTCACCCTCAAGTCTTTTCTCTGGGCCAACTCTCTCTTTCTTGATTGTCTTACCAGAGGTTTGTCAGTTTTATTAGTCACGCCTTAGAACTAACTTTTGGCTCTGTTGAGCCTTTCTCTTGTATGTGCATTTTCTATTCCGTTATTTCTGTTTTTGTCTTTATTATTTCCTTCCTTATGCTTACCTTGCCATTATCCTGTTGTCCTTTTTTGTAACTTCTTAAACAGTCCCCTTATCTATAAAAGGAAGCATCCGGGCTGTTACCTGAGTTCTTGGACTCTTTAATCAATAGAAATTGATAAGCGGCCAGAAGAGAAATTCAGGCAAGGCTTTCCTGGGATTCATATATAACAGGTTCCTTTGTTTGCTTCCCAGGGTGGGAATGGGGGTGTGCTGGTCCCTTAAATGGGGTGAGAGTGGGGGTGGACCGGTGGGCCAGGTGGGTTGAGCTGAAGGGGTGGCTTAGGTGGTCTGCCCACCCCCTTGCTGGTGCTGTGCACAGGGATGGAGGCAGCTGGGTTTTGGCCCTTTTGTATCTTATGGCTCATAATTTGCCCCAACAGCACATGCAGGCAGTTCGTTTCAGTTCCTCATAGTTTCTTTGTATCTGTTGCTTTAAGAGAGAAGATGTTTGTCCAGGTGCAAGCACTGCAGTGAAGCGTCCCAGGTCCCAGCCTGTTTCATGATCTGTTTGTTTCCAGGTCTGACATTCGGGGACTCTGTGACTGCCTGTGACAGTGGACAAGGCTCCCTCATGCCTTCCTTCTATTCATTCCCCTGTGGGGCTGTGGGGGGAGGCTGCTTCCTACCCAGATGTCTGGGGATTGGGGGTTTGAGGGGGCAGCAGGTCTGTCCAGGGGGTTGGGAATGTGGGAACAAGAGCTAGCTCCCCTGGTGGTCTCCTTCCCTGCGGCCAGTTCCCACAATTTTTCCAGAGTTTGCCTTGAGGTTTTAGGGTCATGGGAGCAGGAAGCACTGAGGTGCTAGGGGCTGACTAGTGGGGTGAGGGCGCCTGGTTCTCTAGGGAAAGAAGCCACCAGACCTGCAAGAGGGAGGGGAGGAGGGGGTGAGGAAAGAGTTCTCATCCCTCCTCCCCATCTCCTGAGCCCAGTTTCCTCATCCTCCAGCCGCCTCTAGAATGGAATTTTCCCGGCAGAACCAGTTCTGGCTCCAAGCTGGGGCCTGAGGCTGATCCTGGGAAGGGGAGGGGTGCAGATAAGAACGCTGCCTACAATTGCAGGCTGCTTGCCCCAGGAAGGGTCTTTCCCAAGGCCGGCAGTGCTGGCTGTGGCCTCTCCAGGCCAGGCTTTGCCTGGGATGGGGAGCTTTCTCTGGGCGCCCCCATCGGCATCTGGCCCAGTGGCCGTGTCTTCCTCAGTGGCTTGTTCTGGGGTCAGAGGAGACAGAGTTGGCGGGAGGTGAGCAGAGCAAGTGAGGGGACCCACTGTCAGGCAGCTGCCGGGTTGCCAGGGTCATGTGGAGCCCTAAATGGAAGCGGCCTGAGGGTCAGGGTGTCAGGGAGCCAGGGGACAGAACAGGAGTCCCTCTGGAGACGCATCCACGAGCGGTCGGGGAATCTTGGGCCCGTGCGTGCAGCCCCAGGCAGCTCCTTGAGGGGCCTTTCTCCCCGGTGTCTCAGCCCAGGCCTTAGCCTGTGCCTCCTGCTCTAAACCACCCCCATCTGAACGCCTTCCTTCGAGGTGGCTCAGCGTTGATTCCATCCTAGGTATCCACATACGGTGATCGATGGTGACTCCTGGAAAGGGGGGTGTCTGCCAGTCCTGTGACAGCTTCTCCTGGTTCATGCTGGGGGTGGAAGGTCATCAACCCCAAGACCAGGTGCTAGTAGGCCATGGGGTCCATCCAGTTATTATTATTTTTTTTTAATTGATTGATTGATTGGCTGTGTTGGGTCTTCCTTGCTGCACACGGGCTTTCTCTAGTTGTGGCAAATGGGGGCTACTCTTCATTGTGGTGCGGTGGCTTCTCTTGCTGTGGAGCATGGGCTCTAGGCGCGTGGGATTCAGTAGTTGCAGCACATGGGCTCATTAGTTGTGGCTCACGGGCTCTAGAGCGCAGCCTCAGTATCTGTGGCGCAGGGGCTTAGTTGCTCCGCGGCATGTGGGATCTTCCTGGAGCAGGGCTCGAACCCGTGTGCCCTGCATTGGCAGGCGGATTCTCAACCACGGCGCCACCAGGGAAGTCCCACCCCATTATTATTCTAAATGGCAGACCTGAGTCCATGAGGCCTCTTGGGCTGGGGTGACAGACAGGGAGGAGGCCGACGCTGCGGCCTGCAGGCTGACCAGGCCCGGGACTGGGCTCTTCCCCACAGGAGCCACTCTGACAGCAGCTGCCCGGTGCCAGGGCCGCTTTCCTGGATGCCGGGCTTGTCTCCTGGGTCCTCCCGCTGCGGCCCAGACCTTGGTGCTGCCCCCACCCACCCAGCCTGGTGGAGCCGCCCGCCTGCCCACCCCCACCTCCCTTCCTCTCCCGAGACGATGGTGACCACCTGTCCTGGGTTTTCTAGGAGAGACCCATTTTATTATTTCCTCCGTTAAGGTGGTTTCTTCTTTTTTTTAAAGATTTTTTTTGATGTGGACCGTTTTAAAAGTCTTTATTGAATTTGTTGCAATATTGCTTCTGTTTTATGCTTTTTGGCCATGAGGCATGTGGGATTTTAGCTCCTCCACCAGGGACTGAACCTGTACCCCCTGCACAGGAAGGCGAAGGCTTAACCACTGGACTGCCAGGGAAGTCCAAGATGGTTTTTAAATGCATTTAAGATTTAGTAAGAATTTTCGTATAAGTAAATGTATACATCAGGCAACATATGGCAGACTGTCCCGGTTTCTGCCTTGTTCCAACCTAGAGGTCTCTGAGCGGCTCACCTGTCCCCACACCCGACCTTGACCTTGTTGAATTTGCCTCCTTGGAGAGGCCTTCCTTGACTGTTCGCTCTAACCAGCCCCTCCCATCACCTCTATCGCACCACCATCCTCTGTGAGAAAAGTTCGGCCCATTTGTGTATTTTTGATGGCACCACCCAACGTGAACCCCTGGAGAGCAGGCACTTTGCTCAGCCCATCACTGCACATCCCCCACCCCTGGACCAGGGCCGGGCGCATGCCAGGCACCAGGTGTCCATAAGCTTGTTGGATTTTCCCTGTTCTTGCACTGGCATTGTCTGGCCCATCGCTGTCAGCCAGAAACCTGTGAAGCCCGGGACCCCTTGTTGGAAGTAATCTAAGTCAGTGGCTGATGAGTTTGAGTTTCCCTGTCTAAAGGGTCACTGCAAGCAAGAGGCATTGACCATAGCTCTCCATCTATACGGTGGGTGGACCCAGAGGGCCTGGGGCACTGGACACTGTCTCCCTTTCTACTGGAGGGCTGGCCCCTCCTCCTAGATAGCCTCGAGGCCAGAAGACTAGGAGAACGGTGCCCCTCCCATGTCCACACCCCGTGTCCCCACACGGACAGCAGCAGTCCCATTTGACCCTAGGCCCTCTCCCAGGCTTGGGCCGAGCTGGGTCCCCTCAGGGGTGCTCTCCAGGGACCAGGCCTCAGCTTCCTGGGTCAGAAAGTTCTCAGGATGGGACAGGTCAGAGCTGGCCCCAGGCTTCTCCTGGAATTTCCCATTTGCTGGAAGAAGGGTGAGGTCATGGTCCTTTTCACTTTAATGGGATAATGGGGCCCAGCCTGGGGTACTGTCTGGATTTCTAGGTGTTCAACGCCCTGGTCACCAGCGCCAGATACCCTCTTTGCAGGTGTCCCAGGACCAGCCATCCTGGCCAGTTGCTTCTCTCCATAGGTGCCTCAGCTTTGCTGGAAGGCTTCTCCTCTCTCCCCTGCCAGGAGACATGGCTCTGGGGCAAGACCCTGCCATGGAGCCTGATCTGCACCTTGAACGTGGTGTGAGCAACGGCCCAGGCACCCTGGTCTCTCTCCAGCTGGGATTTCAGTCTTCTCTCCTGCAGCACACCCACCCATGCCTCTGCAGGATCTTGGCATCCCTTCCAGCTCCAGCAGGGGACCCAGTACACCACGGGCTTGGTAAATGTTGGCTCCACTCCACTCTGTGGCTCTGTGACTTTCCCCGATAACGGTCTCCCAGTCTTTTCATCTGGGCCTGTCCCTCTCCACTTCAGGAAGCATACACCTTGGGGCTCCTCAACGCAGACCCCTTGATGAGACGGTCAGGCTTCAGAGCTGAGGGCTGGTGAGGCTGATGACCAAACGTGGTCAGTGGGACGCTGACCCCCCGACACACCCTCGGCTCCACTGTGGAAAGCTGAGCTGGGCAAGTGGGGTCCCCGCCCCCTGGACCCTCACTCTGCTGGGGTACTCGTTGCCATTGTGGTGCGTCTTCCCTCCAAAGCTGCCCTGGTCACCACTGAAACCTGCTCGCTTACCTGGCTAGAAGCTGTGTGTGTGTGTGTGTGTGTTGGTGGGGTCACTCCCTGGCCCTGCACCCCCAGCCCTGACCCAGTGCCCGCCCATCAGATGGCTCCTGGCACCCAGCCCCATTTGTTTATGAAGGGGATCCCTAACCGTGTCACCGGGGGGCACGGAAGGGGTGACACCCCGGTGGCCAGAGGAGGCCCAGCTGGTGCCCTTGGTCCTGGTGGTGTGGCCAAGATTTGATGTGAGGTGGACCGCCCTCTTGGAGAACGAAAGAAACAGAACTGACGCAGTTTGCTCAAGTGACATATCTCAATATAATCTCTAAAACTCTATGAATTGAACAGATAAAATACCTCTGGGCTATTTTGTTACAAAATATTTGCCATTTGGATTAGTCGCTGGGTGCAGCCACCCTGCCTTTCTTTCCCTAGAGAGGCTGCTCTCTGAGGGGGGAAGGAGTGTATGCAGGGGGAGGGGTGCAGCAAGGATGTATGTACAGCAGGACATGGGGACAGACAGACAGATGCTATCAGGGAAGCCTATTGGCACAAAGAGACGTCTGGCAGGCTGTGGGGGGACAGGTGGGGCAGGGCTCGGGCCCAGGGCTGATCACGTGGGTGCCTTTGCACACAGGCAGCCGGGCTTCCAGGACGAGCTCCAGCTCTGGAGGTGGGCTGGCCCCAAAGTGGGCGGGAAAGCTAGTTTCACCTCCTGCTCCTGATTCTGGAGTTGGGGCCAAATGAATAAAACTGGGAGGGGGGCCTGGTCCCCAAAGTAAGGCCTAGAGAGTCCGTATTGAGAGGCCACCTTGGGGTCACTGGGCGTGTGCCCAGGAGGCTGTATCTGGGGGCTCAGTCGGCACTCCACTGCCCCCTTGGCTGGGGGGGGTGGGGGCAGGAGGCCTGAGAGCATCCCCCGCTGGGTGCTCTGGGAGGATGGAGGCCCTGACGTGGCCATGGCCATGGGCGGGGCACGAGGCTCGTCCCAGCGGCCTGGGGCTTGGCTCTGGGGACGGGCACAGAGGCAGGTCCCCACCTCAGACTGTCGGCTGATCAGGTTACAGAGGCTGGGAACCCTTGCTCCCCCCACGATGAGGAGGCCCCCCTGCACCCTGCCCCAGGCCTTCGGGTATTAAAAGCCCCTCGGAGCTCAGAGTTGGCTCCACGTACTGCTGACCCCAGCCTGGCCTGCTCCCTCGGCCAGGACTCCCAGTGCTGCCCGTGGGGCCCAGGGCAGCCCCTGCAGCGACCGGGGTGGGGGACGCCCCTACCTGGGGAAGGGCACGGAGATACCTGAGCATCTGGGGCCTCAGAGAGAGCTCTAGGCACTCGCCAGCCCTGAGACCCCTGCTGGGCCCGATCTAGAACGTCTGGGCTTTACTTCACCTCGCTTGGTCAGCTGGCAGCACTGTGTGAGCAGGTGACAAGGGGCCTGGCGGCCGAGACCATGCCCCTCCCCCAGCAGCCCTGGCCCCCACGGCCCCCACCCCATAAACATATCTAACCACAAGTAACTCCTCTTCCTTCTGAACCCCCCCCCCCCCACCATTGCCCAGGCCTTGGGCACTGGGTGTGTGAACCGTGTGGTCAGCTGCTCGGTTCTAAAAGGCTCTGATTGATGCGACCCTGTTACAGAAGAGACACAGGAGAGGGGCCAGGACAACAAGGACTGGGGGTGGGGGCCAGACGGACTGGGGGCAGACAGACAGGCTGGAGAGCCCTGGTGGGGAAGGCGGCAAACTGGTCACACGTTATGGACATCCGGCTGACAAAGACAGGGCCAGAAATAAACTCGCTGGTGACATCATAATGACGCTTGGTGATCACACACATACACACGAAACTAGGTCACCTGGGATCTCTGAGAGCAGGGGGAGTCTGTGCCTCCTAGCGGCTCCGGGGCCTGCGTCTGGGGTGTGGGGTAGGGATGGGGAGAGGCAAATTAACTCTAGATCAGAATTCACTTCCGTCTCTTGGGATGTCTTGGACCCGGGCTCCGAGCGGGGGGGGGGATCTTATCGAAAGACAGCAATGAGCTGTTGGCTCAGGACCAGAGGAGGGTCCAGCCTGCTTGGGACAGACAGTCCCTGGGAGGGCCGTGACTGGGGCCGGCCGGGGTACTGCTACCGGGATCTTTGAGGTGGGGCGCCTGGGCCCCTGGGGGCCTGCACAGAGGTCGGCTGTGATTCTGCTGGGCTCTGGGGAGGTCAGCTAGCCCTCTGGGCTCTCCTTTGCAATTCTGAGGGTGTAGGGACTCTCTCAGCTACCCCTGCTGGAGGCGGGCCTGTTGCCTTCTGGGGCGTGTCGGGGGATTTAAAGGGTAGCAGGGGATGTGCCAGGCCTCTGGAACACCTGCTTCTCTTGCGCGCTTCTGCGTCCATGTCCCTCGTGGAGGCCATGGAAGTCATGCAGGAGAGGCCCTGAGCTGGGTCGGAACCCTACCTCTGCTGGCTGTGTTTGCCCCTAGGCAAATCCCTGCCCCTACCTGTTTCTGCTCCTGTACTGGGAGGACCTGGTTCTCGTGTGTGTGTGTGTGTGTGTGTGTGTGTGTGTGCGTGTGTGTGTGTGTGTGTGTGTGTGTGTGTGTGTGTGTGTGTGTCTCCTGGGTGCACTTTACACTGGCTGGGTATTATTTGGGGCTAGAGAACAAGAAACTCTTTAAAAGGTGCATTTTGTAGGTACGTGACCTCATGGTTCCCCAGCTTTGTTGAACTGACAGAGAGCTGAGAGGGGCGCCCCCTTCCCTCCCCCGTTTCCCGAAGCTCTCCTGAAGTCTTGGCAGCCCTGGGCAGGCAGCACCCCAGCCCCTGAGAAAGCAGGAGAAGCCCTGGGAGGAGGGGGTGGTCTGTGTCCAGGACAGACATCCGTGGGCACAGAGGAGTGGGCTCCTGAGACTGCTGGGCTTGGGGGGGAGCAGGGGCAGCAGAAAACCCCCTTCCTCACGCCTCCCCCCACCCTGGCCCCTCCAGGGATCCAGGGCTGACTGTCCCTTACCCAGTGTGGCACCTAGTGCTGGGGCGGTTAGCTAGGCCACCTTCTGTCCAGGGCTCGGGTGCTGGCTACCCGGCCCTCACGCCTGCCTGCCTGGCCTGAGGCCTGGGGCCTGGCAGACTCGGCCCAGAAGCTGGTTAGGCCCTCAGCCTCTGCTTCCCCCAGTCCCTGGTCCAGGTGGCCAGAGTGGTGGTGGGAGAAGAGGACACCTGGCTGTGCCTGGCTGTGTGGGGCCCCAGGGGAGGGAGGGGTGCCTGCAGATTCGGGGGAGGGGGCTGCTCAACTGAGTAAGGGAAGCAGGGCCAAGGAAACCAGGTGCCAGGAGTTGGGTTCTCTCTCCAACACGACAGGGATGGTGACCAGGAACACAGCGTGCCGGGTGTGGGGAGCGGCAGGCGAAGGGGCGATGGGGGCTGCTGGCTGCGGCCCGGGCCCTGGCGCAGCCCCCCGACCCCGGGACAGCAGCATGGCGGGGTCGGGGGTGGGGGTGAGTCTACACCAGGCTCCTGGAGCCGCTGGAGCAGCGGCGCCGGTGCAGCAGGGAGCCGGGCGGGCAGAACTGGTGGGGGTGGTTGTAGGGGGGTGGGGGCGGGGGCAGCGGGGGCCGGTGGACCACCTTGACGGGGGAGCCTGGGCCGCCCAGGGGTGCGGAGCCGCAGGAGTCGGAGGAGGACGGGGCGTAGCAGGAGAGGGCCTGGCCCAGCAGGGGCTCCATGCGGGCCAAGCAGGGCTTGTCCAGGACGATGACCTTGACAATCTGCTGGCACTGCACCAGGGTCCCGGGCGGTGTGGGCGGTGTGGGTGGCGGCGGCGGCGGCGGCTCCCACAAGGGGCTAGGCTGCAGGTCTGGCGCCGGCGCTCCCCTCGCGGCCCCCAGCCCGGAGCTGTGCTGCGACGTTTGAAGCCTGTTGTGAATTGACACCTAGTTTAGAAACAGCCAGAGAAGCATGAAATGTTACAAGACTAATTCCCGGCTGCTAGGACGGGCCGCCCCGGGCCTCCCCGCCCCCCTTGCCCAGCTTCTGTGCCCGCAAGAAGCTGGCAGCCCTCACCGCGGCCTACTCCCCATTTCTACACCACCCAGAGGGCACCCAGCTGCCAGGCAGAGGTGCTGAGCCTGGGCTGAGCCCAAAGACTGCTGTGCTCTGTGCCGGCCTGAGCGGCCTGGCTCCTCCAGTGGGATGGGCGGTGGGACGCACGGGCTCAGGTTCTGCCGTCTGACCCCACGGACCTGCTGGGTGAACCTGGGCCCTGGCTGAGCCCCCATGGGCCTCCCCCCCAACCTGGAGCTGGAAGAGCAGGGGTACCTGCCTGCTCCCTGCCTCCCGGGCTGTGTTGGGGACACAGGGACGGAGTCAGGAGTCAGGTGGCTCCGAGCCTTGCGGGCCCCTCCCTTTCCACCAGCTTTGTGAAAGGGAGGTCTCATCATCACTGTGGAATCACAAAGGTGTCCAAACCCCAGGAGGCCAGGGACCCTGGGGGGCGATCTGGGCCTGGCCCATCCTCCCAGACTCCCCAGGGCCACGCCCACACATTTGAGAGCGGCCAAAGCCAGAATCAGGTCCTCAGCTGCCTTTCTGGCCCAACCTGGGTCCTGGAGAAATCTGTCCTGCTGCAGGAGGGAGTGGACCCTCATCTTTCCCCCTGGGGTGGGGCATGAGGGGGCGGACCCTCCCTCAGCCCACGGAGGGCACTGGGGACTAGCCTGGCCTCCTCTTGCTGGCTGGGGGAGGTGGGAGAAATAGGATTCTGGAAGGAGAGGCGTTTAATTTCTCATCGCTCCAGCTCCCCAGCCTGCAGATACGACACACAATCCCCCTCCAACGGCTGGGCCCTTCGGGCGGTGGCTGAGACCCTTCTCTCTGAGGATGTCCTTGGGTAACACCACCCAGGCCTGCTGCTCAGGGCACAGGGTGGGGGGGACCAAGGCTGCAGGGGAAGGGACATTACGGTCAGGCCTCGACCAGGGTGGCCCTGCCCTAAACTATCTCAGAGTCCTAAGCCAGCAGGTCCTGACCCTCTTTACTAGCAAAAGGTGCAATTTCAGGGACGCCCCCTCCTGGGTCCGGGCGCTGCCCCAGTGGGCCACTTGGCTCTCCAGCCCCGTTCCTTGTCTGTCCTTTGGTTTCCACGGGGCCCCATCGCCAAGCTCTGCAGGCTGCAGGCTTTACTTTTCATTATCACCCTCCAACCTCGGCAGCATTTTCTAGGCCTGTGCTTCCCTTCCAATCAATCCAAGGAGCCCCCGAGCCCCTTAGTGCCCTACCAAGACCCAGGGTGGGCTGAGAGCAGGGCTGCATCCACCTCCCTCTCGGGGAGCCCTCTGTGGTCCTCATTCAGACAGAAGGCTTCTGTTCGCTGCTGGGGGCACTGGCTCCTCTCCCCACCTGCTTGTATTCTGAGTTATTCCCTGAGAGAAAGTGGCCCGAGGTAGCGGGGCCAGGCCTGCTGCTCTCCGCTCCCAGACCTTACAGCCGCTCCTACCCAGGCAAACACCTGCCTGCCCCAGCCCAGACCCACTAAGCCCCCGTGTGGCCGCAGCTCTGGCCTCGCCCTGCACCTGCTCTTCACCTCCCCCTTTCTCGGCCCCCTCACTGTCTGCCCCTCCCTCCACCCCACCCAAGCCTGGACCACTCTTATCTTTAATGGTCAGTAAGTGAAAAGCAGGAAGTGACAGCAAAACATTCCCTCATTCTGACCCCCTTCTCACTTCCCTGATGATGAGAGAAAGAACAGAGACACAGAGAGAGACACAGAGAGAGGATGGAACATGAGTAGCAGGCCTGACAGCTCAGACAAGCTGGAGAAGCGCCTGCCAGGGGGGCGGCCAGGCAATGACAGAGGGGGCGGAGGACGCGGGAGCTCGGGGTCCAGCTGAGAGGCCGGGCGGCGAGGTTGCCTATGTGCAGGGCAGCAGAGGCTGGCAGGGCCCTGGGACCAGCCGGGGGGGCAGCCTTGCAGGTAGCCACGTGGCCCTCTGGGCCAGGGAGGAGGGGAAAATGGCCCCCAGATCACGGTCCTCCTTGGGCAGGGGGGCTGAGGCCCGGCCCTGGCAGAGCTGGTGGAACAAACCGAAGGGCTGGTAACTTGGTGTGTTTATCTGCAAGGCTGGAGGACGGGCAGCTGCAGGAAGATGGGCAGAGGAGGGGCAGGGGATGGAGTACCCACCCTGGGGGCTTGTCAGCTGCTGGGGCAGGAAGCTCCTCCGTGTGAAGGTGCCTCCTCCAGACACAGGTGTGTGGGGGTTGGGGGGCCGTGGCGAGGGAGAGGAGAAGCTGGGGGGTCCTGGGGTGTCTTGGGGCTTCCCAGAGCTTAGTCAGGCTGGGGGCAGGGCTCCTCCCTCAGAGCCCTAAGTGGGAGCTCCTCCAGCTTGGAGGGAGGGTCTGTATGAGCAGCGAGGGTCCCTGGAGGCCGGGCAAAAAGAAATGAGGGGCTCACTGGGGTCCTGGGGGAGCCAGTGGGGAGGGCTGAGGCCGAGCAGGCTTGCAGGGCAACTGTATGTCCCCTCCCAGGTGGCACTCCGGGGCCTGGCAGGGACCAGCTGCTGCTGCTACTTCTCCAGTCCCCTCCCTCCAAAGTGGACAGTCTTCAGATGCAGCCCCCCCAGGAGAAGCCCTAAGACAACACTAGCCCCCCCTCCCCTCACTTCCTCCTGCACCTCCTACCCCATGTCCAGCTTTCTAGAAGGACCAGCTGTTCTGGGCAGCAGTAGAACCCTCCCAGCTGCCGCCACTTTCCCCAGAGGCGTCCGGGGCACCAGACCTAAGGGGCGATGCCCGGCGCGGCCAGGCTCCCTCCTACAGAGGCTGGCAGGACCTGGAGAAGGGAGCAGTAGGCTCTCTGATACGGGAGTCTGTGTGCGGGCTGGTGGATCTGGGGGGCGGCGGGGGGGATGCCGCGGGGGTGTCGGGGGCTCTGCGCACATTAGCCTGGGAGCTCGGCCTGAGGGGCTCAGTGGGGTGGGCGGGCAGGCTGGGTAACGAGAGGGGGCACTGCGGCTTAATTAGGCGCTGGAAGAGTGGCATTACCCATGCTAGCAGTAACTTTTAATTGTATCTCTTGAAATTGGTAAAATGGTGAGTCGGGCTGGGGAGGCATTGATTAAAACCTGAGAAGAGAAACAACAGAGACAGTGAGAAGAGGGCAAGGGGCACCGACTCACTCACCTGGGCAACCAGGCCTCCACTCACCTCCACCGTGCTCTCCGCTGCCTTCTCCCCCGGCGCCGCCTCCCTTTTGGCTTTGAATGCAAAGAGCACAGGGCTCATTCTCCACCCGGCCCTGTGCCCCCACAAAGCCCTGCCTCCCCCACCCTGCACCCCCCAACCAAGCGGCCCTGCAATTCCATGGGGCAGGCAGGAGGCTCCCGGGGCCCCACCACTCCAGGGGGCAGTGGACTGGACATCTGAGCCCAGCTCTGCCACTTAGTAGCTGTGTGACCTTGCACAAGATGCTACACCTCTCTGGACCCTCACAGACTAGAAGGTCTCTGACATTTTTCCTTGCTGGGCATTATCAAGTCTCCTTTACCCACAGTCAGAGTGCCCCATACGGACTGTGCAGGTTGGTTGTAAGGGAGCCTTGGTTCTTGGGTCCCAGAGAGCAACAAGGGGGCTCCCCTGTGTTTGTGGCACAGGCTCTGAGAGGGAAGGGCCACATTCCTTTCCTGCTCCTGCTACTCAGCTGAGTGGGGAGGGTTCAATGAGCTGCGGGAGCTGCAGGGCAGGGCCGGGTGCAAGGAGCTGATCATGGCTCTGACTGCTGTGAGGGCTTCCTGACGGGCCTGGCACAGCACCAGGGACCCTGCAGACCCCTGGGTACAGCTTGATGACTTTTTCCAGCTCAGTCACCCCCAATCCCAGCAAGCATCCCAGAGCCCTCTGCCAGGGCCCCTGTGATTTCTCACGTCCCCGGGGAGGGTGCCCGTTCCCTGCTGTGCACATCCCTCTGCTTTCTATAGCACAAGAGGAAGCTGTGCCACCTTGTGGAACCGAGGGGCCCTCACTGGGGAGGGAACGGCTGGAAAAGGCCCCGGAGACAGGCATCGGGGCCTGGCCAGGGGCTGCAGCTTCCCAAAGAGGCAGGCTGTGCTGCAGAGAGTGGGGCGCGGTGTCCAGAAATCAATCACAGCTAAGGTTTGACTGCAGCGTTTACACAGCTGTGAAAACACGTGTGTACTGTGACCTTATAGAAATGAAGGGTCGGCTAGAAACCAGGGAGGGTGGGGAATGACGAATGCATGGTGGCAGGTCAGACCCGTACACAGAGATGCCACAGTGAGGGTCTCCATGAGCTCAAAGAGCCCCGAGTCTCACTTGGAAAACGAATGTCTTCTCCCCGCTGACGTGACCAGCCCTGCGATGCGGACACAGCATCTCAGCACCACGGCCGTAACCAGGGGTTTGGGACCAGCATGGAGCCTACTGGAGTGTCTCAGCTCACGCTGACGTCTTGCTGGGAACCTGGCTTTCTAGGGCTTAGCACGAGGCCCACACAGGCGCTCAACAAGTGTTCACTAAATGTAAGAATAAATGACTGAAAGAATTAATTAGACAACAGTTCCGGGTGGTTTGCTGGGCTTTGTTGAGATGGGATTTAATTCTCATGCCACCTCTGCTTTTAATTCTTTTTTATTTGGGGCAGGTGCAGCAGTGGCAGAGGCAACTCCTCCCATCTCCCTGCAGGTGGGGATGAGGGGAGGGGCTGGAGGTAGGAAAGCAGGAGGGGGCAGTGGGGGCAGGGAGGAAGCGGTTCTAGAGAACATGGTCAAAGGTGATACAAAATCTGAAGCTGGCTTGACTCGTCTGGAATCAAAAATTCAATTTGAAGAAACCATTTCAGGGACGTCCCTGGTGGTCCAGCAGCTAGGACTCTGTGCTCCCAACGCAGGGGGCCTGGGTTCGATCCCGAGTCAGGGAACTAGATCCCACATGCTGCAACTAAGACCCAGTGCAGCCAAATAAATAAATACTAAAAAAAGAAAAAAACCACTTGAGAAATTGAGTTTGAGGTTCATCTGGGTTTTGGGGGCTGACTCAGGCCTGGGATTAGAGAGTCCTGGTGGCTACTTAGGGAAAGGTCTTGATGGTGCAGATCAAGATTTCCAGATCCTTCTGGCCACCTTCCTTCTTACCTTGCTCCCAGCCACGATGGGGCATTTCTTCTCACGTGGTTTCCCTTTCCCACACCCCTAACCCCTGCCCTCCACCCTGCCCCTGGTGGACCAGCCGTCAGCAGAGAGCGCAGGTGCGGAGGGAAGAAGCGAGCGCTGGGGCAGGATGTTGGGACACTAGGCCTGACGCCTCCAGGGGGAACCATGACCTTTGTAAGTGGACGCCTTTCTCTCTCGCTTTCCCCCTCAGTCCCACTGCTGAGGGCCCAGCAGATGAGGCCATGGAAATGAGCCTCTCCCTCACCCGAATCCCCCAACTCCAAGGCCAGGGATGCTGAGTGGCCGCCAGGTCTGGAACTCACCTGTGGGTGATCCCTGCTTGGACTGTGGGTCCACCTGGGCTCCCCCGGCCTTGAAGGAGAGTGTCTTCGCTCCCTGCTGCTTCTCCAGCTCCCCTGGGAAACGGAGAGGCTTGTGAACAGACAGAAACCCTGACCTCCAGCGCACAGAGGGGAGAGGAGAAATGAGGAGAGAGGGGCAGGAGGAGGAGGAGGAAGAGGGGCTCCCGAACGCACGGCACCCACTCCGTGGCAGGTTCGATGCCAGGGATGGCAGCCTCTGCTCTGGCAGCCAGAGAGGAGGTGGAAGAGGTTGATAAGACAGAGGCAACAGCCTGGGTCTGCATCCTGGCTTTGATGCTGCCTGGCTGTGTGGCTTCAGGCAGTTACTTAACCTCTCTGTGCCTCCTTAAGGAGCCCATAGTGTCCACTTCGGAGCATCATTAAGAGGATCACAGGAGGAAAGACATTAAGGCACTTAGAGCAAGGCCCGGCTGTGGCAAGAGCTCAGTAAACATCAGCTCCTATGACATCAAAGGCTCACTTGGTGTAGTGGCCTCAGCACCACTGGTGCTGTCCAGACAGTTGGCCGAGTACCCTGAGGAGGAGGCCCCAGACACCGAGGCCCCGGCGGAGGTCTGTCTGGCTACTCTGCTTTAATTCCTCTCTCTAGACTGTAAACCTGTTCCTTCCTGTCTTTTCTTGGTGCTGCTGGAGAACGGCCAGTTACCCTCCTTGGAGATTTGATAGCATTATTAAATCTCTCCTCAGTTCCTCTTTTCCAGGAGACATCAGTCAAGTTCCTTGTATTAAAGCTACTCTCTTGGGTCCCATTTTCTGCCTCTCTAGTCGTCTGTAATCTGGGGACTGGCCTGCAAACCCCAAACTAGAACCATTTGTGCCGTTTGCCTGAATCACACCATCAATCAATACTCAATATTTTTACTGAACCGAGAGTTGCTCCTCTCTCCCCAGAGGGGCCGTCTTGGCTTTGGAGAAATTAGCATTGTGATTACAAGCAAGGAGTCCAAGGAACCTGGGTGGCAGTTTTGTTCTGTCACTGACTGCGTGGATTTGGACAACTTCCTTAAGTGCTGTTAGACTCAGTTTCCTTATTTGCAAAATGAAGATAATACTACTCACCTCCTGGAAAGATGTTGCAAGAATTCAACCATATAATAGACTTGGCATTCAGCCCAGCATTTGGCATGTAGTAAGTGCTCAATAAACGAGAGCTGTGGCTATTTTTTCCTGTTTTCTACTTCCTTTTTTCCCTGCCTCCCTGAGCAGCCCTTCCTCTTCCTTCAGCTTTCTTCCCTTTCTCTGCGTCTGAAGAACAGGAGCAGACGTGAGCCTGGTCCCCGCTCCCCTGCCCTCAGCACACAGATCCTGGCCATATCTACTGCTTTCTATTTGGAGGGATCGGATGAGCTGCTCCCAGGCTGGTGGGGAGAAGGGGCCTCTTGCAGCCACGCTGGTGCCTGCCCATGGCTGTGTGGACCCATCTGGGACATTCTGATGATGAGAGGGTGTGTCCTTGAGAATGTTCGAGATCAACAGCCGAAGTGGCGTTGAAAAGAGTCTGTCTGTTACACCCCTGAACTCACGTCGCCAATGCAGAGCAGAGAGGGAATTTATATCTTCCCTGTACCCAGCCTTACTGAGTTAGTTACACGGTCTGGTCTGGTGAGTTTTTGTTTTAACCCGATTCCATTGTTTTCTTAGGCAATTATAAACAGACCTATCCTCTCATTTTCAGAGTGGAAAGTATATGAACCTTAGAATCGGACTTCAAGGCGACTGCCAGGTCCTCCGCTTCTAATGTGCACCTTAGACGCATCCCTTGACGGCTCTGAGTCGCGTCTGTGAAGTGGGGACCAACACCCGCCTTGCAGCCTCCCCGTGAACCCCTAAACACACTGCCTGGCACACAGTAGGTGCTCCAAGGATGCTGAGAAATAGCGCCGCCCTGGCCTTTCCTCCTGCCTAAGGGATTTACACCAGTTTAGAAATACTTTTCAACTAAGTGGCCATGTAAGGCAGACCTGGAGTCTATTTTTAATTTCTGTTTTAGTTTCTGAATCCATGCTTATTTAATTTTCCTTTAAAGGCTCTCTGAAGCCCCTACAATGCTTCACCAGGAAAGTTCACCAGCAGGTGGAGACCGCAGGGGGTCACTGCTCTTTTCTTGAACCAAGAGGAGACCGGTAAACCACCCGGACAGATGAAGAGGTGCAGAGACTGTCTACAGTGCCTGAACGGGAGCAGTTGGGAACCAAGGCACTCCTCGGAGGACCGAAAGACAACTCTAAGACAGGGGACAGTCAGAAAGCCAGCCTGGACTCTTCAAGAAGACAACATTGTGAAAAAATTAAGTGGGGGGACTATTCCAGGTTAAAAGAGATGAAAGAAGTGAAACAACCAGGTATGATGTGTGAAGCTGGATGGGATCAGGGGAGGAAGGAGGCTGTCCAGGGAGGTTTGGTGGGAAGAAGGGCTCCAGGCCTGGATCTCCTTGGTTTGCAAGCCCACCTTTAGGGTTGACTCACTTGCTGGTCCTGGTCAAACCCAGCAGAGTTCCCTGTCTGAGGAGCAAACATGCCACTCCACGGCCTTGCTACATGCACACACGCGTGCATGTGTCCTCGTGTACCTTGCCTTAACTGTGAAGCATCCATCAGCCATGATGGTGCAATGGGGCTGGGGGTGAGGAGGGCTCTGGAAGGCAGGAGGGGGCTTGCTCACCCACACTCACTCTGCAGGGGGACAGGGAGTGTCTGTCTACGAGAGCCCCTGATCCTGTGGACCGGGGCCCAGCCGCCCGGAGGGTCTGGGGTCAACACATCCTTACACTCTATCCGGATCTGCTCCAGCTCCGTCACCTCCGAGATGGACTCCTTCAGGTCCTCCACAAACTTCTGCATCTCGTCCAAGCCCAGGGCGCAGAAATGCAGCACTTGCTTCTTCTCAGAGCCCGAGAGTGGGGTCACCAGTGTGATGCCATGGGAGTAATCTGGAAAGCAGACCCCAGGCCCCCATGGGCCATTAGCAGCCGCAGCCTCTGGGGAGACTGCCCTTCCTCCTCCCCGGTGCCCTCCCCACTCTGCCACATCCACAGGCGACAGAGACTTACACTCATTCTCAAACAGGTGGAACTGCATGCCCAGGAGGCCCACGCACTTGCAGAAGGTGTACGTGGAAGAGCTCTTCTTCTTGGGGCAGAGTTTGAGAATCTGTCCAAGAGAGGGGGACAGCCGTGCACTGACAGGTGTGCACGTGTGTAAACGTGCCTTACACACTTGGATGAGTGAACACCCAGAGGCTCGTGTGAACACAAGTAAACACACAGAAAGAGACATGCACACATGCCGACTTCCGCACTTAGGATACATTCACACACACACATCTGCACACACGTACATATGTACACACACACAATATCAAAACACAACCTTTACTGCACAAAACCCTCCAGTGGCCACGCCCACAGCACTTAGAGGCCAGTCCACACTTCCTGGCCTGGTTTGTAAGCCCCACCTGATCTGGTCCCTGCTCTACTCTGGCTTTGTGTTCAGGCCGAGCTGGAACAGGGCAGGCTCAGTCCCACCGCAGGGCCTTTGCACCAGCTATGTCCTTCCACAACTCTCCCTGCACCTTCTTGTGTGGTTGGGTTACTCTCATGACCTAGATCTTAAATGCTGCCTCCTTAGAGATTCCTTCCCTGACCATCCTTTCTAACAAACAAAACAAATTAAGGGGAAAAAATCCACCTCAACACCAGCTACTCTGCTCTCATCTATCACCCTGCTTTGTTGTTTTCATAGCACCTTCCCCCAGGTTGATTTTCTCTTGTTTGTCTTCTTCATTATTTTCTACCTCCTTTTCCTCCTGAAGCACAAGCTCAGGTGGCAGTTGCTCAGTGTACAAATGTTTCTTCGGCACCTTCCGAGCTGGGCTCTGGGACATAGAAGAGGATGGGGGAGCCCTGCCCTCAGGGTGCTGGTGCTGGTGGAGGAGGACCCTCAGGGTCTATAAATCAATCAATGGATCACTCCATTAACCCATAATAAGCCAAGAAGCAAAGTGAAGAACCGGATACACAGGGTAACTGCAGAAACTGGTATGTGTTTTGAAGTCAAAGCAGGGTAAGGACTGGACAGTGTGCGGGCAGGAAGAGGGGGGAGGGCCTCTGCACTGAATGAGGAGAGGGAAGGGGTCGTGCAAGGTCTGGGGAGCTTTCCAGGCAGCCGAGGAAGCAGCAGAACTAAGGCCTGAGATGGACAGACCCTGGAGCTGGCCTGGGGAGGCAGCTGGCGGGGTAGGCGGCAGGCGGCAGAGGAGAGACGTGGAGGGAGGTGGGTCCGTGGGCGGGGTGACTCCGCTGCTTGTGCAGGTGGACCTCAGGCAGGGATCGTTAGATTCGGGGCAATTTTAGAGGTAGTACCAGTATGACGTGTGGATGGGGAGGGTGTGGGGTTTGAGGAAAAGACAGAAACCAGATCCTGTTCACCCCTGCTTCCCAGCAGTTAGAACAACACCCGGGACATAGTTGACACTCATTAAATATTTGTTGTATGAATACCTGTGTTCAGAGAGCAAAGGCCGAGCAGCCCACAGATGTGCACGTGTGCACACACACGCACACACACACGCACACACGTGCATGCCGGCGTCCCCCCGGGCCCGGGGGCAGCGTGGGCCCCCCTCAGGCCTCCTGCACCTCCCAGGCTGTGGGACGGACGTGCAGGCCTGTACCCTCCAGCCCCAGGTTTCCCATAATGAGGGAAACTTCACACCCCGCGTTGTGGGAAATCAGCCACTAGGCGTGCTGCACCCTGGAGGGGCCTCTGAGCCCCCGCCCCTCTGGGGGTCCCCGCTCACCACCAGCAGGTCGTTGAAGAGGAACACCTCCCTCTGGTGTGCGGCCTGCTTCTGCAGCTTGTTCACGTCTGTCACCTCGAAGAGCCGGCTGCAGCAGACCAGGCGGCGATGGGGCTCCGACAGCACCTGGGCCGGGGGTGCCGCGCTCAGCGGGAGGGGTGGCTGAGGTCGCAGCCCTCCTGCCCCCAGCACCCACGTCCCAGAGGAGCAGATGCAGGCCGGGGCTGGCCCGGGACCTCCCTCTTTCCTCCCCCCACCCCCGCCCTGCTCTCTCCCCTTCCTCAAGCTCCTCAGGGGGCAGGGTGGGGCCAGAGGGGTTCATGGTGCTGGAGGCAGTGAGCAGGCAAAAGGCGGCGAAGGGAAGTTGAAAAGAGCCTTCGGATTGTTCCAACCTGGCTGCTGTGCACCCGCTTCCTCTGAGGCCTTCTGGAGGGCTCCCCCACAGCCCGGGTTGTGCCTCTCTCTGCTGCACACCCAAACACCAGTGTGCAAGAGGGAGCGGTCCCAGGGATACCAGGAATCTGCTCCAGTGTGTGAAACAGCCTCCTCGGGGGTGTCTGCACACCTGACGGAGGCTATGACTTCAGCACGACTCCCAAGGCTCTGGCCAGAAAAGGCGGGCCCCACGCTACTGGGCAAAGGGGTCCAGCGCAGAACCTCAGATGAGGTCCCCAAGCTGCTCCCTGAGCTAGGAATTTGGGGAGGTTAGTGTTAGGGAGGTGGAGGCCAGACCTTTATGTCTACAGTATACACAGCCTCTGCTGATGTCTATAGAGGATTCTCCCTTAAAAATCATTGCAAACTTGGAACACACTGAACACTGCGATACGAGCCACAACTCAGGGCACCCAGTGCTTTGAGACCTCACTGCTAGAGGCTGCTTTAGCCTATTTCCTGCCTTCTGTTCAGTAGGCCCGTCTAGGATGTCCAGGATCCGTGCCACCCCAAGCCTCCCCATCTGGCCATCCAGCTGCTTCAACCCTAGAGCACTGGGCAGTCTCTCCCAACATCTCACTTCAGTCTCTCCTGCTGCAGGAGCTGGTTGCAGGGGACAATGAGGCAATTGGGCAGGTGGAAGAAAGAGGGTGCCCGGCCCGGCACACGGAGGCCCTCAATACAGTAACTACAAGTGAGCGAATAAGGGGAATGAGTTTCTGAAAGGTGAGGAGGAGATGCCAGGAAGAAAGAAAGGGAAGGCGATGGGGACCGGGGCTCTGCAGCACCGAGGGAGGGGAAGAAACCCCTCGCCCCTTCTCCCCCACCCCCTGGGGTGAGTGCAGCTCCGTGGCAGGCACTTACTGTCTTCATGCCCACGATGGACTTCTCCACCTTGGTGACATACGTGACGTGGTCCTCGTTGGACTTGAGCTCCTTCTGCTGAATCCTCTCGTAGATGCCGACCACCAGCTCCCTGGGGATGTCGGCGCCGTCATCCACACCTGCGGACGGGGAGTGGGAAGGGGCAGAGGGTGTCAGGGGCCTGCAGCCAAAGAGGGGACGCCCCCTACCTGACTGTGGCTCCCGAAGGGTGGCCCTGATTTTGTGCTGTCCCTGTTCCGAAGCCGTCAACGGCTAGCTCCTCATACCCGCTAACTTAGGGACAAACTCCTTCACCAGGAGCCAGAACTACCCTCCTAGGGCCCAGCACACGCCCCAGCCCCCCTCCTGCTCCTCCTTAGCCAGAGCCTCTGCTCCCACCTCCTGGGCCCCCTTCCCCATCTCTGAACACAGCCTCATGTTTCAACCCCCACCCCGACCCAGCCAGAGAGCATAGAGAGCATCGCTGTGTTCAGTCTCTTCTCTTTCAGGCCCTCCCCTCCCCTCCAGTAGGGAGAGTGGAGCTCAGCCTTTAGTTGTTGATTGGTGACAAGATTCTCCCCTCGCTGGGAGCACAGGAGGGGTGAGACTTTAAGTGAAGGAGGGCAGGGCAGCCCCCATGGCGGTGCCGTAAGGAGACCTGCCACCCAGCTCCTACTTCACAGTAATGATCAGACCCTGGTAACAAAAAGTACCAGCAGGAAACATACCAACATGAAAACAACTTTCCCCAGGAGGTAGAAACGGAGGCAATAAAAAAAAAAATGTCTTTTTTCTACTTTTCCTAAATCTCTCTTTAATGATCATACACTCCTTTTTTTTTTTAAGAGGGAAAAATTAGAAAAAGATAAAAAAAAAAAAAAAACCCCAACATCTTGGGCAAGTGCTCCCAAGGAGTTTTCCTAAGTGTGGAGAGGACATTACACCTTCTGTGAGGGGCTCTCTGTATTGACCCCATTTCTTCCACATCTGAGCTTGGTTCTGAGCTGGGCACCCGCAGGCCTGGAAGAAGCCAGGCTGGGGGCAAGAAAGAGCAGGGCAGGGACTGAGCACACGGGGCTCCCAGGTAAAGACGGCAGGCTGCACACCTCTGCTCCTTCTGAAGGCCCTGGAAAAAGGAATTTTTTTTTAAAGGCAGAGATGGGAGAAGAGGCAGTGGCACCACGGGACCTGAAAGTGGGTGAATGAGTATAGGAATTAGCAAATCTGGGAAAGCAGGACCGGAAGCTGGCAGAGAGGTGAGACGGCCCAGAAGCACCAAGTGCTCTGGAGCTTGTGCAGCCCCTGCAGGTGGAGGTGGAGGTGGAGGTAGGCTCAACATAGGAAAGTCGTTTGGAAATCAGTTTATTTTATTTTATTAAAAAAAAAATTTTTTTTGATATGGGCCATTTTTAAAGTCTTTATTGAATTTGTTACAATATTGCTTCTGTTTTAAGTTTTTTTGGTTCTTTGGGGGCGGGGCATGTGGGATCTTAGCTCCTTGACCAGGGGTTGAACCTGCACCCCCTGTGTTGGAAAGCAAAGTCTTAATCACTGGACCGCCAGTGAAGTCCCCTGAAAATCAGTTTAAAAGGCAGACATCCCCGCCCCTTCCTCCACCCCAGTCTTCTAACGGAGACTTAGACTCCCTTCCTCTGGAAGGGATGAACCAGGAACTCTGGGCTGGGGAACCCCATGCCTAGCCAAGGCTGGGAGTCTGTGGTGAAAACTAGGGGATGGAGTTGATGCCTACGTATTAGGAGACCGCTTCAACCCTATTTCCCACAAAGACCTCAGAATGTTGGCAGACAGACTCATACCCTCTGGGCAACTGATTAGATATTTCTCTTTTGAGGGATTGACCAGCACAAGAGAAAACATCTAAAGATTCTGCAGTCAGGTCTCCCAGTGAAACAGCTCAACTAAATCTCGCTATGAGAAAGCCCACAAGTCAGCAACCCCACACATGCTTAGAGTTTTAATCAGCCTTTTAGTGGCTCACTTTAAATATGGATGGGCAACCAAGTTTCATCAACTATGTATGGAAAGTCTCCAATGCAAAAGAGAAAAGTACAGGAAAACTGAAAAAGGAACATTAGAAGAAATGAGGCAAGCAGGGAGAACCTGAAACAAACAAACAAGTAAAAACATCTCATCATATCTTCAGAGATAAATAAGAAGATGTTGCATCTACAAAACAGGAACAAAATGCTGTAAAAGAGGAACACAGAGAACAAAAAAGAGTTATTGAAAATGAAAAATATGACATCAGAAACGAAAAGCTTAGTAGAAGATTTGAAAGGTAAAGCTGAGGGACATCTTTAAGAAAGTCAAACGAGGAGACAAAGATGGCAGATAGAAAGCTCTAAAGATCAGAGGCTCAGACTGGGAGAGTTTGAGAGAGTACAGAGAAAATGGAGAGGGAAAATGATCAGACACAATATTTAAGAAGAGTTCCCACCTGAAAATAAATTGTAATTAGAGATATTGTATACTTGAGTATATGTACACAATTTTCAAAAATAATATAAGCTTATGCGAAGATGTCTAGGCAGTTGCCATTTGGGGAAGAACTTTTACACTTTACAGAATTTTTAAAATTTTACCAGTAGGGACACAAAGGAGTATGTACAAACAATTTGATCTGAAATTACTATTTGAGGTTAAATATTTTGTGAATATTAAATTATCAGGTCTATCTGTGAGTTAACCAACAACTGATATAGCCGAAAGTACCAACTGATTTTCTTTTTCTCTCTTTCAGTTTTATTGCTATATAATTGATATACAGTACTGTATAAGTTTAAGGTATACAGCGTAATGATTTGACTTACACAGATGATGAAACTGTAAGCAGCTCCTTTGCCCCTTTTCTGTTTGTTCATCTGTTTTCTTCAGACCTTCATCATAAAGAGGAGATCACTAGGCAATGTTTAAACTAGCTCCTGATTTCTGCTTTACTAAATGTACAAAATGCCTTACTTAACCTGTTGATTCCTTTCCTAGATTAGAAGAAGTAAGAATGAAGAATTAAGTACTTAAAGAATGACTAACTCTCTACCCCTAGGTCCCCCTTAGTAACTTTGCAGGTGGACCATGAGGGCACTGGCAGACCACGTGGGCAACAGAATCCAATTGCAGGCAGACCACTTGAGCAAGACAGCATCCCAAAGGAAGATCAGGAGAAGTCAGCAGGTCTGCATGCAATGGAAAAATGATGAAGTATCTAACCTTCTGCTTTAAATGATTAACTGAGATTATTTCCCCTTTTTCTCTTTAAAAATTGTCATGGTTGAGCAGAGTCTTCAGAGGTGGTCTCTGGACACAAGTCCATCTTCTCCCCAGATAGCTGGCTTTTCTGAATAAAGCATCTTTCCTTTCGATCAGGAAAAAAAAAAGCTCCCACAATCAGAGGCATGTGTTTCTAGACTAAAAGGAAGAACGTATTACCCCGCATAGTGGATGAGAAAAGAACCATACCAAGGCACGCAATGATAAAAATTCAGAACATAAAGGACAAACAGAAGAACCTAAAAATGTTCACAGAGAGTGAAAAAAATATAAGCGAGAGGTCAGGAATTGTAATGGCAGCAGCACTGACAGCTACAAAACACCAGAGCAACGTCTTCCAAATACTGGGTTCAATGTTTCCAACCTGGAATTCTGCTCCCAGCCAAACTCTCAATAAAACTGAAGATGGAAAAAGATATATTCAGACATGCAAACTCTTAAAAAGTTTGCCTCCAGTGTACCTTTTCTCTGGAAGTAAATTAAAAATGAGGAAGCGATGACATCTGGGAAACCTGAATCCAGCACACTAATTAGGAGAGGGCTTGGCTGGTAGAGGCCATAAAGTTATCTCAAGGCCCTGCTAGCGGCTCTTCTCTCCTAAGTCATGGAACAGGAAGGGCCAGTATCACCCAGGCACCAGCCGTGGTGCCAGGGGCCTGGAGGTCACCCAACAGGGGATGTTTCACAGAGGGCAGGAGGCATCGCCCAAGAGCCCTTGCCACTTGCTGTAGGGCAGTGGCAGCGGCTCCTGGACACTCCCCCGATGGCTGGCGTGCTAGCAACTTCCCGGGCCCAGAGAGCAGCATCCAGTGCCTTTGGGGCGACAACGCACCATCAGAGCTGAGACTCCTGGAAGGACCCTGAGCAGCGGCCCCGCCCCTCCCCCCACCCCTCCCACCAGCCCTCCTACCTCGCAGGTTTCGGATGAAGTCCTCCAGCATCATCTTGCGGTCGGGCTTAATGTTGGGGCTGTACATGTCGGTGTTGAGGAGGATGATGGCGAAGGCCAGGATGAAGATGGTGTCCGGGTTGTGGAACTGCTGCACCACCTCGGGGTTGCACATGCAGTAGCGCTGGCTGTGGTGGGGGACACGTGTGGGGGTTGAGGGCCCCCACCCTCCCCGAGCTCCCGCCATCGGGGGACTCAGGAAGGTGTCCAGTTCTCTGAGGGCTTAAGCCCAAGGAGGTTCTCCCCCACCCCGTCGGTCGCTGTCTGCTCCGTACCTTGGTCCCCATCCCCGCCAAGGGGGTGGGGCAGGTGTCACACGCCCACAGACCCCACCCCCACCCCCAGCCCCGTACCAGCCTCACACAGATGCTCAGTAAAGATGTGGCGGTTTACGGGGACAGTGAGGTGCCTGCGGGCCACCTGGGGGCCCGGTGCTGCTGCAGCGTAGAGAGCCTGAAGGTCTGTCCGGCTTCTTTCCTCCCCTCTTGCTCCACCCCTGCCCCAGCCGCCGGACTCCTTTTCCTTTCCCCTAGGCTCACAGCTGCTGGCTTACCCGCCACCCTCCCCCAAGCCCCAGGCACGTGAGAGGGGCGTGGGGCTGGGGAAGGGGTCCCACCTGAAGGCCTCTATGAGCCGCTCCACCTTCTGGGCCTCGCCCTGTACGCGGATGTGCGCCTGGAACTTGCGCAGGGCCTCGTCCAGCTCCATGGCGGAGAAGTCCATCTCATCCACCACGCAGCTGAGGCCGGGAGGGGAGGAGGTCATGAGGCAGGTGGGCCCTGAACATCCCTCCACCCACCAGAACTGGGAGGCGCGTGGGGCCCACATGCTGTCTGGAAGCCCTGCCTTGGTGGGGATGGGGACTTAGTGTCTGAGACCAACCTGGAGGGACTTACCCCTCCCCCAGGGTCTCCTTCCACAGACCAGGAGGACCCTCTTCACACCTCCCCCACCTGACAGCCCTGCGAGGGTCTCCCTCCCACCACCAAACCCCCAGGCCCAGGGCCGCAGCCCAGACCTCCTGCCTCCGAATCCCAAGTCCTTTTCTCTCAGCCCAGAGGGTCCAGAGTCAGAGGTTTGACCCGTGAGCACACAGTTTTCTCTTCTGTCCTCTCCAAGGCCTCTCTTTCTCCCTGGTTTCCATCCCATTTGGGAACCTCCTCTTACACCACCCCTCCCGGGTCTGAGCGTCCACGGCCAAAGAGCTCCCTCACCCCCTGCCCCCAGGTAAGTGACAAGTCGGCCTAACGTGGAGGGGGCAGGGGGACAGATGCAGCCAGATTCTTGGCCTGGGCCAACCACTGCATTTTTGTGACTTTGGGTCACAGGCTCACCCACCTCTTGGAGCCTCAGTTTCTTCTTCTGAGAAGAGAGGGTCAGAGTCCTGCTCCCCAAGGGCCCTTCCAGCTTCAAAATGCCACCTCTGACCCTGGAGCGTTTGCCTCTGACTGTCCCCCTCTGGTGCGTGGGTGGGGGGCACATGCCAGGCACCCCCACCAGGCAGTCTCTCTCCTCTGGCTGGGCCTGCTCCTGCACCTCCCTTCCCAGGGGTCTGGGACCAGGACCTCCCAGCTGCCAGCGTATCCAGCCTCACCCTCCTTGGGGTGCCCTGCCCCAGGGCTGTAAGCATGGGGGCAGGAATCTAGGCCCCGCCAAGCAGCAGGCCCAACGCCCCTGAGGGCCACAGAGGCTCCCAAGTGGGGCTGACGAGTCCCTTTCTGCACCCACGTGCTCCTCCGCCCTGGTCATCTTATTCCCACCCCACACTGCCCTCCCTCTGCTCCCACAGCCCTCGGTGGACGCCACCAGCGTCACAGCCCTGGATGCCACTGCCCACCTGCCCTGCCCTGAGCAGCCCCCACCCTCTCTGTAATCAGCTCCGGGGTTCCCGCAGGCTGGGAGACTCGGGGGTCCCTGCTTGACTCTCACTCTGCTGTCATTTTTTAGGAGAAAGCAAGGAGCCCCCTTGGCAGTGGGCAGGGAGCTGGTGGTCAGGGGCCCCGCCTCCCCCACTCCTCTCGGGGGAACAAGGAGGAGGGATGGCCCGAGGCTGCCCAGAGAGGGCAGGGCCGGGCGCTCTCGTTCCCCCAGGATGGGGCGGATGGCCATCTGCAGGCTGGGAGCCACGCTTGGCTTGGTCAAGCCTGGCCTCCCTTCAGGCTTGTCTGTTTGGGTAGAGAGTGGGGCAGGCGCCAGGCTGGGAGGTGGAGGCAAGGATTTGGCCCAAGGATGAGAATGGGCTGCATCTTGGCATCTGAGATGGAGAGCAGGTCCAGCAGGTGAGAGGCCACCCTGATGTCTTGCCAGCTCTTGTCACCTCTTCCATGGGCCATCCCCAGGTGAAGGGAAGGTGAATTCTGAGGGTGGTATCATGGGGCCCAGGCCTGCGTGTCCCCCAGCCCAGCCCAGTTGGGAGGGACGAACTGAGCACATGAGCCAAACAGGGATGCCAGTCAGAGGGGGCGAACCAGTGCAGCCAGGGAGCAGGAAGGCCAGACGCTGGAGCTGGGGAGGCCAGAGGATGGAGACAGAGACACAGAAACGGCGAGAGACACAGGGATAGAGAGTGAAGTGAGAGAGACACAGAGGGAGGGAGAGACAGAGACAGAGAACAAGAGAAAAACAGGCACAAGAGGAGAAAGACAGACAGAAAAAAGCAGAGCAGAGGAGGGGGAGGAGGCCCGGCAGGCTGGGCTGGGTGGGGCTGCGCGTGGAGCAGGCGGCAGCCACGTTTCAGCCCCTCGTCCTAGGGCCGCACTGACTCTTGCAAGGCCCAGGCGGAGGCAAAGGGCCCTGGCCTGGCCAACCCTGACACAGAGGCTGGCTGTCCGGAGGACCCCAGAGTGGCCCTGGTCCCCTCCCCCACCTGTCTGGTGTCCAGGACTTGCCCCTGTCTGTCTATCCCACCCAAACTGGCCCCCCTGCCAGGCTCTGAACCCCGTGGTCCTAGCATCCTGTGTCCCTTGTGGGTGTCCCTCCCAGAACCTCTGTCCATGGACTGTCCCCCACGCTCTGGACCGGGCCTGACCGCACGACAGGCACCGAGGGAGGCGGTGGGAGGTGGCCGCGCAGCAGCGGGGAGTGGGCGGACGTGCCCAGCCATGCCCGGCGGCCTACTTTCCAGCCCTGCACTCAAGCGACCGCCACTCACCGCTCAGGGCAGCAGCTACAAGCTCCAGGTCTGAGCCTGAGAGGCAAGGACCAGGGCAGGAGGCTCAGCCGGGTGGAAACGCCAGCCCACAGAGCGGGGAGCGGGATACATCTCTCTTGGTGCAGGGCAGGGAGGTCTCCACGGGCGGACACCTGTGCCAGGGCTGGAGAGGCTACGTACAGCCCACCTCTTTGAGGACCCCACGGAAAAGCTGCCAGATGGCGGGTTAAAATGCAGAGCCCCAGCCCTCACCCAGATCTTCCAACTAGCTAGGTGATTTAGAGCAGGGGCCTGGAAATCAGCGTCCCTCGAACTCTCCAGATGGTTCTTAAAATCTGAAAACCAGTGGCTGAGCTGAGTGCACGGTGGAGGGGAGGGAGGGCTTTTAAAATGTGGGTCCAGGAGCTCATGGGCGCACGTGTGTCCTCACGGCTCTCAGGGGCTGCTTTTGTGGTGGGGGTGGTGAGCAAGGGGGGAGAGGTAGAGACAGACGCAGCCCCCCCACCTGACCCCTGCAGTACACACACACACACACACACACACACACACACACACACAATTTTCTGCCTTCCTCCCTGCAGTTGCCACCATAGGCATCAGTGTTTGACAGGCAGGTGGTCTGGGGTTGTCAGATCTTAGAGAAAAGATCTAGACGTTTTCTACAAACCCCCCAGAAGCTGTCCTGAGAGGCAGAAAGGCACTACTGCCCGCAAATTGCTTTCTCTCAGTAGAGCTGAGGGTTGGGCCAGGTGACCTCTTGCCCCCGCCCCCCACAGTGACATTCTCTGCGGAGGACCCAGAAGCAGAGCCGACCCACCGCCAGGGTCTTGAGGCTCCGCAGCTGCTCGCAGACAGCAGAGGACCGCAGCATCCGTCGTTTCTGGCTGGCTTTGGAATACAGCTCACATGACTGGTTGCCTCTCCCCGCCTCCCAGGGAACCACTGTGCCCTCCTGGTGGGGCCTCTGCCTCCTGGGGTAAGTGGCTGGGCCAAGGCTGTGCCTCAGTGGATCCTCATCTGGGGTGGGAGGGCTTCATCTTCCTGGAATCACCACCCATGGTCCTCGCCCTCTCCCGCAGTATGGTTCTCCTTTCCCTCCCTAAGTGTGCCAGCCTGCACCTGACCTTGTCTCTCCTCTTCTCTCCCCCTCTCCCATTCTTCCCTTGTTCTGCAGATCTACTTGCACCTAAAATCTCCCCTCCCATCCTTCTCCTTGTTTGTCACCCCAAAATGCTGCTGGGAGCAGACCACTGACAGTTCTCCAGATCCTTCTGCTGCTTCCACCAGCACAGCCAACAGCCCTCTCCTCTCTGATCACCTTTAAGGTAAAAAAAATCACATGTTTCTGGGTGGTCGTTTCTGGTATATAATCTCCCCATTTTACAGAAGGTAAAACTGAGACTGCAAAGGGGATTGCTTGCTGCTCCCTCTGCTAGGGAGATCCCCCCTCTGAAGTGTCCTACTCCAATGGGCAGCTCCCTGTGCTTCTCCTTTACTGAGTATTTTTCTCAGTGCTTCACTGAGTGGGCAGTGACTTCATCTCCTCAGTCCTGTGGGATATTAGCCGTCATCCTTTTATTTTTTATTATATCAGGAAACCGAAGCTCACAAGAGAGCTGACCCTGCAGGGGGATTGCATACATCACATGCCTGGCATGTCCCCTCATGGGGGCTGGTGCTAATGTGTCTCTCCCTGGGGTCCGCTCTCTCACCTAGATGCCTGGTGGGACCTGTGAGGGGCCGAGGAGAGGCAAATGGACACATCATAGAGTCATGGGTGAGAGGCCACTTCACTGTCAGCAGTCACATGAGGCCGTGTGGCCACCCTGCAGTTTCTGAGCTGGCCTGGCACACAGAGCCCACAGCAGGGGACCAAACCCCTGACCCCCTATCTTCTGCTTCCAAGGGCTTTCTCTGACTCCCAGTAGCTTACTTGCTCACCCTCCCTCCTCCCTTCCTTCCTTTCTCCCTTCCTTCCTCCCTACCCATACTGGGTGCCTCCTATGAATGTGGACTGTGCTAGGGACCTGGAATAAGTGACAAACAACACAAACACAGATCCTGTCCCAGTGAGAGAAACAGGCATTAAATGCAGAGTCAAAAACAATTATTTCATTATAATTGTGACAAGTTCTCTGCAGGAAAAGAGCAGGGTTTTGAGAGGGGAAAAGGAGATGTACTTTTTATTGTGCCTCTTTGGGGATGTGACATTTGAGCAGAGACCTAAAAGAAGAGCAGGATCTGATTAAGAGAAGGGGAGGGGTGGGGGAGCTTCCAGTGAAGACAGCATATGCCAAGGCCCTGGGGTAGGAAAAAATCTTCAAGGTCCAGGAAGGGTCAGTGAGGCTGCAATGGAGGCAGAGTGAGGGGTTTATTCTGAATGCAATAGGAAATAATGGAAGGGTACAGTCAGAGGAGTGATAGATCCAGTTTGTTTTGAGATGATTTCTCAGCGTTGGGGGAGAATCAATGAAAAAGGAAGGGCAGGAGCAAGAGAGAAGCAAGGGGCCGTCAGGATGCATCTGCAGAGGTTCAAGCTAGAGAGGACGAGCCTTGGGCTAAGGTGGAAAAAATTGAACAGAACTGAACGGACCAGGCCAGCTCAGAATCTGAGAGACATCCTAGAGGTAGAACTGGTGGGATGAGGTGATGGAAGGAATGTGGGTGGTGAGGAAAGGAGTTGGTGGTGAGTCTCAGAGCTTGGGCTTGAACACCTGGGGGCCTGGTGGTACTAGTTTTTGAGATGAGTCATTGATGGGTGGACATACGTGCTGGAGAAGAGATCGAGACTTCAGTTTTGGACACATGAAGTTAGAGATGTTCTTTCATATCAATTTAGTATCTACTCAATCATTGTCATTAGCACCCGAAGTCTTGCCTTTTCTATTTTATGAATTAAAACCCAGCCCTGACCCCTCTTTGCTCCGTAGTCAGTAGCTCTTTTCTCTACTTCTCTTTGGAGCCAAACTTCTGGAAGTTTTCCCTCCTCATGCTATCTCCGCTTGCTCAATCCCATTCACTTTTCAACCTGCTCCAGCCAAGCATCTACTCCAGCATTCCATGAAAACTCTTGTCAAGGTCACCACTGTCTGTCATGTTGCCAGGTCCAATGGTGCCAACATCTGTCCTCATCGCACCAGCCTTTTGGCAGCATCAATGTGGTTAAAGACTCACTTCTTGAAACACTCCTCTCGTTTCCATCCCATCACCCTCCCCCAGGTTGACTCTTTTCTCTTTGAAGGCACCCCTCCTCCATCACAGGCCCTCTTCCTGTCCTCTGCCACCTGACTTTCAACTTAGGGCTGACCACTAGGTCCCTTCCCCCTCTTTACAACCTCTTCCTAGGGGCCTCACCCATTCCTAAGGCTCCTAATGCCACCGCACGCTACAACTCTTTTTTTTTTCCCCATTCAGTGTTTTTGTTTTAATTTTGTTCAAAGGAACAAAATTTGCCCCTTTGTTTTTCTTTCTTTCTTTTTTTTTAACAATAAACTGCATATATTTAGAGTGTACAATTTGGTATCCCAATCTCCCAATTCATTCCCCCTCAATCCTTCCCGCTTTCCCCACTTGGTGTCCATTTGTTTGTTCTCTACATCTGTATCTCTATTTCTACCTTGTGAACCAGTTGATTTGTACCATTTTTCTATAGTCCACATATATGTGTTAATATACGATATTTGTTTTTCTCTTTCTGACTCACTTCCCTCTGTATGACAGTCTCTAGGTCCATCCATGTCTCTACAAATGTCCCCGTTTCATTGCTTTTTTCAGCTGAGTAATATTCCATTGTATATATGTACCACATCTTTTTTATCCATTCATCTGTTGATGGACATTTAGGTTGCTTCCATGTCCTGGCTATTGTAAATAGTGCTGCAATGAACATTGGAGTGCATGTGTCTTTTTGAATTATGGTATTCTCTGGGTATATGCCCAGCAGTGGGATTGCTGGGTCATATGGTAGTTCTATTTTTAGTTTTGCAAGGAGCCTCCATACTGTTCTCCATAGTGGCTGTATCAATTTACATTCCCACCAACAGTGCAAGAGTTCCCTTTTCTCCACACCCTCTCCAGCATTTACTCTTTGTCGATTTTCTGATGATGCCCATTCTAACTGGTGTGAGATGATACCTCATTGTTGTTTTGATTTGCATTTCTCTAATAATTAGTGATGTTGAGCAACTTTTCATGTGCTTCTTGGCTATCTGTATGTCTTCTTTGGAGAAATGCCTATGTAGGTCTTCTGCCCATTTTTTGACTGGGTTGTTTGTTTTTTTGATATTGAGCTGGATGAACTGTTGATATATTTTGGAGATTAGTCCTTTGTCTGTTGATTTGTTTGCAAATATTTTCTCCCATTCTGAGGGTTGTCTTTTAGTCTTGCTTATAGTTTCCTTTGCTGTGCAGAAGCTTTGAAGCTTCATTAGGTCCCACTTATTTATTTTTGTTTTTATTTCCATTACTCTATGGGGTGGATCAAAAAAGATCTTGCTGCTATTTACATTGAAGAGTGTTCTTATGTTTTCCTCTAGGAGTTTTATGGTGTCTTGCCTTACATTTAGGTTTTTAATCCATTTGCAGTTTATTTTTGTGTGTGGTGTTAGGGAGTGTTCTGATTTCATTCTTTTACATGTAGCTGACCAATTTTCCCAGCACCACTTATTAAAGAGGCTGCCTTTTCTCCATTGTATATCCTTGCCTCCTTTGTCATACATTAGTTGACAGTAGTTTATCTCTGGGCTTTCTATCCTGTTCCATTGATCTATATTTCTGTTTTTGTGCCAGTACCATATGTCTTGATCACTGTAGCCTTGTATTATAGCCCGAAGTCAGGAAGCCTGATTCCAACAACTCCATCTTTCCTTCTCAAGATTGCTTTGGCTATTTGGGGTCTTTTGAGTTTCCATACAAATCATAAAATTTCTTGTTCTTGTTCTGTGAAAAATGCCATTGGTAATTTGGTGCGGATTGCATTGAATCTGTAAATTGCTTTCGGTAGTATAGTCATTTTCACAATGTTGATTCTTCCAATCGAAGAACATGGTATGTCCCTCCATCTATTTGTGTCATCTTTGATTTCTTTCATGAGTGTCTTATAGTTTTCTGAGTACAGGTCTTTTACCTCTTTGGTTAGGTTTATTCCTAGGTATTTGATTCTTTTTGTTGCAATGGTGAATGGGATTGTTTCCTTAATTTCTCTTTCTGATCTTTCATTGTTGGTGTATAGAAATGCAAGAGATTTCTGTGTGTTAATTTTGTATTCTGCAACTTTACCAGATTCATTGATTAGCTCAAGTAGTTTTCTGGTGGCATCTTTAGGATTTTCTGTGTATAGTATCATGTCATCTGCGAACAGTAACAGTTTTACTTCTTCTTTTCCAATTCAGATTCCTTTTATTTCTTTTTCTTCTCTGATTGCTGGGGCAAGGACTTCCAAAACTATGTTGAATAGGAGTGGCGAGAGTGGACATCCTTGTCTTGTTCCTGATCTTAGAGGGAATGCTTTCAGTTTTTCACCATTGAGAATGATGTTTGCTGTGGGTTTGTCGTATATGGCCTTTATTATGTTGAGGTAGTTTCCCTCTATGCTCACCTTCTGGAGAGTTTTTATCATAAATGGGTGTTGAATTTCGTCAAAGGCTTTTTCTGCATCTATTGAGATGATCATGCGGTTTTTATCCTTCAGTTTGTTAATATGGTGTATCACATTGTTTCATTTGTGTATATTGAAGAATCCTTGCATCCCAGGGATAAACCCCGCTTGATCATGGTGTATGATCTTTTTAATGTGTTGTTGGATTCTGTTGGGTAGTATTTTGTTGAGGATTTTTGCATCTAAATTCATCAGTGATATTGGTCTGTAAGTTTCTTTTTTTGCAGTATCTTTGTCTGGTTTTGGTATCAGGGTGATGGGGGCCTCATAAAATGAGTTTAGGAGTGTTCCTTCCTCTGCAATTTTTGGGAAGAGTTTGAGAAGGATGGGTGTTAGCTCTTCTCTAAATATTTGATAAAATTCACCTGTGAATCCATTTGGTCCTGGACTTTTGTTTGTTGGGAGATTTTTAATCACAGCTTCAATTTCATTACTTGTGATTGGTCTGTTCATATTTTCTATTTCTTCCTGATTCAGGCTTGGAAGGTTATACCTTTCTAAGAATCTGTCCATTTCATCCAGGTTGTCCATTTTATTGGCATATAGTTGCTTGTAGTAGTCTCTTATGCTGCTTTTTATTTCTGCTGTGTCCGTTGTAACTTCTCCTGTTTCATTTCTAATTTTATTGATTTGAGTCCTCTCCCTCATTTTCTTGATGAGTCTTGCTAGAGGTTTATCAATTTTATTTATCTTCTCAAAGAACCAGCTTTTAGTTTTATTGATTTTTGCTATGGTTTTCTTTGTTTCTATTTCATTTATTTCTGCTCTGATCTTTATGATTTCTCTCCATCTACTCACTTTGGGTTTTGTTTTCTCTTCTTTCTCTAGTTTCTTTAGGTGTAAGGTTAGATTGTTTATTTGGGATGTTTCTTGTTTCTTGAGGTAGGATAGTATTGCTATAAACTTCCCTCTTAGAACTGCCTTTGCTGCATCCCATAGGTTTTGGATCATTGTGTTTCCATTGTCATTTGTCTCTAGGTATTTTTTGATTTCCTCTTTGATTTCTTCAGTGATCTGTTGGTTATTTAGTAGCATATTGTTTAGCCTCTATGTGTTTGTGTTTTTTACAGTTTTTTTCCTGTAATTGATTTCTAATCTCATGGCATTGCGGTCAGAAAAGATGCTTGATATGATTTCAATTTTCTTGAATTTACCAAGGCTTGATTTATGACTCAAAATATGATCTATCCTGGAGAATGTTCCATGTGCACTTGAGAAGAATGCATAATCTGCTGTTTTTGGATGTAATGTCCTATAGATATCTATTAAATCCAGCTGATTTATTGTGTCATTTAAAGCTTGTGTTTCCTTATTAATTTTCTGTGTGGATGATCTGTCTATTGGTGTAAGTGGGGTGTTAAAGTCCCCCACTCTGATTGTGTTACTGTCAATTTCCTCTTTCATAGTTGTTAGCATTTGCCTTATGTATTGAGGTGCTCCTATATTGGGTGCATATATATTTAAAATTGTTATCTCTTCTTGGATTGATCCCTTGATCTTTATGTAGTGTCCTTTCTTGTCTCTTGTAACATTTTTTATTTTAAAGTCTATTTTATCTGACATGAGTATCGCTACTCCAGCTTTCTTTTGGTTTCTATTTGCATGGAATATCTTTTTTCATCCCCTCACTTTCCATCTGTATGTGTCCCTAGGTCTGGAGTGGGCCTCTTGTAGACAGCATATATATGGGTCTTGTTTTTGTATCCATTCAGCCAGTCTGTGTCTTTTGGTTGGTGCATTTAGTCCATTTATATTCAAGGTAATTATCGATATGTACGTTCCTATTACCATTTTCTTAATTGCTTTGTTTATGTTTTTGTAGGTCCTTTTCTTCTCTTGTTTCCTGCTTAGGGAAGTTCCTTTAGCATTTGTTGTAGGGCTGGTTTGGTGGTGCTGAATTCTGTTAGCTGTTGCTTCTCTGTAAAGCTTTTGATTTCTCTGTCAAATCTGAATGAGATCCTTGCTGGGTAGGTTCTTCCCTTTCATCACTTGAAATATATTGTGCCACTCCCTTCTGGCTTGCAGAGTTTCTGCTGAGAAATCAGCTGTTAACCTGATGGGAGTTCCCTTGTATGTTATTTGTCATTTTTCTGTTGTTGCTTTTAATAACTTTTCTCTGTCTTTAATTTTGGTCCATTTGACTACTATATGTCTTGGCATGTTTCTCCTTGGGTTTATCCTGCCTGGGACTCTCTGCACTTCCTGGACTTGGGTAGCTATTTCCTTTCCCATGTTAGGGAAGTTTTCAACTATAATCTCTTCCAATATTTTCTCAGGTCCTTTCTCTCTCTCTTCTCCTTCTGGGACCCCTATAATGCGAATGTTGGTGCGTTGTTGTCCCAGAGTTCTCTTAGGCTGTCTTCAGTTCTTTTCATTCTTTTTCCTTTATTCTTTTCCGCATCAGTGATTATCACCATTCTGTCTTCCAGCTCACTTATTTGCACTTCTGCCTCAGTTAATCTGCTATTGGTTCCTTCTCGTGTATTTTTCATTTCAGTTATTGTGTTGCATATCTCAGTTTGTTTGCTCTTTAATTCTTCTAGGTCTTTGGTAAACTTTTCAATCTTTGCATCCAGTCTTTTTTCAAAGTCCTGGATCATCTTCACCATCATTATTCTGAATTCTTTTTCTGGAAGGGTGCCTATCTCCTCTTCACTTAGTTGTTTTTCTGGGGTTTTATCTTGTCCCTTCATCTGGTACAAGGTCTTTTGCCTTTTCATTTTCTCTTTCTTTCTGTGGCTGTGGTTTTCTGTTCCACAAGATGAGGAACTGCTGATACTGCTTGATTCTGCTGTCTGCCCTCTTGTGGAGGAAGATATCTAGGAGGCTCGTGGGTGCTTCCTGATGGGAGGGACTGATGGTGGGTAGGGCTGGGTGGGCGGAGCTCAGTGACACTTTAATCTGCTTGTCTGCCAATGGGTGGGGCTGTGTTCCCACCCGGTTGGTCCTTTGGCCTGAGGTGACCCAGCACTAGAGCTTACAGGCTCTTTGGTGGGGCTAATGGCGGACTCTGGGAGGGCTCACACCAATGAGCACTTCCCAGAACCCCTGCCACCAGTGCCCCTGTCTCCTAGGTGAGCCACAGCTGACTCCCACCTCTGCAGGCAACCCTCCAACACCAGCAGGTAGGTCTGGTTCAGTCTCCTATGGGGTCACTGCTCCTTCCCCTTGGGTCCTGGTGAGCACACTTTCTTGTGTGCCCTCCAAGAGTGGAGTCTCTGTTTCCCCCAGTCCTGTGGAGGTCCTGCAATCAAATCCCACTGGCTTTCAAAGTCTGATTCTCTGGAGATTCCTCCTCCCGTTGCTGGACTCCCAGGTTGGGAAGCCTGATGTGGGGCTCAGAACCCTCACTTTAGTGGGTGGACTTCTGTGGTGTAACTGTTCTCCAGCTTGTGAGTCACCCACCTAGCATTTATGGGAGTTGATTTTAACATGATTACGCCCCTCCTACCATCTCATTGCGGCTTCTCCTTTGTCTCTGGATGTGGGGTGGTTTTTTTGGTGAGTTCCAGTGTCTTTCTGTTGATGATTGTTCAGCAGTTAGTTGTAATTCCGGTGCTCTTGCAAGAGGGAGTGAGCGCACATCCTCCTACTCAGCCATCTTGCCCCTTTTCCCGCTACAATTCTTAAGTCTTGATCTCTTGCAATGAGTTTACCCTTATTATTTTACCATCAGTCACTAACTAGTTAATTTTTTTTTTTTTGGTTGATCTATAGTGTTCATAAGAGACCACGTTAAGTAATGGTGTTACCAAGCTTGGATGAGGGCTGCTGAGTGCAAAGGTCAGTCCCTGGGCAATCTTCACCAGATCACAGGTTGTGCCAGCATCTGTTGCAGGAAAGTCAGGGTGTACATATTTTATGTTTTATCAAGCATTTAATATTTTAACTTGCTCTGAGTAAATATTTGATACTGTCTAGTTTGAGGAATTCTTCAGATGAAATGTCCCCACACCCAGCATCCTTCTCCCCTCAAAGCTGAAAGTATATACGTGTTTTTTGGGTATAATCTGCACAAATTACTCCAGGGGGCCTGCAGCAAAGACATATTCACATGCAAAAATCCAGTGTTCCAAATTCTCAGCAGCCCAGGAGGCTGTTCTCTGTGATCGGCCACCTCTATTCTCTGTCCACGCAGGTCACCAGGCCCTGGGACCTCTCCCTACCTCTGGGCCCCACCAGCCTCTACCCACCCCGCAGCTTCTGATGAGGGTAAGGGCCTCATCATCGGGCCACAACTGTGACTGCAATAGCCTCCGAACCAGCCTCCCTGCCTCCAAACCTTCTGGAACAACACTTCTAGGACACCCATTTGGCCCTGTCATGCACTCCTCTGCTTATATTTTTTCAAGGGTTTCCCACACCCTCCGTACGAAGCCTGAGTCCCCAGCAAAGCACAGGTCTGGTTGCTCCCAGCCTCTCCTGCCCCTTCCCGCACCCTGACTCCTGTCCTGCAGCCTCACTCTCCTACCACCCCAGGTTTTCACGTGCTGCTCCTTCTTCCTGCCATTCACCCCCAACCTCCGGTCTGGTCTAGCCTTCCACCTCTCCAGGAGTCTCCCTCAACCTCCACGGTGCCTCTGTTGTGTCTCCCATGTCAGGCGAGCACCTGCCTGTCCTCCCACCAGGCCACACGCTCCCTGACTCCCAGAGTCGGTCTCTGCACCCCTGGCGTGCGTATGAACTCAATAAACATTCCTGGGGTGGGTGAATGAGTGAGTGACAGACCAGCCTCAAGAATGAACGGACTGTGAGCACGTGGCCAGCTGGGGAAGGAGCCCTGCAGCTGGCACCTTTGGAAGCTCTGCCCAGTGGCCCAGATCAGCTGGAACTGACCTCTGGACACACAGCTGCTCGAGGGAAGGGCCCTGTGGATTCCAGACCGTGGGCAGCGAGGCGGCGTGGGATGCACGCGCTTCCCACCTCCTTTAGCCGCCTACGCAGGCCAGTGAGTGACGAGAACCTGGCAAATCAGCCCTGATGAGGCTGCCCCAGAGGAAGTGTCTGGACCTTCCTCGGGAGGGGCTCCTGAGGGGGAGACTGTGGTGGTGTTCCTGCCTGGGGGGGACCCCCCTCCTTCCTGCAGGGCCATGGCAAGTGCCTCACAAGGGCTGGGGAAGCAAGCACAGATGTCCCCCGCATCTGTAGAAACAGGTACAACCTTGCATGAAATTGCTCGTTAACACTGATGCGTGTGTGGCGTCGGTCTGTGTTGCATGGAAATGAAGCGTCGTACACAACTGTGATCAAAATGAATTCCGTCATCTCAACTTTGTTTTTTTTAACGACAGCAAGACAGTGTCTGGCAGACAAAAGAACTCGTTGGGAGCTGAAAATAGGTAATGATAGAAGCAGGGGTTTTTAACTGGCCAGAAGAGACAGCAAAGACCTGGAAGGTGAGGCTCAGGCCAAGGCCGGGAAGAGGTGTGTGCGCTACTGCCTACGTGGGACTTTGCTCCAGGTGGAGCCGGAGCCAGGTTTCAGGATTAGGATAGAAAGTGAAACCGCCCACCGCCACGAGCTGGAAGAACCCGGGTGTTATTTCTGCAGTTCTTGTCTCATGTAGTTCAATTAAAAATATCCCCATCCGCCAGGGTGTTATTTTTGTTAGTCGGAACTCATAACGTGCCTAACAAAGGTCAGGGCTTTCTGGAAAAGTGCGACACGGCCAAGAAAATGGAGCAGGAGGGAGCTGACGCAGGAGGACCTGCCAGTGTCCCTGGTGACAACATGGGAACAAAAGAAATCTCGTTTGAGGTCCTCAGAATGGACGGCCGCTGGTACGCCTTGAAACTGCCCCCGAAGTCGAGAGCTGGTGTGGGTGCTGAGGCCATTTCCCTTTTGCTGGGCCTGGCACCCTCTGTTCGCCCACGGTTCTCAAACTTGAGGGTATACCAGAATCACCTGGCAGGCCGATCGGCTTGCACGCAGCTGGGCACCACCCCAGGGTTTCTGATTCTGGGGATCTGGGCTGGAGTCTGAGAACTGACATTGCTAACAGGTTCCTGGGTACTGCTGCTGTTCAAGGGACCACACTCTGTGCCAATGACAGAGGTGGGACAGGAAGAAGTCAGGTCTTTGGTGTCAAACATCCTTGAGTTTGAATCTTGTCTCCACCATTTAGCTGTCCAGGTCCAGTCACTTAGCCTCTCTGAGCCTCCGTTTCCCCATCTCTAGAATGGAGCTAACACCTATAACATCCAGTGGGCATGGTGGGGGGTGGGGGGTATGGGTTTTAGAAGAGACAATGTGTATAAAGCTCCCGGTTTATAACAGAGCTTAAGAAATGAGATTCTCCAGACTTGTGGTTGCCAAGGGGGAGGAGAGGGAAAGGGATGGATTGGGAGTTTGGGGTCAGTAGATGCAAACTATTGCATTTAGCATAGATAAACAACAAGGTCCTAACGTATAGCACAGGGAAATATACTCAATATCCTGTGACAAACCATAATGGGAAAGAATATAAAAAAGAATGTATATATGTGTATAACTGAGTCACTTTGCTGTACAGCAGAGATCGGCACAACACTGTAAATCAACTATACGTCAATAAAAATAATATACTTAAAAAAAAAGAAATGAGAGTTCTCATTAGGAACCAACTCAGAGCTGATATGCCTGGTGAATAAGTAGATCTGAAGTTCCCTCTAGAGTAGGAGTGAAGACACTTTCCTTCACTGCCAATGAACTCTGCCTGAAATTCCATCTTTAGACCCATCAACTGTTGAGAACATACACCTATCAGAGAGAGGAAACTGAGTCAGCTCAGACCAGTGGAGACTTGTGGATCAGTGTCTCAGCTCTGCTTTCTTCCCAGATGAGAGGGTCGGGGCCCAACAAATAAAGGTGAGTCAGGGATGGGATAGCGCCTGATTCTGTTCAGTTGCTCTGCCCCTGGCCAGGGCACTAGCTGTTGCTTCTCCCTGGGCTCAGTCCCTGGCCAGGTAAAATGAGAGAGCTGGACTAGCTGATCATCCAAGGTGTTTCTCAGCACCATGATTAACAGCTGGACTGACGAGCACTGTAAAGGCATTCGACCACACGTCTGTTGGGATGAAGCACAAGGCAGGATGGTGCAGGACTTAGGGCTCAATGGACCATTCTGCCCGGCTTCAGATCTCAGCCACTGGTCAGCTCTGGGACTGTGGGCAAGCGACCCACCCTCTCTGCTCCTTGGTTCCTTCATTTGGTGCAGACTCCCAACACTCCCAGGAAGCTCCTCCAGGAAGTCCCACTGCAAAGAGCGGCCAGGTTCAGCCACACCTGAACACCACACAGGATCGAGGGAGATCCCTCCAGAGCTGGGCCCTGAGTACTCGGGAAGGAAATGGGTGGTAGGTATGTCCATTTTTGTGTAAAGCCCAATTTCTATGCATTCGTGACCAAGCCAAAGGGAGTCTCAACTCTGGACTGGTTTGCCCCACTCTGGGGTCCCAAGATCTCCACGTACAGGAGCAAATAATTCTTAAATGCCAGTGACTCTTTCCTGTTAAGAAGAATCTCTCATCCGTGTGTGTGTGTGTGTGTGTGTGTGTGTGTGCGCGCGTGCGCGTGTGGGGCTGTGTGTGTGGTGGCAGGGGTAGGGAAAAGGGCACGGGAGAGGTGAGGGGTCAAGGTCATAAAACCCAAAGACACCACTTGTAGAAGAGATGCCCTCCTTCCCTTCCTCTGGGTGGGGGCAACGTCAAGTTTCAGAACAGTGGAAATACCCGCCAAAGTCTTCTATCCCTCCTACCCTGGCCTCTCTCCACCCTCTGCCAGACCTGCCAAGGTGGGCCTGGGCCCCAGCCTGCTCTCTCCTCCCCCGTGGATCTCCTCAGGAGCAAGGCAGCTCTTCCGAATATACACACAGAGAACACGCAGGACCTTCTCAAGTTATTCCTTCCTAGCGATGAGAGGCCAGAGCCTTCCAGCCTGTTGAGTTTGACAGATAATCTGTCTTCATTTCTGAATGTCCCCTAAGAAGAACAAATCTGTTACACTCTGGCCAACACATTTCCATGGAAATGAAATAATGAAATCTGACTAGAACATCAAACTCTAATCTCTAACGAAGAGTGGAGCAGACACAGTGAGAGAAGGGACACCCGGGAAACTTTCTTCTGGCTGCTCAACCCCAAAGCTGCCCTTCGTGCATTTCTGTGGAAATGACAGATGCCCTCCACGTGTGTGACGATCACCCGGGCCAAGGAGAGAGACTGCTCACAGCCAGCACGCAACATTCCCCATCCGCTGGCCTTCAAACCTGCTGAAGCGCACACTTCAGAAAGGAAATAGAGCGGAGTCAAATTTCCCAGCCATGTGAAAATGGAGAGGGAGAGGCTTCCAGCCTCAGAGGATCCTGATCCCTGCTGCTCTCTGGCCCCGGCTTGCCCTTCCTCCTCAGGAGGAGAGAGGACTTCCTCCAAGGACACAGTGGTCCCCTCCCTTCCCCAGCGCGGTTCATGCTGTCTGTGGAGTAGACTGGGTCTCTGACCAGCCCTGAGAGTCTGAGGTTTCCCTGTGTTGGGGGAGGGGCTGGGGCGGGGGGGGGGGGGGGTGGCTAATGCCCTGTGCTTTTAAGTGGGAGAGATACGAATAGAAAGAGCTGGCATTTGCAGAGAATGCACTAAGCATCAGGCACTGGGGTAAGCACTTTATATGCATTTTAAAATTTTAATTCGTATGACTGGTTCTATTATCTGCATTTGACAGATGAGGAAATTGAGGCTGGTTTCTCCTTAAAAAAATGGGAAAAAAAAAAAGCCGAAAACCAAAAACCAACACACAACACCTTCCTAGGTCAACACTGGAATGGACATGGTCCTTTGAGCTCAGAATGCCTGCTATTATTATTTGGTAAAGCCTGGCTGGAGACATTACTCCTGGGAATGGGGCTTCCATGGAACTAGGACAACAAAGGGATGGAGAGGTCAGCTTCCCAGGGCACCAAGAGCCTAACTCTGGAGGCAAATGTCACTGCATCTGTGATGCTCAGACGCGGATCAGCAGCGGGGGCAGATTCTGCCTGGCCTGGCCCCTCCTCTCTTCCCGTCCCCCTCAGACCCCGGAGTCGGGGAGGGCCCCAGCCCCTCCCCTCCCTGTCTGGCTGCATCTTAGAGACCGCGGTGGCTTGGGCTGTCTCGGTCTCCAAGGGGATGGGTGATTTACGTCTTTTATTCAGCAAACAGCTTTGTGCAGAATGGATGCGACAGGCTGAATGTCACTGGCGGGGGCGGGGGCGCTGTGTGGAATCCCAATGAAGCCTTCCAGGCCTGGACAAAATGGCACCGGGTGGCTGTCATTGTGTGTTTCCTCTGGCGAGAGTAAGGGAGCGGCAGTGGATCCTGAAAGGTGCCCGAGAGCTGGCTTGGGGGGTAGGGAGATGCCAAAACTCCCCGTGTCTGGCTGCCCCTCCAGTGCCTGCCTCTTCCAGCCTCTGCACTTTCTCCGGGCACCTTTCAGCAGACAAACGAGGCAGTCTGCACGCTGCAGACTTGGGGGAGGAGGGCTCCTTTCTGTGGAGCTGCCGTGTGCAGGCTGAGCCTACCAGGGTCTCAGAGCCCAGGGCCTGAGGGGCTGCAGAACAAAGCATGAGGGACCGAGGCAGTTGCTGGGGCAGAAGTGGGGCCCAGCTCTGCACTGGACAGCCCCCCCTCCAGCCCACAGTGCCCACTGGAGGCTTCTGGACCCCTTGCCTCTCTTTCCACGTTCCTCCTCGCATCTCCCCCCACTGACACCTGGGTCCATAACTTCCCTGAGGCCACAAGCCAGGCCTGTTCCTGCCCATATTCTAAACATACACACACACACACACACACACACACACACACACACGGGATGCCCAGTGCAGGCCTATTCCCAGCACACAGTAGGCACTCAATATTTGTTGAATGAGTGGTGAATGGCCACCTTGTTCTCCCGTGAACACTGGCACCCCAGCACCGCCCTGGAGCCTGGGGGCCGCTCTGGGCTGCGCCCGGCAGGATGACAAAGCTTGCTTAGGGCAAATGATTCTGCATGACACCAGGGTGCTACACATGCACTGAGGGTTAGGAAAGCTTGAGAGATTCACCAGTGCTGGGGGGACCTCAGATCACACAGCCCAACCTTCTCTCTCTATAGACGAGGAAGCCGAGGCCTGCAGCAGAAGTGATTTGCAAAAGCTCCAGAGCGTGTTGGGGCAGAGCAGAGGTCAAAGCCAGACTCTCAGGTCCAGCCACCTCTCCCGCCCAGCTCATCCAAGCCTGACCCGCTCAGCCGCCAGCCCAGCCCCCGCCCAGCCCCGCTCCCAGCACAGGCGGCGGCTGGTCTGATCCTGCAGCCCACGCAGCCTCCCAGGGAGGGTGGCAGTTAGTTGCTGTTGTGCTGCTCAGCACGGCCTGGGCTGCAGGAAAACCACGTGTTCCCAGAGCTGCAGCTCAGTGCGGGCCTGGCAGCTTAGAACTCCGGGGCCAGGCCACACGGGGACTGGAGGGGCAGGAAAGAACGGACAAGGCGGTCGGGGCCTGGGAGTGGAGCAGCCACCCCTGCCCCAGAGCAGAGGGACCAAGTGGGGTCCCCTGGGGGTGTGGGGCAGTTGGAAAGAACGAAGCCACAGGGCGGGCACAGCACCTCCGCTCGCTCACTCTCCAGTGGGCAAGGGGCGAAGGCAAATGAAAAGGCCAAAAATGAACCAGACAGAGGAAAAAAACGGGAAAGGACGGAGGCAGAGAACTTGATCTTTCCCCTCTTCTGTCACTTCCTCGAGGCGTGCCCTCAGGGCACCCACACAGCAGAGGTGGCAGGATGGGGAAGGGGAGCCAGAGGGAGAGGAGGAGAAAGGAAACGCTGTGCATTTATGGGGTTAGGCATTCAGAACACAGTTCCGGGAGGGACAGCTGATTGTGCAAGGCCACCAGGAGTCAGAGGCAGGAGCTGGCTTCTGTCAACTAAGGGCTGTCAGGGATTTCAAGGTCCCTAGGATGGTCCAAGCCCCTCTTCTGAGTACACTCAGGTAACAACCACCCCGTCATGCATTTAGGGATGGGACAGGGGTTCCCAAGGGCAACTGGTCCCCTCATCACCCAACCCCTCCACCCTCCGGGCATGGAGATGCAGGCTCAGAAGGCAGTGACTGTCTGAAGATACAGCACCAAAACTGCTCCATAAAGAGAAGCCAGGTCTCAACTCCCACCCTGGGGACACTGACAGTGACTCCCATGCTTCTAAACCCTGGAGCAGAAGCCCCTGGCCTGTAGCAGGCCTCTGCTGCTCCAAGAACAAGTGCAAAAGGTAGAGGTTCTCCCAGGACCCTTGGGGAAACACTGCTGCTGACTGTACCTAAGAAGAAGGGGGTGGGGAGAGAAGTGAGGAGGGCTCCCTACAGAACGGTGACCTTTGAGAAGAAAGTGAGCTTAGGGGGCCCAGCAGACGAAAGAAGGAGCATCAGGGAGAGGCATGGGGAGAGGGAGGGGTCCGGAGCAGACTTCATGGGGCCTCGCCCCCTCTTTGCCAGAGGAGAGGTGCTCCCAGGCCCTGCTTCTCAGCCCCAGGGAATGCTCCCCCTGCCCTGGGGCTCACCTACCTATCCACAGCACCACACCCATGAAGCTGAGCACTAGTAAAGGCAGTCCCCTCACCGCTGCCAAATCCCCCATCTCCTGGACTTTAAAACATTTTTTAGATTGTGTGACCACACCCCCCCAAATCCCCCATCTATTGGACTTTATGGAATCATAGTACTATCTGGCTCTAAAAACCCTCATTCTAACCCCTTCTTTTTCTGCCTCATGTTTCCTCCATGATAAGAAGTGGACACTCAGGGGCTGGGGGGCTGGACAGATGGCAGGAGAGGGTGCTGAGGGGCCGGTCCCCCAGCTGGAGATGGTTCCAGCGCTGACACAGCCCTCTTCTTTTTTCAGGCTTACTCTCTTGCCTTTTGGTCTCCCTTGACCATTTCTGTACCACCCCCAGCCCCAGCCCCAGCCCCATTCCCAACAGCGACGGAATCTCCATCCCCATCCCCATCCCCATCCCCATCCCCATCTGCATCCCCATCCCTATCCCCATCCCCAGCCGCATCCCCATCCTCTGTGCCTGTGCAGGGGAGCACCCTGGCTCAGTAGGTGGCAGAATGACTGGAGGGGAAGCAGGTGATTGGCTAAGGACCATGGGTCTGTCTCCTGGGCCAATCAGGAAGCTGTTAGGACTGGAGCCAGGACTTCTGGGTATCCGCCCAGACTTGAGAGGTCCTGTCTTCCCCGTGTCCTTCACCAGCTGAGGTCCCAGGCCACCCACGAGATCCTGAAGGGTGGGTCAGGAGGGCAAGGAGGAGCCCAAGGCGGGGCACTCACTCAAGCACGTCGTGGTTGAACTGCTTCTTGCTGTTGCCTAGGAACTCTCCGATCATCTGGCGGCTCAGGCCCTTACGCTGGAGCAGGAAATGGGCCACTCCAATGGGGGTGTCAGGAATGAAGCCTCGAGAGATCAGAAACTGGATGCCCTTGTCCGGGTTTCTGGGAGTCAGGTGGTGTGGGGAGGGGAGAAGGGGTAGAGAGTGAGGCAAGGCTGCGCATGGCTCCTTTCCTCCCTTTCTTCCAGCCTAGGGAACCCAAAAAAGCGCCTGGAGGTCCTCGGACAGAATTCCCAAGAAACGCCAGCATTCCTTCCATGGCAGAGGGGCTCCACTTCCGAAGCCCCTCTCCCCATGTTCTTCTGAACCTCCCCGCACATGAGTGAAGATGGTGCAGGGCTGGGGAGGTCTGGCCAAAGTAGATTCCAGAGCAGGCGGAGAGGTGTGCCTTCGATCTGCCTACCTCAGTCCCACTGGATCTGACCCTGAGGTCCCCAAGCCCTTCCTCTCACCTGTACCCTGCTGTCTATATTCAGGACCCAAGTATACACTCGAACCAGGAGGTCGGGGAGACTGGGAAATTGAAGTGGGATCTCCTACCACACCCCTCTTCCCTTTGTGTAGTAGATGCAAGAAAGACCCTGCTCTCCAGGGTTTACTTTTCCAGGCTTGAGTCTATGTGTGAGTGTGCGTGTGTGTGCTGTGTCTTAAGGCAAATATGCTCCCAGCTTGGTCTGCAAATCCAGGCTGCTCCCTGAGCTGGAGCTTACTGGTCCAGGAGAAGATAAGTACAGAAATAGACGCTAAGCCTTTAGACCCTTTTATAGCACACTGTCATTTTCAGGACAACCAAGCATGTGACTGTTTTTCTAGCAACTCATTTTGATTGTATTTTACAAAAGTATCAGCCCACAACATATTGGGTAAAAACCTAAACTGATTCTTCACTACAGATAATTTGAGAACCACTCTCTTGTGGGATCCAAGTATCTGTGCATGCCTGCGGGAGCAAGGCTGGGGCTGCACACCAGGGTGGTGGCCTGATGTAGAAGAAACAGCACCGGATGGGGAGTCAGACAGATCTGACTTCACCCAACTCTGCCACTTCCTAGCTATCTTATAGTGCTCAACTCACCTCACTTGTGTGAGCTCGTTTCCTTTTCTGTAAAATGGCATGATAGCATAACAGTGTAAAGCAATTATATTCCAATAAAGAACTTAAAAACATGGCATGATAATGCCCTCTCTAGACATTGGTAGGAAGTCTGCGGTGAGCTATGAACAGTAGCTCTTCCCCCTAGAATATAAGCTGCTTGAGACCAGGGGATGTGTCTCGCTCATCTTCCTGGTTTTGGTGCCGAGCACTCCAAAAATAACTGCTGAATGAGTAAATGAACACACAGGTGAATGGTTTCTGCTCAGTCCTCACTGATGAGGCGGGAGGGATGCTGTGTTTCCCGGCTCAGGGCTGTGAAGGAAGGGGTGAGTGGAGGGTGGAGACCAGTGCCTGGTGCACTTGAAATCTCCATGGGACAGTCACGTGGTTTCCTTTGCCTGCCACCGGCTGCGTACCTCTTGGCTGCAAGGCAGGTCTGGCTGGGGGCTCTGAGCTAGGGTGTCGTGCATTTCTCTGCTCCCCGCCCCTGTTCTCTTCTGCTCCACCTCTGCTTGCTTCCCTCCCCTCCTGCCCCCTCATTCCTCGTGCTAGGTCCCTGCTCCCCCACCCTTTCCTCCTCTGATTACTGTCTCTTCTCTCCGTGTCATCAACCCCATGAGATTAATGTTCCCCGTTTCCCTGACTTCATGTCCTACCTGAATGCTTTCTGCTCCAGCTTTATACTACCTGTACTATCATCTACTTAATACTGCATTATCTTTTAAATTCTCTCACTTTTCAAAGCCTAGCTTCATCTAGCAGCACTAGTGGTTAAAGCCGGGGTTTGATGTGTTTTGTCCCTAATCCTTGAAATGAATTCATAACAATTAAAAATAAAATGCGTGCTCCCACACAGTATCTCAAGGAGCAGGCATGGCCCAAAGGCCACCTGGGAGGAGCCTGGGACGACTCGGTCCATTCCCGGGCCCCCTGCACACCTGCAAGTGCAGGGGCCCCTTCCCTCGCCTCTGGGGACTTACATGTTGAAGAGGTTGAGGCCGATGCGGTAGAGCCGCTTTCGTAGGGTGTCGGTGGAGAGTGTGGGCGACTTGCAGCTGGCCGGGTTCTCGCAGTGGTAGCGTGGCAGGCTCAGGATCATGGCTTGCAGGGCCTCCTTGGAGGCAGAGGCCGACGCTTCCGAACCCGACTTAGCCGATTTGGTGGACGTGCTGCTACTGCTCAGCTGCTCGGAGTTGTCGCCAGCCTCGGCCTCGGCCTCGGCCTCCGTCCCTTTCGCCACCTCCTCTGCCTCCTCCTCTTCGTCTTCCTCCTCCGCTGCAGGCACCGAGGCCCCGGGCGGGCTGGCGCGCAGGGCCCCACCGGCTCCGGCCTCTGCGCTCGCGTCCTCGGCGGGCACGTCCCCCTGGCCGGCGCTGGGGGCCTCGGGGGCCTCCTGCCCCCCGGCCTCGCCCTGCTCCGCCTTGCCTGCCGCGGACTCTGCGGGGGCCAGGGCCGTCTGCGCGCCCAGGCAGTTGGCCACGGACAGAGCCGTGGAGGAGGAGACGGAGATGTTCTGGCTGGCGATCTGCACGGTGACATCCCGGAAAGCCATCATGAGAGTGCTGCCGTGGCCCTGGGGTGGACCGGCGGGCTCGGCAGGCTCGGCCCCCACCCCCTGGTGGGCACCCTCGGGCTCCTGAGCCTCGGCCTCCAGGCCCGCCGGCCCTGCGCCCGCGCGCAGGGCTCGGTGGATCTGGTAAGCGCCGCTCTCCTGCAGGGAGCGCATGGTCTTGAGGCTCCAGGTGCTGAGGGCGTCGTCGATGGACTTGGCCAGGGACTGCACCTGCTCGGTGAAGGAGTCCTCCAGCTCGGTGAGCGTGCCCGTGAAGGTGGGCGGCAGGGAGGGCGAGCGCACCAGAGGCAGCCCAGCGAGGCCGCAGCCCTCCAGGAGCGCCCTCTCGGCCGCCAGGCTCTCGGCCGTGGGCGCGCGCGCCTTGCGCAGGGAGATGCGCCTCGGTAGGCGGCTCTCCAGGAGCGAGTTGCGGATCTTCTCGAAGTTCTTGCTGAGCTGGTACTGGCGGAAGGCGGTTTGGATGGTGCAAGCGGCGCGCCGGGACACCAGGTGGCCCCCGTACTTGTGTTCTAGCATTTCAATCTGCAGCGAGGACAGAGAAGCGGGGGTGCGCAGTTAGGGAAGGGCTGTGAAAATCCTTGCGAAAGACGGTGGCAGCGGCTGTTGGCTGTCGACTGGAGCAGGGGTGATCTGGCTAAACCTTGGCGGGGGCCCAGAAAGGCACAGCCAGGGGGGACTGAGGGGCGAAGGGCTGAAAACCCTAGCATGCCATGGCCTTATATGCCAGGTCGTTGCCAAGACTCCTAGAGGATTGGGATGTAGGATTGGATTCCAGGATTGGTGATGCAGGGGGCAGGGGAGGGAGGCGTTGCAGCTGGTAGGAGGTGGTTATTTCCAAATGGTCATATCAGAGATGCATACAGAAGTATTTATGGCTGAAAGGCATGACATCATGAATTTGTATTAAAATACTCCATTAAAAAAAGTGGAAGGGTTAGATGAAACAATATTAATAAAACTTGTTGGAGCTGGGTGATGGTTAAATGGGAGCTTAAACAGATGAATGGATAAAAAAGATGTGGTACATGTATACAATAGAATATTACTCAGCTGTAAAAAGCGACGAAACTGGGACATTTGTGGAGACATGGATGGACCTAGAGACTGTCACACAAAGTGAAGTGAGTCAGAAAGAGAAAAACAAATATCACGTATTAACACATATATGCAGAATATAGAAAAATGGTACAAATCAACCGGTTTGCAAGGCAGAAATAGAGACACAGATGTAGAGAACAAACATATGGACACCAAGTAGGGAAAAGTGGGGAGGGTTGGGGGGGAATGAACTGGGAGATTGGGATACCAGATTGTACACTCTAAATATATGCTGTTTATTGTCTGTTAACTGTATCTCAATAAAAGTTCTTTAAAAAATGGGAGTTTACAGTTTGCAAGGCAGAAACAGAGACACAGATGTAGAGAACAAACATATGGACACCAAGTGGGGAGAGCGGGGAGGGTGGAGGGGGGAACGATTTGGGAGACTGGGATACCACATTGTACACTCTAAATATATGCAGTTTATTGTAAAAAATAAAAAAATAAAAAGTTAAAAAAATGGGAGTTTATTACACTATTCTTTCTACTGTTGTGTATATTTTTAAATAATAGAAAATTGAAAATTGAACAGAAAGGATAAAACATTGTTGCTATTCCTGTTCACCTCCTTTCTTTCTCAGCATGTATGTCACGTGTTGGGGTAGTTTCCTGTTCCGGAGAGCCTTGCAAGGGTTGGGATTGGGGTTTGATCATCTCCGTGTTCCCAGTATCCAGCCCAAGGGCTGGCACATGATAGATGCACTCGATAAATGTGAATTTCATAAAAAGACAGATGGATGATGGATGGATGGATGTTTCAGTAGTGAGGGTCCCTCCAGGCTACCATGTTCCACAATTCTAGCACCTCTGTTCCCAGTGATGGGAACTGTTACCACCAGAGCAGGTCTTGGTGGGGCTGGCTGGTGGGCAGGGGGAGGGTGCTGCCTCATCTGGGTAGATCTGAACCCAGGAAAACTTCTGGCACCGGCCAGTCTTTTTTCAAGGCCCTTTCTCCCCTCCTCTCAGCTCTGTCCCCCATCTGTGGTCTTTTCTCCTCACTTTTTCTCCCTTATCAGAAAGCTCTCAGGAAAAGGACTAGAGACACATTCCCCCTGAGGTGTGAATGACCAGTAACAGTTAGCAATGTTCCTTCCTGGAGGTTTTTGCATTTAAATAACAGACAAAGCCTGTGTGAAGGAGATGGACAAAACGGGTAGCACCGTGGTGGGTTCCATCAGTCCTTAGGGAAGTTTGGGAAGTGAGAAAGTATTCCTGGGCCCTGGGACTATGACCTATTCCCAGCCATACACTCCACTCACACAGAGTGTCATTCCTGAACTAAGAATCAGGACAGGTGGCTGAAATCAAGGCAAGAACAATATCAGCCCTCCATCCTCCCCCAGGATCATGGGGGGAGCGGTACAGAAACAAAGGCCAAATTTCATCCCTCAGTACAAGGAACCCTTCCCTGTGCTTCCTCTCCCCCAGGAACTGCAGCTGGAGTGACTGCCTCCCCACCACCCCAGCAACCCCCTCTGTTCCTTCCCTGTGGGTGCCCCACAGCTGGACTAGCAGAGGCACCTTCCTAGCCCAGGAGACCTCGCAGAAACAATCCCGATGCCCAGGGACAATCCAGGTAAACGGAACCTCCTCAGTGTGTGTCTTAGGCTCTTCCTATCTCACCATCCAATGCCCTTTCCCATCCCCAAACTTAGTGACATCAAGCTGCCTCTCTCCCCACATCCAATGCTCCTCGCTCAAGAGACTTGGAAAACGTATTCATATGAAGGCTTGGAAGGCCAAAAAGGCTTCCTAAAGGACTCCTCCCAGAAGTATGTGCAGTTCACAAGGTACAAGGCCTTAAGCAGAAGGCAGGAAGCTGTCCCAGGACTTGTGACCGTGGTGTTTAGGGACCTTCAAGGTACTCTTACAAAGCATGCCAAGTGTGTTAGTTATCTCCTGCTGCAGAACAAACTACCACAAACACAGCCTCTTGAAAGAACACTGTTTACTTCCTCACAGTTCTGGAGGCCAGCAATCTGAGGACAGCTCAGCTGGGTTCTCTGCTCGGGATCTCAGCAGGCTGAAATCAAGGTGTCAGCTGGGATTGCAATTTCATCTAAGGCTCGGGGTCCTCTTTCAAGCTCACTCCTTTTGGCAGATTTCAGCTCCTGGAGATTTGAGACGGAGGTCTCAGTTACCAGAAGCTGCCTGCTATTCTCTGCCACCTGGTCCCCTTCACAACGTGGTCATTTGCTCCTTCAAGGCCAACAAGAGAGTCTCTGAGTCCTCGTCATCTTTAAAGAATTCACCCGATTCGTTCAGGCCACCCAGGGTGATCTCCCTTTTGACTAACTCAATGTCAACTGATTGGTAACTTAATCATAGTAGTAACACCCATCATATTCACTAGTTCTGCACACACTTTGGGGGAGGGCATTATGCAGGTGTGTCCACTGGGGGCAGGAATCTTGGAGGCCCTCTTAGAATGCTGCCTACCATGCCAATTGGACAGTTGCCTATGGGTCTTTATCTAGGTATGACCTCATGTACCCAGGAGCCCCAAAGAAACACAGGTATCTGCCTCTGATGCACTCTCCTCCTGCTTTTGCAGAAATCACACTAGCAGGGAGAGAGCACTATAGCTCCTGAGGCCCAGAACCAGCCTTGGTTTAGGCAGGAAAGTCCTCCAAGGGGAAGAGTAGAGAGTGAAGGGAACTGACCACTCACCTGCCTCTTTCTCGCATGTTCTGCCTCCCTTTACCCGTCCCCAAGCACCATGAGAAACTGACTCCAGACAGGAATTCACATCTCTTTCCTCCCTGGCCGCTCATAGGTCTAGGGAAATCCCTGGCCCAGGATCTTCTCTTCAGATTATGAGAGGTTATTGGCAACAGAAGGAAAATATGAAATCCCATTGCCTGAAATGTTTCCAAAATGATAAAATGTCCACCCCTGGAATGGTGTCATGGTACCTGGAGGCAGAGGCTGGCTGAGATAACCAAGGAGATAACATTTGTAAGTTTACTTCATCCTCTCATCTCTCCTACTTGCATTTCCAGCTTCTACCCTGGAATTGGCCCCTTTCCACCAGCCCACAGACCCTCCTAAATCTCCCAGACTGGAACACGACCCTGCTTGACTGCCCCGCTCTGTGGCACTAGCCCGATCTCTTTCTATTTTCCACCAAACCTATAGGAGGACTAGTCTACCTCTCCTGCCTCAGTCCATGAGCAAATGCTGAACCTCTGTCCAGCCCCATGTGCCCTGACTCCTTGCAGCTAACTCCTGCTCACACCAGACTTTTGAAATGACTCTCAGAAAGGTCCCCGATGACCTTTAATCACTAAATCCAGTGACCCATCCTCAACCTTCCTCACCTTCCTTTCTGCAGCTTTGATACTTTATTACCTCGAAACTCTGTCCTCTGCTCTCGTGACCCAGTCTATCCTGGTTTTCCTGTCTCCTTACAGCTCCTTGATCCTATATTCTGACCACAAGGTCCCTAACCATGCTAGTGACAAGTCATATGTGCACCCTCTTCCATTCTCCAGACACATTTTAAAGATTTTCCTGTGCACTTCGGGACGTCTTCCTTGACTTCTATGTTGGAAGTCTTTAGAGCTGCCCCCCGGTAGCTGATAATTAACAGCTAATTAAATGAGAACTATCTCAGGCAGAGCCTTTGTGGCAACTCTAAAGATGTCCTGCGGGCTAATATCTTCTCACCTCTTGTGTGAGAACCTCGTCCTCTATCCTCATCCTCCATCATACTTCACCCTAACAGGTGGATGAGCAAGCCCATAGGGGAAATATCCAGTCCCAGATCTGCCTCTTCCCTGCTGGTCGACCTTGGACAAGTTTCTTAATATCTCTGCATCTCAGTTTTATTATCTGTCAAATGAAGCTAATCCTGCTGACTCTGTAGCTTTTGCTGTAAGAAATTACTTCACGTAGCACCTGGCACACAGTAGGTGCTCAATAAGTGGTAGCAGTTTGCTGTTGACAGTGATGATTCTGTGACTCTCAAATCTCCATCCTGGACTCCATCTTAGACCTACATTTCCAATGACCTATTGTCTCTCCCCCTCACCCGAACCAGCTCTGGATGATGTTTTTATTCACTGAATAGCACCCTGGCTATAATGCCATCCCATCTGGGGACCTGGCATTTGTCCGTAGGTCCTCCTTTGCCTTATCCTCTGCATTTGTCAAGCTCAAAGTCCTGTAGTGCCCCCACCCCCATACCTTTTGCAAGCATCCTGAACTTTCTACCAGACTGTCACCATGTGGTGCTCTCCTGGACCCCCCATTTGGACCACACTGGCATCCCCCCAACTGCCTCCCTGCTTCCTCCTCCAGCACCATCCATCTTGTACTCTATTCCCCTAAGCAGTATGCTCAGAGAGCAGGTGTAAACACAGGCCCTCTGTGGCTTAAGACCATTGCCCTAAATAAGTATAAACATCGTCTCCTGGGGGGCTGGCGCTGAGCAGCCTGGCCCCACCTACCCCCTAGCCCCTCCTACTACACGAAGTCCAAGCTCACACGCCAGCCCCGCCCCTGCTCCCCCGCACCCGCTACTAGGCTCTCCTGCTCTGAGCACTTGCTCAGCCTCCCAGCAGCCTGCTATGTCCTCCCCACCTTCAGCTCCCACTCTCATGCCCTCTCCTCCAGGCGAAATGTTTCCCATTTCTTCAGATGTGCCTCCTCCACGAAGCCTCCCAGTCCCCCAACCAGAACAGGGTCTCTCTGCCCTGTGCCCCACCCCCTCCCCGAGAAGGTTGTTCAGTGCTTCTCTTTGACATTCAGTTTCCCCCGCTCATCTTGGTGTTCATCTAACTCCCCTCTCCCCTCCCCCAGACTCCACTAGGGTGCAGAGTCCTCTGTGAGCTCCACGGACGACTCAGCCCAGAGCCTGCCCTGGAGCCACTGCTCACGATGGTCTCTGAATTCAGTTGTGTGGTCTTCACAGTTTATTCCCTGCGTCTAACACGGCCTGCTCCCACTCATCCCGGCCTCGCGCCTGCTGCACCCCAACCCCGTTCTCCGCCTAGCCGGCAGCGCCCCTCACCTTCCCTTCGCATCCTGCGCAGCCCGCCCAGTGCTGCCTCAGCACCACCGACTGCCTCACCAGCGGGATAGCGTTATCCGCCTCTGCATTCCCGGTGCCCAGCGCTGAGCCAGACCCGCGGTTGGGGCTTAACCAATGTTTGCGGACGTGAACTAAACTGAACTCTCTCTGCCCCAGGGGAAGTGCAATCTAGCCTCTCTTCTGGATCTGGGCTTGGAGCCAAAGGCTGCACCACCACCACCGCCCCCTCACCACGTGCATTCCCCTCCCCCATTCTCACGGGCCTTGGGGACTCGCGGTGCCCAGGTCATCTCCATCCGCCCCGGCCAGGCCCTTCTCACTTCCCTGACCTTGTCCTTACCAGGGCCAGGCCAGAGCTGAGGGACAGGCCCGTGGGTGGGAGGGGTCCCTGGGCCCATCAGCCAAGGAGCAGCTCTGCCCACTTCTCTGGAAGCCCCCTGAATCCTGGATAACTGTGACCACCCGCCTCCCTGGAGAGCCATCCCTCAGCTCCTGCTGAGGAGGCAGTGGGGGGTGGGGGCGGACTGCCTCACTGATGAGCCTTCAGTGTTCATTAGAACATACTCCCTCTTCCAGGTTGCCTCATGGCGGAGCCCCACAGGGTCATAGTACTCTGTTGTGAGTCTGCAGACCTTGGCAAGGCAAAACCTCACATGAGGCCCCGGGGCAGAGTCTGCGGAGGTGAGAGGAGTTTTGGAGAAGCACAGGGTGGCCCACAAGTCGGCTGCACTGGGTAGGGCTGTGTCCTCTTTGTGTGCCCACCTCCCTGCCCACTGTCCGAAACACAAAGTGCTCAACGTGGCAGGAGGCATGGAGGCCTGCCCGGGAGCAGGGCTGCCCTTGGACCCTCTCCCTACGTAGCCAGGTGGGGTGGTGGGGGAGAACCACGGCTCAGCTGCTTCCTGAGCCAGATACTCCCTTGGGTGGAGCTGCTCCAGGAAACCTGCTCTGAATGCTGGTCGGGCTGCTTGCTCTGTGCAAGAATCCCGCAGTGCCTTGTGTACCACTTCCGTGGAACCTACCCCTTCACTGTGGTGGCTGCAGGCAGGGAGGGCACTGGGTTAAAATCGTGGACTGTGGGGTCTGTCTTGGCTCCACCGGGGTGCACACCTAGGCATGTGTCCTTGGGCAAGTCACTTAACATCACTAAGCATCAGTCTTCTCATTGCTAACATGGGGATGGTGACAGTTGTGCAGACTGGGGAGACGATGCACAGAAAGTGCTGTTAGTGCCGTGTGTACTGTTCCATGTCAGCACCCACCGCCGCCACCGGAGCTCCCTGAGACCCGGGACTGTGTCTTCCGCATCGAGGTGCTCCCAGGCCTCGCAAGGGGCCCAGCAGAGCAGCCGTGGAATACCGTTCCCTGAACTGAGACCATGGAGCACAGGGTCTCACCTGGGGGCAGAAGAGCCTGAAGTCCTTGTCCACCACACAACAAGGAGCTGTGGGCGACTCCACATGGGGTACTATGACCTATGTGCTGCTCACAAGGAGGGCCCGGCTGTGGGGTGGGGACCCAGGTCAAAGCAGGGGATCTAGAGGAGGTTTCCCCAGGGGCACACAGGCCTAAGGCAGGGGCAGTGGGGATGGCAGGAGAGGGTGGGACTTGGGAAGTAGTTAAGAGTAGCATGGTGGGGAGGGCTTGGTCAGACATGGGGCGGAGAGAGGAGCTGCAGAAATCACCTGGAATTTTGAACTGGCTGACAAAGCAGGCCTGGGAGGTTGATGGATTGGGGAGATGATGATTGTTCAAGATCCCTTCCAAACAGTTTGGACGTTCCTTAAAAATCTAAAAATGGAACTCCCATATGAGCCAGCAATCCCACTACTGGGCATACACCCAGAGAAAACCATAATCCAAAAAGAAACATGTACCATAATGTTCATTGCAGCACTATTTACAATAGCCAGGACATGGAAGCAATCTAAATGCCCATCAACAGATGAATGGATAAAGAAGATGTGGCACATATATACAATGGAATATTACTCAGCCATGAAAAGGAATGAAATTGAGTTATTTGTAAAGAGGTGGATAGACCTAGAGACTGCCATACAGAGTGAAGTAAGCCAGAAAGAGAAAAACAACTACTGTATGCTAACTCAAATATATGGAATCTAAAAAAAAAAAATGGTACTGATGAACCCAGTGACAGGGCAAGAATAAAGATGGAGATGAAGAGAACGGACTTGAGGACTGGGGGGATGGGCAAAGGGGAAGCTGGGACAAAGTGAGAGAGTAGCATTGACATATATACACTACAAATGTAAAATAGATAGCTCGTGGGAAGTTCCTGCATAACATAGGGAGATAAACTCGATGATGGGTGATGACTTAGAGGGGTGGGATAGGGAGGGTGGGAAGGAGTCACAGGAGGGAGGGGATATGGCGATATATGAATAAATACAGCTGATTCACTTTGGTGTACCTCAGAAATTGGCACAAGAATGTAAAGCAATTATATTCCAATAAAGCAATAAAGAGCTTTAAAAAAAAAAAAGGACTCCTTCCAACCCAAGGACTACAGGATGTGCGTGACAGGTGAGGATCACAGGAGCAGAATACTAAATCCCAGATCCCAAAGAAACCTGAGATAGAGTCAGGGCCTGCTCATCCCCACTCCCTTCATGTCACTGAGTTGTTACTTTCCCCTCTTCATCCTTTGAGCATCTTCTCATGCCAGGTGCCATGTCAGGCAGCAGGGATATAATGATGGATGTCTTTGCCCTGCCTTCAAGGAGGAGTCGAGTCAACAGGAGTGGTGTTCCAGGGCTGAAGGGCTATATCAGGGAACACCTGGGTGCTGTGGGACCACTGAGAAGGACCATCCTCCACAGCCTTGGAGGGCAGGGAAAGCTGCCAGCGAAGAGGAAGGAGCAGGAGAGCAAGTCCTAAAGCAAGAGGAGTGAATGGGGCCAAGTGCAGGAGTAGGAGGGGAGTAGGAATGCTGGCAGTAGAGGCAAAGGTCTATAGAGGAAACGGAGGCCCAGAGGAGTTAAGCAGCTTGCTGAAGGTCACACAGTTCAGCTGCAGAAGAGAGAGTTGTGGAGTCCCATCTCTTATAAATGTGTGCCGTGTTTTTAGTCACTCTGCTTCAGTACCTCAATCCCTTTTTGCCCTCTTCTTCCCACCCCTAGCCTGTGCCGGTGGAGGCGGGCTGTTCCCCAGCGCAGGAGGGCCCTGCCACACCCCTACCAGCCCTCAGCTTTCTTGTCCCACTCCTGCTGGCCTGATGTGCAAGCCTGTCTACTGGTTTTATGCCCACTATGCAAAAGGTCCACAGTGCCCATCAGAACCCTGCACACCTCTCCATACTCCCCAGTCAGTTAGAATTAAACTAATTCCCTGCCCAAGCCGAACCACCAGTTGCCTTTAGTGTTACTAACAGGATGCTTCTTAAATTGAACTGTAATCTTTTTTTTTGGCTGGGGGGCAGGTAGGCACCATGTTTTTTTTTTCTTTTTGGTACCCCATTCCCTCATTGCTTTGCATATCACAATCATTCAAAAGAATATTCACTTGATGAGCTCTTTCTCTGTCCGACATATTCTGCTGGACACGGGGGGATGGGTGCACAGATGAATAGGACATGGTCTCTGTCCTCAAGGAGCAGAGCCAAGTGGAACTGAGAGGACATTCTCATCGGTGCCAGCGGACCGCCCACATCACACCATGCGGTTCCAGATGGACTGCCTCCCAGCCCCTGCATGGGCATTCCTCAGAAGCAGGATGGCCTACATTTTCAACAGCTCTAATTGTTAACTGAGCTACAGAAAAACCTTTCCTCTCCTATAAGTTTCATGCATTAGTACCACTATTTTTACCTGGAATGATAGAAAATAATCTAATCCAGCCAATTCACATTCAGCTCTTCCATGTTTAAAACTGGTTTTCACGTCTACAATTCCCCATATGACCCCAGCCGATTTGTTTTCTTTCTTAGAAGAACCTCAGAACCTCAGGATTCTCTTTTTGCCTCTTAAGTGAAGCCCCTAGTATCAGACAGCCTGGACCAGTAACCAGTGTGGGGCTCTGGGCAGCTGCCCCCTTACACTAGGGATTTCATCTACCCATCCTTGATGGCTGCTGGACCCACATCTTTGGCAGCTGCATCACGGCCTATTGATTCATCTTGAGCTTATAGTCAACTCAAGCCCTAAGGCCTCTTGCCCAGGACCAAGCCTGCTCATCTTATAGTAGTGCTGTGGGATTTTCAGAGCTAAGAACAGAACTTCAGATTTTTTCCCTCTTTCCTTTAACTTTTTTCATTTAAACCATACTTATGTCCTAATGAGATTTTTTTAAATCTGGGATTCTGTCATCAAGGTATTAGCTGTTCCCTTTCAGCTTTGCATCAGTCCCTTTTCAAAAATGGTTGAACTGGGCAGGACCAAGGACAGTGTCCTACTCAATGACCCTGGAACTGGCACTGATGGAAAAATCAGTGTTTTTTGATAATTCCATTTGAGAACAACCCATCTGACTATATTGTCAACTACCCCACTTCCTATCCTGTCCACATAGATACCATGGGAGATTTTGTCAAATACATTACTGAAAGCCTGGTGCACCGTGGGCAGCTGGCCCTGATCCATGATAATAGCCCCGCATCTATGCTGAAAGGAAGAAATGAGTTTGGTTGGGCTTGACTCGGTCTCAGTGACTTTTCTACTAGCTTTGCTTCCAAAACTTACAGTCCATTGGGTTAAAGAATGGTTCTTTAGAACCCACACATTTTAGAGCTAGAAAGGACCTCAGAGATGATTCAAGGTCTAATTCCCAATATTAGGAAATTGATGAGGAAACCAATGCCCAGAGTGCTTAACTGGCATTTCCTAAAGTCACAGAGGAGCTAGAACAAGAATCAGATCCCACAGCTGTGGCTCCAAGCTCAATGCACTTCCTTAACAATATTAAGTCGTAAAGTCTCTCTCTAAGTGTGCTTGTGTGAGCGTGCACACACACACACAGACACACACTTACAGATCTTCCTTCAGGTGTCTTAATTGTCCACCAGAACAAATCATGCCATTATCATTTTGGGGGTTTCAATGAGGACCCCGTGACTGACTCCTTCCTCCTCCTGCTTCACGGAATGGAAGAGGGAGGCCCAGAACCCCTCAATGAAATTTGTTCTCCAACAAGGGGGCTTTGAACTCCCCCAATCTGAGCTACTCTTGGGAATCCTCAGCCTATGAGGAGACCACTGTCCTCAGACCTCATTGGAGCCTGCGTGTGCCCGGGCACAGGGCTCGCCCCTTGGGTGGGCAGGTAGGCTGGTCCACCTCTTCTGAGCAGGGGGTGGGGGTTTCTCCTGCCTGGAAGTGGGGGGGGGGGCAGCTGGGCTTCCTGCAGCAGTAAGAGGAGCAGAGCCTATGGGCCTGGCATTGCAAGGGTGACCCCTGTCACGTGAAGGCTGGTTGCATGAGAAACTGGGCTGCAGGGAAGGGCAGTTACTTCGTTCAGTCTGGGAGAACTAGCGGCAAATAGGTCTGCCTGCAGCAGAGGCAGCCCAGACAGGGACATCCCTGGTCCCCTGCACAGTGCCCGAGACAGGGCCCTTCGCCACCCTTCCCACCCCCCTCGGAGGCCCTGGGTACCTGTTTATTCTTTAGGTCAAGGGAGAGTTCGTAATCAGAGTTGGCAGGGGCGCGGGAGCAGAGCGCTGTCGCCAGGGCAGGCTGCTGCCGGCCGGGGGAGGCCGCGCGGTGGGGGCCCGCCCGCGGGGAGGCGCCCCCCGCCCCCGGCCGCTCCTCCTCCTCCTGCAGCTCCTGGGCTTGAGCCTTCGGGGCGTGGGCACTGGGTCTGCCGGCCACCGCCGCCGCCGCCACGGAGTCCTCCGTGCCCCCACCGGCCTGGGCGCAGGAGCCGTCACTGTGAACGAAAGGCAACGGTGCTCGGTTGGGGGGGGGCGGGGTGCATGTGGGTGCGGGGCATGGGGGGCTGGGGCCTCACTAGCGGAGGGGCTGGTGGGGGCCTCCTGCAGTCCCCATTAGGGAGGGGCTATCTTGGGCGGGAAGAGCCCCAGGCCTGGAGGAGAGCCTGAACTTGGGGAGGGTCCCACGGGGGGCGGAGGAAGGGAGTAGCTGGCCTGGCCGGAGTTCAGGGACCTGCTTAGGAGCAGTATAGCAGGTGGTTAAGGGTAGACTACCTGGGTTCCAGTCTGGCCTCTGCCTCTTATTGGCTCTGGGGCCCTGAGCAGGTTACATAACCTCACTTTTCCTGTTTCCCCATCTGTGAAACGGGAATAATAATAGTACCTACCTCATAGGGATGTTGGAAGGCTTAAGTTAGTTAAAGTTCCTAAAGCAGTGCCTGGCTCATGGTCCTTGCTCTAGGTGTGCTAACTACCGTAATTATCAGTGGTCTGACTTTCTGGCCAGTGGCTTAAGTAGCTGGGAGGAAACTGGTCCCTGCTGAACCAGCTCCATCTTTAGATGGCCCAGATCAGCCTAGGGAGGAGTGATGCTCATAGGCCTGGCTTGGGTCATGAAGTCTTCTTCCCCAGCCCCTCTCTCTTCCGGTGGAGTCACCAGCGGGATAGCTGCTGCCCACCTGCCTCCTCTAAGATGACACCCTGGCTGCCCAGGAGGCTGGTACACTCAGGTTGCTCCTCTCCCCACCAGCCTCTGAGTTCTGCCCCTCCCCCTGGCCCAATGATGAGCCATCTCCTGCATGAAGCCTTCCTGGTGGTTCCAGCTCTCAGGCTCCATCTGCTAGAACACCAGAGGGTCACCGCCTACTTCACAGAGAAGCATCTCGGCTCACAGTGTGGGCTCCAGTGCAGCCCCACTACTGTGTGGCTTTGGTCAAGTTGCTTTTTCTCTAAGCCCTGGTTTCCTCATCAGTATAGAGGAGACACTAGTACCTGTCCTATGGGGTCGTGTGAAGTGTAAAGGAGTCAGTGTATGTGAGGTGTTTAGCACAGCGCCCAGCAGACTAAGTGCTCCATAAACATTAACTCCTATTTCCCCCATGTCCCTCCCCCCCAGAGCCCAGGGCTTGTATTCTATTCGAATCCCTACTCCCCAGTTAGTGCTGAGTATGCAATGAAGGCTTAATAAACATTTGTTGAAGGATGAATTGAAGAGAACCTAAGGCCATTGGCATGGTCTCTGAGATGGACAGAGACCCTAAGATTATCTATTCCATCTTTCCCGTCTCCCTTTTTCACAGATGAGAAGCAGGGGCCCAGGGAGGTGGTCTGCCTCTTTTTGGGGGGCCAGGCAACCTTAGGACTTATTTCTTCCATGGCTTTGACCCATGTAAGATGCCCCAAATTGTGTCAGAGAAGGGACCCCTTCAAGCTCTGCTTCCATCCAACTTTGAAGCCTCCTGATGCTAAAATAACCAAGAGTGAAGAATCCTCTTTTCATTCAACTCCATCTGTGCCCCCAGTACTCCCCTTCACCCCCCCAAACACAGAAAAAGAGGAACTCATTGGCCGGCCCTAGCAACAAGGAGCCTCAAACTCCTGGCCACTGCTGCTTCATCATTTTTTTCTGTGGCCACCAATCAAGCTATAGTTGGATGAGCTCTAAATATCTATTTTTTTCACTAGCATCACCAGGAAGTTCTTTTTAAGATCTAACTTCAACTTCTCTTGCCATAGGACATGCCCATTCTTCCTGCGGGCACATGGAAATAGCCCTTTCCCACTCCTGGCACAACCTGCCTCCAGGCGGCAGCATTCAGTCTCACCCATCTCTTCTGGACTGTCCTTGGTACTGATGCCCAAGGCTTCTTTGCCCCAGAAGGTTTTCAAGATTCTTTAGAGAACTGGTAGTTACTCCAGGCTATAAACACCTTTTAAAATAGCCTTTGATTACTTTGCTGCTGGAGGATGCTTGGCAAGAGGTTCTAAGGAGCCCATGCCCCTCAATAGTAGGGTTCGACCAATGATAGTGGAGGCTGGTGGACAAATAGAGCAGCCCTGAGGCACATTTCACACTGTCTCCCAGAAGTGCCCTGTGGGACTGAGCCCCAGTTGCCCAAAGCAGTGACCTGATCATTAATGAACCTGCATTGGCTGCCTTCTCTTTTGTGTCTCATCCCCCACTCTCCTGTTGACACTTCTTGGGGTCACCTTGTCCCAAAGACACTACTTACATTAAGACAAAACACATTTTTAAAAATAGCCTTTTTTTTGTGGGCCACCCCTCTGGACATGGACAAAGTCTCCAAGGCCTTCACCCCTGATCTCATCCATAGCGTCTGGGAGTTATGAGGCCCCCACTGCCATCTCCAGCATGAGCACGTGCATGCAGACACTCACACTCACACACACACACACACACACACTCACTCACTTATGCACACACACAGTGTTCTAACTAGCTCTGTGGCTTTGGGTAGTTCATGTCCTCCTCCCGTGTCAGTGTCCTCACTTGTCACCTGAGGGGAGCTTACGCATCTCCAGGGACCCTCCAACTTGGACATTCTGGGAGCTTGGATTCCAGTGCCGAGGCCAGACCACCAAGGCCCACCAGCCCCAGCTTCCAGGCTCTCTGGCTGGTGGAACCAAGTCTGTCTTTGCTTATCTATGAGCACAGGGACCTGAGAGACTGTGCCCTCTCAAGTATGTGATGAAAAGTTTGGAAAAGGTCTTCCTTCTTTAGACTTCTCCGCAGATTTGTATGGTAGAAGGTGGCTATGGAAACCCAAGGCTACTGTCTTCAATATGGCAAAGTTTAAGGTTGAAAGTGGAGGCCAAAGAATATGGAAGAAAGACCTGGGTTAGAATCCTGGTTCTGCTACTTATGATGGGACCTCGGGCAAGTTATATAACCTCCCTCTATTTCTTCATCCACAAAACAAGTATCCTTATAATGCCTTTGCAAAGTTGCCATGAGGCATAAATATAGCTGGCAAAGCACCTAGTACAGTGCCTGGCACATAGTAGTCCTTGATAAATCGTGATGACAAAGTTGGTTGTCTTCTGAGCTGAAACCCTATAGCATGGAGTCCCCACAGGAATCCCCAGAAAAACAGCATGGAACATTCCTAAGTGGAAGAGGTTCTCAACACTTAGCCTTCCTGGCAACCTTCACAAAATAGAAATAAGGTTTTTCATCATTCCTCATGGCCTTTCCCAGCTTCCCAAGACTAACTCCCAGGGTCTTTAGGGAGAGGAGTGAAGATGGACTGGCTCCCATCCCTGTTCTCCACCCACTGGAGAAACAACACAGTGAAGGGCCTGGGCTTGGGAGTCACCAAGTTATGGGATCCATGGCCTCTGAGGAATCTGTGCATATTCACCTGATGGGACCCACCACAGTGGGGGCCATGCCCTAGGTGGGCATTTGTCCAGTGCTGGTTGTTTGGATTCGCGCTTTGGGCACTTTGCCGGGAGCAGGGCAGGTCCATGTGCTCAGAACCTGTTTGGTGCCTGAGCATCAGCAGAGTGTCCCCCACCTCTGTTTCCCGCTCTGCATTCCATCTGTGTAAAAATGGTCCAGGGAAAGAAGCTCGAATCTCCAGCCTAGGCTGTCGTAGCTGGAAGGACCATCTCTTTCAATCCACAGTCTCTTATGGAACTGGAAGTCCATCATTCCAGCGCCCAGAGCATCACTCCACCCAAGACATAGGCTGGGAGTAGGGGGTGGGGATGAACTGGGAGATTGGGATTGACATATATACAGTACTATGTGTAAAACAGATAACGAATGAGAATCTACTGTATAGCACAGAGAACTCTACTTGGTGCTCTGTCGTGACATAAATGGGAAGGAAATCTAAAAAAGAGGGGATATGTGTATACATATAGCTGATTCACTTTGCTGTACAGCAGCAACTGACACAGCAGTGTAAAGAAACTATACTCCAAATAAACAAACAAACAAACAAATATTTGGAAGCCAGTAGGCAGAAAGCAAGCAAGCAAGCAAAGCAAAAAAAAAAAAAAAAAAAAAAAAGACACAGGCTGTGTCCCTTAAGTTTCCAAAGTGTGTGAGACTGACCTCACATCATAAAGCCACCATCCCTAGTGCGTCCAATTTCAGGCAGCCTGGCACGTGGACAGGAATCATGTGAATGGAATTCACTCTGAGACAAGCATAGCTTCTTTTGAGCCTCTCTGTTGAGCTTCTGGAGAGGAATCCTGGTGACCTTAGCTGTCCTGGCCTCCATATCCAGCTGCAGAAACAGATTCCTCGAATGGTAGTCCACTAGCCATTAAGGGAAGTGACTTTAAGTGAAGTGACCTTAAGGGGAGTGACCTTAAGGGAAAGTTAAGGTCACTGCTGACATATGGGAGATGCTAATCACAAGAGTCCTGTATGGGTTGGGGCACCCATTTGAGAAGGGGAAAAGTAGAATGTGGGTGGCATCAGAATGAGAGGTTCTTAGAAGGTTTTGGTTGCACCCACATAACATTAGGCTGATACACATACAGGGACCTATGCCATCCACGGAGGTTATACCACGCAGGAGAACACCGGATTTTGAGTATGGGAACTGAAAGTTTTTGAGAACTTGAGGGAACAGGCGTTGCTCAGAGGAATACTACATGCGCAAAGGACCAGAATGATCTGCGTGTTGAAACTCAGCATCACATCATGGGAGAGGCACTCATGTGGGATGCTGGCTTGTGCTTAGAGGGATTCTAGGTGCCCACCGAGCATGCCTGGTCCTGGCACATATAGGACTCTCCGAGGTTCCAGTGACCACCCAGCTGTCTATCACCTCTGCTATCAGAGTTGATTTCCTAAAAGGCAGATACTTTAACGCCAATCCTCTGCTTAAAACCCAGCAGTGACTTTCCAGTGCTGTCAGATACAGTGCATTGTTTCACTCATGTCCACACCCATGTGACATTCAAGAGCGTTCATCATCTCACCTCAATCTCCTTTTCCAGCCTTATCTCTGGGAGTGATCTAGCCACTCTGTCCGTGCTGAAACTCTCCCCAAATCTGCCACACACCCTCAAACCACCATGCCTGTCCCGTGATTTCCTCCTGCTTGAAATGCCTTATCCTTTCTCTGCCTTGTCAGCTCTTTCAGGACTCACTCATTGCCCCAGGAAGAGTCCACTAATGTGCTCCAATAATTCTTGGCACTTGCTTCAATTTCAGCAATGACCACTTTGTGCCCAAATTATTCATTGATATTTCTCTCTCCTCTACCAGACAGTGCCATGTACACCTTTTTATCAAAGCTGCTTATCACGGCAGGTTGGCTTATAAAGCATGTTTAATAAATGTTAAATGGATGGAGGGATGGATGGATGTGTGGATGGATAGGTGGATGGGTGGATGGAGGGAGGGAAGGATGAATGGATGGGTGGATGGATGAATGGATGGGTGGATGGATAAATGGTGGATGGGTGAGTGGGTGGAGGGAGGGAGGGATGGATGAATGGATGGGTGGATGGATGAATGGATGGGTGGATGGATGATTGGTTGGATAGCATTTAATCTCTTATACTTTCCCAAGGTCAGAGATACTGTGGGAAGCTTGGTGATGTACCTCCCAGACTCTCCTTCAAGAACTGACTTCTTGCTCAGCTCTGGGAGTGCTGTTGAAGACTCATCAGCTATCAGCAACCCCTTTCCCCAGCTCCTTCAAGCATTGTCTTAGCTGCAGGGCTACTGGCCCAAAGTCACATCTTCCCCAGAGCTGTGTGCATCCAATGCCTGACAAGGAGGGGAGGTCACTGTCCCTCCAGAGCTCCCATGGGATTAGCTGAGGCTTCTGGTGGATGTCTCTCAATGGTTGACTTTTCTGTCTGCCCCATGCTTCCTGCCCTCCTTTCCATGGGTGTTAATCCCAAGCATCCTCTAGTAAACATCCGGCATCCTGAGCTCCAGTCTGCTTCCCAGAGACACCAGTCAGTGATGGAGACCCAGCTTTTCTTTTCCTTCCTTTTCCTTGTCAGCCAGGATTACCCTGGTCTCCCTGCCCCGCAGACCTGCAAAGCCTTTCTGGGCTCCAGACACCTTTGATAAAGACTCTGGGCTCTCTTCCCAGAAAACACATGTGATTTCACACACGCCAAGTTCTACCTCCAATGTTCAGAGGCTTTACAGACTCCATGGGCTGAGCTGAAACCACTCTCCTGGAGGAATGATCATGGATTTTGTCCACATGCTGAGGACTGCACCAAGCACTGCAGGGAGCTCTGGTCATACAGAGACGATGTGACGATTCCACACACCACAGAGCTTTCAGACACCGGTCACTGTTCCCCTCAACACCAACAGATCCAAGAGAGCTTGAGTGGAGGGAGCCCTTGGTCCTATGACTCACTAGTTGGGTGATTCTGAGCAAAACACTTAACTTTTCTGCACCTCAGTTTTCTCATTTGCAGGATGCGGGTCTGAATATCTTCTTTCCAAGAGAGTGATGGAGATGAAGTGATTTCCTAGGCTAGTGTGCTGGTCACCATGGAGAATACACCCCTCAGAAGGATGAGGGTGAAGTGAGGGTGGCTTTGCTGCCCCTGCCAAGGAGCTGATCTTGGCAGTGGTGTCCTCCCTGGGCTCCCAGGCAGACCCTGCCGACTGCTAGGAGCTGAGGGAACAGGAGCTACTGCAGAGCTGTGTGACGCCGGGGGGGGGGGCCTCCACCTGTGGAGGGGAAGATCCTGGCACAAAGGGATGAGGAGGAGCCTGGAGACCCAGCCCCTGAGGCTCAGCTGGTGCGGGTGGTGGGCTGGGAGGGAGGGCTCCTTTCCGCTCCCTGCCATGGCCAGAACAGCAATTACTGGAGACCCAGCCAGGCGTGTTTTGAAGGCTGGAGGACTCCTCCGGCTGGAAGATTCCCCCAGAGGGCCTGACCAATTGCACTAGATTATCCTGGACTCTGCCAGCCTTTCTTAAAGCTCTTCTGGGACAAAGAAACTAGGCATTTTCCAGACAAAAGCTAACAAAATGCCTCACCTCTCAAGATTTTTCAGCCTTTACTGAAACACTGCTGTCTCTCCCTCGCCTGAATCGATAAAGTGATCTCAGATGGTCAGAATAAAGGCGGGGCAAGGGGAGCCAAGTGTCCCTGGGGGTCCCTGACGGTACTGGGGAGGGGTTGCAGTGAATAGAGGGACAGCATCAGAAACACATTCACTCCGTGCTGATTCAAAGCACAGGCTAGAAAATGTCGCTCCAGGTGGTGGAGGAGCCCTGGGCTGGAAGGCAGGGTCCCACCACCTCTGCCCACCGCGCTCTCTGTAACCGTAGGCACATAGCTTCTCTGGACCTCGAATTTCTCATCATAAAAGGGACTGTTTGAGCCAGATGCTTTGACATCCAGAAGGAAGGAGCGGCCAGCTTCCTCCCTCTCCCCTTCCCTCCGCGGGGCTCTGGGCTCACATCTCACCTTCTTGCTCACACCCACGCTGCCCTGGTCTCCACACCCAGGGGCACAGCAGAAGCCTCCCCGCCTCCATCACTTCCCTGAGCCCCATCATCCAAGCTGGAAGCCGGAGCTCACAATAGAACACCCTGGAGGAGGGTGGCTGTGTCTTCCCTGCTGTCCACTTGCAGAGCCTGCCCTGCCTGCATCGGCTGTGACACCTCCCAAGGGCCCCAAGAGAGTAAGTTATTCTGTCTCCTGTCGGCTCCTTGGAGACTCCAGGCTTTGGCTGCACAGCTGCTCCAGAAGGTGCTGGCCTGGTTGGTTTGTCTGGAGGGGTTTCCTGTCACATGCATAACAGTCCTCCCCAGACCCAGGCTCCCTGGGTCCAGGGTGCCCACGCACGGTGAGTCCCCAGAGTTCAACGTGAAAACAGCCCCTGCATAGCCCACCCCTCGGTGGGATGCCAGAACCTGCTACCCTCCAGGGGGACCTCATATAGAAGCCTCCTCAGGACACCTCCCACACAGACTCACAAGCTGGACCACACTGACTAATGCCATCTTATTGCCACTGGAAGCCTAATATTTTTGAGCATTTTATTTCCTCCCCAGTAGGCATGGATCTGGTAGCAAAATCAAGCTCTAAGGACACCCTCCCCACTCGCTGTCCTACGTGCCACACACAGCTCACAAGCGCATGCCTCTCTGAGCCCCTGGACACACCTCGGGCTTTCTCACCTCCTGGGTCTGCGCACGTTCCCATCCCACCCCCCCAAGGATAACGCTCCAGAAGCACAGCTTGTAATCTGCCCCTGACACACCCCGCGGTCACCGCACAGCTGAAGAGTCACAGCCTGGTGAACTCTGGCTTTTAGTCCATGTTTTCCTTTTATTATGAACTATCTTACGTGTGCAAATATGGATAACACGTATGTGAGGTTCAGAGAAAAATCTTCACCTGCACCCCGCTCAAGAAACAGCCCGTCCATACCCGGTATGTTCCTCCTTCTCTCCTCGGAGGAATGCCTGTCCTGAATTTGTTTATCATCCCCAGCTTCTCCTTAGGGGCGAATTTCCTCCTTGTCGTGTTGCATAAGCAGCGCTGGCTGCCGGGCCGGGGTGCCAAGTCCGCGTCACGCTGGCGGGGGCGGCTCAGGAACACTCGCGGTCTGGCGGAGCCCAGGGAGGGGCAGGAAGCCCTCCCGGGTGGGGGCAGCCCCCGCCCCCCACCCCCCGACCCCGGTCCAGGCCAGGCTGGAAAGACGGCAGGGCTGTGACGCAGCCAGACGGTGCCTTTGACTACAGCAAGCAGGCTTTTCGAGTGAGAAAATGGACTTGCTCCTTAAGGAGCCCCCGCTTCTGGCCCTATGTGGCTGGATGTGTAACAGTTTCCACATGTACCATGGGGACCATCAAGAGCTACGCAGGAGCAGCTGGACATAGCCCACGGAAACGCCAGGTGAGGCTGGGAGAGGTAAGTTCGGGAGAAGCTTCAGCCTGGGAGCCACTGGGAGCCAGGTCAAGGGCGTGAGTGCCTTTGGGGTCCTTGAGAGGAGGGAGAACGTGAGACAGTGTGGGCCAACTCATGGTTCAGTGCAGCACATAGAAGTTACAAGTGCAGCACATAGAAGTTACAAGTGCAGACTTGGTGGCAGGCAGCCTGGCTCTGCCATCCAGCGGCGTGTGGCCTTGGGCAAGTCTCCTAACCTTGTGCCTTACTTTGCTCTCTAGGAAAGGATCATGGTAGTATGTGAGATGCTCTAAGCCCTAGATAAGTAGCAGCAGTTTTCCTTTTTAGGATTTCCAACATGTTATTTTGTTAAATAAGAAGATAAAAGGCAAAAGCACCTTTCAGCTTCCCTATAAAATTATCAAAGAACATGAAAAGTAGGAAGGATGTGATTTCAGAATAAAGAACAGCCCTGTACCCTCAACTATCACCTTTCAGGCTCTTGCTGTCTTGTCTAGAGTTCTTTACAGGGAGAAGTGTTAGACTTTTCCATAGGGTGTGACTGCCGAAGCTCTGAGTTAGAGATGATGAGTTAGAGAGATGAACCTTACCAGGAGGGTCTAAGGGCGGGAAGACAGCAGAGTATAATGAATACAAGAGTTAGAACCAAACACACCACTTGTGGTTAAAATCCCACCACTCACTAGCTGTGTGGAACTAGGCTACTTCCTTAACTTCTCTGAGCTTGTGTCCTCCTGTATAAGGTGCTGGGAGAGTTAATCAAACAATGACCATAAAGCCTCTGGCACCTATTTGATGCTTGGTAAATGCAGGTTTCCTCCCCTACTCTGGCTTCTGGTTCATGAGCTCCCTGGAGAGCAAAGACCTCGTCTGGTCCTTCTTGGGTCCCTCCAAGAGCCCCGTGATGGTGGCCCACACAAACCGTGTGCAGACAGTCCATCCCAGAGGCAGGGCATGAGATCACGTCCCTCCATTTCATTCTCCTCCAGGCCCACCCAAACCAGCCCTGCCTCACCCAGCAGAGAGGATGTTTCCTACGTTTCTTTGGTTCTGAGCCATTTCCAGGGAAGGCTATCCTCCCAACTCCTCCCATTTCACCCCACATCAGGGGAAAGGTCTCTGATGGCCTACAGATGCCTGTGCAGTCAGGTGTGTGCTTGCCAAAAAACAAGAGTCTTGTGACACGAGAGATGGAAATGGCAGAATCACCAGCAGGGTAGGACATTGCTCTAGACATCCGTCAAGTTACTATGGAGCAAGCGTCCCTGCCTGCTCTCCTGTTTCTTTGCGGTCACCTTCCTTATCGTCACAATTCCTCCTGGAAGTCCTTCCTAATGTCTAGCTTCAATCTTTCTTGCTGCAGTGGAAACTGCTCCAGGCTCACAGTATCAGGATGGCCAGGCCATCTCCCATGTGCATGTGGGTTTCATGGATCATCTCCAAAAGTGTCTGGGAGAAAAGGGCAGCAGGACACAATGGCTTTGGGAAGACGCCCCAGAGCTCCCAGCGTGGGGAGACACCCCCCTCCAGGCAGGGCAGGGGTCAGTGCCAGGCCATAAACCTTTCCCTGCAGGGGCTAAACTGTCTCCTCCTCTTAGGAGAAGAGGAAGCCAAACTGTCAGCTGGCAAGAAGATTTTCCTGATGAAATGCCTCTGCTCTTAATCACCTCCTTGCTGCGCTGTGACAGCCCAGTGCTGGGTTAAATCATTTCCTCTCCTGCCCTGACGTCTAGAAAGTCTCCTCTCTGGGCCTGTTGGCCCTGCTTGATGGGCATTCATCGGGGCTTTTAGCTTCTTCGATCTCGTCCCCAAATTGGTCCCTCAGTACTGAGTCCCCCACCCCTTCTCTCTCTCTCTCTCACTCTTTCTCTCTCACCAACGCTCCGTGTGTCACAGGCTAGGCTTGAGTGGAAACATCTGAAAGAGGCCCCCCTCCCCCATTCCCATCGCCTGCTGTCCAAAGGAGAGACTGGACCCTCTTCCTGAAGGGCGCAGCTCAGTGACCCTGAGCGAGACGCAGGGCATTGTGTCCCCTCCTGCTTGCCGTACTAGGGGCTCTGCTGCTGGGACCTCATCCCCTGAAGGAGTCAGCCCATTCTTTCTAAGTAATTCCCAGTCACACCTGAGTTTCTAGACCCCCTTCTCCTGGGACTCCTGGATCTTAACTGATTTCTCCCTCTCTGCTCTTGAAAAATCCAGCTTTAAAACAGCTAGCGTGTATTGAGGACCTACTATATTCCAGACACCTTTGCACACATCATGTCATTGAATCTTCCCAACCACCCTAAGATCTAAGTGCTACTGCTGTTCCCATTGGATAGAAGAAAACTGAGGCTCCAAAAGCTTCAGTAATCGCACCCAGGTCACAGAGTTGGTAAGTGGCCAAGCCAGGACTTGGACCTGGATTTGCGTTACTCTCTGTGCTCTCAGCTGCTCCACATCCTCGGGCTTCCTTGAAGTCTTCCTGGCCTCACCTTCCAGCCCAGGGCACTCCTGCCCCCCCTCCTCAACCTCCTCCTTTCCCACCTAGAAGGGAATCCACAGGAATTTGGTGCTCACCTCTTTGCCCTCAGAGAATAAAGAGAATTCTTGTATTTTAAAGTTCTTCATTGGTCAGTAATTGTCTCCTGTTTACCAGGATCGTTTCTTGTTACGAATTAGTAAATTTATACTAATACGATACATCAGCCTCTCATGAATTTGTTTCTGGTGAGTCAGTCCCCCTGGAATCCAAGGACCACAGGGATGCCTCACTGATTCTCCAAACGTGCAAAACTGCAGCCTAGACTTAGAATCCGGTGCCAGCCTGCGTGGGTGGGGGCCCTGGGTGTGACCTACAAAACAGTGACAAGGAAGAGGCCCTGCCACCCCTTCGTCTGTTTGGATTCTGTCTTCATCTCCAGAACCTGAGCAAGTTGCCGCCCTCCCCTGAGCACTTCCTCGGCTGAACACTGGACACGGGGATTCTTGCCCTCGTGACTTAGGTTTGTGGGGAGGCTCCGTGGAGTGGAGGGTGGGAAGGAGCCTGTCACCTGGCAGATGCTGCATGCAGTTAGCTGAGGTGAGGCTGGCTTTCCACTGTACACTCCCTCTTTCCCGGGGGCCCAGCCCAGCGCCCAGGCTGCCCCTTGGGGAGGCGAGGAGGATGGAAACGAGACAGGTGGGCGAGGGCTGCGGGGTCATGAGTAAGCTCAGGCTGGTCTCCTTTAAAACCCCTTTTGTGTTTTCACAGTAAGCGAAATGGAGAAAGAAACACCATGGCCAGCCTCCCAAGGCTCCTCTGACAGAAGCTTGGGTTCCAGCGCTGCCTCCTCCCCTCCCAACCCCCCCCTCCCCCAGTGGTTCTCCTGTTCAGGTCACAGCACTTTGCTTTGTCCTGCTTTGCAAAGGCCCCTGGTCTTTGCATCTCGTCTGGCCGAGGCAGCTCCTTGCCTTCCTGTAGAATCATTCTGGGGGGCCTCAGGGCTTAGGCCTGTCCCCCCCCCCCCATGTGATAGAGGACACTGAGGCCTAGAGAAGGGGGCAGGGGCAGAGCAGCATCAGGCAGCCTGAATCCACCCCCCTCCGCATCCCCTGCGGGAGACCTGGGACGAGGCACCTTCCTCTCCCGGGGCTCCTGTCTGGGCAGGAAAGGGCCAAGCCTCTGCGGCTCTCAGCCACCCTGACGGCCTGCAGTTCCAGGTCCACAGACCGCGTCTCTGTGCTCCCCTGACACTTCTCCCAGCTCCAGACAGAAAAACACGTCTTGCTTCAGAGAGAGCTGTCTTTCCTGTTTTGTTTTGTTTTTTAATCATCACAAAAGGAATCTCTAAAAATCTCCTTTCCTAAACCATTCCAAGCCCTCTCAAAAGCAGTCAGTTCTTTAAGAACGCCTGCTCTGATACCATCCCTCCTGCAGTAGATTAAGATTATTTCCTCATTTGGGGTCTGATGAAACACATTTAAAACCCTTTGTGTCATCCGTGAGAAAAACTTATTGGAATTATAAGTCACTTTCATAGTCGTGTTATTGCTTACAAGAGAAATGAACAGGTAAAGATGACCGTTCAGAGGAGAAAACAAGACAGCACAGGAAACAGAGAGGTTAGAAAACTCTCTAGGCCTCAAAGAGAGGTCACCCTTTCTGGGAATGAAAAAAGAATACCCAAAAGATTCAAACAAGAAGTTTTCAGTAAATGAAACAAGACTACCTTTCCCCCAAAACTGAGCAAAAGGGACGGCCCTGGTGGTCCAGTCTTTAAGACTCCATGCTCCCGATGCAGCGGGCGTGGGTTTGATCCCTGGTTGGGGAACTAGATCCCGTGTGCATGCCGCAACTAAGACCTGGCACAGCCAAATAAATTAAAAAATAAAATAAATATTAAAAAAAAACTGGACGAAACTCTGCATTAATAAACTTCACTCCTTGTGGTAGCATTCATTTTGTTGTTCTAGAAAGAAATACTATCTTTGTTATCTTTCTTTCTTCCTTTTTTTTTTTTCTTTTTTTTTTTTTGCCGTGCCTTGAGGCTTGTGGAATCTCAGTTCCCTGACCAGGGATTGAACCCTGGGCCACAGCAGTGAAAGCCCAGAATTCTAACCACTAGACCACTAGGGAACTCCCATGCTTATTTCTTTAAATAACAAAGCCTAGAGCTTTTCTCCCTGCTAGTGTTCTCTGGGTCATTTCTCTCTACGGCTTGGTTGCCTGAGCCTCCTGCTGGGGGCGGGGGGGGTGGGGGACGAGGAAGGGCCCCGCCTTCTGGGTCCCTGGACCATGAGCCAGGTTCTCTGGGAGGCGCTGTGCGGGGTGGGGGCCACACTTCACTTCCTGCGCCAGCGAGCCCCTCCCTCCTTTTGCCGTCTGTCTCCAGTGGTAGAAGCCACAACAGAGGCACTTCCAGTCCTCGCTGTGCCCTTTACCAGGTATACGGCCCGTGGACAAGTCGCCCATCATCTCGAGCCTCAGCTTCCTTGTGTGCGACGTGGAATGACAACATTTTATAGGCTTTTAGTGAGAATTAAATAACACCCGTATCTGTTGCACACAGCAAGCACTCGGCACATGACAGCTAGCCTTCCCCTTCCCTCTCGGGGGTGGGAGGGACACAAAATAGAAACGCGGAGGGAGGAGGGATTCTCTAACAAGCTCCAAACACACTGCTGACAGGAAGCGGGCTGTCTGGAGGTGGGCCCCAGCCTAGCCCAGCTCACTGGGCGGGCCTGGCACAGCCCCCAGGGGCAGGTGCATTTCCTGAGTACCTCTGGTGACCACCCTAGGTCACGGGAGAGACCACTCAGAGGATGGCCAGACCTGGGAGGGAAAGCACACAGAAGATTGTTCCAGACACGCGTCCCACATCCCAGCAGAGCAGAATGGCAGACACCAGCGCAGGACAAAGCTTTCCTGACGCTCGCTGGAGTTAGGGGGATGCCCCCACCCAGACGGCATCTATTTTGTCTTTTGTGCCTCCAGAGTCTGGCAGGGAAGACACAGGTGGGGCAGAGAGCGCAGAGGGGTAAAGTGACAGGGGACAGACTTCTCTAGCTCCAGGACCAAATTCCTCTGCCAGCTCCGTGGAGGTCACCCTCGGGTACGGAGCCAGCTGAGCTGAACTCTGCTGTGACAATGTGGGGGGGGCCGCTCAGAAGACAGAGGGCACATCTGCTCAAAAATCCCACATAAGGAGGAGCAGCCCCTCCGTACGCCTGCTGCTCTGCACCACGTGCAGTTTGCTGCGCCCACCGTGGAGTGGTCCTCAACCCCAGGGCTCCCACCTGGGCTCCACTCCAGAGCAGAGCATCATGGGGGTCTTCACAGCTTTAGGTCAGGGCGCAGGGCCTCAACACCTGCAAAGACTTCTGGAAACGGATCTCTGGACTCCGAGGAGACCAGACAACTCCCCCTTGGCCTTGCTGCCGCCGGCTGCCCTCCTAGCACGCAGATGCAGGGACCCCAGAGCTTGGGCCCTGGGCAGGCGGGGGGGGGTCTGCTTCCACCCCCACCCCTGCCCTGCCCCCACCCAGGGCTGTGAGAGAAGCTGAGGCTTTCTGTGCTTCTCTGGGGAAGATCACACAGTTCTCCAGCCCTGGAATGATGCTCCCTCCCCACTTCCATGGGGTGTGGGACAGGGTTCCCAGCAGCCTCGGAGCCTGGCTGTGACTGGTGGAGCAGGCAGAGAACTCAGAGGGCCCAGAGCCCATCTGTTTGAAGCCTAAACGGTATTGATTGAGAATTTAATTGCTCTGTAATCACCGCGTAAACTCTGGCTGGTCCATTGATCAGGCCTCTGGCCGCTGGGGAGAGACAAGAGGGGGACGGATGCTGATGTGTGCTCTCCCGGCAACACCACTCCTGGCTGGGCGTCTCCTCCTCAGGGGTCCCAAGCAGGGCCCCTGGACGGGCTGGTTGGCAGGTGACGGGGTGGGGGGACCGGGAGGGACGGGTCAGTCGTCTAACTGTGGCCATGGTGCCCTTTGTGGGAAGGGCAGGCTCCAAAATCGTCTTTATTTGGGGGCGGGGGGGATGTAAAAAATAAACCCTGGCAGTGTTGCCCACTAATATATTAACAGTCGTTAATTCTATATGACTGGATTCCATTTTTATTTTCTTCTTTATATTTCTACATGTTCCACATTTCCAACAACTAGCAAGTATAATTTATAATGGGAGAAAATACTTGTTATTTAGGATCAAGTGAAATGGCTGGAAGGAGTCCTCCCATGCTCCTGAAGAAAATCCTAGCAGCCGTTCGGCGGAACGCGGCTGCCTGTCGGAGTTCAGCCCGGGCTGAACTTCCGGCTCCCTCTGTTGAGACCCTGAACGTCTCTCCGCCCAGTCCTTATCTGCAAATGGCCGTAGTGCTGTCGCAGGGAATTAAGTGAGATAAAATACGGACCGTGCTTAGAGCCACAGCCCTGGTACATTCAGGCATATTAGTGTCTCTTCCATCCTGGGAGAGGTCCCAACACCCAGAGTGCCCCCGGCCCCTCCCCTCCCCAGGGCCAGGGGTGGTTCTGTTTCCTGCTCAGTGGCCCCCCTCCTGATCCCCAGGCCCACCCCTCGCCGAGTCCTGTCACTACTCTAACAGAAGGCAATCTTGCTCCTCTCGGGGCCCCACCGCCACCCACTGAGACAAATGGGCCGCTACTTCTCTAGATGCAGGAGGCAGCAGCCAGCTCCAGGGTCATGGTTCGCGACATCACTGAGAGCCCCAGAGGGAGGGGAGCCCGTGGGATGGGAAGCAGGGCTGCGATCACTGGCCTATTCAGTGGCCCAAAATAAAGCCCTGTCATTAGTGCGGCAGGGAGAGGAGGGAGCGGGGCTGAGCCCGCCGCACACTCCACTTGCTGCCCCTGGAGGCTGCTTTCCCTGGAGAACCTGTCACCTGGGAAGTGTGGGTTGTGTGCCCCTGGACTGCAAGAGCTAGCACGATGCACAGGTGGCCCAGCATCAGAGGCCTTGCCAGCCCCGTAACCGCCCCCTGCGCCTTGTCCCTCGGCCCACCGTGCCCGCCCCTCGGCCTCCCGGACGTCCGACTTCTGGGAGCACCGCTCCCTCCAGGCTGCGCGTCCCAAGATAGAGTTTCTCCTGACCCCATCCCCAGGGCTGCCCTTCGGGGAGCTGGGGAAGACTGTCCTAGCACCATCCCCCCAACACCCCGCGAGGACCGGGGCTTTGGGAGGAGGCAGTGGTCTCTCCTGGACCCTCATGTCTCCCGTGGGCCGAAGGTTTTCCTCAAGCTGCAGCAGCTCCTCTTTGTAGGTCTGATCGAAGGGGTTGTGGGCGCTCACACACACCAAAGGCCCTGACCCTGAGCTCCGACTGACAGTGTGGAGTCCTTACTGGGCCTCCTGCCTTATCCCTGGAAACCCCAGAGGAGGCCGACTCAGCAGGAGCCCTGCTGAGCAGCTGGGAACCCGGACTGGGCAGTGGGGGGAGCCTGGCTTGTCTCAGAGCCCAGCCCGGGGTCTCCCCAGGGTAGCCCAGAGGACCTTGTGACCCAGCCACTGCAGCGCGGCCTCTGACCTTGGCACCTCCTTAGAAAAACTCAGGGGGGCAGGCAGGGTTGGGTACACGTTCTGGAGGCAGGACACCTGGACAAAGGGAAGAGAGGGGGCTGGGAAGATCGTGGAGAAGGCTGGGAACAGGGATGTCGGGAGTCTGACGGGAGAAAACTTATCTGGGGGTGGAATTCCTCCAGGAAGCCAAGAACAGACAAACTAATTGATATGCAGACCGTTAGACATCAGAAGGCACCCAGGGGGCTCCTTCCAGAGGAGCTGGGACACTGACATCAGACAGATGGACAGACAGACAGAAACACACTCCAGGAAACTACAAACACGACAGACAGGACAACTTGGGATAACTGGGAACAGAGGCAGACAGCGACTGATGGTCTGGACCAACCCGGGGGCATGTCCCCCTGCCCCGCGTGGAGGGAGGGCGGCAGTGGGCAGTGCTCCAGAGTGGGCAGTGCTCACAGGCTTGTGGGGACCAAGAGAATCTCCCACCTCCCATCCCCCCCTCCCAGCGCCACTGCCCCCACCTGGGCGCCTGCCCCTCCCAGGGGAAGCTTGATAATAGATGTATAATCATAGATAACAGATAAGGATAACAGATTTCCTACCATCTCACCCAAATCTTGGAAAAGAAGCCTGTTCCCCTGGCCCCTGGCCCCCATGAAGGGGCAGCACCCCTCCCCCACCCCCAGAACTCTGTCTCCCAAACCAGCTCCTCCCACCCCCTCCGACCAGGAGTCAGAGCTGCGGGGTGTGCGGGTGGCAGCCAGCCAGGCCGTTGGAGAGAAAAGGGAGGGGTGAGTGGGAGAGAGAGGAAGGGGGAGAAGACCCAAGGGAGGATTTCTGTCCCTGGAGCCCCCCAGGGGAGAACGTCTTGGGAACACTGTCATCCACCCTCACCGCTGCTGGTGCTTAGGTGGCGGCAGTGTATGTGGACAGGACTGAGTTGGACTGATGAGTGGCAGGCAGAACAGACAGCTCCTCTCCTCCCCACCAAGGAGGATGTTTTTAGGAAGAAGTCTCTCGTGTGTCTGAGCAGTGACCACTCGCGGGATGGCGCAGGGCCCTCCCCTTCCTTCCTCCCCGTCACCCGGGGCCACTCACTCTCTGCCCCCTTTACTTTCCTCTCCCGCTGTCTCTTTCTTGTGTTTCTCTTCTTCCTTCCAGTTTCAACTAGAGGGCATCGCGTGCTGGATGGAGAGCCCCGCAAGATCCAGGGGGCCTCACTCGCCTCAGGTCCTGGCCACAGAGCTCGGCCCCCAGACCTCCAGGCATCGGCACAGCACTGGCCTTCCCCTTGCTTTCTGTCCTCCGATGTGGTTGTGCCTCCCGCAGCCCTGAATCCCCAAGGTGGGTCCCTACTTTGGCCCAACTACCCGGTTCTCTCCTCAGAATCCTGCCTCTCCCGACCCCCTCTGACTCCCTTCAAGGGAAAACAAGCAGTAACACCTTTGTGGGGAGGTTTCTGTCCCCAGGCTCACCAGCTTCCATGTCTGACGACTACCCAGTCATTTTCCAAGGAAGAAAGGGGAAGGCTCATGGAATCACTGAGACCTAAGCCTGGAGGTGGCCCTTAGTGCAGGTCTGGGCCAGCATGCTGTGGCTCTGAACCTTCTGCTCTCCTCCCGTGAGACGGGTCCCAAAGCCCATCCAGGCTCTGAGCGGCCCAGAGGCTCAGTGAGATGGGATGTCATGCCGCTGTCTACATAGACCAGCCCCTTCATCATACAGATGGGGAAACCAGGGTCCAGGGGAATTCAGGAACCTGCCCAAGTTCATTCCAACAACAGGAGACTACAGGTGGGGCAAATTTCAGGCCAGATTCTCAGTATCCTGACCTCCAGGGAAGTAAAGAACAAGCAAAGAAAAGAGAAGTATGCTGAACTAAGATGGAAAACTTGGGGGAAAGAGAAGAGGACAAAGTGTGACCAGCACAGAGGGTGCAGCTCCTGGCTGAGATGGAGGGAGAGGACGCTGATGCGGGGGAGTAGGAGAGATGGAGGGTCGAGGAGGTGGGTGGAGGAGGAGGGGGGAAGGACGAGAGTGTGATGGAGAGAGACTGTGGGGAAGAGAGAGGACGGGTGAGTGACCCAGAACAGGGTGAGCAGGAGAGCCTGGGACCGGACTCCAGACCTGACTTCTCCCTTCCCAGGTGGTCCCGTGAACCCAGAGGAGGTTGACAAACCTTCAAATCAAAGTTATCTTGGTGCCTTAGTGGAAGGAGAAAGATTAGAGAGGAAAAGGCAAACCTTGGATGTGAGAGGCAGGACGGGTTCTATTATTGGTTGGTCACCTTTGGGTGCCAGACAACCCACCTTGTGATACTTATAGATACAATCAAGTTAATTTCTCCTGACATTTAAAAAGATGAATTTTTTCCAGGCCGTTTAGTGGGAAGAAGCATAGGTTTGGGATTTGCACAGTAGGGCATCGGGGACAGCTCATCTGGGGGCCAGAGGAAGGATGGAGAGATGGGAATAAGAGGAAGGAGGTAAAAACTAACAAACAGAACAGGAAAGACTCAGGAAGAAGAGGCCGAAAGGGGCCGTCGCATGTACTCTGTTCCGAGGGGAAGGTCGGTGGGGGTCAGGAGGAAAGGACCGTCCGGCAATTATTCCCACCTTTGGGAGGCCAGGTCGGAGCAGGAAGGCTTCTGCTCGGCGTCGGCGGCTGGGCAGCAGAACTGGTGCAGCACAGTCTCATTCCTGAGGGCAGAGCAGAGGGAGACGGTCAGCGCCCTCTGACCCCAAGGGTAACCTGCCCCAACACCCTGCCCCTGGATAACATCAAGGTCCCAAACACTGCCCAGGGGAGAACATGCAGCACTGAGTCAGTGCAAACACCGTATCCTGCTTGCAGTCCCCCAGACCTCGTCCACTGTGCACACCCATCCCCGCAGCAGCCTCCTCCATGTGATGTGCCATGTATTGAGCTCTATCTTTTGTTATTATCACAGTTAGCCCTCTATAACCCTGTCTCCCACCAAGGTCCGGCCAGCAAGGCAGAACTAGGTCTATTCAACCAAGATGCACAGACTTGCACACAGAACATTTTTAAGCTAATCGTATGCAAAGATGCAAAGCACTCGTAGAGGCTTTAGAGTTGCCGGCTGAAAATCCAAGGGTACGGTGTTTGATGAGAGATTTGTCTGAAAAAGCCGACCAGAAGGTGGAGATTCAGATTCTGGGGCCAACACTACAGCCCGCCAGCAGTGTGATACCTGGTTCACCTTTCCTGAGTCTTGGTTTATTTACTAATGATCCACAGGGGTGATTCTCAGACCCAGCTGCTTACTAATCTCTCCAGGAGGTTTTTTAAACTATGGGTTCACTTGGCCTGCCCTGGGTCGGGGCAGCAGGACATTTTATAAGATCCCAGGTGATTCTAAGGGCAGTCAAAATTGAGAGCCATTGGACGACATGATCTCTAAGGTCCTTCCATTGCTACGAGGCTGGGATTCTAATACCCACCTTGAGTCACCTTGGGACTTCACACTGAAATTATTTTTGCTGTTGTTTTGTTTCTGGTTTTTTGGCTGTGTGGCGCGGCTTGTGGAATCTTAGTTCCCTGACTAGGGATTGAAGCCGGGCCTCGGCAGTGAGAGCACCGAGTCCTAACCACAGGACCACCAGGGAATTCCCCTAAATTTACTTTTGGATACAGTTATGCTGGCCTGCTGCCTTCTCCCCTTTGGCAAGGCATCACCATCACGAAGTCAGAGAAAGTCAGACCCGAAAGGGCTCTGCTCTGATCCTGCCTCTGTTTCCCAGGCAGCCTCCCAGGGCTGGCAGTCGCTCCCATGAACAGCACTGAGGCAAGCTCCACTTGGCCCTCCCAGGCACCCAGACTCGGCTGCGTTGGCACATGCAATGGGAGACATGAGCCTGGATGTCCCCAAATCCTTCTGCGCCTCAGGCTTGGGCTGGCAGTGTACTGGGGGTCGCAGCCTTTTTGGGTGTTCCCACTGGTGGGGTCCCTCAGGACAGTCCAGCTGGGAGGGGGAGCTTGCCTTCAGCCTCTCCCCTGTTTCTTCTCTATCTGCCTCCTGCCCACAGGCCTCCTCAGCCTGGGCCAGGGGCTTCCCAATAGATGCCCCCTCCCCACCCCACCCCGTGCCTCCTGCTGGGGTTTAGTTCATGCTGCCCACCTCTGAGCAGCCCGGCCCCCTGCCCTGCCCAAGGTCACGGTCCAAGTGGCTGACCTGGGTAAGTCTTAGCTTAAGTCAGCCCCAGATTCCCTTCCTTCCACCCCAGAGAAGACACCGGGGGGCCCCAAGAGTTCACTCCCATTAGAGACAAAAATGGGAAAAAAAGTGGAGAAGTGATGGGAAGGCACATTGCCTCTGTGGTATCCTTCCCTCAAACCTACAACCCGGTCCAAATGTGAGAGAGCGTTGGACAAACCCTAATGGAGGACATGCTACAAAATATCTGACCAGTCCTCCTCAAAACTGTCAAGGTCTTGAAATTCACAAAGAGACAGAAACTGTTACAGACCAGAGAAAACTAAGCAGACGTGACAACTAACTGCCATGTGGTGCCCAGGTAGGATCCTGGGACAGAAAGAGAATATTAGCTGAAAAGCTAGTACAGTACAAATAAGGGCTAGAGTTAGATAGATGATAGATAGATAGATGATAGATAGATAGATAGATGATAGATGATAGATAGATAGATAGATAGATAGATAGATAGATGATAGATACTAGATGTAGATATATAGATACTAGATTGATTGATAGATACTAGATAGATAAACAGACAGTTGTTAGGTGACAAAATCAGGGCGGCAAAATACTAATAGTTGTATTTCAGCACTTTGTAGTGTTTACTATGTGGCATGTACTGTTCTAAGCACTTTTCATGTGTTAATTTATTAAAACTCACAAAGCAACATCTTCCTCACTCTGTAGATGAGGAAGCGGAGGCTCAGGGAGTCAACCACGGGTGAACTCTCCCTCATTCGACACATGCCTCCTTCTTATGACAACTCTTTTTTTTTTAAATAAATGTATTTATTTATTGGCTGCATTGGGTCTTTGCTGCGCATGGGCTTTCTCTAGTTGCGGCAAGCAGGGCTACTCTTCATTAAGGTACACGGGCCTCTCATTGCAGTGGCCTCTCTTTGTTGTGGGGCACAGACTCCAGGCGAGCGGGCCTCAGTAACTGCGGTACTCAGGCCCAACAGTTGTGGCTGGTGGGTTTCAGAGCAAAGGCTCAGCAGTTGTGGCACACGGGCCTAGCTGCTCTGCGGCATGTGGAATCCTCCCAGAGTAGGGATCAAACCTGAGTCCCCTGCATTGGCAGGCAGATTCTCAACCACTGCACCACCAGGGAATTCCATGACAGATCTTTATGGTCTGTGTTATCATCCCCTTTTTCACAGATGAGAAAGCCAGGGCTCAGAGGATGTAAGTGACTCGCCCAAGGTCACACAGCTAGTTGGCAGGAGAGCCTACAGCCCAGGCAGGCTGGTTTCAAGGATCATGCCCATCACTCTTCTTTGTAAGCTTTATGGCCAGTGGACACTCGCATCCAGCCCCCATGCCCAGCGCTTAGCCCAGTGCCTGGTACACACTGCTGGTGCTCAGTGCGCGCGTGTGCAAAGCAGCATCCCACACCTCAGGGAGCCCACCCGCTAGGAAGTATCCACATCAGCCAATGACGAAGTTCCTGTTTGATTGAAGCTGGAAAAAGAGGCCATAAGGAGAACGTGGGCAGGGGGGCCACTGCCTGGTTTGTCCATCAATGCCCAAGTCCTAGGTTTGTCCTGACACTGCCCTTGACCTGATCCCTGAATCCCTGGCCCGCAGGTCACAGACCTACTTCCTTCTCTGCCTCCCTCTCTTCCTGCCTTCCCTGGGAGCACTGCCCCCACAGCCCAGGCAACAGACCACCGGGTACCAGAGGCTGAGAAGGGAAGTGTGGGACGAGAGGGAGGAGACAGGGTCCCCGGGGCGGCACCAACCCAAGGCTGTTGCCAGGACGCTCCATCACAGCCTGTCCAGCTGTGAGGCAGGGGGCGTGCCCACAGAACCCAGGACAGCTGGCCTGAGGCCTTGTCCTCACCCCACCCCCTGATAAGGTGTTGAGATCTATGCCAGGTTCATCCGCTCTCTGCAAATGGATCACAACCCCTCTGTTGGTTCGTCAAGTCCCTTATCTCTTGAAGCCTCAATTTTCTCACAGGTAAAACTAGGATAATAGTAACTTCTTCCCCTGGCAGGGCTTTTAGGAGGGCAGATCCAACAATGAATGTATAAGTGCATCACGAAGGTCAGGGCCATATGAGTGAACGTTTTACTCATTCACTTTTCTGACTCAGCCTTTAAGTTTATCAGCTCAAATAACAGAAAAAAAGGAAGAATTCTTCTTCCACGAAGCGTGCTTCCTGCATCCCCGAAGTCAACCAATGCTGTAGGAGGGGACGCCCAGCAGGAGAACTGAGGAGGAAAAGCTAGGATCCCAGTGAGGCAGCTGTGAAGGAGGACCTCTCTCCTTCACCAAGCTTAAGACAGCAGCTCTAACCCGCAGCCTCTGGAAGGAAACAGCCGGGGAACCTCTCCTGCCTCCCTCTTAATTTGATCACCCCTTCCAGGGAGGCTTCTCTAAACATGGTGAATAGGAGGAAAAGATGCTTTTTTTTTTTTCTTAGAAGTCACTCCTGTTCCTGGAGGATGGGAGAGGCTGAATAGCCACAACAACTTTGAGAAACGAGAACAAGCTATGGGACTTACATTGTGTGCTTTCAAGACTTACAGCTGCCCAAATTAAGAGAATTTGGTGTTGGCATAAGGAGAGACATACAGGTGGACTGAATCAAATAGAGAGGCTACAAATAGACTCAAACATCAATTGATTCTCGGTAAGTTGATTTGTGGTAAAAGTACCAAGATAATTCAATGTGGGATAATAATTTTTTTTAACAGATGGTCCTGAAACAATTGAATATCCATATCTGAAAAAAATGGACTTCAATCCATATTTTGCACCATATATAAAAATCAATACAAAATAGATCATAGATCTAAAATAGATAAAAATATAAAGCTTCTCAAAGAAAACATAGGAGAAAATCTGTGACTTAGAGGATGCAGAGATTTCTTAGATAAGAATCAAAAAGCACAAACCATAAAAGAAAAAAGTTGATAAATTAGACTTCATAAAAATAAAAAAATTTTCTCTTTGAAAGACAAGAAAAATGAATAATTCTTACAACTCAATAAAAAAACAAACAACTTTATAGGAAAATTACAGAAGATTTGAACAGATACTTCACCAAGCAAATATACTAACGGCATCACTAGTCATTATGGAAATGCAAATTAAAATCACAGTGAGACACCACTACAAGCCCACTAGAGTGAGTAAATTAAAAAGTCTAACAACAACAAAAAAAATAGGGACTTCCCTCACCATCCAGTGGTTAAGACCCCGTGCTTCCAATGCAGGAGGCACAGGTTCGATCCCTGGTTGGGGCACTAAGAACCTGTATGCCGTGCTGCGCAGCCAAAAAAAGAGTCTGACAATACCAAGTGTTGAGGAGAGTGTGGAGCACCTAGAACTCTCACACGTCTGGTGGGAATGGAAAGTGGCGTGACCCTTGGGAAAGCACCGTGGTGGTTTCTTATAAAGGTAAACATATACTAATTATTTGTTCCTGTAATTGCATGCCAGGATAAATAAAAACATGTATTGACACAAAACTATTCACAGCTGCAAATGTTCCCAGCAGTATGAAGCTGGCAACTCAACACATATACTGTCAATTGATCTGGGACAAAGTTGCCAAGAATGCATGATGGGGAAAAGATAGTCTCTTCAACAAATGGTGTTGGGAAAATTGGATATCCTCATGCAGAAGAATGAATGTGGACCCATATCTTACACTGTGCACAAAATGGATGAAAGACTTAAACATAAGACCCAAAACTAAAACTCCTAGAAGAAAACATAGGGAGAAAGGTTTATGACTTTGGTCTTGGCAATGATTTCACGGATTTGACACCAAAACCACAGGCAATGGAAGTAAAAATAGACAAGTGGGAGTACATTAAACCAAAAAAACTCCTTCATAGCAAAGAAAACAATCAACAGAGTGAAAAGGCAACCTACAGAATGGGAGCAAATACTTGCAAACCATATGTCTGATAAGCAGTTAATTTGCAAAATACAAAAAGAACTCCTACCACTCAATAGCAACAAAACCAAATAACTCAATTAAAAATGGGCTAGAAACTTGAATAAACATTTTTCCAGAGAAGACATAAATGGCCAACAAGTATATGAAAAGATGCTCAAAGTCACTAATTACCAGGGAAACACAAATCAAAATCACGATGAGATGTCAGCTCACAACTGCTAGGATGTCTATTTTAAAAAAATAACAATACATAGCAAGTGTTGGGGAGGATGTGGAGAAATTGGACCCCTTGTGCACAGTTGGTAGGAATGCAAAATGGTGCTATGGAAAACAGAATGGAGTTTCTCAAAATATTAAAAATAGAAATACCACATGATCCAGAAATCCCCCTTCTGGGTATTTATCCCAAAGAATTGAAATCAGGATCTTGAAGAGATATCAGCACCCCAATATTCAGTGCAGCACTATTCACAATAGTCAAGATTCACGAACAACCTAAATGATGGATGAACAGATAAAGAACGTGTCTTCCATACATGCAGTGAATACTATTCAGCCTTAAAAAGGAAGGAAATCCTGCCATATGGGACCGCATAGATGAGCCTTCAAGATATGCTAAGCAAAACAAGGTGGTCACAGAAAGACATATACTGCATGATCCCATTTATATGAATGAGCAACTTAAAAAATAGTCAAACTCACAGAGGCAGAGAGTAGAATGGTGGTTACCAGGGATAGGAGAGGGAAGAGGGGCGGAAATGGGAAATCAATGGACATAAAGTTTCAATCATGCAAGATGAATAAGTCCTAGAGACCTGCTGTACAACATTGTGCCTATAGTTACTCTGTACACCTAAAAATCCTGTGTTAAGGATTTCTGGATCCTGTGTTAAGTCTTCTTGCCACAATACAACAAAATACAGTAAAAAAAAGTTAAGCATCCATGTAAGTGTTTGGGTTTGAATATTCATTTCTTGAGTTGTGTGAGTGAAATGAATGGTCCTCACTTTGTGAGCATCTGTGCCCTGGCCAGAGGAGTAGGAGTAGGATGGAACTGACCCAGAGTTAATTCAAGGAGGGTACAAATGCATACGCACGCCACGCAGTGTCTGTAAATTGAGTGAATGATGTATCCTGCACACATATGGACCATGTGTTCTAAATGCACGTAGAGGCAGTTATTAAAAAAGAATTAAAGATTCATGTAAAAAACAAAGCAAAACCAGCAACTGTTAATGTCCGTTAACTGGTAAGTAGATAAACAAATTGTAGTACATCTATACAATGGAATACTATTCAGCAATAAAAAGGAAGAAGCTTACTCACGTTTGCACTAACATGGATGAATTTCAAAAAAGCCTTATACTAAGTGAAGGACACTAGACATGAGTCCGCACACTGATTCCATTTGTATGAGATTCCCGAAAAGACAAAACCACAGTGACAGAAAGTAGATCAGTTTCAGTGATACTGGAGTGGAGAGATTAAACTGAAAATAGGACAAGGGGTCATTGGGGTGATGGAAATATTCCACAGCTTGAGAAGTAGCTACACAACTGTAGACACTGTCAAAAATCATCAAACTGCAGGCTTAAAAGTGAGAGAATTTGGGATTCCCCTGGTGGTCCAGCGGTTAAGACTCTGCACTCCCAATGCAGGGGGTGCCAGTTCGATCCCTGGTCAGGGAAATAAGATCCCGCATGCCATGCAGCGTGGCCCCCCAAAATAGGAGAATTTTATTGTATGTAATTGCACCTTAATATGGCTGATTTTTTTAACACCAAAATGTTTTCTCCCCCTTCTCACTTCTTGACACTTCATGAAGAGTCTTGAGGATAATTTCTAACTTCCCTCCTCTCATTGTCCCCGAATCACCTAATTATTAACCCCCCTCCAAGCAGCAGGAAAAAACACCAACTTTTTCCTTCCCTTCAACTGCTAGCTTGGATTTTCAGAGACCAGATGGTTCGTAACTGAGCCAAAGGAGTCCAGGGGGCCAGAAAGCAGGACAATGAGAAAGCTGGAGGTGGGGTGGTTGAGCTGGGGAAATGCTGGCCCCGGGCCTGGGGCTGAGGGTTCCAGAAAGTGCAGTAGCAACAGTGCAGGGCTGGCCATGGAGACCCAGCCCCCTCTGCACACCACTGGCACTAGGGAAGGTCAAGTCACTGTAAACAAGGCTCTTATCCCTGCCCTGTCTATCTCACTGAGTTACGGGGATTCGGTAAGACTTTGAATGTGAAACTGCCTTGGGAGAAACCTAATAAACCCTGCACAGATGCACAATCTTATAATGACTATTACTGATATTAGTCTGAGCCACTGAGGGACTCAGCGGCCCCAGCTCTGTTGCAAGCAGAGGCTCACCAGGTGCCACCCAGACTCCCTCCTCCTGGCCCCCGCCCCTCCTGCAGGCCTGGGGGCGGAGGAAGGGGTGGACTTCCTTTGCTCCTTGGTGCAATCTGCCGACTGCACAGTCCTCCTCGGAAAGCTTTGGAAAGGTCTTAATAAGGCAAGTGGTGACAAATGTCCCAGCAGCCAGGGGCAAAAAACTACAGAAATGTCACCCTGATGCGGTCGGCCCGTAGGCTCAGTGCTCTGCCCCAAGCCTGATGAGGGCTGAAAGCTTGGGTGTGCCTCCCTCTCACCAGGCTTTGCTTCTCTTTCGTTTCTGCTCAGTCTCCTTTGGGGGAGTTTTAAAGGTCATCTAGTCCACGTCCCCACTGCCAAGGAACATGGGCTACAGAGTCTGGGGAAAGAGCTGTCTGCCTCTCCTTTTCAGAGAGCTTTCCCCTGAAAACATGCTGCTGGCTCTTCGAATGTTCATGTGAAGAAGACTGGTCTTTGCAGAAACGCTGTGTTTCTCTCCTGTGTTCCAAGGAGCCCCAGGGGCCACCCTGAGGTCAGGAGGCAAGTGGAGAATGCAGGGCATGGATCTTGCACGTCAACCAGTGCTGCTCTGATTGGGTCTGATTACGTATTAGACACGCCCATAGGGTTTGATTTGGGGGGTGTAGGAATAAGTCTCCTTGTTTTAAAAAACAACTGGGAAAGTATTCTACCGAAAGCCCTCCTCCTGTGGTTACTAAGGCTGCTGCATCTCTCCGATCGCTGTCGTCTTGGAGAGGAGCTGCTGGCGGCCCTCCTGGTGGCCCACCCCGGTCCTACTTTTCTCGCTGCCTGGAGGAAGACTCCTTGTGTAACCCTGCCTAACTTCTTGGATCAGCCTTGCCTTGGTTTCCTTATCTATAAATGGGGTTAACAAGAGACCCTCTCTAAAGCCGTTGTTTTGAGGGTGAAATGAGTTGACACGCAAAGCACTTACAATGGAGCCTGGCACATAGTAAATGCTTAATAAGTGTCAGCTGTTTTTTTCTTTTTTCTTTTTTTTAATATTTATTTTGGCTGTGCTGAGTCTTAGTTGTGGCACATGGGATCTTTTTCAGTTGTGGCATGCAGACTGTTAGTTGAGGCAGGCACGTGGGATCTAGTTCCCTTACCAGGGATCAAACCTGCACCCCCTGCATTGGGAGCACAGAGTCTTACCCACTGGACCACCAGGGAAGTCCCTGTGTCAGCTGTTATCAATGTCTCCCTTCTGCTACCCTTGCCTCTCTCCCTTCCATCTCAGGGAAGGGTGCTCCCGTCGTCAGGCCCGCTCCTCCTCCACTTGTCTTCCATGCGGTCGTTGTTACAGGCTTCTGCTCATCAAATCTCTCATCCTAAAAACACTATTTTTCCCTACAACTCCTCCTACCTCCCACCTCTTTCTACAGCCTCCCAGGAAGAGCTGTCTGCTTGCAGGTGCTTCCTTTCACCTTGATCTCCTGCCAACCTGCTGGAATGTGGCTCCTCCCTGGAGCCCTGACAGAGCTTTCCCCACGTAGCCCCCCAGCGATCTGGTTGCTAATCCAGCATGACCTTCTCAGTTCCTCACTGACTCGACTTCTCTGCACTGTTCATCGGCCAAACCCTCCCGTGTGAAACACCCCGGCCCCTGGCTTCCAGGGGAGTGGTCTGCCCCGTGGTTTTCATGGTGACGGGAGGAACTCGCCTCCGGGGCTGGGAACAGTTCAAGAAGAGGAAAGGGGACAACGGCCAACACCAGGCTGGTGCTCTGACCATCCTGAAAGTGAACCTCCGGGCTGTAGTCAGGCCCCTCCAACCACCGCCGTGCGACGCAGAGAGGAGCCATCCTAACAAGCGATTTCTGCACAAACAGATGCTGTTGCTGCTTTAAGTCCTGGGGTGGTTTTCAGACACCAGGTCTTGGGGTGGTTCATGACAGCTCTCTCCTGTCGACTGTGGTCAGCTGCCTCCTCACTAGACTGTAAGCCCTTTCAGGGAGAGACCAATCTCTGCATCTAATTTCAATTGAATAACTATGGCTCTTCCACACCCATTACCCCCGCCAGGTGGACACTCATGGCCCTACTCACATGGCACAGACGAGAGGGCTCTGTGGAGAGAGAGGAAGAGGCTTGAACTCACTTATGGTGGGTTTTGCAAGTTTTCTGCTCAATTCAAACTACAAACAGCAAACCCGTCTCCTTTGCACATTTCCCGAAGAGGGCATCCCATCCCCAGCAGAAAAACCATCTCTCCTCCTCACTCAGTCGCCCACGGAGCCCAGAAGACAGCGGACACTTCATGACGGCCTGCCTGTCTGTCTACTCATCGTGTCCACACTGCCTTCCAGGAACCCGCAGGCCACACCCACAACACGATGGATTGGAGAGGTGGAAACGCCAACCCCCATTTCACAGGTGAGGGCGAGGCTTGGGCCCAAGCCCGTATTGTATGTTACCCCACAGCAGAGGCTGGGGCACGCTGTGGACAAAACAGGAAGCCTGAATGCCTTTAGAATTAGCTAAATGAGAAAATGTTCAGCTCACAGCCCACAGTCACCATAAATAGAGGTCACTCCATTCTTGAATGAGATGCTGTATTTCCCAATCAAATGGCAAACTCCATGTCTTGTGTCTCCACATTCCCATCCCATGCATGGGGCCAGTCACCGATTACCTGTTCAGTGTTTGCTGGGCTGAGGGCAGAGTCAGCCTGGATCTAGTGCATTCTTTTTTTTTTTTTTTCCAGTTATGCAACACCATCATCAACTATGTTTTACATCAGCTCCTCAGACCTTCTTCATCTCACAGTTTGAACTTTGTACCCTTTCTCCCTCCTCTCACTATTTCTCCCATCCTGCCCCCAGCCCCTGGCAACCACTTTTCTACATTCTGTTTCTATGAGTTTGACTTTTTTTCTTTTTAAGAGTCACATACAAGTAATACCATGCAGCATTTGTCTTTATTTATTTGTCTGGCTTATTTCATAGCATAATGCCCTCAAAGTCTGTCCATGTTGTTACAAATGGCAGAATTTCCTTTTTCATGACTAAATAATATTCCACTGTGTGGAAAATATATATATATATATATCACATCTTCTTTATCCATTCATCCATTGATGGACATTTAGGTTGTTTCCATATCTTGACTATTGTAAATAGTGCTGCTATGAACATGGGAGCGCAGATATCTCTTCCAGACTCTGTTTTCATTTTTTTGGATAAATACTCAGAAGTGGAATTACTGGATCATATGGTAGCTGTATCTTTAATTTTTTTTTTTTGGGGGGGGTACACCAGGTTCAATCTGTATCTTTAATTTTTTGAGGAACCTCCATACTGTTTTCCACGGTGGCTGCACCAATTTACCTTACCAACAACAGTGCACAGGGTTCCCTTTTCTTCACATCCTCACTAACACTTGTTATTTCTTGTCCTTCTGATGATAAGCATTTTAACAGGTGTGAGGTGGCATCTCATTGCAGTTTTGATTCACATTTCCGTGATGACCAGTGATGTTGAGCATCTTTTCATGTGTCTGTTGGTCAATCTGTATGTCTTCTTTGGAAAAATGTCTATTCAGGTCTTCTGCCCATTTTTAAATCAGATTATTTTTGCTATTGTGTTGTATGAGTTTTTTACATATTTTGAATATTAACCCCTTACCAGTATATGATTTGCAAATGTTTTCTCCCATTCGGAATGTTGCTTTTTCATTTTGTTGATGGTTTCCTTGCTGTGCGGAAGGTTTTTTAGTTTGAGGCCGTCCCACTTGTTTCTTTTTGTTTTTGTGGCCAGTGTGTTTCTTATTACACTTGGCACTGTGCTGGGCACACAAGGCTGCTGTCTCTTCCCGTCATTCCAGCACCTCCCAGTTTATACAGCATCTTCTCACACATCTTTTAATCTTTGTACATGGGTTAGATCTAGTTATTCCCCTTTGCAGGTAAAGAACAGAGATGTGACCTGGTTTTCCCAAGGTCACACAGCTGGTAAGGGTTGGAACCAGCATTGAGTCAAGTTCCTCTTGTCGTAGGAGTGTGTCCCACGGAGCATCCAGGGAGTTACAGATGCTCTGGAAAGGAATTCCACTGAGGCCCCTTCTCTGACCGCAGGAAGTAGCTCGGTTCCCAGAGAGCCTGCAAGCTTTAGGTTTGGGAAGAGCTGCATTTAGTCCCCGGCTTCCCACTTGCATGGCTGTGGACACCCCAAACCCAGGCACACGAAACCCTGCACACACATGTGATGGATGCACATGCACTCACTCTTGGCTGTGTAGACACGCATGTGCATATACACATATTTTCACATGCAACCCTGCATGTGCACACGCACACACATGGAGGACTGAGACCAAGGATGTTTCATCCCCTACATGAACCCTCCTGACCACGTGGGCCATGGAGAGCTATGATGTCCCATGGGGACCTGCAAATCATGGCTACACGTGGGTGACACGCTGCCCATCCTCTAGCCCAGTCGTCATGGCCCAACAGAGATGAGTGGGCCACAGGCCAAGCTCAACAGCACGAACAACTGTCACATGGGGCCACGAGACTTTGTGTCCCTGAACACTGAGCCAAGTTCCTGAACAGGTCTTGAATCAGGAAGCACTTCCCCACTACAGGGGACTCCCCTAGAGTGGGGATAGCTACGTCAGAGTATACGAAGCTAGAGACACCACTGTAGCTGTGTGATCTTGGTGAGTCACCTTAACCTCTCTGGGCCTCAGTTATCACATCTGTGAAACACGGATAATAATACCTTTCCATTAGGATTGTATGGATTTAAAGACGTACATAAATGCATAGTGTAAATTAGTACGTGGATATTGAAAGAAAGAGTGAATACATAAGTGACCAAATATTGTGGGTTGCACTGCAGGGCTCTCTCTGCAAACTGCTCTCCCTCTTCTGCCCCTTGAGACCCCTGACTATTTCCTGCAGGGATGGATCACATTGCTCCCTGCTCAAAACCCCCACCTCCATGACTTCCAGCCCACAAACCCCTCTGGAGGGCCTGTGCTGATCCCTCCCAACCTCTCTCTCTCTCTCTCCACCTTTCCCTTCTATTCTTTGAACATGTGTTTCTTCCAGCCCCAGGGCCTTTGCACAGAATGTTTTTTCTCCAGGTCTTCCCATGGCTCCATCCCTCACTATTTCTCTGCTCAAATGTCACCTCCTAAGTGAGGTCTTGCCTATCAAACTCCCTCCTCCCACTCACCCCCTTATTGTTCCTGACAGTCCTTATGAGTGTGTATATATATATATATATATATATATATATATATATATATATATATATACACGAGTTACTTTTTTTGCTCGAATGTGAGTTCCCTGATGGCAGTCTTTGTCTGACTTGTTCACTGTGAATCCCCAGCACCTACAGCAGAGCCTGACATGCAGTAGGTGCTCAATAACTACTTGTTAAATGGATGTGCAGACAGGACTCTGGCCCTTGAGGAGCCTAAATAAAATTTCCATCCCTAAATAACAGTAATACATTCAGCTCCTCTCTCCACATTCCTTTCTCCCGTACAGCTCAGCTCATCAGCTCAACATATTATCATTTTTTTTCCCAGCCCCCAGCTAGCTAATTCAGGTCAATCTATTCTAACGGTTCTTGAGCAGGGAGCTGCATGGGACTCCTGAGAGCTTCTTTTAAAGTGCATTTAGCTGCCCCTCTTCCCCCAATCTCCTCCCAAATGACAGTCTCCAGGGTGGAGGCCATTTGAATGCATGTTCTTGCAATCGTTCCTGCAGGAGCACAGAGACTGAGAGCAATGACTCCAGAATTACACCCCCAGGTCTGAATCTGGACGCTACCTCGTGGTGGTTGCTTGACCAAGGTGGGTGCGGGGAGTGGGTGGGTTTCCTGACCCTCTTGTGCCTCACCCCCACAAATGCAGAAGTTATTGAGACAGACTGTTATACAGAGTGAAGTAAGTCAGAAAGACAAAAACAAATATCGTATATTAATGCATATATGTGGAATCTGAGAAACTGGTATAGACGATCTTATTTACAAAGCAGAAACAGAGACACAGACATAGAGAACAAATGTACAAACGTACAGATACCAAGGGGGGGGTGTGGGATGAACTGGGAGATTGGGATTGACATATATACACTACTGATACTATGTATAAAATAGATAACTAATGAGAACCTACTGTACATCACAGGGAACTCTACTCAATGCTCTGTGGTGACCTAAACGAGAAGGAAATCCGAAAAAGAGGGGATATATGTATATGTATAGCTGAATCACTTTGCTGTACAGTAGAAACTAACATAATAGTGTAAAGCAATTATACTCCAACAAAAATTTTAAAAATAAAAAGGAAAAGAAAAAAAAAAGTTATTGAGACATATATTGAGATAAAGTTTGTAAGGCACTTAACACAATGCCCAGCCCACAGTGTGTGCAGGATAAAATACTAGCTTTCACTAAATTATTATTACTTTCCTCCAGCCTGTAAGGTCGTGTTCCTCAGCCTCCCTGCAGGGCCCAGTGTAGGGCCTTTCCTGTGGACGGTCAGTCCCCACAGTTGGCTGAGACAAACACCCACCACTGCCCCCACCTTCAAGAGCAATTTCTGTCTTAAACCCTCTTTCCCCTCCAGGTATCACCCCATTTCTTTACTATTCTTTCTAGCAAAATTCATCAAAGAGTTTTCGATACTCACTTTCTACAGTTCCTCCCATTCTGTCATCTTCTAAACCTCCTTTTAGGGAAATTTCAAACACACGTTTTTGCCAATCTTCTATCCCCATCTTTTTTGCTGGAGTATTTTAAAGCGTACCGTAGAAAACGATATCATTTCACCCAGAAAGTTTCTCTAACAGCTAAGAACTTTGAAAAGATATAACAGTATCATTATTTTAGCTAACTAAAGTAACAATACTTCCCCAATATCTGTGTTCAAATTTCCCTGATGGCCTTAAAAATGTCTTTTTACAGTTGTTTCCTCTGAGTCAGGACCTAATCAAGGTCCATACTTTACACTGGGTCATCTAAGTCTCTTTTCCCTTCTCTCTTAAACCCAAACTAATCAAGCTTCCACCCTGCCCCTTGCTCTACTCAAGCTGTGCTTTTCAAGGTCACCAGTGACCTCAGTGCTACTCAATGGACTGTTCCCTCTGCTCACCCTCTCCGGGGGGTGACTTCGCTCCTGCCTTCCTCACTGAGACCCCCCTTTGCTGGGACACCATGTGGTTCTCCAGCTGTTCTGCTTCCTCTTCATCTGCTCCTTCTCAGCTTCCATCCCCATCTCTTGACACCAGCGTGCTCCAAGGCTCCATAGCGGCCCTATTTGGGCTTTTTTTCTCCCTTGTTGGTGGTGTCATCCAATCTTAAGGCTTTAAAAGCCCTCCCCAATTTATATTTCCAGTCCATCCAAAGGCCTGCCAATCCTTTCCACCTGCACGTCTAACAGGCATCTCTACCTCAGCGTGGCTAAAACTCAACCCCCACAGACATCCCCATCTCATCCTTCCAGTAACTTCAGTCCAAACTCTTAGACTGATCCTCCACTCCTCTTTCTCTCACACCCACATGAATCCCCCAGGAAGTCCTGTTGGTCTGACTACTTACTGCCACTTTTGCTGCCATGACCCCTGGTCCAAGCTATTTCTGTCTCTTACCAGGACTTCGCAACAACCTCCTACCTTATCTCCCTGCTGCTGGCTTTCTCCCTTCTCGAGTCTATTCTCAATCCAAGCCCAACCCAGCAGCTGAGTTCCCTTTGACGCATTCTCTGCTCAAAGCCATCCACTGGCTCCCAGTTTTTCTTAGAGTAAAAGCCAAACTCTTCACCATGGGTTCCAAGGACCCATCAGTGTTCCTCAACAAGAAACGCTGGCATTTGGGGCAGGAGGATTCTTCATTGTGGTGACGGTCCTGAGCACTAGAGGGTGTTTGCCATAACCCTTGCCCACCAAATTCCAACAGAGCAATGCTTTCCCATCCTCAACTCTGCCAGCCCCTGCAACAACTAGAATGTCCCCACGCACTTCCAAACACTGCCTGGGGGATGTGGAAATCCCAGGTGAGAGTTTCTTACAAGATTTGCTGCAGCCCTGCACGCTCCCACTTTCCCTGCACGCTCCCACCTTCCCTCCACCCCACCAACATCTCTAACTCAGACCACTCTCTCTGCACTCCCTCTGCCCCTGCTTTACCTGAACAACCAGACAGGCTCCCTCACTCGCCTCTGTGCTGCTGCTGCTGCCTCTTCCAGGAAGGCTTCCTCCAACAGATGGCACAGAACCCCTCTCCAGGGTGTTACTCAGGTGCTATCTTAGTTCTCGGGGAGGCCTGCCCAGGGCACCCTGTCTGAAATTGCAAATCCCTTAATTCCCTTTACTCCCAGGCCCCCTTGCTGTTTTATTTCTCCCCAGAGCCCTCATCCCATCAGACATACTCTATGGTTTAATTCTTCAACCTGTTTATTTTTTTGTCTATAAGCTTCGTGAAGGGATGTGGGGATTTTTTGCTCATTGCTGTACCCTGGCAACCTAGAACAGTAACTGGCACACAGCAGACAATCGATAAATATTTGTTAAGTGAGAAAAAGAATACAGATGCCATAAACGTATACTTACGGAGAAAAGAAAACAAGCACTTTTAAGCCACAGGAATAAAGAATTAATTTTATCATTAGCAAGGAGTGGAGTGTGCTCAGCCTCTGGTGGGAAGTAGGAGAAGAGGCGATGGGAACCTCCCTTTATTTCTCAGATCAGTTCCGAAAGACTTCCTGAAGGGGGTGGGGCTGTAGGACTCACTTTCAGCTCATTTTGAACCAGATTATAACACCCTGGCAGCTCCCCCAGCCCTGATGACTGCAGACAACAAAGTGAAAGAGCTGGAAGAGCAGTGAAGCGTTTTCAGGTAGGGAAGTCCGCTCCCTGACTCTTATTTCTACCACAAGTTACCACTGTCTGTAGGAGGCTCCAGCAGCAAGTTCCCAGCTGGAGGGTCAAGTTCAAATGGGGCCCCTGGATAATGTCTGTCTACCCACCCACCACCAGCCCCACCCTCAGAAAAGCCCACCCCGAACGATTACACAGAGGCAGGCTACCCAGAGTTTGCCTTCCACACGCTCAGCAGACGGGAAGAAAGGACCTAGATTCACAGCCACACAATAGAATACTTTACAGCTATTGAAAAGAATGAGACAGCTCTTCTTATACTGAATATGGAAGGATTACCAGGATAGATTATTAGCGGGAAAAAATGTAAGATGCAGAATACCGTATAGTACACTACCATTTGTACAGACAGAAACATATACATATCTAAACATTATATATATATATATATATATATATATATTCGCTTAAATATACATAGACTATCCCTGGAAGGATACACAAGAAATTGCTAACAGTAGTTGCTAGAAACAAGGGGTGGGGGTAGGTGTGAGTGGGTGGGAAATGGGTGAGGAGATACTTTTCACTGTAAACTCTTGCATCTTTCAAATATTGTACTCTCTCGATGTATTACCTGTTTGAAAAGAGTAAATTAGATTTTAAAAAGAACACAATCAGACTGACAAAATGAAAACCAGCAGGCCATGTGAAAAGTTCTGCACTTTGGGTGTTAAAATGAAAGCCACCTACAGAAGTACAGATGGCCAGAAGTGGAAGGACAGAGCCCTTCCAACAGAAAGAGCCCAGGGGCATACAGTGACCTCACTTGACAGGTCCCATCTGTGGCTGGGGGCTGAGAGAGCCAGTGGGTTCCCAGGTGCCATCCAGAGCCAGGCAGGGTCCAGAACCTGCAAGGTTGGGGAGGAAGGGAAGGAGGGACTCCCCTTGCCCCAGTTGGCCGGGCCACATCCCCTGGGCCACAGGGCTCTCTCCAGCTCCTGCGTTCTAGGAGCTAGAAGCCAGTGATGAGGTGCAGAGCCACCCCCAGACCCACGTGGGGCAGAAAGTGTAGGCATCCATGTGCTCACCGGGAAGGAAAGGAGGTGGCTGGAGAGAGTGGTCGGGAAGGCCAGGGACTGGGATTGACTGTCTTCAAATATTTGAGGGGCTGTCAGAGAAGGAGGAGCCCTGCCCTCTGGAAGACTCTACCTTCAGAAAGCACTTTCTGGCCCAGTTCTTGCCAGAGGGGTCCCCAAATAACTGCTGTCCTTCGAGTTCCCACTGCACCAGGCGCTTGGGTTGCTTGGCGCTTCTGTGGCATCGACTCTGAATGTTCACAGCGGTCCTGGGAGGTGATCACCATTCCTACCTCCATTTTACAGACAAGAAAACCAAGGCTGTCACTGCTGAGGATCACAGTTAGTACATGACCGAGTCAGGGTTCAAACCCGAGGCCACCTTCTGAACTATTATAGTCATCACAGGCTGGGCCAGAACTCGAAGATCAAGTGATTCTACAAAATACAAATATCGAGACGTAAGGCTAAGACAGGGCTGGGATTTTCTGGCCGAGGTGCCTCAGGTACAAGGAAGGCTAGGGAGGTGGATGCTCAGTAGACTGGATCTCCGCGACAACACCTGATCCCCGACCCTCTTAGCCACCTTCGCAGCTTCCCCCAGGAAGGCGATGGTCCTCCCCCCAGCATGGGCCGGGGCCCGCGGAGGCCGGAACAGGAGCGCACGTCTAGCCACGAGCGTCCGCACCCACGTGCAGCGGCCCGGCGGGTTGGGTCTGGGGCGGGACCGCAGCCCGGAAGCCTCTTCTCTGCCCGGGCCCCGGTGGGTGGGCGGCGGGGATGCTTCCAGACGCCGTGGGCTGGCGGCGCGCCAGGCGGGAAGGAGGGCCGCGGGGAGGGGGGAGGGGAGCAGCAGACCCGGGAGACGCGCCCCTGCCGATCCCCGCGGGGCCCGGGCGCGCAGGTGGGGGCAGCGGCCGCGCTTCCCCGGCGCGTGACTCAGCAGCCGCCCCACAGGGAAGGGCGCGGGGCGCGCGGCTTCCCGGCGCCCGGAGGGGGGCCCACCCCTGCTGCGCCCGCGGGGACACGCCGAGGGGCGCGTGGGCCGGGAGATTCCGCGCCGCCCGCCGGCCGCTCGCCAGGCCGCCCGCGCAGCTGCGAGCCCGCCTCTGCGCGCCCGCCCCCCGCGGGAGGGCTTCCCCAGGCTCCTAGAGCGTGGGGGGCCCGGGGCAGGAGGGGGCTGTGTCCCGAGCGCTGCCCCCCAGCTGCTCCCGGGTTTACGCGCGAATGTCCAGAAGGGACCCCGTGGAAATTCCTGGGACTCTGGAGCTGGAAGCCCCCGCAGAATTCACCCGGCCCTCCCCGACCCGTGGGGCCTGCCGCCCTGCCCCGGGCCCCAGGGTCTGTCTCCTTTGTTGTCTTGAAAAAGAGAGTGGATTTTGAGCTCCTAAGGCTCTTACCATTTGGAAGTCACCTTTCTCATCCGAGGTAAGTGCTTTCTGCTGCAGCAACCTCCGACCTGCTCGGCCTTTGCCACAGACTCAGTGAACTGAGGGCAGAGAGGGGCCCAAAGGTGGGCAAAGACTGATTGTCCCCATTGGGCAGAGGGGACATCGAGGCCCAGCGATGGGGGAGGGGTTTGCTGCAAGCTCACACTTGGGGTCTGTGAGGGTGGGCACAGCAGTTGGAGCTCAGGAGTCCCCGCTTCTGGGCTCAGTCTAGCTGCTGGGAGAGATAGTATCCCCTCCCACCCCCGTCCGGTGCGGCCGGGCCATGCCTTTACCTGCCTCTGGAATTCCCTTTGGCCCTCTCCTGTGGACTCGTATGAACTGAGTCGCTCCAAGAATGTCCAAGATGCCCAGCGAGCCGGATTGGAAGCACCAGGGCATCTCCATTTGTAAAGACCAGTCTGTGCACCAGAAACGCTGAAACTAGACACAGGCAAGAGATTCCCAACTGCTCTGCAGAGTTTTTGTTGCTGTTGCTGTTTTAAATAATCATTGTGTTGAACTGATGTGTTGAATGAAAATTGTGGTAGATTGAAATCGTTTATCACGGAAGAAATTGTGGAATTCCCTTGCGCCTCTGCTGGGATGGGGACTGCATTCCTGATTGGAGGCAGGGAGACAGCTGGTTTGACCTGCGGTGTCCAGCCCAGAGAGGTCACGGGCGCCAGGCCCTGGCCACAGCTGGGCCAAGTCAAGTGCAGGGAAGATCACGCTGCAGCTTGGCATGCATCTTGCTGCTTCTGGTACCGGAGCTTCCAAACGCAATACCTCGCTAGAGGCCCATATGCCTCACCCCTGCACTGCCCACCACCTGGGCCGCCTTCTTCCCAGGAGCTCACAGCCTCCAGAGGTCACGTTTCCTTCATGCTTGAGGCAGAGTGAGGGGTAGAAAGTGGGGAGTGGAGGCATTGTAGCCTCACCCCATTTTACAGAGGGGAGGACCAGGAGGAACTGGCTGGCCAGGAGAGAGAAACAAGCACGCAGAGGAAGGAGAAGGAACCCAGAGCCCTGCCAGCATGACCAGCCTGGGCGGTGGGCAGGCAGGGAGAAGGCCTGTGTTGTGTGGTGGGGTCATCACTTCTCTCCCCAGTCCAAGTGCAGGACACGCTCACCCGTGTACAGACGCACCCACTCAGTCCCACAAACAGCCACGCCAGACTCACTCCCTCACCCTCCCGGCAGGGCCCTAAAGTCTCCCTGACCAGGACGGACACCCCTGCCTGGGGGAGAAAGAGGAGACTCCTGGAGCCTGGACACTGCTTCCTGTTGCTTCTTCCAGGCCAGACCATGACCCCAGAATCCAGCTCTCTCTCTTTTGTCTCTTTCTACCCTGAGACATGACCATGATTCCGGCTTCCTTTTTCTTCCATCCTCATAGGCCCATTTTCCATTTCTAGTTCATCCTGCTGACAGGCCTTGTGTGTGTGTGTGTGTGTGTGTGTGTGAGTGAGAGAGAGAGAGAGAGAGAGAGAGAGTGTTTCTGAGGTGAAACACTCACTCCCCTCACGCTTCATTCTTAGTGCAGCTTCCCAGGCTGAAGACTGGACTAGGCAGAGGCTGGGGGCAGAGGGGCAGGAGGTCTCTCCATACTCATAGATAGAATTGAGGTGGGATCTATTGACTACAAGGGGCACCCAGGTCCCCCTCACTCCCCAGGTGGCCTTAAGAGCCGAGCGTCTGATCCAGCATTTCACAGGTGCTCTGCTGCAGAATCTGTGCTCGTGGGCCTGGGCACAGCCCAACCCCTGGTGGACCTCCCTCCAGCTGAGACCTTCTTCAGCCATGACTCCATATCCCCTCCCTCCACTCAAGGATGGGTGAGCCTGCCTGTGCCCTATGCACTGAGAGTTTGTTCCCTCCAGCATTATTCATCACACACCTACTAGGTGTTGAGTTGGCCTCCATCACCCATCCTTTTCAGGGCCATGTGACACCCACCCACCGCCTGCCCACATCTCCCCCCACCATGACAAACCCCAACAGAGTTGTGTGAAATTTGGCATCCAAAAAATTATTTCAAGAGCCTAGAGAGGGTCAAAAGTGCTTACCAAGCACCAGGACGCTCCTTAAATTACTGCCTTATGACTTTTACACTTGAAGCTCATTGGGGAAGTGTCCCTTCTCCAGCCCAGTAATGACTTTTCCAAGACAAGCCAATGTGGGAGTGAGTACCCTGGGTCCCTCCCTTTTGCTTACCAGGCCCAGGCAAGGCAGTGCTAATTCCCTGCAAAATACAGTGGCAGTAAAGACCATTTAGGCTCTCAACAGCCTCCCCCGTGAGCCCTTTAACACCTTATGAGCCTCCTGCCCTGGCCATTAGGCATCCTCCTCCCTTGTCAAACCTGCCCACAGACTGCTCAGATAAACTCTTCCATGCTCAAGTGCAACAGTCTGATAGAGCCCAATGTGTTGTTTTCCTCTTGTCCTAGGAGAATTTGCATTTTAACAAGGGGGCTAACCTTAAAGTACCCAAAGGAATCTCTAACTGTGGAATTGCTGACATAGGCGAGATATTTTGGAAGGCAGAGAGACCTCCATGTCATGGTAAGTTTGGCCCTGCACACCCACGGAGCAGTCCTGACTGGTTCTCTCCATCTGTCACTGCACAATGACAAGAGTACTAGGTGAAGAATTTACAGAAGGTGAGTTCTAAACCTCATCCCACCACTAACCAGTTTGGAAGCATCATTCACCTCTCTCTCTCGGGCCATAGTTTTCTCATTTGCCAAATGAGAAGTTTGGTCCAAATGACCTTACAGGACCTTCACCTGACTCTTGAGAGGGGCTGGGGGACCCTGGTCCAGCTCCTAAGGCCTTCCATCCCCTGCAGCTGTGGCCCAGAGGAAATATATGACACTGTACAGAGTGTATGTGTGGTGGAGGGGGCACTTTTCTGGGCAGGACTTGGACAGGCCTGCAGGCCTTCTGTCCACAGCAGCCTGCCCCCCTGCTGGGGAGGAAAGGTAGCACTCAGCAGAGCCCCAGCATCGCAGAGTTACGTAACCCTCCGGATGGAATATTCTAAACAGCAACAGCACAACAGCCCGTGCCCCACCCCACCTGTGCCCCAGCGTGCGTGCACGAATGCACACACACGTCTTTGCCTGTGATGGTCTCACAGCCACACTACCTTGCCATCTTTTCTTTTCCATTTGTTTTGTTTTTTTTCTAGAAGGTATTTCATCTGAGTCCTTATAAGAAGAAACTCCTTTACCCTCTGGGCTTGCCCAGAAAAAACAGTCTTCCTCCAGCCACCCTGACCCCCAGCCTCCACCAAAACCCCATGTCGGGTCAGGCCCCCCCTTTTCCCGGCCCCTCCCTGCTGTTCTGTCTCACTTTCTGGCATCAGAGTCCTGCAAAGATCAGGTCTGCCTTCTCCCTTCCATTCCCAGGATGGAAGAATTTGGAGAAACGCATCTAGCTTTCATTCCAGCGAATGGGAGGCAATCTTCTGGTTCAGACTCCGTTCTCCCAGCCTCCACTTTTGTCCTTGACAAGTCCACATACTAGATGAGACTGTGGTTTCCCCATTTAGAAAGTGGACGAGGTCATGCCCATCACCATGGAGTGTTAGGTGGTGACTCAGATCCCTTCAGTGTCTTTAAGAGAAGTGCAAACGATCTGAAAATGTGACCGAAGAAATCTAGGCTGGGCTTAAGGAAGCATGTCCCAGCTATACAGTTGTGAGACCTTTGTTAGAGATCACTAAGGGGTGGTGGATTTGCCCTGCCTAGCTGCATTTCAAGGCAGCTCCCGTTCACGTATCTGGAATAGCTTGGGTGCACACTGTCCAGAGGTAGAGGGGTTGAGGAAAGGTCACATATAGAAAAGCGGCCTGGAAGAATTCCTGAAGGAATCCTGAACCTGGATTCTCCTCAATAGCTATGGTCTAACTTTGGATGAGCTTTGGGCCCTGGTTTCTTTATCTGTAGAAATATTACAGTATATTGAGCACTTACTGTGTGCCTAGAACAGTTTAAAAAAATACTATCTAATTTAAAAATTTTACAACAACCCTTTAAAGTAGATATTATTTCTCATTTCATAAATGAAAAAAACCAAGTCTCGAAGAAGGTACACAGTGAATGTAAGGTGTCCCAGCTTGTAGGTGGTAGAGCAGGATTCGTACCCAGGTATGCTTGCCTCCAAAGCTCACGTTCTGAAACACCTACATCTTGAAAATTCTGTGATTTTATGGTTTCCTTAAGTTCCTTTCGGCCCGAACAGCCCACTGCTGCCTCCCTCTACTCCGGCTCCTTTTTGTTTGTTTATTAATGCCCTCATTGCCTGAAATGGAGAGCACCACTCCATTCCTGCGTGAGAGGAAGAAACCCTTTGCAGCCTTTGTGGGAACCCTTGTTTTCTGCTTTTCCAGAAGCAAAGGAGGGAGGAGCTGCAGTGGCCCAAGCCTGAGATCCTGCCAGATGGCCTTGCATTTGGTGATCTGCCAGGTGCAATGAGAGCGTTCCCCAGGACCTTTTGCTAAGAAACGCCTTACTAAGCTGCTACTGCCCTGGGTCCCCTGAGAGTACATTCAGGCCCCGGTGGAAAATGTTTAGGCTGTGCAACGAGGGCAGTCTGTCCAAAAAATCTTTACGTGGGATTTCAATCCAAGATGCAAGGCTCTTTCCAGACCAGGGTCCAGCTGCCTGTCCCAGCTCTCCCTTCCTTTTTCACGTCACCCTCCCTTTCATTCACTCTCCCTGCCAAAGACCTGACCCCCATCTGCCATTTTTCATAAGTGACCTTTGAAACTCAGGCCACATAGACATTTGCTGAATCAGCAAGACCAGCTGCTGCTCCTCTTGCTGGGTTTCAGGCCAAGGGGAGGATGCCAGGATGCGTGTGCGACAACCTCTGGATTGACTGTGGTCCAGAAAGGAAGGAGTAGGAAGGAGATGGCGGTGGAGCAAGGCACACGGGCTGCTGAGCAGCAGGGAAGCCATCGGGTTTTCCCGAGGCCGAGGCCGGGGTGACTGTTTTCTCTTGAATTGTGTTCTTTTTGGATAAGAGGGAGGGAAGAGCAGTGGTCCAGGCCCTGGAGTGGCAGGGGACAGCAGATTGTCACAGGTGCTCGCCCCATGCTAGCTGCTGGGTGAGCAAAAGACACCCATGCCCTCCTCTCAGTGAGCCTTCATTCGGGCCCTTTTTCCAGCTGACCAGCCAGAAGTCCTCTCCTTGCTGGGCTGGAGAAGAGAAGGACAGGCAGGCCAGGGAGCAAGGCTGTAACGTTGCCTCCTTAGCAAGCAGGGCTTTTGACCAAACGGTAGAAAGGACCCCAAGTGCCGAGATCTTCTTCCCATGTTGATGGGTTTAGCCTGGGGGGTGGGGGGGAGGAGTGATGGGGGCGGGGCTGTAGGTCAGAGGGTGGGATGGTAAGCATGTGTCGCACAGACATCTGCGTGGCTGGGCACCTCCCGGCTCCATCCTGCTTCCAGCTCTCCTTGGCTCTCACTATTCCTCACATAAACCCTTGACATCAACCAGGCAGACCCTGCTCTCTGGGCTCTGACTATGCTTTGTATGCTCACCCTTTTTAGCCCATTCTGTTCTGACAGAGGGTGGCTCTGGACACTTGCAGTCTGCTTACACTTATTTAGATGTTTCTAGATCTTTGTCTCGTGTGTTGAGCAAGGACTGTCTGCGTCTTTCCTGTCTTTTCGCAGCACAGAATTCAGGATTTTGAACAGACCAGACACTTGATACAATAGAGTTGACTGACTTCACACTCTTAACAGCTCCCAGGAGGGGCCAGTGTTGGAGGTCTGCCACTTCCAGGCAGACAACCCTGACTCAGTAGGAGCAGAGATGCCTGCTCCAGTCAGCATCTTAGATGACGGGTTAAAAGGCACATCTAGCGGTCTTCCAGCCATCCCCTGGCCTCCAGGAAGCACAAGACCGTGGTGCTCAAAAGATGAGTCACATTTAGTTTATTCCTAGGATGGGAGCAGAGGAGATTTCCCTGTGCAGCTTAAATGGAAGCAAAGGATGGAAGGAAGAAAATGTGGGAGAGAGAACAAGTTTGAGGAGAGGGAAGAAAGGGGGAAGAGAGAAGGAAGGAAAAAGAGGGGAAAGTAGGGAGGAGAAGGAAGGGTATAAAAAAAGACAAGAGAAGAAGAGGAGAACACAGGAGCTACTGGGCCATTTGGACTTCATGGTGCCTTGGAGGTGGGGAGCTTAGGGTTGGAGCTGAATTTGTATTATAATGCAAGAATTTTAGCCAGCCTTCAATAATCCTCTGCCCATGGGCTTGGGGACCTGGGCAAACCCTGGGATCCACCGGCTCTAAATGCATGGCTGGGTGGTGGACCAACATGTGCTCAAACACAGAAGCTGTGGCCACACTGAAGCCAGGAGCTTCAGGTTGGGTCATGTGCTCCCATGGTGAGGAGGGGATTTTGCCAGGTCAGACTGAGGCTCTGGCTCCAGCCAGGAAAGGGGTAATCAATTCTGTAGATGCTGTGAGCCTTGATTGAAAAAATAAAGAGGAGGAAGCTAGATTGCTGCTTTCATTAAGAGGCAAAAGCAGTGGGGGCTGGAGCTTAGCAAGAGCCAGGAAGCAGCAGCAGAAGAATTTTAACCCCTCGGGTGTCGTTCTTCTGTGATATCTTTGAGCTCACCCACCCCCACATTGTTGCTTCCTTGGCCTGACCTCCAAGGCCACCACCTTCGTAGCTCCCTCAGCTGAAGGAGGGAGAGAAGCCAGGCTGCATATTAATGCAGATCTGATGACAATTAAACGATCTATTATTTCCCAGCTGCAGGGTCCCCAGGGCTCCTACCTCTCCTGGATTTGGGGAGGAAGATGAGTTCTGGGGATAAGAGAGAAGCTGTGCCGTGAAATAATGCATCTCACACTGCCTGGCCCCTGGTAACCCTCACCCGCCCCTCAGCAACCTCACCAGGGCCGCATTCTCACCCTAATGAGGCCAGAGAAGGGGAAATAAGAAATGAGAAAGGTTTTCAGCAAAATTATGACCCAGAGACCCCCCTCTGCCAGCTCTTTCTCCTACGTCAGCATGCCTAGTAGAGAACTGACTCAGCAGGGAGATCCCCAGGAGAGGCCCCAGGGAGAGGGCTCAGCTCTCCCTCTCCCCATCTCACCAGATCCATGGAGAGGTGGCCCTGCTGGCCACCTGCATCTAGCCCGGCACCACTGAGAGGTTGGGCAGAGGACAAGACATGCAAAATGGGGGTCGTGGGTGGAGAGCAGGGAGGGGCCAAACATGTAATGGGCAAAGATGATTCTTTCCTGAGGTTCTGTGGGGGAAAGTTGGGTTGAAGTTAAGCAAAACAGTGGGGAGAAATGGGTGATCCAGAAGGCATTCCGTCAACCTAGATGTCCATGATTTCCTGTCCAAGGTGGGAGGGAGCTGCAGGGAAGGGGGAAGGCGTACGTGTCTGAGTTCTCTAAGTCTCTGGGTGTCCAGGCTTGCGGAGCAGCAGGGATAGCTGGAGGATCTGGAGAAAGGAAGGCGTTACTGGCAGTTTTAACCTCTTGGTGTCTGGCATGACTTACCAAGTGAAATATTTCCAACAACTTCCACTCTCTTCCACCATTTTAATTACTTAATTTTGTTCTGCTCCCTTGGGAAGCAAAAGCAGGACAAAGGAGAGGGAAAGATGAGGACGTGATGGTTTCTCTCTGGTTTTGACATGTGAGGATGGGTAGGAATCCAGGTGATTCCTAAAATCCTTGGATTCCCAGCAAGAGAGCCTGGGCAGGAGAGTTTGGACTCTTTAAGCCACTTTGGGGCACTATGGCAAAGTCTTTATCCAAGAAGAATGATCTTTCCTCAACCTGTCTTGCCCACACAGCCCCCGAAGGGATGCAAAGAATGTGGGGATGTGGTGGAAGAGGAGGGAGACACCGAAGGGTGTGAGGAGAGGAATCAGGTGAAGAACTGCAATTCCCAGGAAGCTGTGGCTGCCCCCTGGGAAATGGAATAGTTCCCCCTATTTGGGGAAAAAGCCACCTAGTATCTTGGATTTTTTTTCCCTTTTGCTGAGCTATGGGGACTGAGGGAAAACTGACTTTCTGCTTTTTCTGCCAGATAGGGAAAGAAAATCTTGAAACTGAAGGAAGGGCAGATGGGCCATTGAGAAAGCTAAGAAGGAAAACCACATCTTCTTGGGGCTTCAATCCAATGCTGGGGGATCATCCTGGATCTTCCCCTCTGAGAGCCCAAGATTCTGGTCAAATCTACCCCGTGTCCTGAGCCAACTTCTCTAACTCTGCAGTAGATGTGAGGAGAAAATGAGTCTACGTCAGATCTTCATAAGTATCCCTAGACTAAAGCTCGCCAAGGCTGCTGAAGATGATTCTTGGCTCTCCTCCCTTTCCACTCCCACCCCTAACTCCCTTAGCATCCCCATTGTCAGGGTCAGGTGCTGACTAGATTCTGATTTCCCGTGAGCTGTTCTTCCATCACCTGTCTAATTAGAGAAAGGAAGCTGACGTGGTCACAGCCTTCCCAATACAGAGGACAGAATCTTCCGGTCCTCTTTCATCTCTTCTTCCCATATCCCTAGTTCATGGACATTGGGCATAAAGAGCTTGAAGTCCTAGAGTTTCTCATTAGGGGCTAATGAGCATATTTCTCTCTGGACCTAACATGAGATTCCAGTTATCACCAAATAACCAAGGGGAAACAAGATTTGCAGTCACCAGCCATAACAGAGATTTAAACAGGAATTGCATCCAAATACCAACTCCGTATGCCAACTGTCTCTCTCATCATTGTTCCCTTTCCACGATTGCCAACACCCTGCACAGAGATCCTCCTTGAGTCAGAGGAAAAAGCTATAACCAGACTGAGTCCTGACGCCATAAAGGGATCCTCCATGGGCCTGGTGGGTTGTACCCCTCTGGGTCTGTGGGGATTCAGAAGAAAGGTGCCCACTCAGGTCAGAGCAGAGTAAGCTTCCCCAGATGAGCCACTCCTGTCTTTGACTCCCACTGCATCAGTTAAAGAGCCAGCTTGTTCCTCTGGGAAATGCCTTCTCCCATCCTTCCTCTTCCTCTGTCTCCAGACCCCCCGCCTCTTCACATCATCGTGCCTCTTGGCCTTGTGCTCTGCCTCCTGAGTGCCCTCAGACCTCAGTTCTACTCTTCCTGGACCCTGCCCTTTTTAAAGCTCTTAACATGTCTCTTTGCCAAGCCTCCGTCTTTTTCATAGCTCGCTCTCCATTCAAATAATTTTACCACCCAAACTCCCATCCAAATTTTTCCAAACTTAAAAAGATTCTTCAGCTGTCCTCTTTTCTTCAGTTTAATCTTCCCCCCAACTTCCCCCCAATCGTGTCCCCTTTAAAATCTGCCAGTTTCCAATAACCCCAATCACTTTACCCTCATTTCTTTCCTCCTTTGCCCCCAGTGATGGTCTGGATACTACCTTTTGCTCCAGCATCCCCCCAGGCTCTCTCGAACACTGATATCACTCCCTCCTTTCCCCAAAATCTCCTTGACACACTTCTACCCCCAAGCATCTTCTCACCCCTCCACTTCACACTGCCCTAGTCCTTCAGTCTCAAATGCACCCGACTTCACCCTTGTCCCCTCCTCACTCCCATTCGCTTCCCCTCCTCCCACCACGACGGTCCCCGTGCCTTCTTCCCTACTCACTCAGGTCTCCTGCTCAGGACGCCCTTGCCGAGGGCGGCGGGGGATTTGTGCGGAATGAGGGCTCCAGCAGCAGCACAGCAACTCGGGGAACGCTCCTTCTCCTTGTCGGCGGCGGCCCCCGGCGCCACCGGATGCTGGTGGGGGGATTGGGGTGCGTGAACCCTGCTGCTCGGGCCGGGCTGGGGCTGCGCCAGGAGCTGTCCGTGGTGCTGAAGCGGGGGCTGCTCGGGCGAGGGCTGCGGCGCGGCGGGCGGGAGCTGTCCGTGGTTCTGGAGCGGTTCCTGGGCCCCGGCGGCGGCGGAGGCAGCGGTGGCCGGGGTGGCCGGCCGCGGGGCTGGCGACGGGGGGACGAGCCCGGGCGGAGGCTGGGCTTGCAGCAGCTGCTGGTGCTCCCACAGGCTGCGGTTCTCGGCGCTTAGCTCGTCCAGTCGCCGCTCCAGCTCGTCGATGCGCTGGCGCTGGGTGTGGATGAGGCTCTGCTGGTTCTGCACGATGGCCGTGAGCTCCTTGAGGTAGAGCACGGCACGCACCGGGTTCTCCAGCAGGCTCTCCATGCCGCCCGCCGCCACCTGCGCCCTGCCTGCGCCTCGGCGGGCGGCGGGGAGCGCGAGGGCGCGCAGGAGCCGAGCAGCCCCGGCGATCCCCTCGCCTCCCTCCCGGCCGGCCCAGCCTCCCTCCGGCCGCCGCCGGCGCCACGTCACCGCCACACAGACATTCACACACGCACGAGGGGCGGGACCGCGGCGCCAGGGCCCACCCCCACCCTCCCACCTCCTGTCTCCCACCTCCAGGCTTCGTGAGGAGTCTCGGCTTCCTGCAGGGCTGGCAGGGGAGGAGGGAGGCGAGTGAGGGAGTGGGCAGAGGAGCAGGATAAACGAAGGGGACCGGGGATGGATGAGGTGAATCTGGCGAGAAAGGGAAAGACGGCGAGGCGGAAGCAGCGGCACAGGGAAAGTGCGGTGGGACCCGTAGGAGAACAGAAGCAGATAAGGAAAGAGGAAGAGGAGAGAGCGGCTGAGAGAACGAGGAAGCAGAATAAGGGAAGGTGGTGAAAGGAGAGAGAAATGTATTAAAAAGAGAAAGTCTGAAAGGTCACAGGTTTTTTTTTTTTTTTTTCCTATGTCCAGTTATCCTAGAGGGTGGGGGTCCATCTTAAAGACCTTCGAGGAGAGGCCACACTCTCAGCAGTCTGTTCTGCAGGGGGATTGCCTGCAATGGGAGAATCATAGGACAGTAAGGGACCCCAGAGAACATCTGGTCCTACTCCTTCCACCAAGGAGAAACTTAGGATGGGAAGGCTGATTATGCTGGATTTTCTCTGGAAATGAGACCTCAGGACAGTTTTGGTCACTCTAATAGGAACAAAGCTAAATAAACCAGGCCCTCTGTGTCATAGGGCTAATGCTTCCGGAAACTTCTTAAGATATCATTCTGTTTGAAAAACATTTATGAAATGTGTACTACACCAAACACTGTGCTAGGTGGTGGTAAGATAAGGATGACTAGGACGGAATCTTTGACCTTTTGAAGCTTATGATTAAGTAGGTGAAACAAGTAATAAATATTTAATTTCAACATATGGTGGTGGTTGTAAGTGATAAGATAGAGATTGCCCAGAGTGCTATAGGAGCACAACAGCTTGGGGATTTGGGAAGGCTTCTTGGAGGGAATAACACTTGAAGTGGGAAGGATTTTCCAGAAAGGGGGAACAGCATTAGCAAAAGCTCAGAGATATGAATCAGCATGGACTGAATCATTCATTAATTTCTACAGTACATTTACATAAAACACACACTAAGTGCTAAGTAATGTCCTAGGAACTATGCAGTCTAGCCCTAGCATAGATCAAAAGTTATAGTTTCTATTATCAGGAAGGTTACAACCTAGCAGAGAAGATATGGCATGCACATAAATAACTAAAATACCAATCAAAATTTCTGTAAGAACGCTTCAAGCCAAGTGCCATAGGAGTTCGGGGGAGTGAGCCATTGTGTTTGACTATGGTGATCTGATAAGAAGGAGGTGTTATTCAAGCTGAGCCTTGAAGGATGGGAAGTGTTTCAACAAGCAGAAGAGAGGAAGATAGGGGAGATATGTCAGGCAGAAGGAAAAAACTAAGGAATGGAACTAGAACGCCTCCGTTCAATCCAGTTTGGCAGAAAATGGCCCTTTCCTCTGGGCTATGAGTACCCTTAGCATATCTGTTGTACTGTTGTATTTTCCACATAGGTGGTCCACCAGCCTCCCTGTCTACCTGCTGTTCCCCAGAGTAGGCATATCTGTTGATACCACGTGTTCAGTGAGTTTGGTCAGCCAAGCCCATCTGGTGCCAGACTTGGATGACATTATGGGAAAGGATCTATGCTCTGCAAACATATTGGTTTCTCTGCATTTGTGTTTTTATTTTGCTTTCCTCCTGTTCATTTTCCTAGCAAACTTTCTTTTGTAAAGAATGAGTGAGGGCTTCCTAGGTGGCGCAGTGGTTAAGAATCCACCTGCCAACGCAGGGCACACGGGTTCGATCCCTGTTCCAGGAAGATCCCACATGCCACGGAGCAACTAAGCCCGTGCGCTACAACTATTGAGCCTGCGCTTTAGAGCCCGTGAGCCACAGCTACTGAGCCCATGTGCTGCAACTACTGAAGCCCATGTGCCTAGAGCCCGTGCTTCGCAACAAGAGAAGCCACGGCAATGAGGAGCCCGCGCACCACAATGAAGAGTAGCCCCCACTCACTGCAACTGAAAAAAAAGGAAGCCCACACACAGCAAAAAAGACGCAACACAGCAAATAAAATAAATAAATAAGTAATATTTTTTAAAAAATGAGTGAAGGAAGCTTAGCCACAGCTAAGCCAACAGTTGGGCGAGCAGAGCACCCAGGAGGATACTTTGGTAGTGACCAGTATTCCAGCTAAAGAATGGAGGTTGGGGGGTGGAATGAGGGCCCACAAAAACTCAAACACCTTTCTTCTGAATTTTCTTTGCTTGCCTACTTGATTTGTTGTCTAAATAAGAGTTGGGTGTTCCTAAAAACCAATACTATTTCTGTAAGTGAAGCAGCCTGCCGCATAATTATCTATGACGCTTGTTTTAAATGCAGATTTCTGGGTCCCATATTAGTCCTACTGTGTTGGAATCACTTGGAAGAGGGCCCAAGTGTTTTCATTTTTTAAATTTTTTCCTTTTATTAAAAAAAATCAACTTTATTGAGTTACAACTCACATGTAATAATATGCACCCACTTTGAGTGCACAGTTCAATGAGTTTTGACAAATATATACACCGTGTAATCAAAATTTCCATCACTGCAAAAAATGAGGTTGCTACCTCATGCCCCTTTGCAGTCAGTTGCTGTCATCATCCCAGTCAACCACTGATCTGCTTTCTGTCAAGATAGATTAGTTTTGCCTGTTCTAGAATTTCATATAAATGGCAATCATAGAGTATATACTCTAGTCGTTGTTTTTTTTTTTTTGCACAGCATAATACTTTTGAGGCTCATCTATTCTGTTATAGGTATCATTAGTTTGTTCCTTTTTATTTCTAAATAATCTTCTGTGGTATGGATACATCAACACAACTTATCTACTCACCTATTAATGGACATTTTAATTGTTTCCAGGTTTTGGTTATCTTGAATAAGGCTGCTGTGATCATTAATGGACAAGTCTTTGTGTAAACATGTTTTCGTATGTTTTGTGTGGACATATGTTTTCATATGTTTCATGTTTTATGTTACATGTGTCTTATCAGAAGGAAAAATCGAGAATTGGAATCGCCAAGTCACATACTAAATATATATATTTAACTTAATAAGAAACTGTCAAATTGTTTTCCAAAGTGGTTGTACTATTTTTTATTCTCGCCAGCAGTATGTGAGAGGTTCAGATGTTTCACAGCCTTGCTAACACTTGGTATTTTTAGCCTTTTTTTGATTTTATCAGTTTGAGTGAGTAGAAGTATATTAATGTGGCTTTAATAAGTATTTCCATGTTGACTAATGCTATTGAGTATCTTCTCATGTGCTTTTGGCCATTTGGCCATTATCTTCTTTGCCCACTGTTTCTAGTGAATTGTTTGTCTTATTATTGAGTTGTAAGGGTTCTTTATTTATTCTGGAAAGTCGTCTTGGCCAGATGTATGCATTGCAAATATTTTCTCCAGTCTGTGGCTCACCTTTTTGTTTTCTTAACATTGTCTTTTGATGAGGTTTTTATTTAGATGAAGAAAAATTTATCGATTTTTTTCTTTTATAGTTCATGCTTTTTGCGTCCTATCTAAAAATTCTTTCCCTGTCCCAAGGCCAAAAACATATTCTCCTATATTTTCTTCTAGAAGTTTTATTATTTATGCTTTTATATTTAGGCCTAAGATCCATGTCAGGTTAATTTTTGTGTTTGGTATGCTGAGGCAAATTTCATTTCTTCCTTAAATGTTTGACATAATTCACTCCTCAAGCCATCCCAGCCTGGAGAGTTCTTTGTGGGAAGATTTTAAACTACAAATTCAAGCTCTTTAGTAGCTATGGGGCTATTCAAACATTTTATTTCTTTGTGTATCCATTTTGGTAACTTGTGTCTCTGGTAGGCAGAAGGTCTTTGTCTTAATCACCAAAACCTGTGAATGTGTTAACTTATATGGCAAAGGCAACTTTAAATATGTTAAAGTTAAAGATCTTGAATTGGGAAGATTATCCTGGATTGTCTGATGGGTCCATTGTAACCACAAGAGTCTTTGTAAGCGGGAGGTGAGAGTGTCAGAGAGGAGATGAGACCACTGAGCAGAGGCAATTGGTATCTGGAAGCCAGAAGGCAAGGAATGCAGGTAGCCTATAGAAGCTGGAAAAGGGAGGGAAGCGGATTCTCCGGAGCCTCCAGAAGGAGTGCAGTCCTCCCAATACTTTGGCATTAGTCGGGTGAGATGCATTTTGGACTTTTGGCTTCTGAAACTCTTAAGATGGATGATAAATTTGTGTTGTTTTAAGTCGCTATGTTTGTTGTAAACTAACAGCAGCAACAGGAAGTAGATACAAATGTCTTTTAAGAATGTGTCCATTTCCTCCGAAGAGTCAAACTTGTTGGCATGAAGTTGTTTATAATATTTTCCTGTTAGCCTTTTTTGTCTGTAGGCTGTGTAGTGACATCTCCTCTATTGTTCTCGATATTGGTAATTTGGATATTTCTCTTCTTACTCCGCTTCTTCTTCTTCTTCCTCTTCCTCTCCTCCTCCTCCCCCTCCTTCTTCTAAAGCAGTCTGGCTAAATATTTTCCCATTTTTATTATATCTTCAAATAACTGGTTTGGGGAGTCATATTTCTTTATTGTTTGTCCACTTTCTATTTCTTTGATTTCCTCTCTAATTTTAATTTTTCCCTTTTCTACCTACTTATGCGTCCACTTGCTCTTCTTTTACTAGATTCTTAAGATGGAAGCTTAGATTATTGACTTTAGACCTTTCTTCTTTTTTACTATAAGCACTAAAAGCTCTAAAGTTCCCACCCAGCACTGTTTTTGCTGCATCCCACAAATTTTGTTTTCATTTTCACTCAGTGAAAAATATTTTGTAATTTCCCTCGTTACTTCCAAATCTTTCTATTATTGATTTTAATTTAATTCCTTTGTGGTCAGAGAACATAATCTGTATGAGTTCAGTCTTTTTACTTTTATTGAAACTCTCGGGACTTGATGAATGTTTCATGTGCAAGTGTCAGATAGCCACTCCAGCTTTCTTGTTAATGTAGGCAGAATAGTGGCTCCCCAAAATGTCCATATCCTACCCTGGGAACCTGTGATTATGTTACCTTACATGGCAAAAGGGACTTTGCAGATGCCATTAAAATTTAGACCTTGAGCTGGGAAGATTGTCATGAATTATCCAGGTGTGCCCATTCTAACCACATGATTCCTTAAAGGCAGAGAACTTTTCCTGGCTGTGGACACATGGAAACACGGCAACAAAAGAATGGTCAGAGTAGTGTGATGTGAGAAGGACTAGACCTAGTTTATTTGCTTCGAAGTTGGAGGAAGAAGTCATGAGCCAAGGAATGTGGGTGGTCTCTAGAAAGACAAGGTAACTGATTCTCCCCTGGAGCTTTCAGAGAGGAATGCAGCCCTGCTGATGCCTTGATTTTAGCCCAGTGAGACCCATGTTGGATTTCTAACTTACAGAACTGCAAGATAATAAATTTGAATGGCTTAAGCCACTGCATTTGTGATCATTTGTTATGGCAGCCACAGAAAACTAACACAGCATGTTACATTTTCCCCATCCTTTAAATGTATCCGTGTCTTTACATTTAAAGTGTTTTTTTCTTATAGACAACATTTAGTGGTAGAAATACAGTATCTACAATGAAAGCTTTACTGGATGGAATTAAAGCAGATAAACACTGTAGAATTTTAAAAATCAGTAAACTTAAAGATATAGCAACAGAAACTATCCAAACTGACTGATATTATTCCATGCGTCACTGTCTCTGTTTTTTTTTTTCTCCCTTTTTCCCTCTGAGCTTTGTGAGGATAGTTTCACCTCTAGAAGTTCTACCTAGTTCTTTTTTGTATCTTACATTTCTTACCTCATTATGTTTATGTTTTTCTCCTAGTTTGGGTCTCATTTTTCTGCTTCTTCACATACCTAGTAATTGTTTTAGTCTATGCTGGACATTTTGAACGTGACTTTGTTGAGTGCTGGATTTTGTTGTTTTCCTTTAAAGAGAGTTAGGTTTTGTTTTTGCAAGTAGTTAAGTTACCTGTGAATTCACTGATCCTTTCAAGACTAGTTTTTAAGCTTTTTTTTTTTAGGGCAAGTCTAGAGTAGTCATTACTCTACAGCTAACTTCTCCCTACTTCTGTGGTGTGATTGTTCTGTCATCTCACTGAATGCCGTCAAGGTCTCTTCAGTCTGGCTGGTCAGAGCTCTGATCTCTTCCAGCCTGTGTGAGCCCTGAGAATTGTTCAGCTTAACCCCTCCTGCCATTATTTGCTTAGTCTTGTGGAGTTTTACCCTGTATGTGTGCAGTTCAGCGTTTAGCAACAGAGTCAGGAAGGGCTCTCTGCGGATTCCTGGAGCTCTTTCTTTGCATAACTCCTTCTCTAACTCTGCCCTGTAAATTCCAGCCACCTCAGCCTCCCCAAGCTCCAGTGTCTGTGTCCTCAACTCAAAGAGACTGCCGTGCTCTGCTTTGGTCCCCTCTCCCTGCACTGCAATTGAAAGTTACTCCCAGCAGCAAGCCAGGGCGATCAGGGCTCACCTAGTTTGCATTCCTTTTCTTAGGAACGACAGCCCTGTGCTGCTAGTTTTCCAGTGTCTGAAAATTGGTCTTTAAATATATGTGTATATTGGAATATAACAATTTTCTAGTCATTGATAGAAGGAGGGCAAATGCAGTCCCAGCTCTTGGCTCCTGGCCAATTTTTTATGGCCAGAAGCCAAAAACTACATTTTTAACAAGCACCCCAGGTGAGTCTGATGCACCTCAATGTGGAGCGCTCCTGGGCTGGAGGGCAGTAAAAGGAATGCCATTCCAGCTCACAAGACACCTTCGTGTCGTTATCATTTCATCCTTAATCCACCCTCTGAGGAAGGCAGGGAAAGGATTACTATTTCCCTTTTCAGGACACAGATTTTGAGGCCCAAGGAAGTGGTGACTTTCCTGAAGCAGGGTGTTTGACGGATGGGACAGCTGGATCCTCATGCCCAGATGCGTGTCCCGCGCACTGTGAGAGGTGAGGCGGCCTTGGGGTTCCCCTCCCCTGAGCCACGCCATGCGCTCGATCCCCACGGCTCATGCTCAGCAGCTCTCTCCCGCTGCCTTCCGGCCTCCCTCCCAGCACTGTGTCCGGTCACACCCCCTAGGGAACATTAGGTTCCAACCAAATTGGACCACTTCTTCCTCCCCAGATCCAACCACACTTCCTGTCTTCTTTTTGTTTTTGTGTTTTGGTTTGGCCTTGCTGTGCGGCATGCAGGATCTTAGTTCTGTGTCCAGGGATCAAACCCATGCCCCCTGCAGTGGGAACACAGAGTCTTAACCACTGGACCGCCAGGGATGTCCATCTTCCTTCTATTTTCTACTCTATGTAAAGTGCTCTTTCTCACCCTGAATCCCTGCATGTCCAAATCCCATCCCATCAAGATTCAGTATAAATGCTGCTTACACCGTGAGCATCTTCCATCCTCTCTTCTTTCTTTGGATTCTTGTAGAACCTTGATGTCTCTCTCTCTGTCTCTGACATTCAGCACTCTCTCTCTGTTATCTGGTTATCTGTGTAGTTGTCTTCTTCTACTAGACTGCAGACTCCTTGAGGGAGAGAATTAGCGCCTTATAAATCTGGGCACCCACCCCACACCCGATCTGCCCTAATCCCAGGGCCTTGAGCCAACAGGTGTTCCAATGATATGTGTTCAATGGAAGAATAAGATAGTGGTTGGCGGGGGTAAGAGAGAGGACAGTGAGCGGTAATGCTTAGTCTTAGGAAAGAATTCAGCCACAGGAAGGAGCACTTTACCCCCTTGAGCCTCAGATATCTCTCTTTTAAAATAACATGGTAGGATACTTGGTTACGTTGTGCATGTGCGTGTGTGCATATGTGTGTGTGTGTGGTGTGTATGTACTTTTCTACATGTATGCATAATCAACAATAAAATGTTTCAACGTTGACATCAGTTCAGGAAGACTTCCTGAAGGAGGTGGGTTTTAGGGCTTGCCTCTTAGCTGTAACATGTGTTGGTAAAATAGGGAGCAGAAGGGATACTGATGAGGGCTTTGATGCCCAATGAACAGCGAGGAGATCAGTTTTTCTGGCCCAGGATACGTATTTGCCTTTCTTCTCCCTTAACAACCTAACAAGAACAGAAGGTGCTGCCACCTCTGTCCACATGCTGCATCACACGGTAGGGGGTGGGGGGGATCCTTGTAATTCAGCGCAGAAGACCTCAGATTTCACACAGGGCTCTGATTGGACAGCTCACCAGATGGGCAGGTGGGGCTGGGGAAGAGACAGTGGTGGCGTCTGCTCTGGCCCACAAGATTCAATGGATGCGAAACAGCTAGAGAGGGCATTCAGAAGCATTGTGTCCAGCCCTCTGCCTCTGGGCTCCCTACAAACCAGAACTTGGGCTCATACGTGCTTCTTCTGTATTCTGTTGCCAGGACTGGCAATAAACCAGGCTATCAGCCTGCAGGAAAGTAAAGCAAACATGGCCTCTCCCTGTGACCTTTCAGGTCTGTTTTCATGGGTGTTTGCCTTATTGTTATATAATAACAGTGGTGGTAATCCTAGCCAGCGTCTGTATTTCCACTCTCCGGGCCTGGGTTTCCTTAACTGTAAAATGGGGATAATAGTGGAATCCCCGTCACAGGTTGTAAGGATATTGTAAAGACAAATAAATAGTGCATGAAATGTGCAATCACATGAATTCATTTGATTTGATTCTCAGCGAGTGGTAAGCAAGATGTGCATTTTTCACATGTGGCAGATGAGGCTCAGAGAGGGTGAGTAGCTTTCCTGACGTTACACAGCCAATGATGGCAGAACCAGGACTGGAACCCAGGTCTCCTATTCTAGGGCCCTACTCCTTTTCCTCTGTACCACGTATTTGGACATCCTAGTAGGATGTGGAAAGAATACTTTGGGGGGTGGTCAGCAATGGCCTTATACTTGTTTGTGTGCCTAGATGAGGTAAAGCGTTGAAGCACTTAGAACCACGTCTGGCACAAGAGCATGCGCCCAATAGAATCAGCTTTATTTTAATAAGACATATAAACACAGGAATAAATACAGTAACACTATACCACGCACAAAGTACTTTCACAGATACACAGTGTCATTTAGTCCTTAGGAAAAGTCCATGGAGTATTTGTATTAACCCCATTTTATAGAAAAGCGTGCAGGGGGACACAGGAATAATGTGGCTTTCCGAAGGCTAGTAGATGACGGAGCCCAAGACCCCACTCAGACCAGGCTGCCCTAGGTCTCTCCTCAGGTAGAGCTTCTCTCAAATGCAGTCCGGGAGGTGGCATTTCAGAGCCTCATGCAGTGAAGTTCAGTTGAGGCGGTGCAGTTCATGGTGTGGGCCTCAAAAGGAGCCTCTGAGGCCATCCTGCAGTGGGGGTTTAGGCTGGGGAAGCCCTAGTTACCCTCACTTCCTCCCAATGGATCAGACCAGTCCTGCCAGGTCTGGGCCATTCCGAAGGCATCCCAAGCTTTCCAGCTTGAGCAGAGCCCCATGCCCCCTCTCCCAAGATACCACATCCTTGGGGCTCCTCTGGATCTAGGAATGGAAAAAGAACGTGGGTTCTGGAAGAGGCAGATGCAGGTTTAAACCTTCCCTCTGCCTCTTCCACCCATGCAATCCTTGGGGAAGTTATTCACCTACTCTGAGTCTCCGTTCTTCCCCTGTACCGTGAGTCTCATGCGGGTGCTGTGGTTACCCAGTACCTGCCATCAAGGAAAGGCTGCCTAGTTCTGAAGCAGGAGCAGTGATGGTTTCTCTGGAGTCATGGTACTTGGAGAGTTGCTCGCTCTCACTGGGCATCCACAACCCTATCTGTGAAGGGGTCAACAGCGGTATCCCCTGAGCTCACACCTGTGAATGTTCTGTGTGAACAGGAAAGTGGTGAACACATTGAGGAGGAAGTGCAGGTCTAAGCAGAACCTGCGCACCCAGCTGAAGGTGGTAACACGCCTCTTCCACTGTCCCCCCATCTCCAGCCCCAACAAATGGCCTGCCTTGAATTTGGAGAAGGTCATAAGCCTCTACGACAGACTCGTAGAGGCACTCCGGAAAGCTCTGTAATGAGAAGGGCATGGAGAGAATTTTCCTCCTTTGAGGGAGATGCTGTGGGGTGTCACTGAGAACATTTGAGAAGCTTCCAGCTGGAGCCACGGGTCTGAGAACCCTAGTTACTGGTTCTAATCCTTCCTCTCTGCCCCTGAGAAGCCCGTGAGCCAGGACCAAGGTGTGCGCTTCTCCAGACCTCAGGAGTCACGCAGTGGAGTCAGGGTAGAGATGGAATCACTGGATCCAGGCGAAAAAAGCTCACCTACCTGAGGATACCCTCCCCGCTCCCCATAAATGCAAGCATCCCAACGCATCATCCCTGATCACCAGGCTCTGCCCCAAATTTCCCAGGACAAACAAGTCTCTGCATCACAAGATGGTGGTCTAACTTCAGAACACAGCTAGCAAGGTTCTTTCTTTTTTCTTTTTTTTAAAATTAATTAATTAATTAATTAATTAATTATTTTTGGCTGTCAGGCCTTAGTTGATCCAGTGTCAGCCGGATCTTCATTGCAGTATGCGGAATCTTTCCTTGCGGTGTGCAGGCTTCTCTCTCATTGTGGTTCAAGTGCTCAGTAGTTGTGGCGTGTGGGCTTACTTGCCCCGCATTATGTGGGATCTTAGTTCCCTGACCAGGGATCAAACCCATGTACCCTGCATTGGAAGGCGGATTCTTAACTACTGGACCACCAGAGAAGTTCCAGCTAGGAAGATTCTTATGTTAAGCTGTGATCTGCCTTCCTTGACTTTTGTCCCATGGGTCAAGTTCAGCCCTCTGAGATCTCATTATACCAGCCAATCCCTTTTAACCCCTTCTGGCTCTGCCTTCCCAGCAGGAGGGAGAAGTGAGAGAGAGGGAGGAGGGAGGAAGCAGCATCAAACTGCCTGACTTTCTCACATAGCATCGACTCCACAGAAGCTGTGGGTGTCACATTTGACAAATTGTTTTAAAATATTCTCTTTTTATGCCTGCTGCCAACTTTTCGTCACCCCTCCCCACCCCCACCCCCAGAAGCTGCTCTGAGAATGACCCAAGAAGTGGGAAGCAATCATAGCACCCCACCCCCTGGGGCTTCTCCAGTTTGAATGACAATATTTAGTAGTTTTCACATTTTTATTATTTTTAATATTTTCAGAGGAATCTTTTTTATCAAATAGACTCTTGTGTGGAACTTGAATGGGTGGATGAATGGAGAGGCAGGTAGTTAGGTAAAATAGGAATGGTGTGGTTACATAGGTGTGCTGCAGGGCCAGACAAGGTTCAGGTCCTTGCTCTATCATTTACTAGCTGTGTGACCCAGAGCAAGTCACTTAACCACTCAGCTCCTCAGTTTCCTCATCTGAAAATGGGTGTAACGGTTTAAACCCATCTTATAGGAATATTGTGACTACTAAATGAGTTATTGCATCTAAAGCCTTACGATAACCCCTGGAGCAGTGTGTGTCTGCCATGATGCTGCTGCTGCTGCTGCTGGTAGTTATCATGATGATGGTGGTGATGATGGTGATGGTGTTGATGATGGTGGTGATGGTGGTGGTGATGGAAGTGGTGATGGTGGTGATGATGGTGATGGTGGTGATGGTGATGATGAACATGGTGGTGATGATGGTGATGATGGTGGTGGTGATGATGGTGATGGTGGTGATGGTGGTGGTGATGGAAGTGGTGATGGTGGTGGTGATGGTGATGGTGATGATGAACATGATGGTGGTGATGATGATGGTGATGATTGTGATGGTGGTGATGATGGTGATGGTGATGATGATGGTGGTGGTGATGGTGGTGGTGGTGACGGTGATGATGAACATGATGGTGGTGATGATGGTGATGGTGGTGATGGTGATGATGGTGATGGTGGTGATGGTGGTGGTGATGATGGTGATGGTGATGATGATGGTGATGGTGGTGGTGATGGAAGTGGTGATGGTGGTGATGATGGTGATGGTGATGATGAACATGATGGTGGTGATGATGATGGTGATGATTGTGATGGTGGTGATGATGGTGATGGTGATGATGATGGTGGTGGTGATAGTGGTGGTGGTGACGGTGATGATGAACATGATGGTGGTGATGATGGTGATGGTGGTGATGGTGGTGATGATGGTGATGGTGGTGATGGTGGTGATGGTGGTGGTGATGATGGTGATGATTACCAAAGACTGAAGTTGGGGAGACTCTCCTCATCCAAAGAGTGTAATTCTTGAGACATTGGAGGTTCTGTGAACACCGCTTTTAGACCACTTATCTAGTTCATTTTGTCATTTGATAAGAGACCTAGAGAGGAGTCACATGATGAAGTGTTGTAGAACAAAGCCAGATTTCGAACTGAGGTCTTCTGCCTCCTGGCCTTTGCAGTTCTCAGAGATCTTTCTGCATGTGCCAAGCTGTGGACACGAGTCAAGACCAGAGACAAGGAATCAGCATTACCCAACAGCCAGCGAGTCTGACCTCGGCTGAGCTGCTCTGCTCCGCATTCTTTCCAGGGTGGGTCCCAGAGGCCCTCTGCTGATGAAGCAGCAACTTCGAGTCTCTTGGAGTGAGGGTGGAGGCTGAAAGGCGGGGAGAAGGTGGGTGAAGGCAGTGAGCTGTGAAGTTTGATTCACACTTAGGCCAGGTCTTAAGAACACAGGCTACAAGGTGTTACATGCTGTATGTGCAAAGTGTACGTGCAAAGTGCAGTGATTAATTGACAGGCAAGTCTGGAGACCCCTCATGCTTTCTCCGCCCCCTCTTCCCTCCTCTCTCACTCTCGCTCTGAAACATGAGAGGAAGTGTCTCCCCAAAGAGGCAGTTCCAGGTGGGGGTGCCCCTCTGACGTTTATGTTGCATCTCCAAGGTGATAGAGGAGGGATGTCTTTGGTTTTTATCAAAACCAAGTGAACTATTTCTCTTATATCAAGTGACAACCTTCACTCATTCATTTAACACATTTTCTGTGTGTCTACTGTGTATGTTCGGAAGCGCCACCTTCATGAGCATGTGAGCTGTGCAATCACACAGGGTCCTGTGGTCAGAAGGACCCCGCATTTGCTTTAATGCTCTGCTGTCAGCATCTTGAAATCATTAATCATTTTATCTTGACATCGGTGTTTTGTGAGGTTGTCAGGGAAGTCCGATGCAGGGGAGCGTGCACACAGACAGGAGACATGTCACAAGAGCATGTCCTGTCCCTTCACCCCATCCTTCTCGACACCTCATGAGCAGGGAGCTCCGGGGGACACACACCGTGGGGGCAGCGCCGGGAGACTCAAGTCAGCACAGGGAGGGGTGTCAGGTCCACGACTGATAGGCGAGGCACTCCAAGGCTAGAAAGGCCACACTGCCCGTCCAATCCAGAGTTTGCACTCCAAGGCTAGAGAGGCCACACTGTCCATCCAATCCAGAGTCTGCACGCTGAGGCTAGAGAGGCCACACTGCCCATCCAATCCAGAGTCTGCACTCCGAGGCTAGAGAGGCCACACTGCCCATCCAATCCAGAGTCTGCACTCTGAGGCTAGAGAGGCCACAATGCCCATCCAATCCAGAGTCTGCACTCTGAGGCTAGAGAGGCCACACTGTCCATCCAATCCAGAGTCTGCACTCCGAGGCTAGAGAGGCCACACTGCCCATCCAATCCAGAGTCTGCACTCTGAGGCTAGAGAGGCCACACTGCCCATCCAATCCAGAGTCTGCACTCTGAGGCTAGAGAGGCCACACTGCCCATCCAATCCAGAGTTTGCTCTGTGCACAGAGAAAAGGCAGTGACGTTCGAAGAAACACAAATGACCGAGGAACCATATCACATCCTTTCTTACTGATGTTACGTCCCTATTAACTAACACTTATGCTGAAAATGGTGACATGGAAATAAAGGAAAAGACAGAGCAGCCGCCAGCTCCCTTTCCTTGCAGCCCTGCCTGAGTCATCAGTGACCTGAGGCAGAGTGTGGGGGTGGAACGGCGCATGTCAGGAGGGAAAGAGAAACATCCGAGTCTTTCATGCAGCATTTCCACTGCTCCCGTAAGAATGAAATACATACACATGAACCAGCTGTGAACTGTGTGATTTTGGTGATTCCACGTAGGAGTTAAATGCTCATATTTCCATTTAAAATTTTCAACATACAATATAAAGATGAATGAAAATTCGTGATGATAATTTAAATTTATTTTTTAACCTTTTAACTTAGGATAACATTAAATAGCCAAAAAAAAAATACTATGACAAGCTATACTTCAATAAAACACTTTTAAAATAAACTGTAATGGGACTTCCTAGGTGGTGCAGTGGTTAAGAATCTGCCTGCCAATGCAGGGGACACGGGTTCGATCCCTGCCCCAGGAAGATACCACATACCATGGAGCAACTAAGCCCTTGTGCCACAACTATTTAGCCTGTGCTCTAGAGCCCATGAGCCACAACTATTGAGCCCATGTGCCACAACTACTGAAGCCCACGTGCCTAGAGCCCATGCTTTGCAACAAGAGAAGCCACCACAATGAAGAGTAGCCCCGCTCGCCACAACTAGAGAAAGCCAATGTGCAGCAATGAAGACCCAACGCAGCCAATAAATAAATAAATAAATAAATAAATAAATAAATAAATAAATAAATTTGTTAAAAAATAAAACTATAATGGAGGGCTTCCCTGGTGGCACAGTGGTTAAGAATCCACCTGCCATGTTGGAGAGGGTGTGGAGAAAAGGGAACTCTCCTGCACTGTTGGTGGGACTGTAAGTTGGTACAGCCACTATGGAAGACAATTTAGAGGTTCCTTAAAAAACTACAAATAGAACTACCATATGATCCAGTAATCCCACTCCTGGGCATATACCCAAAGAAAACCATAATCCCAAAAGAAACTTGTACCATAATGTTTATTGCAGCACTATTTACAATAGCCAGGACATGGAAGCAACCTAAATGCCCATCAACAAATGAATGGATACAGAAGATGTGGCATATATATACAATGGAAGATTACTCAGCTATAAAAAGGGATGAGATGGAGCTATATGTAATGAGGTGGATAGAACTACAATCTGTCATACAGAGTGAAGTAAGTCAGAAAGAGAAAGACAAATATTGTCTGCTAACTCACATATACGGAATCTAAAAATGGTACTGATGAACTCAGTGACAAGAACAAGGATGCAGATAACAGAGAATGGACTGGAGAACTCGAGGTATGGGAGGGGGCGGGGGGTGAAGGGGAAACTGAGACGAAGCGAGAGAGTAGCACAGACATATATATACTACCAACTGTAAAATAGTCAGTGGGAAGTTGTTGTATAACAAAGGGAGCCCAACTCGAGGATGGAAGATGCCTTAGAGGACTGGGGTGGGGAGGGTGGGGGGGACTCGAGGTGGGGGGAGTCAAGGAAGGGAGGGAATACGGGGATATGTGTATAAAAACAGATGATTGAACCTGGTGTACCCCCCAAAAAAAAAAAAAAAAAAAATCCACCTGCCAATGCAGGGGACACAGGTTCAATCCCTGGTCTGGGACGATCCCACATGCCATGGAGCAACTAAGCCGGTGTGCCACAACTACTGAAACCCACGAGCCTAGAGCCTGTGCTCCAAAACAAGGAAGCCACCACACTGAGAAGCCCGCGCACTGCAACTAGAGAAAGTCCTGCGCGGCAACAAAGACCCAACACAGCCAAAAAAATAAAATAAATAAATTAAAAAAAAAAAACTATAATGGAAAAGAATCTTAAAAGAATATATATAGATACATATAGATATATTCTTTTTAAGAATATATTCTTTTTTAGATTCTTTTCCATTGTATATATATATAACTGAATCACTTTGTTGTACACCAGAAACTAACAAAATTATAAGTCAACTACAATCCAAAAATTTTTTTTTTAAAAATACTATGACAAGTTGAGAGAGAAAGAGAACATGGAAGAAAAGAAAAAGCTTATATTTTACTACCTTTAATGGCACTTTTTCCTGCTTCTTGAACAGAGCCCTGCATTTTCATTTTGCATGGGTCCCACACATTACATAGCAGCCCTGGGTACATACCAGGAACACAGGATCAACAGAATATAATCCCTGCCCTCACAAAGCCTACTAGTCTAGTGGGAGAAACATAGGTTAACCAAATGATCCTAGAAATACATCATTATAAGCTGATCAGTGCTAAGTAAAAAAATTATTGGGTTCCCTCAGGGCATGTAGTAGCAGAACCTAAACTAGCCTTGGGGTCAGGGGAGACTTCCCTGAGGAAGTGATGTTTGAACAGAGATATGAAGAATAATCAAGTGTTAGTGAAGTAAAGAAAAAGGAATGAGTGTTCCAGACAGAGGGCACAGCATGTGCAAAGGCCCTGAGGCAGGAGAGAGCCTGGCATCCCAGGAAAAGAAAGCCACCTGGCTGGGACATGGCCCAGTCTTACAAATCCCATGAAGCAATTGCTCTTTCTCCTAGAACTTATGGAAAGCCATTAAGAATCTAAATGGGGGACTTCCCTGGCAGTCCAGTGATTAATACTCTGGGCTTCCACTGCAGCGGGCGTGGGTTTGATCCCTGCTCAGGGAACTAAGATTCCACATGCCTCGCGATGTGGTCAAAAAATAAAAATTAAAAAACCAACCTACCAACCAACCAACAAACAAAAAAAGAATCTGAATAGGTTTCCCAGTCCATGCATGCATGCATGCATGCACGCATGCATGCACGCGTGGGCACACACACACAGACACACACACACATACACACACACACACACAGAAGTATCTAAATAGGAGAGTAAATGGAAGCAAATCTGTGTTTAAAAAAGTTCTTTCACTGTTACAATGTGATGAAATAAAACCCTGGCGGTCCAGTGGTTAGAACTCCGTGCTTCCACTGAAGAGGGCACAGGTTTGATCCCTGGTCAGAGAGCTAAGATCCCACATGCCATGCGGCACAGCCAAAAAAAAAAAATTATATTTTAAAGCAGGACAAGAAAAAAATTAAACATAAAATTCTCTCTCTGTGTTTGTTTGGGCTGCCTCCCTCCCTCCCTAATGTGCAGTGTGCACCTGCATTACACATTAGTCAGACGTTTTTAAAGGTGGAAATGCCTTCTTACCTGTGAAGATCAATTTTTTTTCTTTCTTCTGACCTTAGCAATGTAACTTCTTAAAAGAAGAGCGGCTGCCCCAGCTCTGCAGGGGGTCATGGCGGCTTGCGGCTCACTTTGTTCGTGCTTACCTGGACTATGTATCCTTGGTGAGCTTTATGTAAAACATTAGTGTATCATTTTGATGTACAATCCTTTGTCTCAGAAATGTATATGACTGTGCCTTCCACTTCTAACAGGCGGAACAGTTTTCAGAGCTTTCTGAGAATCTGCTTCCCAGGTTATAGTCCTCAGTTGGGGGAATTTTCTGGTGGTCCAGTGGTTAGAACTTGGAGCTTTCACTGCTGTGGCCCGGGTTCAACCCGTGGTTGGGGAACTAAGATCCCACAAACTGGGCAGTGCGGCCAAAATAAGAATAATAACAGACCTCAGTTTGGCTGAAATAAAATTCCCTTTTTTTCTTCTTAACTTGATAATTGAATTTTCATCGACAAATGTTAAAACAACCTAAAGGGAGCAAGGCTAGTTAGAAAGGAGACTATTGCAGTAATCCAGGTGAGACAATGGTGGCTTAGGCTGCAGTGGGGAGAGAGTATTGAATGGGTTTAAGAGGCAGGGAGGAGGAAAAGTGATGGAGTGGATGGCAGGGGCGAGAATAGAGGGGAATGGGTATTGGGAATGATTCCTAGGCTTCTGGTTTGTGCCACTGTGTGGGCGGTGAGGTCATTTACTAAGACATGTATCAGTGATGGAGCCCAAGGTTGGAGAGTGGAGGAAGGGTGAAGAAGAAGGTTATGAGTTTACGTTTTTTTTTAAATAAATTTATTTATTTATTTATTGGCTGTGTTGGGTCTTTGCTGCTGCACACGGGCTTTCTCTAGTTGCGGTGAGCGGCAGCTACTCTTCCTTGTGGTGCGCGGGCTCCTCATTGCTGTGGCTTCTCTTGTTGCGGAGCACGGGCTCTAGGCGCATGAGCTTCAGTAGTTGAGGCACCTGGGCTCAATAGTTGTGGCTCACGGGCTCTAGAGTGCAGGCTCAATAGTTGTGGTGCACAGGCTGAGTTACTCCGCGGCATGTGGAATCTTCCTGGAGCAGGGCTCAAACCTGGGTTCCCTGCATTGGCAGGCAGATTCTTAACCACTGTGCCACCTAGGAAGTCCATGAGTTTACCTTTATGTTCAGTTAAGTTCCCTTTGAGACATCCCAGTAGAGTATCAAGAATGCTATTGGCATCTTCATCTAGGACCTAGAAGTGAGGTTTGGAGAACAGCTGATAAAAACTACAGCCATACAAAGGGCTGGAATAGGCAGCTCACAAAATAGATTCTCCAAATGGCCAGTACGTACGTAAAAAGAGCTCAACATTACTAATCATTAAAGAAATGCAATATTAAAACCACAATGAGATACCATTTAAGTAGAATGGCAAAAATTTTAAAAGACTGACAAAATTAAGTTCTGGCCAGGATGTGAAACAACCAGAACTTTCATCCATTACTGGTGGATACATGAAGTTGAACAACCACTTTGGAAACAGGCAGTTTCTTCAAAAGTGTACAACCTGGCAATTGCACTTCTAGATATTTGTCCTATGGAAATAAAAACATTTGTCCACACAAAGACTTGCAAATACTGTTCACCATAGCATTATTCATAACAACCCCAAAATGAAACAAAGCAAATGTGCTTCAGTTGTGAATGCATGAATAAATTGTGGGTATCTACGCAACAACGGAGTCCACGCAATGGAATACTACTTGTCAACAAAAAGAAACAAACTGCAGCTACGTGTAACAAAATGGATGAATCTCAGAAATATTACACTTAGGGAAAGAAATCAGATATAAAAGAGTACATATGCAGAATTCAATTTACATGACATGCTGGAACAGGCAAAACAAATCTTTAGTGATGGAAATCAGATCAGTGGCTGCCTGGAACACAGAGGGGGGTGAATTGACTACAAAGAGGGTGGAGATGAGGGCACCGGTTTTGTGGGGGTGATGGAAGTGCTCTGTACCTTGATTGTGGTGGCGGTTACACGACTATACACGTGTTAAAACTCTCAGAACTGTACATGGAAATGTGTGAATTTTATTGCATGTAACTTATACCTTGAAAAAAATCCACAGTTTTTTAACTGAAGCCATGAGTATAGATAAGAGTCACCAAGTGAAAAGGATAGAGTGAGAAGAGAAGAGAATGTGTATGTGGGTGTCAGGGGACGAGGTGGCTGCTAATCTTACCAAAAGGCAAGAGGTGTTGTTACCCCCATCTTGCAGGTGAGAAAAGTGAGGCTCAGAGAAGTGAAGCGCCTTCCCCAGGATCACACGGTACTAAGGAGGAAAGCTGGGGCTTGACCTGGAGCCATCAATCAGGCCTGGGCCCATGGATGAGCATGGTCACCAAGCAGGGAGAAGGACCCCAACTCCTATTCTTTGAGGAAGAAAGGCAGTGACTTTGAGGGCTGCGGCCGGATCTGAAAAGCCGTGTGCTGTTCTCTGCGTGTGAAGATGACACTCCTCACTCATCACCCATCACTGGCGCTTAGAAGGGAGGGTCCGAGGATCGCTATGCTGGCTCCGCCCTAAGCCAGCCGTAGTCCCTCCACCAGCCCCACGCCCCCGTCAGCGGTACTCAAGGGAGCCCTGGCAAGGTGACAGGCCAGGGTTGGGGGTTCTGCCTGGGCCTGTCAGACACCCAGAGAGCCGCGGTGAGATCTGCTCCAGAGGAAAATCTCCAGCCTCAGGCAGGCCTGCTTCTCCACGGGTGGGGGCTTCTTGCCCTCCCTCTGTGTGTTGACGGGGGCCCCCAGCACCTGGCAGACTGCAGCTCCCGCATCTTCTCTGTCTGGTCCGAAAGTGGCTGCATTCAGCTCCTCTCCCAGCGGGAGCACGTGCCCCGGGATGTTTGGCACTTTGGTGGCAGAGTTGGATTTGGACCCGCAGCTGCTGCCTCCTACTCCAGGGGACCGAGCTCCTAGGGAGGCTTCGGGTGAAACACTTTCTCCGGCTGTGGACTGTGAGCCTGGAGACCTCCTTTCTGGTTCCTAGATCTGGAATGAAATACCTGAGTGACCCCGGTTAAGTTCCTGGGTCATGTGAGAATCTGGGTGTCCTCAGGAGCATAACGAGGGTCTGATGAGGGCACCTCCTTCGCTACTGACCACTTACCAGGGGTAACGTTATGTCAGCTTCTTCACATACCTAGAGGAATTAGATGTATCCAGTCATTGCTATTTTGTAGAGTGTGGGAATAGACCCACAGTCCATGCCTCACCTGCAGGATCATAGTCTTTTTTTTTTTTTTCTTTTTTTGGCTGTGCTGCATGGCTTGTGGGGTCTTAGTTCCCTGACCAGGGACTGAATCTGGGCCCTTGGCAATGAAAGTGCAGAGTCCTAACCATTGGACCTCCAGCGAATTCCCAGGATCGTATTTTCTGTAATGAGGAGTGTTTCCAGGAAAAGCATGTTAGAAGCTGGACTCTGCAGACATCTAGCAGCCAGAAAACATCCTCCAGCCTCTGCCTCTTCCTCTTTGTTATCTTATCCATCCCCAACCTCCACGAATCTCCATGGCTCATTTAATTTCTCTGCTAGTACTTGATGAGCACCTCCCATGATCTGGGGATGCAACAGTAAAAAACAAACAAAAAATGATTTTTAAAAAGCATTGGAGAAAAATAAAGAAGAAAGGGGGATAGGGAGTGTGGGAGTGTTACAGAGTCCAAGCCTCAGCAGACCAAGAAGATGGCAGACTAATGTCTCAGAAAAAACATCTTATTGGGATTTGGATGCCAGTTTCTTTTATAAAACAGGGAGGGGGAGGAGGTGAGGAAGTAAAGTAAAAAGGCCATAAGATTTGCAAATGTCCCCTGGAATGGAAAGATTTGCCTCATGGAGGGGATGTGTTGATTTCTTCTTTCTTGCAGCCATCCATAGGTGGACAGGGTCTGGATGTTTCCCTGAGCAAAGGCACTTTGGTTTAACATTCAGGCAGAGGGGCAGGGTTCCCCAAGGCAGGTCATTATGTATAGACAGTATCCTTTTAATGAACAAAAGCAACTGGAAGCAAAGGTTAAAGTAAAAGAAACTGGTCCAACATGTAGTCAGATTCAGCTCTTCCCTGTTACAGGAGTTGGAGCAGAGGTGGGTTGTAATTTTTAAAAGGGTGACCAGGGATGCCTCACTGTGATGGCAAAACTTTAGCAATAATCTGAAAGAGACAAGGGAGTGAGTCCTGCCTTTAAGTGCAGGAAGAGCATTCCAGGAACAGGGAACAGCAATGCCACGGCTGGGAGGCAGGTACTTGCCTGGTGGTTTTGAAGATCAGCAAGGGGCCCTTTGGCTACAGTGGAGTGAGCCAGGGGCACAACAGCTGGAGATGAGGTCAGAGAGGTGCAGGTGAGGCTCAGACTGAGGAGGGCTTGTAGGCTGTGTCAGTTCTTTACTTCTGGGGACAAATTATCAGAAATTTAGCAGCTTCAAACAACACACATCGGCTTATAGATTCTGAAGATTGGGAGTCTGGGCACAGCTTAACTGGGTCCTCTGTAAGGCTACAGTCAATGTGTTGGCCAGGGCTGGGTCCTCATCTAGGGCAGCTCATTTTTTTTTTTTTTTTGGTCATGTCACGTGGCTTGCAGGATCTTAGTTCCCTGACCAGGGATTGAACCCTGGCCCACAGCAGTGAAATCTCCGAGTCCTAACCAGTGGACCGCCAGGGAATTCCCTGGGGCAGCCTTCAGATCCTTGCAGGCTGCTGGACAGAAGGCCTCAGTTCTTGCTGGATGTCAGCTGGAGGTGTCTCCCAGCTCCTTGCTGCACGGCCCTCTCCATATGACAGCTCGCAACATGGCAACCTCCTTTTTCAAAGCCAGCCGGGGAGTCAGTGCTCTAGCAAGACCAGTGTAACCATCATGAATGTTACGTAATCTGGATGCATAATCACGTACATACCACCATCTTTGCTGTGCTTTATTGATTATAAGCAAGGCACGGGCCCCTTGCATACCCAAGGGCGGGGGATTATACAAAAGTGTGACTACCAGGAGGTGGGATCATGTGGGTCACCTTGGAGTCTGTCCACTCTGTCCTCTGTCCCCCAATGACTCATGTCCATTGCACCTGCAAAATACATTCACTTCCCTCCCAGGATCCCCTAAAGCTCAGAGTCCAGAATCTCATCTAAATCAGGTTTAGGTGTAGATGAGGTTTCTTTAGGTGTTCTTCTTACCTGGTCTGTAAAACCGAAGACAAAATTACCTGCGTGCACACACACAGCATACAATGGCAGGACAACAACTACAGACATTTCTGCTCAGAAAGGGATAACAGGGGAGGTACAAAGGAATCGCTGGTCCGTAACGATTCTGAAATCCACTGGGCCAATTTTGCATGTTCTCTGCTTAGGTTTTTTTTTTTTTTTTTTTTTTTTTTTATTTTTTTGGGGGTACACCAGGTTCAATCAACTGTTTTTATACACATATCCCCATATTCCCTCCCTTCCTTGACGCCCCCCCCCTCGAGTCCCCCCCACCCTCCCTGTCCCAGTCCTCTAGGGCATCTTCCATCCTCGAGTTGGACTCCCTTTGTTATACAACAACTTCCCACTGACTATTTTACACTTGGTAGTATATATATGTCTGTGCTACTCTCTCGCTTCTTCTCAGTTTCCCCTTCACCCCCCGCCCCCTCCCATACCTCGAGTTCTCCAGTCCATTCTCTGTATCTGCTTCCTTGTTCTTGTCACTGAGTTCATCAGTACCATTTTTAGATTCCGTATATGTGAGTTAGCATACAATATTTGTCCTTCTCTTTCTGACTTACTTCACTCTGTATGGCAGATTGTAGTTCTATCCACCTCATTACATATAGCTCCATCTCATCCCTTTTTATAGCTGAGTAATATTCCATTGTATATATATGCCACATCTTCTGTATCCATTCATTTGTTGATGGGCATTTAGGTTGCTTCCATGTCCTGGCTATTGGAAAGAGTGCTGCAATAAACATTATGGTACAAGTTTCTTTTGGGATTATGGTTTTCTTTGGGTATATGCCCAGGAGTGGGATTACTGGATCATATGGTAGTTCTATTTGTAGTTTTTTAAGGAACCTCCAAATTGTTTTCCATAGTGGCTGTACCAACTTACAGTCCCACCAACAGTGCAGGAGAGTTCCCTTTTCTCCACACCCTCTCCAACATTTGTTGTTTCCAGACTTTGTGATGATGGCCATTCTGATTGGTGTGAGGTGATACCTCATTGTGGCTTTGACTTGCATTTCTCTGATGATGAGTGATGTTGAGCATCTTTTCATGTGTTTGTTGGCCATCTGTATGTCTTCTTTGGAGAAATGTCTATTTAGGTCTTCTGCCCATTTGTGGATTGCGTTATTTGCTTTTTTGGTATGAAGCTGCATGAGCTGCTTGTATATTTTGGAGGTTAATCCTTTGTCCGTTGTTTCATAGGCAATTATTTTTTCCCATTCTGAGGGTTGCCTTTTAGTCTTGTTTATGGTTTCTTTTGCTGTGCAAAAGCTTTTAAGTTTCATGAGGTCCCATTCATTTATTCTTGATTTTATTTCCATGATTCTAGGAGGTGGGTCAAAAAGGATCTTGCTTTGATGTATGTCAAAGAGTGTTCTGCCTATGTTTTCCTCTAGGAGTTTTATAGTGTCTGGCCTTACATGTAGGTCTTTAATCCATTTGGAGTTTATTTTTGTGGATGGTGTTAGGAAGTGTTCTAATTTCATTCTTTTACATGTTGCTGTCCAATTTTCCCAGCACCACTTATTGAAGAGGCTGTCTTTTTTCCATTGTATACTCGTGCCTCCTTTGTCAAAGATAAGGTGCCCATATGTGTTTGGGCTTACTTCTGAGTTCTCTATTCTATTCCATTGATCTTCTTTTCTATTTTTGTGCCAGTACCATACTGTCTTGATCACTATGGCCTTGTAGTAGAGTTTGAAGTCAGGAAGCCTGATTCCACCAACTCCATTTTTCCTTCTCAAGATTGCTTTGGCTATTCGGGGTCTTTTGCGTTTCCATACAAATCGTAAGATTTCTTGCTCTAGTTCTGTGAAAAATGCCATTGGTAATCTGATCGGGATTGCATTAAATCTGTAAATTGCTTTGGGTAGTACAGTCATTTTCACGATGTTGATTCTTCCAATCCAGGAACATGGTATGTCCCTCCATCTGTTTGTGTCGTCTTTGATTTCTTTCATCAATGTCTTAAAGTTTTCTGCATACAGATCTTTTGCCTCCTTGGGCAGGTTTATTCCTAGGTATTTGATTCTTTTTGTTGCAATGGTGAATGGGAGAGTTTCCTTAATTTCTCTTTCTGCTCTTCCGTTGTTAGTGTATAGGAATGCAAGAGATTTCTGTGCATTAATTTTGTATCCTGCTACTTTACTAAACTCATCAATGAGTGCTAGCAGTTTTCTGGTAGAGTCTTTAGGGTTTTCTATATATAGTATCATGTCATCTGCAAAGAGTGATAATTTTACTTCTTCTTTTCCAATTTGGATTCCTTTAATTTCTTTTTCTTCTCTGATTGCTGTGGCTAACACTTCCAACACTATGTTGAATAACAGTGGTGAGAGTGGACACCCTTGTCTTGTTCCTGTTCTTAGAGGGAATTCTTCCAGTTTTTCTCCATTGAGAACAATGTTGGCTTTTGGTTTGTCATATATGGCTTTTATGATGTTGAGGTAATTTCCTTCTATGCCCATTTTCTGGAGAGCTTTTATCATAAATGGATGTTGAACTTTGTCAAAAGCTTTTTCTGCATCTATTGAAATGATCATATGGTTTTTATCCTTCAATTTGTTGATATGATGTATCACGTTGATTGATTTGCGTATATTGAAGAATCCTTGCATCCCAGGGATAAACCCCACTTGATTGTGGTGTATGATTTTTTTGATGTGCTGTTGCAGTCTGTTAGCTAGTATTTTGTTGAGGATTTTTGCATCTATATTCATCAGTGATATTGGTCTGTAGTTTTCTTTTTTTGTGACATCTTTGCCTGGTTTTGGTATCAGGGTGATGGTAGCCTCATAGAATGAGTTTGGGAGTGCTCCGCCTTCTGCAATATTTTGGAAGAGTTTGAGAAGGATAGGTGTTAACTCTTCTCGAAATGTTTGATAGAATTCGCCTGTGAACCCATCTGGTCCTGGGCTTTTGTGTGTTGGGAGATTTTTAATCACTGCCTCAATTTCTGTACTTGTGATTGGTCTGTTCATGGTTTCTATTTCTTCCTGGTTCAGTCTTGGAAGATTGTATTTTTCTAAGAATGTATCCATTTCTTCCAGGTTATCCAATTGATTGGCATATAGTTGCTTGTAGTAGTCTCTCATGATGTTTTGTATTTCTGAGGTGTCCGTTGTGACTTCTCCTTTTTCATTTCTAATTCTGTTGATTTGCATCTTCTCCCTTTTTTTCTTGATGAGTCTGGCTAATGGTTTATCAATTTTGTTAATCTTCTCAAAGAACCAGCTTTTAGTTTTATTTATTTTTCTTATGGTTTCTTTCCTTTCTTTTTCATTTATTTCTGCTCTGATCTTTATGATTTCTTTCCTCCTGCTCGCTTTGGGGTTTCTTTGTTCTTCTTTCTCTAGTTGTTTGAGGTGTAAGGTTAGGTTGTTTGTTCGATCATTTTCTTGTTTCTTAAGGTAGGACTGTATTGCTATAAACTTCCCTCTTAGAACTGCTTTTGCTGCGTCCCATAGGTTTTGGGTTGTTGTGTTTTCGTTGTCATTTGTTTCTAGATATTTTTTGATTTCCTCTTTGATTTCTGTAGTGATTCCTTGGTTGTTTAAGAGTGAATTGTTTAGCCTCCATGTGTTTGTATTTTTTGCAGTTTTTTTCCTGTAATTGATATCTAGTCTCATGGCGTTGTGGTCTGAGAAGATGCTTGATATGATTTCAGTTTTCTTGAATTTGCTGAGGTTTGATTTGTGACCCAAGATGTGATCTATCCTGGAAAATGTTCCGTGTGCACTTGAGAAGAAAGTGTAGTCTGTCGTTTTTGGATGGAATGTCCTATAAATATCAATTAAGTCGAGATGGTCTAATGTGTCATTTAATGCTTGTGTGTCTTTATTTATTTTCTGTTTGGATGATCTGTCCATTGATGTAAGTGGGGTGTTCAAGTCTCCCACTATAATTGTGTTACTGTCGATGTCCCCTTTTATAGCTGTTAGCATTTGCCTTATGTATTGAGGTGCTCCTATATTGGGGGCATAGATATTTACCATTGTGATATGTTCTTCTTGGATGGATCCCTTGATCATTATGTAGTGCCCTTCCTTGTCTCTTTTAATAGTCTTTACTTTCAAGTCTAATTTGTCTGATATGAGTATTGCTACTCCAGCTTTCTTTTGACTTCCATTTGCATGGAATATCTTTTTCCATCCCTTCACTTTCAGTCTATATGTATCCCTTGGTCTGAAGTGGGTTTCTTGTAGGCAGCATATAGAAGGGTCTTGTTTTTGTATCCATTCAGCCAGTCTGTGTCTTTTGGTTGGAGCATTTAGTCCATTTACATTTAAAGTGATTATTGACATGTGTGTTCCAATTACCATTTTCTTAATTGTTTTGGGTTTGTATTTGTAGGTGTTTTCCTTTTCTTGTGTTTCCTACTTAGAGAAGTTCCTTTAGCACTTGTTGTAAGGCTGGTTTGGTGGTGCTGAATTCTCTTAACTTTTGCTTGTCTGGAAAGCTTTTGATTTCTCCCTCAAATCTGAATGAGATTCTTGCTGGGTAGAGTATTCTTGGCTGTAGGTTTCTCTCTTTCAGGACTTTCAGTATATCGTGCCATTCCCTTCTGGCCTGCAGAGTTTCTGTAGAAAGGTCAGCTGTTATCCTGATGGGTTTTCCCTTATATGTTGTTTGTTGCTTTTCTCTTGCTGCTTTTAATATTTTTTCTTTGTGTTTAATTGTCGTTAGTTTGATTAATATGTGTCTTGGTGTATTTCTCCTTGGGTTTATTCTGTATGGGACTCTCTGTGCTTCTTGGACTTGGTGAATTATTTCCTTTCCCATGTTGGGGAAGTTTTCCACTAGAACCTCTTCAAATATTTTCTCAGACCCTTTCTTGTTTTCTTCTTCTTCTGGGATGCCTATAATTCGAATGTTGGTACGTTTAAGGTTATCACTGAGGTCTCTGAAGCTGTCTTCTAGTCTTTTTATTTTTTTATCTTTTTCCTGCTCTGTGGCGTTTATTTCTCCCATTCTATCTTCCAACTCACTTATTCGTTCTTCTGCCTCAGTCATTCTGCTGGTTAGAGCATCTAGAGTATTTTTAATTTCAGTTATTTTGTTATCCATTGCTGTTTGTTTTTCTGAGTTCTTATGAACTGTTTCTTGTACTTTCTCTATTTTGTTATCGAGATTTTGTATCATTTTTACTATCATTACTCTAAATTCTTTTTCAGGCATTTTTCCTATTTCCTCCTCATTTATTTGGTCTTGTGGGTTTTTTTCCTGCTCCTTTGCCTGCATGGTGTTTCTTTGTTTCCTCATGGTTGTCCAAGCTTTTGGGGTTGCTTGTCCTGGTGATAGAGGTGTTTATAGAAGACTGTCCAAGCCTCAGACTAATGTCCAAGTATTGGATTAGACGAATATTCAGTCTAGGAAACACATACATGTATAAGACACACAATTATTGAATCCGTTAGGACATAAGGCTCTAGAAAGACCTGACAGAACCCCAGTGTGCTATCAGATATTCAAAGAGAAACCCAGCAGAAATTGACAACTGAAACAGAACAAATCAGAGACAAAAGCAAAAGCAAACAAACAACAAATAACACCCTACACATACAAACATCAATCCAGGGAGATTTTGTAAGCTAGGATCAAATATAGAAATGAGCTGGAGTACCACCAGAGAGAATGGAGATTCTCAGAATGTAATTAGACAACTGTACTAAGAACTAATATAAAGACAAAAGCCTAATATTAATACCAAGGCAGTGCATCATCTGAAGGATAGAGCAAGGAGTCTGAGCAGACCGATAGTGTTGCTTATAAGTATGTTAAGATAAAATACACTTAAAATGGCTGGAAGAAAGGGGAACAGAAGAGCGTAATGTGGTTGGAAATATGCAAAGAAAAAGAAAGGAATAGAAGTGTATAAAAGAAAGGGATGAAAGGAAAGTATGAAAGATATTTTGTCCGTACTACCAAAAACTTAGCTAGATATAGAAGTATATAAAAAGGCAAAAAAAAAAAAAAAAGAGTAAAAAATATCCTTAAAAAATTATGTTGTAAAACTTGTAGATCCCTTAGGGCTAAGATCGTATTTAATAAATCAAAAAAACAAAAACAAAAAAAAAAACAAAAAAAAAAAAGAGAGAGAGAGAAAGGAAAAAAAAAAAAAAAAATCTAGAACTGATCCCCGAATGGACCAGTTCAATAGGTATTGATACTACTATTTCTGTTTCCTTAGCGTCTCAGCTGTAAGTGTCCTTCTCCTTGCCTTGGGTTTTTTTTTTGCGTTATTCTGTGACCAGCAGAGGTTCCTTTATTGTTCGTCTGTAAGCCTCGGTGTGTGGGGAGGGAGAGGGTGCAATAGTGGCTCCTTCTCCTGGGAGTGAGTGAGCAGTGGCGCACTGTTGCTTCAGTCAGGCTTGGAGGTGCCTGTTGCAGAGGGCGCTGATGGCTCAGGCGTACACAGAAAGTCTTAGAGTTGGGCCTCTCTCGGGATTTTTTCTTTTTGATGCTGGTTTTTTTTTTTTTTTTTTTTCTCTCGGCAGCCTCCCTGCTGCTGGCGTTGCAAGGAGTTTTAATCGAGCCCCGCCCGAGCGCCTGAGGGTGGTTGTTATCCCTGAGCGCCTTAGGTGGCCCGCAGGGCGTCTCTCCGCTGCCTGTTGCAGAGGCACCGAAAGAGAGGGAGAGGCTATGCGCGCAGCTCCTCCCCGCCGCCCGGGAGCCTGCAGCCTCCAGCCGCCATCATGGCCCGGCAGCTCTCAGGGACCGGCACTCCTCTCCGCGGACCTCCTCCCTCCTGTCCTCTCGGTCCGTCACCCTACTGGCAACAATGTTTCTCACCCTGAACCAGCTCTCCGGTTCCCACGCTCCCGCTCCTGGACCCTCCGTTCAGCCGCGGATCGATGTCTCGGTCCGGGAACGCTGAGCTGCGCTGCGGACCCTCCGTATGTTTCTCACTCCCTCCCGTCTGCCACAGCTCCGCCGCTTCACCCTCTTTGAGCCCTCGTAGATGCCTCCCTACCGGCTATGTCAGGCTCCCCGCAGCCCTTTCTGGTGTCCGAGGCCGTCTGCTGGTGTTCAGCTGGTTCTCTGTGGGAATGACTGCGTCCTTCCGTGCATTCCCAATGCATCTGTGGAGAGGGATGCACTCCACGTCTCTCTACTTTGCCGCCATCTTTTGAGCTCTGCTTAGGTTTTAAGACCTGAGAATAATTCCGTGTCTTTTGGCTCAGCTCTCTGGGTTCTGCCCTTGGGGGTCATCCTTCCTTTCTCATGAAAGGCATCTGAGTAGTTCTGTCAGCTTTCTCTTGCCAGTAGAATTTGGGGGATCCTACAGCCTCCTTTTGTTTTGTACTCTCCCTGCCCTGACAGTCCACACAGGCAGTGCTCTCGCTGAAGAACTTTTGCAAAAACTTTGTATGTCTTCTGTGGATTTCAATAGGGTTCACCCCATTTGTCAAAAGCCACACCCCAGATCTTTGTGAGATAAGCCCTACCTACCTTCAGCTCCAGCTGAGGTCGCCAAGAGATAACTCCTTCAGCTTCCTCGAGGCCCTGTGTTTAGATTAAGAGGTCCCGGGAGGCACACCGTCAATCTCTTGAAACAGCCCTTTGTGTGATTCGGGACTGCTCTGATGCTTTGAGAACCATGAGGTTTTAACAAAAGATTGTCCAGGCACACTTTCTGCTTTCCCTCTAGATGGCTCATCTCTATTCCATGTACTTGGAAGCCATTTATTTATTTATTTTTTAAATTTATTTTACTCCGTTAATTTTTATTTTATATTGGAGTATAGTTAATTTACAACGTTGTGTTTGTTTCAGATGTACAGCAAAGTGATTCAGTTATACATATACATATATCTGTTCTTCTTCAAGTTCATTACAGCATATTGAGTTGGAGGTCATTTCTTTTGCCATGTGGGGAGGCTGAGAATTCTCAACATCATCAAGTCCTGATTCCCTTTCCACGGCTTTTAAAACCAGTTTTCCCTGCATTAATCTCTCCTCTCACAGTTTACTAGAAAAAAAACAACAACAAAAAAACAAGAAGGAACCCAGCAGCCCCTCAACGTTTTGCTTAGAAATCCCCTCCTCTCTGTTAACCAGTGTATCACTTACACTTTCTGTTTTCCATGTACCTGCAGGAGACAATTTTTCTAAGCTTTCTGCCACTCTTCAACAGGGGTCCCCTTCTTCCAGAGGCTCATAATAAAATCCTCGCTTCTGTTGAGTCCTGTCTGGCAGGTCCTGGAAGCCCACAGTTTAACAACAGTTTCTTCAAGGAACCAAGGCGCTGTCTGTCATGCTCCTCAGGACTCTTCAAGCCCTGCCCTCTGCACCCCACATTGTTATGGACTTGTTAAAGCAGCACCCCATTTCCAGTACTGAAATCTGTATTAGTTACCTATTGCCGTGTAATAATTTAACCACAAACCAAAAGGCTTAAAATAGCACACATTCATTATCTCCTAGCTGGTGAAGGGCAGGAGTCTGGGCACAAAGGAACTGGTCCTAAGGCTGCAGTGAAGGTGTCCAGAGACAGAAAGCACATTCGTGGTTCCCAGGGGCCAGGGAGGGGAGAATGAGGAGTGACTGCTAATGGGTATGGGGTTTCTGTTTGGTGTAACGAAAATATTTGGGAATTAGCGAGGATGGTTGCCAACTTTGTGAATATACTGAAAGCCATTGAATTGTATACTTTAAAAGGGAAATCTTTATGGTATGTGTATTATATCTCAGTTAAAAACAAAAAGGTATTGGCCAGGGCTGGGTTCTCATCTGGGGCCTAACTGGGGGAGGATCAGCTCCTGAGATCACGTGACAGCGTTCTGGTCCTTGCAGGCCGCTAGGTGCCGGCTGGAGGATCCCCCCCTTCCCCACTTCCCTCCCTCCCGGCCCCAAGCTCCTTGCTGCATGGCCCTCTCCACATGGCGGCTCCCTACACAGCAGCCTGCTTCCTCAAAGCCAGCAGGGCTTGCCCCTGGCGAGATGATATTACATTTCTACAGTCTTATGTATATGTAATCACATCCATCCTGTCACCTTTGCTGGATTCTCTTGGTTAGAAGCAAGTGACAGGCTCTGTCCACACTCAAGGGGGGGATCGTGGGGGTCACCTTAGAGTCTGTTGCCATATAGGCCATTTTAAGGGCCTGGGGCTTTGCTCTAAGACAAGGGTTTTTAGCTGAGGAGTCACATGAGCTGACAAGTTTTAAAAGGATACCTCTGCTGCTATGTTGAAAGTAGGGTGAAAGTGCCAAGAGCGGGACCAGGACACCAGTTAGGAGACGGCCGCACAAAAATCCACATGGAAGGTGGGGTGTGGGGCTGCCTCGGGTTTGACACAAACAAAGCTCCCCTCCGTTTCCGAGGGGCCCTCCAGGCACTTCCCCAGAGGATCAGGGTATGACGACCCCACCTCCCCCAGCAGGCTGTAGCCCTCTCCTTCACATCCAGCCCCCCGGGGGCCTGTCCCAACACACACGCTGTCAGCCCACTAAAGCAAACAGCAGTTGGACTGCCAGTCCATCTGTTGGCAGAATATTTGCTGAGTGTCTGTATAACCAGAGCATGATGCTGATATTGAGGATACAAGGAGAAATAAGATGACCTGCGTGTTGGAGAACTTCCGGTCCAGTGATGATTATACCGCTGTAGGTGAGACCCACTCTGCCAGCACCTAACAAAGATGGGGGAGGAGGGCACAGAGGGTATGGAGGGGTGCAGATCTCGGGGGACCTGAGAGACACCTGAGCCTCATGATACGCAAAGCAGACACGGCCGGCCCCATGAAACACATTCCCAACATTGCCAGGTCCAGTTGTCTCTGCCCCCTCCCAGCCCCGACTCCTCTCCTACCCCACCCCACCTCCAGCATCAAGCTCTCTTTGGCCCTACCCCAGAGAACCTTCCACCTTGCCTTGCTAATTCTTCTCTTCCACCGGAAGCCAGAGTTAGGTCCATCTTAACAGCCTTTCCCTCTAGAGAAGAGCTGTCCAATAGAAATACAATGTGAGCAACAAAGATGATTTTTTAAATTTCTAGTAACCACATTTTTAAAAGGTAAAAAAAAAAAATGCTCACTTTGGCAGCACATATGCTAAAATTGAAACAATACCTAGAAGATTAGCATGGCCTCTGCACAAGGATGACATGCTAATTCATGAAGCACTCCATATTTTTTGGCCTCTATGGGAAAAGAATCTAAAAAAGAGTGAACATATGTACATGTGTAACTGATTCACTTTGCTGTACGCCTGAAACTAACACAACGTTGTAAATCAACTAGACTCCAATAAAATTTTTTTTTACTTTTAAAAAAAGTAAAAAAAGTGAAATTAATTTCAATAATATATTTATTTAACTCAATGTATCCAAAATATCATTTCAACATGTAATCATATGCAAAATTATTATGAGGTCCTTGAAAAAATTCTTTTTTTCATACTCAGTCCTATAAGTGTATTCTGTATTTTACACTTACAGCATATTTCAATTTGGGTGCCAAATTTTTATTGTAAATACACGGCCTGTATGTAGATTTCTCAACACTCACATTGAAAAAGTAAGTTCACATACTCAAGTTGTCTCACCAATACGTATGTTTTCCAATAACTGAGTGGAGGGAATATCAACTTTTAAATTGATTTTTAGTGAAAATCAAGCACATTAACAGTTTGGTTCTTCAGCTGCACACACAAGCTGCATTTCCAGTGCTTGGACACCCACTTGTGACTAGTGACTACTAGAGGCTACTAAACTTCTTCTGTCTGGGCCCCAGATCCACCACCCTACTTGGGTTCTCTCCAGTCATCCAGACTCACCCAGACCCTTTGTCTGCACATCTCCATTCAAAGGGGCTCCCCTTCCTCCTGGCACCCCAGCCTGGGAAAACCACCCATGACTCATACCCATCCCTGCTCCCCTGCACACTTTCACCCACCTGGTCCTCCTACCAAGATTAAGTCTCCATGCATAGATATTAGCATACCAGAAAGCCAATTTACATAGGTAGATTGAGATCGGGAGATATTTCCCCCCACAGATTGGGGACCTAGGAAATCCGGTCTTGTCCTCCAGTCCCCCCCCCCCCCGGAGGAGGTGGGATTTCAGAATTCGCTGGGTCAGTGAGATGGCAAGGAGGATGGGGGGAGCACCCGAGCCTGGGTGGTAGTGCAGTGGGGAGAGGAGGTAGTTATCGGATGTGGGGGGGGGGTTGGGGGGAGGGATATTATGCATATGGTTCATTGTGTCGGAATGATTTAGTTGTTAAATAAGCACCTTAAGGGATTATTTTACATTTCATACTTTTAAATTTTTATAAATTAAATTCTTTCCCCCAGGCTAGGGTTTTTTCAAGCTTCAGATGTCTGGCTGGAATTGGCTTGATTTACATAATCCCATCTCTGAGATTTAGCCCCGACCCTTAGGACAGAGTCCAGCCCGGAAGCCTCTATGCTTGGCATTCACCTTCCCAGGTCTTCCCACTGTGGGCAGCCACCCAGCTCCATCCGGCCTCCCTCTCCCTGGGAACGAGCCCGGCTGCGCTGGTGCTGAGAGCCTAGGATAATCCTCCCTGAGCTATTTCGAGGATTAGTCCTGCTGCCTTGTGCCCAGCTCCTACACGGTGGGATTTCAGAGCTGTGGACACCGTGCCAGGAAGAGGGGTGCAGCTCCTGAAATGCAGATCCACTCAGGGTGTTGGGTACCAGGCAATGGAGTCCAGGTTCCTTAGAGCATGTCCTGGCATGTGGAGTTTAGCAGAAGGACGCGGGCAGCCTGCCAGGCTGAGCTGGAGAGTCAGAGCTGGAGAGTCACAGCCGGAAGCCCTAGGTCCTCGATCTCTGCCTGGACACACACACATACACACACACACACACACACTTGTCTTCTCCTCCTCCTTACTTTCACACACCAAACTCATCACAACTTTCATAGGCTAGGTGGGTCCTTTTGCCTTTGTGGGGACCTTACTCCATAAAAAATATTAAAAACCATATTTTCTGACTATGTTGGCACACTGATAAATAAATTAATATTGTATATTAAAATATCTTCAATCTGAAGGTCATCTTTTCATCTGATTTTAATGAAAATACATTTGTGGTCTTCTGAAAGTACTGTGTTATCTGTGTGTGATGGGCATGTCTGCCCTGCCTGCATCCCTCCCTCTGTTCCCAGCCCTGGTCCTCCAAGGCTGCAGAGGAGACTGGGGTTGGGGGTGGCAGGAGAGCTGTAAGATCCCCAGGTGTGTCATTTTGGGCTCAGAGGGAGGCATGGAAGCTCCCTGTCCCCTCCCTTTGAAAATGGAGACCTTCTTCAGCTGGGAGAGCCAGGTGCTGCCCCAAGAAGGACGAGTTCATGGTTTCATGGAGTCCTTCCTGCCCCCCCCACCCCCAATTCCACCGATGACAGGAAAGTCTGAGCAAATCTGAGGGAGCTCAATTTTGGCATCAGAAAGGGATGACTTCTTCCGAGCCCACTGCCCATTGGACTTCAGGCTCAATTCCCAACGCACTACTGTGATACATGAGACCCTCTTGGGAGTTGACATAATAGAGTGGGTGAGAGGGTTTATTGACAGGTGGACATGGCTGAACTTGGACAAATTCTTATACTTCTCAAAGCCTCATTTTCCTCCAAATGTACATAGGAATGGCGGGACTATTTTCCTCACCAAATTCTTACAAATATTATATACGTACATGTGCTTTGCACACAGTGAAACTCCAAATACTTTTTAGGAAATAGGATTGTTATACAAAACAGATATGCACAGAAGGGCAGACACCCTATCATAACTGAGATTATAGATGTGAAGTACCAGGTGCATTGCCTGGCACAAGCAGGAGCTCCAAAAATGGTACCCAGTATTGTGGTCTACTACTTCTACTACTACTTCTTTAATCTCATCCCCATCCTCTTTGCCTTGAACTTCAGCAACACCAAACTGCTTATGGTCTTGTGTCACGTCCCACTCCACACCAATTGCACATTTTTTCACCTCCTGATCTCTGTAGCAGATATTAGTTTGTCTGTAGATAGACTGTATTTCCCAGCCTTCCCTGCACTTATATGTGGCCATTTGAATGATGTCTTGCCAGTGGAAGATGAACAAGAGAGATCTGTGCTGTTGCCAGGCCTGTTTCATCAAATTCCCACATGCTCTTCACGTTCTTTCCCCTCCCAACCCCAGAAGCCCCACGTTGAAGGCAGCAGAGCCATAGATGGAAAGAATTCAGGTCCCTGAATTAAAGCATGACAGAAAGCCATTCACGGATTTGGATGTTCCATTAGTGAGAAGTGATGGAACTGTTTTCAGTTTGTTGCAGCAGCTAACCTTACCTTAATGAATAGACTCCTGCTGTCTTGTGTTGAATGCCTATAACCCCACCCTTCTTCCCTGGGGTAACTCCTGCTCATTCTTTTAAGCTTCATCGCTGACATCGCATCCTTCGGAAAGCTTTCTCTGAGCAACCTTGAACAAAGGTTAGGTGTCTCTAGCAGCTGCACACTTGACTACCCTCTTTTTATCCTCTCCTTCCTAATAAAATCCCTATTTTGTTCAGGGAAGTAGGATCCCCAGTTACAAATACTCATGGCCCAAGACAAGTGCAACCATCAACACTACCAATCTGCAGAACTTTGTCACCATCCCAAACTGACATGTCAAAGAAAACCAGAGCCACACAGTCATTAAAGAGGTAAAAGCAGATTTTATTCAGAACTCCACAACAGGGGAAAAGAGAGGTCAGTATTGAACGGGGGTCAATTCCAAATACAGTCTGGACAAGTGGGGACTTTTAGCCAAGGAGCAGGGTAGGGGTGGGGGTGGATGGAAAATTACTAAGAGGGCTGGGTAATTCTTGGCTAGGATTCTTGCCGCAGGCAGGCAGCTGAGGGATGGGACATCACCTGGGGACGGGGGTGGGGCGGGAGGTGGCGGGTGGGGGAGGGAGGAATTTGGTCAGATGAGAGGGCGGAGGGTTCTGGCTAAATCGAGTAACTGGATTCTCCCTAAACTGGGCGACGCAAGTTAAGGCCTAGTTGGGAAGAGGGTTCAGAGGAGCCTGACTAAAGTGAAGTCCAGGAGAGACCGTTAAGAGCTCTGTACCTAGCAAATAATAACACTCCCCTCCGTAACTACCGTTGTGGTTCTGTTCGGATCTGACGGCCCTGGGCACCTCGCACAGCGTGGACTCGTACAGCGTTTGTCCTTCTGTGTCCGGCATTTATTAATACTTTCTAGGGAGGAACGGGCACTGGGCGGACTCTGTGGGGAGCTCGGCCCCCAGAGCCCAAGCCCAGAAAATCCGGGCTGAAAGAAGGACAGTCAGTCAAGCACATCCAGGAGCCGGGGGTGGAAGGTGCGCAGAGGGAGGGGCGGAGCTGCGCTTGAGGGGCGGGGATGCGTGGGGGAGGGGAGGGGCTACGTGGGCGGGGAGGGGCTGCGTGGGTGAGGGCGGGGCAGAGGGCGCAGGCGTGGGGCTGTGCGGGGCTCGTGCCCCTCGGCCTGGCGAGGCAACGCTGAGGGGCGGGCGGCGTGCTCAGGCCTGAGGTGACGAGGCCCGCTCGGCTTGGGGCCCTGAGCGGCGGCGCGGAGCGGGCGGAACTGGCGGCTAGAGGCGGAGCCGGAGCTCGGGGCCCGGAGCGCCGGGGAGGCGGAGCGGAAGCGGCGGGAGTCGCGCAGGTGAGGGCGCGGGCCTGACTGGGACGCGCGGGGCTGGGGTGGGGGCAGTCGCGGAGGGGACGGAAGGAGGCGGTAGCGGCTGCGGGGGACGCCGGCCGGGCCGGAAGCTGAGCCGGGAGGCTTGGGCCGGGTGACTTCCGTCTCGGCCGCCCACTGGCTGCCCTCCCGGAGGGGCCGGCCTGGGCGTCTGTACGCGGGTCCGCGTCCCCCTCCCCCCCGGGGGCCCGGGGCATCAAGATCCCGCCGCCCTCGGGGAGCCCCTGCCGGTTCGCGGGGAGGGCCCAGTCGGGCCCCGCGCACCTGCGCACCTCCGGCCCGGCTCTTGGAACGGGCTGCACTGGATGCTCAGACCCTCCCGTTGCGGCCGCCCTTCCCGGCCCCTGGTTTACCCCACATCACTTTAACCCTGCTTGGGTCCCAATTGCCTGGAGCTGAGCTGAGGGTCGGGCGTAGGTCGCGGGAGGGATCCCGAGCAATTAGAAATTTATAAATAGCATTTTGAGAGACGGGTTTGCTGTATGTTCACTTTCCTGGGAGAATCCAGTTTTTACTAGATTCTCTAAGGTAGCGCCCTCCAGTAGAAATATTACACGAGCCACATATGTGACTTTAAAAGTAAAAGAAAATGGCGAAATTAACTTAGTAATGCATCTTATTGCGCCCACTGTGTTTAAAATATGGTCATTTCAACATGTAATCAACATTTAAAATTTTAATGAGGTATTTTATTTATTTCTTTTTACTACTACGTGTGAGCTTTGGTGTATATTTTACACTTAGACTGTATTTCGGACTAGCCCCATTTCAAGTGCTCCTTAGACCGTGTAGCTAGTGGCTCTTATATTGGATGACAGGTCTTTCATCCCTGTCATCCAATATAGGATGGGCCAGTCTCCCAGGCCTGCAGACTCAAGTCCACACTCCTTGCCATGGTATTCAGTGTTTTTCACAATCTGGCCTGTGTTTGCTACTTGCCGGAGGATGGTTTTATCCTCACTGCCCAAACCACTTGTCCTTCCCCTACACACCTTTGTTATCTGTCCCTTCTGCCTGGGGTGCTCTCCCTGCCCTCTCTCCCAGGGCCTGTTAGGGAGGTACCCTTCTGCTAAGAGGTTTTCCTCACTCCCCTCACCGGAGAAGGGATTTATCAGTCACTCCTTCCTCAGTGTCCCCTAGCACTGGATTCATGGCTGGATTAGAGCACTTATCACCTGCCGTTGAATTGTCTTCCAGGCCCTCTTCACAGCTAGGATCGCATCCCATTCATCTTTGTTGTGACCTTGGCCGGCACCTGGTAGTTGATCAGCACTTGTTAGCAGACAGAATGAGGGAAGCACTAAGCTAACCTGTGCTCAGTTTCTTAATTCTTGCACAGACTTGCTCCTTCCTAGCTGAGGAGCACTGTGTCTGTTCTACCCCCTCGTGCATGGACACACACATGGGGTGTGGTGACTGACCGTGAGGAGTGCATCTCAAGATGAGCACAGAAAGTCCCCTCTGTCTTACAGGTGGGAGACTGAGGTGCAGAGCTAAGTTAGGATGCCCAGCAGATTTGCATCAGTGTAAATGCAAAGAGGGGCGGGGCAGGGGATTTTTGAAAGGAGTGCAAGTTCCCAGAGGGTTAGGTTCCACAGATGGTGTGGGATCAGCTGGCTCCACTTTGGTCATTTGATAGGAGGGAAGAGAAGTGGGGAGGTGAGGAGTTGCTCCTGGGCCCTGATGAGGATTCTAGGCAGGTTCAGGTCTAGGAAGCTGAGGGGTTCACTGCTGGAGAGAAGCTTGGAGAGCAGAATGTTCATCTCAGATCAGGAAAAGTGCTGGCCTGGGAAGGGTAGGAGAGAACAAGGTGGGTAGAGTGAAGGGCGGGGGAAGCCAACAGAGGGAGCTTGGTGAGGATATTGGTGTGAAACATTGAGAATAACCACTTCTCAGAGGGCAGTGCCATTCTCAGTCTGTAGGATGAGAAATGGAAAGAATCAGAGATTCAGAGAAGGCAAGCAGCTTGCCCCAGGTCACACAGCACTTGAAGCTGAAATGAAGCCTCCTAAACCCTCCCTGCCACACTTAGCCAGTCCTATCCACACCTCTATTGCAACCAGGGGCCCCAGCGTGGCGCCTACGAGAGCAGGTCTGGGGCACAGTGCCAGGCCTGATTAATGTCTTCCTCACTGTCTTCTACCAAAGGGCTGTGATTAGGCCTATTTATAGGGGCTTGATGCCTTAATATTCTGCCCGATGCCTCTCTTGCCAATCAAATCAGTGCCGTCTGCAGTGTGATTGCTGCTTTGGTGGCACCAGGGAGCGGAGTTAATTAAACCCAGTATAAATAGACTGACTCTGCCCTCCTCTTGCAGTCGAAGGAGTGTTTTTCCTTCCCGTCCCCCCAACTCCATGTGCCCCTCCTTCCTCCTGGCCCCTCTTAGCTCTGGCCTGGGAGAGCAGAGCCTGGACATCCCTATACCTGGAGTCCAGCCACTGACTATCCTGTCTCAGGAACAGGTCTTCAGGGGCCAGAGGAGAAGAACCTGTGAGTCCACATTTTCTGTGCTCTCCCAGACCCCAGTACTGTTTGGCTGTTGACATAGGCAATTTCCACCCCCAAATCCATCCCTCTTTTTCACTCTGCAGCCAGGGTTTCTTTCTTGTTCATCCAGGCTTGGGAGGTTGAAGTGAGATGGGGTAGGTAAGGGGTGCGTGCCTGGCCAGGTACCAAGCACCTTCTGGCAGCCCATCAGTGTTGCACCTCCTCTGAATGCTTCGCATCAGTCTCTGGTCCTTACCAGTTTCCCTCCCTCGTTCACCTAACAAGCATCAACAGAACACCAGCTTCTGTGAGCTCTCCACCTCCCACCAAATGCTGTCCCCCATCCCCCGGCCCAGGCTGAACCTGTGCAGACCGTTGGCGTGGGGGGCTGTGTACTCTTCTCCCAGCACCTTGCCCTATGGTGGGTGGGTGTGGGGGTGGTCCTGATGCTCAGTTCCCACCCCCTTGATGCTCAGTTCCTGATGCTCAGTTCCCACCCCCAGGTACCATGACCCCCACAGGGACCCAGCATTCGTTGGCCGGCCAGACCTATGCAGTGCCCCTCATACAGCCAGACCTGCGGCGAGAGGAGGCCATCCAGCAGGTGGCGGATGCCCTGCAGTACCTACAGAAGGTCTCTGGAGACATCTTTAGCAGGTGGGTACTGCTACCACCCCCACCTGAGCAGGGGTGGCTCCCCACCCTGGGCAGTCATCTCTCCAGTCCCAGAATGCACCCTTTCAGAGCACCCCTTTTGGTGGTTCTTGGTGCTGAGTGGGATGTGCCCAAGGGAACAAGCTGGGTGCCCAGCTTAGAACTTTTTCTCCTAAGAGCTCACTAACTACTGCCCCACTTAGCCCCTGAGTTCGCTGTGCATCCACAGGCCCCAGTGGTGGTAAGCTCTCCCAGGTCATGCTCTTCCCGCACGCTGGGGCGTTCCTTTGCTTATTCCTGCAGGCAGCAAATAATTATCCAACATGTCTTGTGTGCGAGGCTCTGTGCTATTCTTTTTAGTTACAGCAGTGAATAAGGCAGCATCCCTGCCCAGCTAGAGGATACACTCCAGCAGCAGAGACAGACTCGAACTGATTAATTACATGTCAGTTGATTACAATTGTGATAAGACCTATTGTTAATATTTTTGTAACATTTGCATCACATTAACTGTGTGCCACCGTTGACCTGAGTGTATTCACCGTTTGGTCTTCTCAACGACTTTTTGAAGATGTTCTGTTGTTTCCATTTTATAGATGAGGAAACTGAGGCAGAAAGGCCAAGAGACTTGCCTGAGTGGCAGAGCCAGGGTTCACACCCAGGTGTGGGGGCTCCAGGCTCTGGAATTACCACTGTCTCTGTGATAACAGAAGCCTGACTTGGTCTGCAGGGTCAGGGAAGGCATAAGTGAGGAAAAACATTGATGGCAAAATCTGAACAGTGAGTGGGAGTTATCATTAGTGGGTAGTTTCGGGGAGGGATGTTCCAGAAAGGAAAAAGGGCATGAGCTAAAGCCCCGAGGAGGGAGGGACCTGAGTGGAAGCCAGCATGGCTGGAGCAAGGAGCTTCATGAGGCTGGCGAGGTGGCCTCAGGAGTCCTTGATGATTTCAAGCAGGGAGTGGTGGCTGTTTGTACTGCCAGCGCTGATCTAGCACAGCTCTCGGGCTATTGTGATTTTTCATTCAGTGTTTATTGAACATGAGTGCATGGTGTTTGCTGTTTCTTGCAAAGGTCCCCCGTTTTGTCCTGTATACAGGTCCTATCTTTCTCTGGCCATGAGTTAGCCAGGACGGGCTTAGAGCTTCTCCTTCCTGGGTGCCCACACCGTGCCTCCCCCAGGCTGGAGTGTTCGACTGCCTGACTCAGGTCCCTCTCCTGGTCAAGTCTCCCCTACTGTCCCCTGCTTGTACCCCAGGCCAGGAACTCCTATTGCTGCAACACGCAGTCTCCTCCCCCACCAACTGGAACCCCATCTCTTCCCAGAAGCCTTCCCCAGTGGGGGCAGACAGTGGGGTCATTTTCTCCAACTGGACACAGTCCAAACCTTAGATCCACTTGACTCTTCTGCCTCTGAGCTGCCCACGCCTGTGCAGGATGTAAATGTAACCGAGGGCGGTGCCCCGAGGTAGTTAGGGTGTTGACTCTGGAGCAGACTTCCTGGGCTCTGATCTGGCTTCCCCATTTGCTTGCTCTGTAGCCTCCGGGAAGTTACTTAACCTCGCTAAGCCTCAGTGTTCCTGTCTATAAAATGGCGGTAATAGTGGTACCTTCCTCAGAGGATTGTGGTTAAGATGAAATGAATTGAAATGTGCAAAGGAATTGAAGTGCCTGGCACACAGTAAGTGTTTAGTAAATGTGCCCTCTTGTTATCAGGTGACATCTCTGCTCCTTTGCCGCATATGCTGGTCCTCCTTTAACCTTCTATCAGTAGTTATAGAAAATGTTAGATGCCCCTTTTGTGCTTATTTTTGTGCTAAATATACCCAAGGAACACATAAGCAAGAGGACACAGGCCTTTAAGAGCCATTAGTCCCAGGTTATGACCACCCCATGCCTCGTGATGGAAATGGAGGCCAGAAACAATCCATCGGAAACATGTGTCTCCTCACCAGGACTGCGACTGCATGCCTGCCTTTCTGTAAGGAGAGCATTGGATTTTTAGCATCCTTTCCTTTCCCTTCCTGGTGTTTGGCACCTGTAGACATTTTTACCCTGCCGCTGGGTGGGATGAGCAGAGGGCAGGAAGGCCATCTCACGGGAAGGGAGTGGTGAGTTAGTTGAATATGGGCTCGGTATGGCCCAGGGACGGTAGAATGCTCTGGAGCCTGAAACCTGCGTGCAGGTTCCCCTCACAGCCGGGTTCCAGGTCCCCCCATTGATCCCCCACCGCGTGCCCAGCATTCAGGACAGAAGGACACGATGTGTAGCACGTGGTTCCTGTCCTCAGGGACGTCATCATCTAGGATGGGAAAGCAGCCGTCTGAGCTGGTTCTGAGCCTCACAGCATGCACTGTGTGGGCTCCTAGGGATCTCGAGGAGAGAGAAACGAGAATTGGCAGCGCGTTTATCAGTCAGACTCCCCAGACCAATTTAAGCAAAAGTAAGCAGTCCATAGAGCAGGCGTTGGAGCTGCAGGGCTAAATGATGTCTTCAGGACCTGGTTTTGCTTTCATCCCATCCCCGCTTCCTGCTTCTGGGTTGGCCCCGTTCCCAGACAGGCCTCGCTCTTGCAAGGTAACCAGTAGGCCCAGAGCTCATACTCAGGCTCAGGTCCAGCAGGAAAGACCTTCCTCTGCAGCAGTGTTTCCTCAGAAGTCCTGCCCTCCCACCGGCCTGGCCTGGCCTGGCCTGGTTCCCACTGCTGTCCCAGAGCCAGCGGCTCCGGGTGGGGTGGGGGTGACACAGCAGCTGGCTCAGACCTTGGTCACGCACCTTACCCCTTGGCCCTGGTTTAGCCCCACTGGGAGTGTGGGGACCGAGCTTGTGGGAGTGATGGCGTCCTCAAAGGAAACAGGCTATTACAGAATGAGGAGGGAACAGATGCTAGAAAGGAAAACTACCGCCTGCTCTCTCGGGTCAGGAAAGGCCTCCTGAAGGAGGGGCCCGAACAGGCCATGCAGGACAGGTTCTGGTGAGATGGGCTGGGGAATGTGGGCCTGCAGGCCCTCTGCTGGGGCCTGGAAATGGGTGCAAAAGGCTTGAAGCCTGGCTGAAGTGTGGTGCATCCTGGGCTGCGGAAGCCTGAGTACCTCGAGTGCTGCCTGTCCCAACAGTTCACTCTTTCACTGCGGGGCAAGGGGTGAAAGTCAGCCCTCCATGTGTCTGTGCTTTCGGGAGCCCTCCTCTCACTGCTTTATGTCCCCACAATGCTGGGGATAGTCCCTGGCGGAAGGAGTGGGCAGGAGGATATGGGTGAGGGGAGAGCTGGACACGTCAGTTAGGGCCGTGGGGGCTTTGCCCAGCTGGATGGGGCTTTAAGCTTGAGTCCAGGGTTTTGGGAGACTTGTTAGGTTCTTGAGCCAAAAGTGATGGGACAGAAGAGTTTGGGGAAGGTTCATCAAGCAGCTGTCCCAGCAGACAAGGAGAGGAGCTGCCCCAGGGCCAGGGGGTGGGCTGGGGTGCGGGGTGGGGAGGCTGCGGTCCAGGGGGGCTGCAGGCAGGGAGGGTGGATAAGAGACACTTCAAAGGGGATAATGGCAGGACATGATGACAGATTGGGAACAAGGGTGTAGGGGAGGGAGGAGTCGGGGACCATAGAGAGTGGCGAGTGCTGACCCCTGACCCCCATCCTGCAGCTGTATACAGGCAGGGGCTCTTCTGTTTTTATAGGCTTTTGTAGTGGAGCTTGGAATCTCTCCCCTTGAATGTGCTCCTCTTGCAAAGAAGAGATGGGTGGAGAAGAGATACTTTATTCACTTCTCCCCCACTGCTCCCCCAACCTCAGGCCTAGGCCCAGCCCCTCAGCCCCATTGGAACCTGTGCCCAGTTCTGCAGGCAGGTGAGCTCGTGGAAAATGAGCATTCCAAGCCGGTTCCTTCCTCCTGCTCTGCCGCAGCAGAGCCTGTAGAGACAATGACAAGGACCTTGCAGGCGCTTGGACCTGCTCCTTGCAGCCCCTCCCTGGCTTGTACTGCCTAGCAGACCTCCTGCCCTCACCTGCCCATCAGCACTTGGGAGAAGCCAGCCTCAGAATACCTGCCCGGAGACATCCCCTGATCCACGAGACTTAGATGAGAGGCAGAGAGGCTGCAGGAGGAGCAGGGCAGACTGTGACTGTGTGTGGACGGTGGGTGCTGTCACTTGCCCTTCTTGGTGGCCCCAGCCTGACCACTTTGCCTCTGCAAAGCTTTTTCCTTTCCTCTCTTCTTCCTTTCCCTTTCCTTCCTCTTCCCTCTTCTCCCCTTTTCACCTCCCCACTCTTTCTCCTTCTCCTCACTTCCTTCCTCTATTCTCCCCCCCTTTCCCCCTCTTCTCCCTGCTGATTAGCACCTGGTGCCTCCCAAGGTTAGGAGGCCTCAGTCAGCTGCCTGCATAATTAGCAGATCATTCTTAATTACCCCAGTGAGTGAAGATAAAGGGGAAAGCAAGAGCTGTAAAGGGAAAAGCAAGAGCTGTTCAGGGGACTGGCTAGGGGACTGGGAGTAAGGGTAGGGGAGAAGAAGCAGCAGTTAGGGCCAGGGGGGTGTCCCCCCACACACCCCTAGCAGCTGACTGGTGTGAATGACTGGAGGGTATGGCAGTCCTGCAGGGGCTCGGGCCTGCCTGGCTTCATAGGAAATCTTCCCATATAGTCATGGGGGTCAGCTTTGGAGGTGGTTGGACAGGGAGCCCAGGCACTGTCCTGGCTACCCTCCCCCACAGGAGGAGAGTGTCCCCTAGGCACCTCCTTGACCACCTCATCCCCCAGGCCCCAGCCAGAGGAGCCTTCTGCACTCCACTCTCCATGGTACTCCCTTGCAGAGCACTGTCTCCTTGTCTGGAACTTTGTTCTCCGTGTCTGCTTAGCACTGCCTGGAGCCCCTCACCCCTCCTAGTCTGTGGGTGGTAAAGGCAAATGTTGACGCGTTCTTGGGACAGGTCAACTTGTATGGGTCATGAGACATGCAGTTGTCCATTTTGACCTTTATAGCTATTCCAAGATGTAGAAGTTACAATTCTTGTTTTTCAGCTGAAGAAGGTGACACATAGACCAGTTAAGTGACCTGCCCAAGGCCACACTACTGCTGTCCCCAGGTCTTTGGGACATTATAGTTGTTTATCTCCTTGAGAACAGGTGTGTGTTATCTGATGCATCTCTATCCCAGGCTCTGAGCAGACTGATTGAGCCAGTTGCTTCCTTGCTGGTGTCCTGGTGCTGTGCTGTAGGGATGTGACTCCAGTGATGGTGAGCCTGGAAACTGACCTGTCGTGAAGCCAGCCACCAAGCCAGGGGGTCTAGATGAGGAAAACAGGTCACCCTCTTGCCACTATCTCCCGCTCATGGTGGGTGTTGTTAATCTGTCCTGGCTCTTGGTCCCAGCCCCCACGCGGCCAGCAGGCCATCCTAATAACATTGTCTTTCAGGCCATCACTGCCAGTCTGTAGAGATGACACATGAATTGAAACATCTAACCTCTTTCTCACCCTTGGTCTGAGATTAGGCTGCCTGGGGGCTTTGTCAACAAGCAAGCCGTTGCTTAGACTTACAGGCTGTTGGATTACAGGTGTCTTCCATTCCCCCCTCCTACACAGGACTCTCCTCTAGAGCATCCCTGGCATGTGGGCATCCAGCTGGAATCTGATTGCTTTGCAGAGCCGTGTAGCTGTTTACTAGAAAGTTCTCCTTATGCAGAACTGAGGTCTGCTTCCGTGTAACTCCTCCCATTGGCTGTAATGCAGCTCAGTCTAGGGTGACAGAGTAAGTCCAATCGCTTTTCCACCTGACAGTACTTGTGATCGTTCTGATATCTGAAGGGAATTATCATATTCTCGAAGTCGTCTCATCTTTAGCCAGAACATCCTTCAGTTATCTTGAATGATGTGAGCTTCTCACTCATCACCATCCTCATCACCCTCCTCTGGACATTTGTTAACTTGTCACTTCTTATCCAGCCAGTATGTTATAGTTCAGGCACTGTCCCAGGTGCTAGAGAAGCAGCCGTGAATCGGACAGACCCTATAGCCTAGAAGGGACTTCAGAGTCCCCTTAACATGTGGTACCAGTTTGAAGGGGATACGGCTGTGCGTGAGATGGGTGCCTGGCATAGATTAGCTCTGTTTTCTCTGTTTCTCCAAGATGTTCCCTGTTTATTGAAAGAAGGTGGGAGAGGGACAGGAGCTGTGTGCTCTAAGATCTCACCTCCTTTCCAAGTTGCTTAATGTGCTTTTTTAGCTCACTGGTAAACAAAGCCTCCAGGTCCTCCTTCACCTGAACTACTGCTAAACCCCCATCCTCTGTGTTTGTGCACTTGACTTTTTAAACCTGAACACTGGGCTTCATGTTCATTCCTTATCAGTTTTCTTATCTGGGCTTCTGGCCTTTCAGGATCCCATGAGTCTTGATTCTGTCGGGCAGACCACTTTGGGGCCTCCCATTTGATACCGCTAGCTTACTTAATCAAGCATTGGATGGGTTGCACGGGGCTCTGCTGGAGACTTTCATGCAAGGCTGAAATCAGTCCATACTTGAGCAGTGCCTTTTGGGTGCTGTTCTCTGGCTACGATTTTTCCTAAATGTGCTCTCCTCCAGCCTCAACAGCTCCATCTTGTCCACGGGATTCTGTGAGAAGCCATCAGAATCCTTGCTGACTCAAGCTGCACTATGTGTAAGGTTTTCCCCTGATACGCCAGTCTAATAACCCTGTCAAAAAAGAAATGCTGTGAATTTAGAACAGTGCTGGCCCCGGGGATCTGCCTCTTCCATTTCAAATCGCTTAGGACCCTCTATTTAATAATCCATTCCAGAAATTTGCCAGGGTTCATTGTTAAGCTTGATGTCTGCAACTTTGAGAAATGAGATGGAAGACCCAGACAGGGCCGACTGTGTCTGGCTCCAGTTCCAACGTCTCTCCCACCCTCCACGCCGCCTTTAAGTGGAGCGGTTACATAACCAGGAGGTTGCTTTGGCCCCGGGCAGTGTGGGGCTGAGCCGGGAACTAGAGGAGGTGGCCTGTGCATGAGCAGGGAGACCATTTTCCCTACTGGAAAGTTGGGGCTCAGACAAATCGCTGGTTCTGCGTCTCTCCTGGAAGGCGACTCTGCCTCTTGTTCTCTGTCTGCGTTGCTGCCCTACTCAGACCAGCCTGTCGAGGAAAACTGAGCTGGTTTGGGTGCCTGCTTGTAGCCTAGCCCTGCGTCCCTGAGCCCCTGCACGTCAGGGAGACTTCATTGGGGGTGGAGACCCCTGGGTTGTGAAACTGGCTGATCGGATATGTTCTCTGGTGGCCCAAATTTTTTAGAGTTGGTGGGGGGTGGTTTAGGAAGATTGGGCCAGAGTCTTCTTGACTGTTTAGTTCAACCATTAAAGAAATCCTAGAGTTCCCTGGCAGTGTAGTCTCTGACCCCAGGGACCACGGGGCCCCTCTGCTATCCATCCACCGCGTCCTCTGGCTATTCCCTGGGAGCTGAGCTTGCAGCTTGAGTCTGCCTCGTAGGTGGCCATGGGCAGGGGCAGGTGTTCCTGGAGGTAGGGGAGCGCTCAGGTGGAGGACGCCCTGGCAGGGGGAGCCAAGTTCCTTTGTGGTGAGAAGACCCTCTTTTTGCTGAATAAAGCAAGTGAGGCTCATGTGCGTTTACCCTTGGGGCACGTGGTGTTAGCCATTCAGTAGCTGCAGAGGGAGCCCTGCAGGTGCCAGGCACTGGGACACAGCAGAGAACAAATCCCTTAGCCCAGGAGCGTACAGGCAGGAGATGCGTGGTGACAGGTGGCTCTGTGTGATGAAAGAGCTGGCTGGGGGTTGGAAAGAGACGGGTGCAGTTTTTGTTTTTTTTTTCTTTAAGAACTTTTGCTGAGATACAGTTGACATACAGTAAACTGCAGGGTGCAGTTTTAGATTCCTAAGTCAGGGAGGCTTCGGCGAGGGGCTCAGTGAAGTGGGGGACCAGCCGTGTGGGTGTCTTGCGGGGGAGGCAGAAGCCACGTGACAAGGCAATGTATGGTGTGTTCAGTAGTCGGGTGCTGCATTGCTGGCTCCCGCTAATCCGGGGGAGGGGCAGTGGCAGCCCGACCACAACCATGAGAACCATGGTGGGGATTTGAATTTACCCACAGCCGCCTGTTGTGTTGGGCAGTTCCTCGTGGACAGCTCCAGGACCTGAATTCAGGCCCAGCTTTGCCTGTCACTCAGCCTCACTAAGCTCTGGTTTCTTCCACGTAAGTCATGACAGTTCTGTCTGTGCTCACCTGGGCCTAGGCTGAGCAGAGAAGCACATTTGGCAGGCGGGAACCACGTCCCTTCACATGGCACCTACAGCTGCCAACTCAGGGCCAAGGTGATCGCCCATCCCTACCCAGAGCTCCAAGGAACTTAATATAGTCTGATCCTGGACCTATCCGGTTGGATGGTCCTGGTAGAGGTCACCTGGGCAGTTCCAAGATTGGCCCTGACAGGTATCACTGTGTTTTAAAAGCCTTACCGAAGGACTTCCCTGGCAGTCCAGTGGTTAAGATTCCACGCTTCCATTGCAGGGGACACAGGTTTGATCCGTGGTCAGGGAGCTAAGATCCCGCATGCCGTGGGCATGGTCAAAACAAAGAAACACAAACAAACATTTCCCTACCTGAGCCCCTGGCTTCACGAGTTTGCTGTTAAAAGCAGAAGGGGTGCAGGAGGCTGCAGGGGCTTGGGGAGCAGCCTCCAGCCCCTGTGATTTTTTTATTTTTTTGGTGGCAGGATCTCCCAGCGAGTGGAGCTCAGCCGGAGCCAGCTGCAGACCATTGGGGAGAGGGTCTCCTTGGCCCAGGCCAAGATTGAGAAGATCAAGGGCAGCAAGAAAGCCATCAAGGTAGCATGTGTGGCCCTGATGCTCTGTCTGGTCGTCAGTCCCAGAAATCCCATTCTTTCCCCCTCCCCATGCCTCTGAGGCTGTGGGTCACTGCTCCAGCCACACCTGAAGCTTTCCTCCTGCCCAGAATCCCTCCTACCCCAAACCTAGGCTCTCTGGAGCTTGTCAGGCCCCCTGAGGAAGTGATCAGACTCCCTGTGTCCACAGGTGTTCTCCAGTGCCAAGTATCCTGCTCCAGAGCACCTGCAGGAGTATGGCTCCATCTTCACAGGTGCCCAGGACCCTGGCCTGCAGAGGCGCCCCCGCCACAGGATCCAGAGCAAGCACCGTCCCCTAGATGAGCGGGCCCTGCAGGTCTGATGGGGGGACCTGGACACTGGGGGGAAACGGAGGCCCGTCACAGGGTTCTGTGCCCCAAGAGGATGCGGACTGCAGTGGGGGAGGTCACTTTGGCCTGGTACTGAAACCCACCATCCCTCTGTCACTTCCTGTCACTCCCTCACTCCCACCCCAGGAGAAGCTGAAATACTTCCCTGTGTGTGTGAACACTAAACTGGAGCCTGAAGATGAGGCTGAGGAGGGGCTGGGGGGTCTTCCCAGCAACATCAGCTCTGTCAGCTCCTTGCTGCTCTTCAACACCACCGAGAACTTGTAAGGGGACAGGAGAACGGGCTGCGGAGGGGTACGGTGGGGTTGGCCTGGCTTAGTGGGAGGCTGTGGGCACCAGGCTCGGGTGCAGCAGAAGTCTGCAGCCCGGGAGCCAGGAGGCTCCTGAGCAGCTGGTTTTGCCTTGTAAGGCCTGGGAGGCCATAGTACAAATTAACTGTGGCCCTGATCAAGTAGGAAAGGTGGTCCAGACTGTGGGCCTAAAACAGGTGCTGGATTGCCTGACCTCCACTGCTCCTCTGTAGGTACAAAAAGTATGTCTTCCTGGACCCCTTGGCTGGTGCCATAACAAAGACCCATGTGATGCTGGGGGCGGAGACGGAGGAGAAGCTGTTCGATGCCCCTTTGTCCATCAGCAAACGAGAGCAGCTGGAGCAGCAGGTGGAGAGGGATGATGCTCGGTGGGCCCGGGTAGTGGGGTGGGGACAGGGTGGGGGGAGTTGTGGCCCTTCCAGCACAGTCTAGGTTAGGGGTCTGATGAGCCCCCTACTGTGCCTGGTTGTATGTAGGGATGTGCAAGGCCGCTGGCCGCCTGAGGCTGAACTGTAGGGTCCGTTCCCCCACAGCTCCTCACATGCCCCCATCCCACAGGTCCCAGAGAGCTACTTCTATGTGCCCGACCTGGGCCAAGTGCCTGAGATTGATGTGCCTTCCTACCTGCCTGACCTGCCGGGCGTGGCCGATGACCTCATGTACAGTGCAGATCTCGGCCCCGGCATTGCCCCATCAGCCCCTGGCACCATTCCAGAGCTGCCCGCCTTCCACACGGAGGTGGCTGAGCCTTTCAAGCCAGGTGAGTGGAGAACTGGAAACGGACTTGGGCGCGAGCTCCCCTGCTCGGCCACTTTCTTCCTGAGGCACCTCACCTTCTCACGCTTCTGTCCCAGACTTAGAAGATGGGGTGCTGACAGCACCCCCACCGCCGCCACCACCACCACCACCTCCCCCAGCTCCGGCGGTGCTGGTCAGCGCTCCCCCACCTCCGCCCCCACCCCAGATGGTGGTCCCGCCAGGACAAACTGCCAGGGAGGATGACAATGGTGGTGTGTCTCCTTCAGGTAGGAGCAGTACCAAGGCATGTCGGGCGGGGAAGGGGTTTGCCTTCTTTGAGGGTGCCTCTAATTTCTGGATCTCCTGAAGGATTTTCTGTAGGTTAGTTAAGTGGTCATAAATTCTGAATTTTCAGAATAGTTCTAATTTCAAAATCTTGTTCTACTGGGTTCATAAAATAGCGGTTTCAAACTGTCTATGGAGCCCTGGAATTCTAACCTCCAAGGTAGAGGGAGCCTGGAGGGGAGCTGTGGGCCCCCCATTCTCCCTTAAACCAAAGGGAGAAAGGGGGTTACCGATAAACATGGAAAACTACAGCAACAAGTATCCACGTGGCCCTTAAATTGTAGAACTTCAGTTTTACTCACATCTCCCAGTATGTCTCCAGTGTTGGCTCCTGTGTCAAGCGCAAACATCCAGCACATTGACAGTTCCGAGGGTCCACCTGTGCAGCGTGACACCTAAAGCGGGTGGGGCTGGAGAGGGACCGACCGCCTGAGCTCAGGCAGATGCAGCCAGCATCTGGGGCCCATAAGGTCTCCCAGGGCGCCGCCCCACCACTGTGTCCTCCTCGAGGAAGAGCCCTTCCTCTCAGCCACTACCCAGGGCCATCTCTGGGCCCCAGAACCCTAGGCAGGGCTGGCCCACAGCCCGGCCCCACCTGAGCAAGCCTTTCTTCCTCGCACCCTTTCCACCCCAGCCCCGGTCCATGGAGCGCCCAAGGAAGTGGTGGACCCCTCCAGTGGCCGGGCCACTCTGCTGGAGTCCATCCGCCAGGCCGGGGGCATCGGCAAGGCCAAGCTCCGCAGTGTCAAGGAGCGCAAGCTGGAGAAGAAGAAGCAGAAGGAGCAGGAGCAAGGTGGGCCAGACCCGCTGCAGGAGGGCGCGCTCTGCCCACCGCCCCTGCTGTCCCCGGGGGGTGTGTGTGGCTGCCCCTCCGGCCTGGGCCGCAGGCTCCTTCCTGGGTTTAGAGCCTGCTTAGTGGAACTTTCCTCCTGTAAGGGACAGAGCCTTGGCCACTCAAACTACAAGAGCCTTCTTAGACTCTGCCAGTTGTCCAAGGAAATGGTCAGGCACCTGGGATATTTTTAGAGACGGGGACCTGGCTAAGTCCTGCTTCTCTAGGCCTCTTGAGGCTCTGGATTACGTCAGCTGTGAATCCCCAACGCTGACATAAATACCACATCTGGGCCTAAAGCAGCAGTGCCCTGGGAGTCCACAGTCCTGAGTCCCAGCTCTGCTTCTGGGCTTTGCGCTGTGACCCCAAGCAAATTGCCTAATCTCTCTGGGCCAGATTCCAGTGGGGCTACGCGTCTGTGCCCTTGTCTCACAGAGTGGCTGTGACTCTGTTACTCAGAGGTTACTTAGTAGTTATCTTATTAGCACTGACCAAAGCTCCAAGAGCTGTTGTGACACGTGGCTGTGGAGGGGCCAGGTGTGACGACAGCACAGAGGACACTGTGATTAAGCCCTGAGGGTGTCACACAGGCTGGATTCGGTCCACCCTGGTCCCTTCATCTTCTCCCTGTGGCTTTCCCATGACAGTGAGAGCCACTAGCCAAGGTGGGGACCTGATGTCGGATCTCTTCAACAAGCTGGCCATGAGGCGCAAAGGTAGGAGGCAGGACGCCGGCTGCCTCGTTGGCTGAGGTCATCCATGTCTTTTTTTCTGTTTTCAAGTCTCTAGGGTCTGGGTGGACTGGTGCCCCAAACCAGCCCCTCACCTTCCACCTTTGCCCTCCCAGGTATCTCCGGGAAAGGACCTGGGCCAGGAGGGGCCAGCGAGGGGCCAGGAGGAACCTTTGCCCGAATGTCAGACTCCATCCCGCCTCTGCCTCCCCCACAGCCACCCCTGGGAGAGGAGGATGAGGATGATTGGGAGTCCTAGGGGCCAGCTCCTTCTTCCCCTGAGCCCCCGACTGTATCACGCCGACACGCAGAACAGCTGGCCAGGCTCCTTGGAGGGATGCTGACTGCGGAGGACGTCCAGCTCTGTTGCCTGGACCTTCTTCAAGGAGCAGGGAGGCTGCCTTCTGAGCCCAAACTGCGGGCGGGGGCTTGCTCTCTGCCTGTGCTCCATCCAGCCCCTTCACTAGCATGTCTTCCCTAAAGAGACTTTGTGGTGAAACAGTACCTGAGTCAATAAAGATGTGTGATGTAAGAGCCAAGCATAAACCAACAGTGCCCTTTTAATTAAGGAACTACAGCTGCACAGAACACAGACGTCCCTCCGAGGTGGGTCTCAGGCAGTGGGGGTAGGGAGAGGTGCAGTCAGCAGGGGCAGACGGAGGGAGGGACGTCGCCACATAGGAAAAAACGTCTCAGCGACAGACACGGGGGTCTCTAAAAATAGCCTTGCTGAGAGCCTAATGGCCCTTGGCATGATTGCTGATGTCAGGGGAGGAGGTGTCTTGCGTCTGCTCCAGTGGCTGAGAGGGAGGGAGGGACCGCTGACTTGGAGGACCTGGAGCCACTCCAGGAAGATGAACCTGCTGGCAGGGCTGGGAGCAGGTTAGGGAGCAGCACTGCAGGAAGAAGTGAGGCCAGTGGGTGGGGGTAGAGCAGTTCTTAGCAACTTAAAGAAGGTGGTTGAGGTGACCAGAAGCCCCAGGGTGGGGAATGTTCTTAGTTTCCAGGAGAGGGTTGGAAGGTCTAGAACACCTCATTTTAGTGAGAAAGGGAGAGGCAGGAGGGACTTGGCTCCACATCACCTCTGAGAATGTGGACACCAGAGAAGGGTGGAGATGCTGCAGCCTCCACAGCCATCCACGGAAACTGGCCGGGAATCCAGGCAGGGAGCTGGCCTCGGGGCCATGCTGAGTGGAAGACAGACTCGATTCCAGGGAGGGCAGCTGCCTGGGGCCAGACCCAGGAATGGCGGGGCCACTGTTCCTTCAGGATCAGCCTCATTTTCTCCTGTGGGCTTTTCCACTTACTCCTGGATCCGGGCAGCCTGCTGACTCCAGAAGGGGGCTACCATGCTCTCCACCTGGGTTTCACCTTCTTGGACAGGATCTCTCTGCAGTCCAGGCCCAAGACAACATTTCTAGTGGGAGGGGTGAAGGAACGGCCTGGTGACCAGGCCATGGTGCAGCTGTCTGTCAGGAGGAGCCAGACTTCTCTCGATGAAACTGCGGAGAGAGGGAAAGACAGTGAAATACTAGGTTGGGGAGGGGGGCAGGGGAGGAGAGGGGAAGGCAGGACTGACCTTCCGCAGAGCAGCAAAGGCAGGGCCAAAGGTGGCTTTGACCTCCACACGGTCCTGGATCCAGGCCGGCAGCTTTGCCAGGACGGGTGGGCGGGCATACCGCTGGTCCAGCAGCACTATGCTGGCAAAATCCTTCTGGTGCCTGATGGCCCTGCCTGGATGGGAACAGAGGGTGGGGCTCCGCATTAAACTTGCCTCCCCCGCAGTGCGTTTCTACTGCGTCCCCTCCCCATGCTCAGTCCTCAGGCTGGAGAGATGGCAGGTGAAATCCCTCCTTCCTGGCACCTCACTCTCCAACCCTCCATCCCCAACGACCCATCCCGCCAGCAGGAACAGCCCCAGGCTCACCTATGGATTGGTTGACGGCCTTCATACACAGGTTCTCCACCAGCGCCTTCCCAGGAGGGGCCTGGCCTGGGGCTCTGGGCTGAGAAGGGCAAAGGAGATGACCTATCAGAGTGGATCCCTGCCTAGTGTTCTCTGCAACAGTGACACAGCCGGGCTCTGGAGTGAGATCAGTGGGCCTCACAGGCACAAGCAGCCGACTTAACAGGTGATGGCATGGAGGTGCTCAGAGGTGTGGAGGGTCGTCCCATCCCTCTGGAGCAAATGGGACACACGTCAAGGGGCAGTGGGGGAGTCACAGCCGTGGAGTGCCCTCTCCTCTCGTCCTCCCAGGCACTGGAGGTACTCACAAGGGTCTGGTCCAGGTAAGCCATCTTCTCCCGCAGCTCTGCAGACCTGATGTTGGGGAAGGGCATGCCCACCATGACCACACACCTATGGCGGAGGCACATGTGAGCCACGGCAGGTGACAAGGGGGCCGTCCTCACCCACACCTCAGCTTCCCTCAGCCTCTCCCTCCCCTCACCCCTGCCACCTCCAGTCTAGACCAAGGAATTGAGTCCTGATCAAGTTACAGGCTGCCTGATTTTCCACCTGGCCCCAAAGGGGCAAATCCAGAGTTGTTGAATCTGTGCCCCTCGAGGGTGCCGGACCTGAGCAGTCAGCCCGGGCACGGACTCAAAAGGTGCCAGATGGGCGGGTGCCAGAGCCCCAGGAGATGAGAGGCCTACCACTTACCGGCCAAGATTGTCAGAGAAGTTGATGCCTTCACTCATCTTCCCTCCGACCACAGAGAGCAGCAGGGCCCCTGTCATGGTGCCCCCCGCTGGGCTGCAGTGCTGCAGGAGACACCCAGCCCCAGAGCTGCAGAGCCAGAGTGTGGATGCCAACCACAGCAGTTTTAGCTGCCAACCCCACATGCTCTCTGGACCCAAGACCTCAGAGTTACACCTCTCACCTTAATGCACCTGGAATACTCCAGCAGCACCTGCTCCACCTGGTTTGCTCTCTTGGGCTCCTGAAATATCTGAAGGTAAATAGAGAACATCTCCCAGAAAAGGGCTTCAGAATGCCTGGGTCTTGGGTTGCTCTTGGCCTTGTTTTCCAGATTGGGGACTGGAAAAGCCCACAGAGCCAGGGCCCTTGGGGAGAAGCCTTGCATGGTTCTCAGGGATTGGAAGTGGGGGTAAGGAACTAGCAGAAGCCCCCACACAGGAGAAATCCCGGGAGGAACTCGGTGCCACCATCCACACAAGTGGAAAGTCCAGCGAGCAGTCACTCACCTTTTTCCTGACAGCCAGGCGGGCCAGCAGACCATTCTTGTCCCAGTGGGCATGGACTTGGCGTTGGTACTCATAGGAGGGGAAGAAGCAGATCACCCCTCCTGGCACCACATTGCAAAGGTTACAGAGGATGCGGCCCGTCTCATCCATCTAGAGAGGGAAGACAAGGAGTCCTCCACAGAGCCACTCCTAAAGCCCCACCCAAAAAGGCTCAAAGCCAAGTACAGAGACTCACAGGTTACTGAGGTCAGGAAGAAGGAGCATGGCCAGATGGCTCCCCCTGGCTAGAATGCGCACCCTCCCTACCATACACCCAACGATGCTTCTGGAGCCTGGCAGCATCTGTGACACACCACTGTGCTCACACACCAGAGCTGAAACCCACTACTGGGATGCGCTCCATCTGCCCTTCTCCAGCTCCCAACATCCTGGTGGGCAATGGGGGATTAAGCCCCATCTGTGACAAACTGGGCACCGAAAACCCCAGGTGCGCCACTAGAGGTGTGCCCCCAACACCTGCATCCCTGTCCAGGCAGGGCCCATAGAGCCAGACAGCAAGAGAACCAAAGGCAGTGAGCAGCCTGCTCACGAGCTTCGTCTGAAGAAAATGTCCTCAGCAGACAAAGGGCTGAGGGTGGGGGGGGCTCAGAGCTTGCCTGCTAAATGTCTAGGTGGATGCTGCCACCCTGCGCCAGCTGTGCCTGGACGCTCGGCCCTGGCCAGAGTGCCCCCAGCCCTCCATCTGTCTCCTAACCCCACAGACACTGTGGTAGGGCACGCTGGCTTATACTGACCATCTGAGGCAGCTCTCTCTTCTGGTACGTGAATTCCAGCTGCTGGTTGGAGGGCCCGCTGCAGATGACGAGGGGCAGGATGTTGTCTGGAGGGATCACATGACCTGGCGAGACCCAGGGAGGCTGACCTGGAGTCGACTATCCCGCAAGACAGAGTCCAGAAAGAGCATCCCCCAACCCTGTCTTCCAGACTAGGAAGAGCAATTCACAGCACCCACCCTCCACCCCATTTCCACACAGAACTGACTCGGTGATGCCCAGGCCTATCCGTGCAGATGGAGGGAACACCGAGCAGGAGAGCCCGGAGATGGTGAGCTCTTGAGGAAGGTGGCGAGGGATGAAGCTGCCCCCTTGTGGTCTCAGCCCCTGAGCTGACAGCAGCATACTGCTGGACTATGACAAGAGGGCCCCCGCCCCCAACCCCAGGCTTGGGTCCTCACCACAGGAGAACTCCACTACGCGCTCAGCTGCCACCCCGGCACACGCCAGCAGCTGCTCCCGCAAGTCAGACACCTGCAGACCACAAGGCCAGCTCTGTAATCTCCCAGAGGTCTGGGCCAGGAGGCAGCAAGTACAGAAGAACAGAAAAAAGAGGTAAAAGGAAAGGCTGGTAACATTCGCTGAAAGAAAAAAATATTAATGATACCCAGCGTTGGCAGCCTCATTTAAACTACCTGTGGGAACAGCAAGGGAAATTCAGCAATTTGAAACAGTGGCTTTCAACCCCGGCTATGCAACAAAATCACCATTTGGAATTAAAAATATACATATAATATATATGGTCAGGCCCCAGTCCAAACTATTGAATAAGAATCTCTAGTGGGAAGACATGCATTTGTATTTGTGTTTTTAAAGAGCTCCAGGTTTTTTCACCTATCAAGCTGGCAAAAATCCCCAAATTTGACTACTCTCTGGAGAAACAGTCATTCTTAAATGTTGCTGGTGGGATATAGAATAGTACAACTCCTGGGGAAGGGGAATTTGACAATGTTTAACAAATGACATATTTTTACTTTTTAACCCACAATCCCGTATCCAGGCATCTCCCCTGAAGTTCAGCTCCACAAACCGAATATATGCACAAGGAAAGTTCTTGTGACGTTATTTGTAATATTCTCCATTTCAAGAGACTGGCTGAAGCAGCTACCGTACCTCCACCCAGCAGAGAACCATGCAGCCAACAGAAGGAATGCAGACCACCTACTGATTGAATTTATTTACATGCATTTATTTTTTGCCCTGTGCATTAATAAGACATGATCGCCAGAGCATGCTGGGAAGTCAAAGCTGATTGCATTACCTTCAATGTAAGTATGAAAGGAAAGGGGAAAAAAATACTTGCTCATTTTTGCAAAATAAATTAAAAAAAATTTTATATATGTATTTTTTATATGTGTGTGTGTGTGTGTGTGTGTGTGTGTGTATATAAAATGAAACATTGGCAGGATAGACCAGCAGCTAATAAAAATGATTACCTATGGAAATGTGGAACAGTTTGGAGATGGACAGAAGTGAGCCTCTCTGAATACATCTTGTTATATAGTTTTGACTTTTGAACCATACAGATGTGGATGTTTTTAAAAACATAAAAGGCTTCCTAGGTGGTGCAGTGGTTAAGAATCCATCTGCCAATGCAGGGGAAACAGGTTCGATTTCTGCTCCAGGAAGATCCCACATGCCGTGAAGCAACTAAGCCCGTGCGCCGCAATTGTTGAGCCTGCGCTTTAGAGCCTGTGAGCCACAACTATTGAGCCCATGTGCCACAACTACTGAAGCCCACGAACTAGAGCCCATGCTTTGCAACAAGAGAAGCTACGGCAATGAAGAGCCTGCGCACTACAACAAAGAGTAGCCCCTGCTCACCGCGACTAAAGAAAGCCCGCATGCAGTAACGAAGACCCAACACAGCCAATAAATAAATTAAAAAAAAAAAGTAAAAAGGCAAACTGTAAAATTGAAAACAAACTGAAAGAAAGCCTAAGCTACCTGTCAAACTCAGAAAACAACCACAGAGAGAAAAGCTTGATTTCAAGTGACTTTGTATCCCTAGTGACCACATATCCTAACAGCAAAAAATGCATGTAAATAAATTCAATCAGTAGTTTATTATTAGAATATTGGGGGGGAATGAACTGGGAGACTGGGATACCAAATTGTACACTCAAAAAAAAAAAAAGAATATTGGTATAATTTTGAAGCTATTTTTAAAAGTGTATTGTGGGATAGAGTAATCATGTTAATGTAATAAGAAACCAAACTGCAGCTTAAGAGATACTGTGTGAGGTCAAGTAAAATGACTGATTTTGATACAGAAATATCACTGTGGACTCACGATTTCTGAAAATGATTCCCTAGGCCTGTCCCCTGAAATGGCCTATAAACAGACATGGCCCAGGAGTGCTGTGAACACCCCAGCTTCCAGATGTTGGTTTCTAAGTACCAACCCCATTTGAAGAAACCAGGGCACCTCGGAGAAATGAATGATTCCAGGCCTGGGGCAAGGAAAGCGTTAAGGTGAGCCTGGGACATTTTTTGTGCCGAAAGCAGAGAAGCATCCCAAGGCTAACAGGGCCACGTCAAAGGGACCAGAGCAGCATGAGGGGTTCCCACAGGCCAAGTCTGAGAAAATCTGAGCATCAAAAACAACAAATGTAAATGATTCTAATACATGAGTGAATAAAAATCTATGTCTATACACAAGAAAGAAAAATGGAAAAATAACAGAGCTACAGGGGCAACTCTAACAGGCAGCTGAGGTTGGGAGCTGAGAGCTTGAGGAAGTTAAAGAGCCTTTATCTTTCAGCCAGTAAGTCCTGTTCTAAGACGCACCCTAAGGAAGTGACCACTATGCAGAGATGTGGTTGTATCCTACATTCTACTGTTTAAAACAGAAGAACTGGGCTTCCCTGGTAGCACAGTGGTTAAAAATCCACCTGACAATCACATGCCGTGGAGCAACTAAGCCCGTGAGCCACAACTACTAAGCCTGTGCTCTACAGCCCGCAAGCCACGACTAATGAGCCCACACTCTGCAACTACTGAAGCCTGAGCTCCGCCACAAGAGAAGCGACCGCAATGAGAAGCCTGTGCACTGCAACGAAGAGTAGCCTGCGCTTGCCGCAACTAGAGAAAGCCTGTGCGCAGCAACGAAGACCCAGCGCGGCCAATAAATAAAAATAAATTAAAAAAAAAAAACACAGAAGAACTGCAAATTGCTTATATATCTGACAAAAGAAGAGTGGTCGTATATAAACAGACTCACGTAACGGAATGAAGTGCAGTCAGGTTGGCCAGAATAAATGCATATTTGCTGACAAGGAAAAATGTTGAAGACATTTTGCTGCTGAGTGAAAAAAGAAAATTATAACAGCAGCATGTGGAGATACCAATTTTGTTTTGTTTTTAAGGTATGTATGTATATTTGTAAAAAAAATATATGAATACAAAGACTATTATAATGACATACACCAGAATGAAGCTTTTGCTGGTGGAATTATGATCTGTTAATTCCTGGTTTTGCTGGTCTCTGCTCTCTACAATGAAAATATAATACTCTCCTAAATATACATATTAAAAACTAAATTTATAAAAGAGAGCAGGTTGTATCTATGGTGGCTGCAGGAAGGGAATGGCACTGCATCCAGGGTCTGAAACTCCAGAATGGCTTTCTCTGGAGAAGTGGCTACAGCAACACCAGCCCAGTGCACGGCCCCTTCCACCCCAGACCCCGGCCACGAGACAGCACAGCAATGCCACCTGGTGGACATGGCTTGGCTGGCTCAAGCCAACCCCTTTCTGGTTGGGAGACCCACGGGACAGGAAGAGGCCTGATGGGACATCCTTCCCATCCCAACACCCAGGCACAAGAGGCTGTGCCGTGTCCTTACCGGCTGCATGGTGCCCCCTGCAATGACCACTGCCCGGCATTCCTTCACCACCTGGGCAAAGTGCACGGCTGGATTCAGGAGCAGGAACTTGAGGCTGCTCTGACTGAGGCTGCCTGAAGACAGACAGAAAACAACAGCTACAAGGAGAAGGGCTGGGGCAGGCCTGACAAAGACCTCCATCTGTCTGAGGCGAAGGGGGTGTCCAGTCAGGGCCACGTGGGAGCCACAGGAGGTGGCACTTTCTCTTTCAGTTAGACCCATCTCACCTCTAGGACAGCCCTGAGGCGGACGGCACGGTCACCTCTGTCTTCACGTGAGGGACTGAGGCGGCACATAGGTGACGGAGCCTTGACTCCAACAAAGCCCACCTGACCTTCACACTGGGTTACACGGCTTCTCTGGTGACCTCGCCCAAGACCCGCCAGCAGCCCAGCACCGCCACATCCCTCACCCCTTCAACCACTGGCGCGGGCCACCGGCGGCCAGTTTCCACCTGTTTCCTCCTCCTAACCCAGCGAGGTACCAGATAGAAGCAAAGAAGCCCGGCTCCAGGCTGGCTCCTCCCAGGGTTACCTTGGCGGCTCAGGATGACCCTGCCGTCCTGGTTGGCAGTGGTGAGAGCTGTGAGGAAGCCTTCGATGTGCATCAGTGGGGACGCGGGCCGCGGCGCCCCATCCTCCCCCTCCTCCGCAGGGGCCGCAGGAGCTGCACAGAGCAGAGGGAGGTCTGGGACCCCGGACAGTGGGGGGCTCCCTGCAGCCGGGGAGACCATGTGTGAGGAAGGCCAACGCGACCAGGACCCGCAGCCCAGGCTCTACCCCCAACTCACCCGCCGTCACCCCAGGCTGCAGGCTCTGAAGGAAGTGCTGAAAGCCGGCCAGTTTGGGCTGCTCCCTGGAGGATGCTAGGCCCTCCCCGTACCTCTCTGTGAAGCCGAGGAGCTGGGATGGGGATGACAACAGCAGCTGTGAGAGGGAGATGGACAGACCCTCCCCGCCCCTGGTGAGCTGCCCCATGGTGAGCACCGGCACAGGGGCCTCTGGAGGTTCTGCAGGGCAGGAGACACAGAGGCATGGAGGACGGTGACGGGGCCCCGCGCAAAGGGACAGGTACCTTTCTGCTGACCATGCTCTTTTCACAGTAGCGCCGCACCTGCAAAACCAAACCCGGCCCGAGGCGCTATGAAAACAAATCCAGCTGGAGGAAGACGGCCACCTTCCAAATGCCAGGGAGCAGGCCCACCGCCACTGCCCAGGGGGCCAAAGCACCTGCTGTGGCTGTGGCAGCCTCCTGCTTGAGGCCTACCCTCTGCCCGTCCCGCCACGGTGTGCCCACATGCAGTGCCCTCCCACGGGAAGGACCCGGCTGCATGGCAGGGCCTCCCCTCTAAAGGTGCTTCTGTTTTCCTTCAACATGACAGCAGAGATGGACCTTGAGAGTTAAGTAGCAGTTTTTAAAAAATCCTATGAGCAAAACCACAACACAAAAGGGAAAGCTGGGCTTTTTTGGGGGGTGTGTGGAGGAGCTTGGCTGTGAGCACAACATGCAAAACGAGGGGTGTGAAGCCCCTAAAGGTCTCTGAAAAGAGCACCACCTTCCATTAAGATTCCCTGGGGACTTCCCTGGCTGTCCAGTGGTTAGGACTCTGCAATTCCACTGACGAAGGGGTAGGTTTGATCCCTGCTTGGGGAACTGAGACCCTGCAAGCTACACTGCGCAGCCAAAAAACAAAAAAAAAGTTTCACTGAACTATAGTCTGTAAAAGACATGAGGAGGGAGAGAGTGGGATCAAGGAGACCAGAAAAGAGGCGGGAGGAGAACCACCAGCTCTCAGGTGGCAGCCGTGGGAGTGAGAGTGTGGGGCCGGGGCCTGGCAGCACGTGGATGCAAGGTGAGGGGAGAAAGGAACCCAAGGCCACGCAGCCTGCTGCCCACCTGACCAGGGGATGACAGCAACCAGGACAGGAGGCAGCTGGTGTGCAGGGGAAGGGGGAACGGGGCCTCAAGTCCGCACAGCCAGGTCACCCCTGGCTCCGCCGCCAGCACCACCAGCCGCCTCGTGTGTGCGGGGTGTGCCGTCCTCCCGAGCCGGGGAGCCTGGTGTCTGCTGCTTTTGAATGACGTAGCGCCTCCTACCTGGAGTCACAGGACCCGCAAGCTGCCTTGGACACAATGCCCTGTGTCGTTAGTAAACCAGACTCGCTAAGGTAGCCCATCAAAAGACAGAGCCTGTGCCCCAGCTGGAGGGAGCAAAGGTTGAGGCTGGATCCAAGCCAGGCCGAGTGCCCTAGCCGTGCTCTTGCCCACCTCAGCCTGACAGCAGGATCAGTCATTCCTGCTCCGCCCAGACGCAGGCAGGCTGTGCCCGAAGAGAGCGGGAGGAGGCAGAGGGGACCTGGGAGCGTCTGCTTGTCACACGCAGAGAAAGGCAGGGCTCTCCCCACTCTGTGGCTCTTCACCCCTGACACAAGCTGCGTGTGAGGGTTAAGTAATTCCGTAGACCCTCAGGCCCCTAGGCTGCTTGAAAACAGAAGGAATTTACTTTTTATTCCTTCCGTGGTCTTAACGCAGCGTCTCGCCGATGGGTGCTGAGCAGAAAAGGAACCTGGATGTGTCAACATACAGTGGTGACAGCCTACCTTGAACAGGTTGATGTTGTCGATCTGGCTCTGAAAGAGGAAGTCGTTGATGGTCTTCAGCTCTGTTCCTGACAGCAAACAAGCAAAGGGCCATGAAGTCCTTGCTCTGAGGCCCTCGGCCTTCGGGTCCTGGAGGGAAGCTCAGAAACAGCTCCAGCCTGCTCTTACCTGCCTGCGAGAGGCTCTGGGTATTGGGGTTTTGCTTAACGTTCCCTAAAAAAGAGAAACAAACAGGTCAGGATGGTGGGCCTCTGGCCCCCATCTCCTCCCTCTGTTCTGTAGTTATTGAGCAAGAACGTTCCTATCTGAAGGGGTCTTTTGCTATTTACAGCACCCACAGGACCCACGGAGGGGGCAGGAGAGCCCGGGGACCTCGAGGGCTGACCCACGTGTTGCACGTGCAGCCCGAACCTGGTGATGTCATCCTTTCCCATCTCCTCCAGGGAGGCAGGGACAGGGACGCCCCACTCCACGCGGGAGCCAGCAGGGGATGCCCAGGCTGCAGGGCAGAGACCAAGTGAAGAGCACCAACCTGAGACAGATCCCCCAGAAAACCCCCACTGCCTTTCTGCCCCTCAGCTTCTCTAAAAGCCTTCAGAGGGACTGCCACTCGGTAAGGGAAGTCTGTGGCTCAGGAAAATGCAAAGCGTGGGGCCCGGAGCATGAAGACTCCAGTCTCTCTCACCAGGCTCACAAACCAGCGGGTCTGAGGGTTACCACGCCTGTGCCACTTTCCTCTCAGGAGCACCCGAGCCCTGAGTCCCCTCCCCATGACGGAAAGAGTCATACACACATTCATATCATAACATGTGGTTATTACTGCCACCTGTGGGGGAGGGCCTGGCCAAATAAAAAGGACTCAGAACAGGGGCCGATAAACCAGAATTCTAAAAAAAAAAGATGTATGGTCGGACAAATAAGAATTTTCCAAATCAACGGCCAAGGCAATTCCTGAGCCACAGAAACCCTGGGGGTCCTGACTGGCACGTGGGGGACGGGCTTCGGCAGGCTGGCGGGGGGCGGGGACGCTCCTTACCGCCCAGCACAGTCACGAACTTCTCCAGCAGATACAGGATCTGCTTGATGTACATCAGGTTCTTGGCCTTCAAGCGTTTCCTGGGGAGAAGCCAGTGGATGTCAGCGGGAGGACCCCGCCTTCCCTTCCAGGTGCCCAAGCTGAAGCCCTCCGGTCTGCTGTCATCCCAGCTGGGTCACGAGCTACATACTCTCCCAAAGGAGAGGCTGGCTGCAACCCAAGGCCTCCACAGCCTCACAGGCTGCATGCCTGATGAACAGGAGGTGAAGGCACGCTGGCCCACCATGCTGAGCCCGGACCAGAGATGCCACCCGCGTGCCTCCTCTCACAGGCTGGTTTCAGGGCGCCAAGGCTGAGCGGGGCCTCCCTACCCCTCGGGAGGCAGCGTCTCACCGGTATCGTTCCATGTACTGGAGCAGCTGGGAGTGGGCCTGGCAGAGCTGGGGGAGAACAGAGAGTGGTATGATGGCAGAGTGGGCGCTGGGCCAGCAGCCGGGGTCCATGCTAGCGATGCCCTTGACAACGCCTGGAAAATGCCATCCCAGGACTCTCGGAGGGCAACCCAGGTGAAGACAGAGGGGCTGGTGCAGCAGTGTCCACTGAGGGTCAGTGGAAAAGGCAAAATGATGACTCGCAGGTAATGAACGTCCCTGCTAGTGTTCCCTGGGACGGGAAAGACATGCTGTCACTGAGAGAGCTGGTTCAAGGCAACCATCACACCCTGGTCCAGGCCAGCTGGCACTGGTCAGTCCAGGGGGTGGGTGTCATCCGGGCTCAAGGGTCAGAAACCAGTGGTCAAATCCCAGGCTGACCTCAGCCTCTGAGTTCTCTACATAAAACAGGCACCAGCCCAATGCAGAGTCAGCATGAAGACTAGATACCCCACGTGGTGCAGGGCACGTAACAGGCAATAAATAAATAGTGGCTTTCGGAAACCCTGAGCATCCCTCAAAGCCGTGTAACATCCAGCCGCACGAGGACCCCTGCTTCCCATCCCACCACCTGGGCCACGGAGACCCAGTGAGCGGCACCCTGGCCTGGAGGACTCGGGTCAGCACAGGCTGGGGAGGAGCAAGCACAGTGCCTGCGGCCAGGGGTGGGCCCGGTCCTAAGTTCCGCTGGGGAGCCCCAGTCTTGGTTCAGCACACCCTTGGCCCCCGTGGCAGGCGCTGGCCCGGGAAGGCGGGGGCCGGCCCACCTGGGAACCGCTGACCTCCACGCTGTGGATGCTGGTGATGGTGTCGATCAGGTTGTGGGCCTCGTCGATGACCACCACCTGGCCCTGCAGCCGGATCCCCGCCGCCTGCCGGGTGGCCGCGTGCAGCAGCATCTGGTAGGGCAGCACCACCAGCTGGAGGGGGAGACGTGGCCTGAGCCGGGGCGGGAGCCCCTCTCACGGTGGGGGGGGGCCCAGCCACCCTGCAGGCTCAGGGTGCACGGCTTCATTTCCTGCCCGGAACACGCGCAGGGACATTCTGGAGAGAAAGCTACAGCAGCGCACTGTGCTTTGAGCACTAGAACCTTGCCTGGAAAGTCTTATGTGGAACTTCAGCTATGAAACAGATAAAACTGGAGCCGACTGGACTTCCGAGTGGACCAAGGGCGAGAGTGGGGAGGGGCCTGGCACCCCTGCTTCGGAGCCCCTTCCCAGCCCCCAGAGCAGCCTCTGAAAAGCACTGGGGACCATAAAGCAGTCCTGGGCTCTGGTCCTAGAGCCGCCACCTCCCAGCTTTGTAATGCTGGGAGAGTCAACCTCTCTAAGCCTCAGTTTCCTCGTCTGCAAAACAGGCTTGATAAACTATCTCAATTGAGAGTTAAGGGGTGGGGTAACAAAAATAAAAGCACTCTGTCAATTTCTTAGGTGCTGTGTTGTGATAATGACTTTCCAGTTAAAAGGATACCAATAAAGTGAAAATCCAAAACACTGTAAACTTAAGGCCCAGGTTTTAACACTGGCTCCATTACTCATTTGCTGTGAGAAACCAGATGAATCACTTAATCTTTCTGGGCCCCAGTGGTCCTCACGTGTAGAATGTGAATAATACCTGCCTTAGCTATTTACGTGGGCTACTATGAAACAACGTGACAAGAAAAGTGCCTTAAAAAAGTCAAGATCATGAAAATTGCAGGATGTCTCATTATATTGGTACCCAAGTGTGTCCAGACCCCAGGAGGGCCTGAGACCACCATGAGGCTGGGAGGGCTCCCCGGTTTCTTGGTGATGCCACGCTGACGAGCATCTAACGGCTGGGTAACACTACTATTCACACAGTTCCCTGCATCTCTAAAAATCCAGCTAAGTCTTTTCTTTTCTTTTTTTTTTTTTTTTTTTGGCACACGGGCTTAGTTGCTCCGCGGCATGTGGGATCTTCCTGGAGCTGGGATCGAACCCGTGACCTCTGCATTGGTAGGCAGATTCCCAACCACTGCGCCACCTAGGAAGCCCCAGTCTTTTCTTGATTATACAAAATTCTCCACAAAAGCTACATTATTTCCAAAAGTCATTCAAACTAAGGAAGTAGAAAGCAATATAGTTAAATCATACCACCAAATAACAAGGATATCCTTTTTGACTCAGTACAGCGGGTCTAGGGAAGGATCTCCACCTGTGCTGCAGGCAGGTGCACCGGGCAGGATGACCCCAAAGGGCACCTGGAAAGACCTTTACATCCTGCAGCTCCCCCACAGTGCCTCCCGCTGTGGTTTCACCAGGAACGCACACTCCTCCCTGGCCCTGATGTGCCACCACCACGATGCTAACTGTCCCTGCAGCCCAGAGCCACCGAGGGACCTGGGGCCTCCTCCAACCCTATGTACCAGGGTAGAGTGGGTGACGTGTCATCAGTGGGTGGTGAGTCGGGCATACAACCACAGCCGGTGACACCCTCCCGAATTAAAAGAGGAGTGAGAATTCCCTCCTGGACCCCGCTCAGAGCCAAGAGCTACCGCCCAACCTCCGGGGTCTTCACCTGGGCTGCTGGAATGGCGAACCGGCTCCCGTAGTAGGGACAGGCCCGAGCCTCCTTGCCTAGGGCCACCAGCTGCTCGATGTCCTTCACCCCCACCAGGACCTCATCCCGGAGGAGCTGCAGCTGCTCGTGGTTGTAGAAGGGGCAGGCGGCCCGCACCTCCTGCTTCCTCCTCCGCCCAGACTTCTCCTCCTCGGCGATGCTCTTCCTCTCTGAGAGGCGTGGGACAGGGGCAAAGGCAGAAAAAACCACGGCTGCCCCAGTGCCAAGAAGGGGTCTGTACCACAGGGCGGGGCCTGTAAACCCTTCCAGAACTGCTGCTTACTGTCTCATTGAAACATCTTGGCATTTTACCTTGTCTTCTCTAAAAAAGGCCTATAAAACCACCTCACGGCCAGGGTTTCAGACTAGATCCGGACTAAAAAGCAAAAAGGCCCTTTTCCCATGTGAGGCTCTGCCCTCATTCCCACGTTTCCCATGTTCCTGGTGCCACTTCCACTCCACCCAGGGCTGCACGCTGGTCTCAGGGGCACTGACGGCTACCGTGTTTGCTTCTCTGCATCTCCACGCAGCGGTCATTGATCAGCTGCACAGAACCCAGCTTTCGCACGTCCTCATGGACACAAAGGTTCTATAAGACAGAGGAGCGAGTAAAAGACATGGGGCTGGCTAAGTGACACAGAGCGAGCCACCGGGCCTGCCCGCCTCCCAGGACCAGGTCCTTCCTTCCAAGGACCAGCAAGGCACAGGGGCCGGTCCCGCCCTGCTCGCCCGCCGCAGCCCCATCACGTCTCCCGACTTGAGAGGGGAGGCAGCAGGATGGCACTGTGCCGGCCCCTGCCTGTGCTCACCTGCCGAGAGCCCAGGGAGACAAGCCGGGTGTCCTTGCCGAAGGGGCTCTTCTGCACCTCGTGCACGAACTGGGCCAGCTGCGAATGCGTCCGACTGCAGTAGTAAATCTGCTCGGGGTTCAGGGGAGACTGTCACCCCCAAACGTTCTCTGCACACTGAGGAGGGCTGAGCCCGAGAAGCCGAGGAAACGGGGAGGGCGGCCAGGACACAGACGGCCACCCCAGGCGGACCTCTGCAAGCACCCAGGCCAGGGCGTCCCCACGTCGCCCTCAACCACAGGACTGGCGTCCCCTCCCCTCGGTCACGCTCGGCCTCTGCTCCGCCGCTCTAGGGGGCTCAGTCTTCTCAGGAAAGGGAGTCTCCCCTCCGTGGTGGCTCTTGACACAGGGAGGACTCAGAGTCTGGGGCATGGCGGGGGCGGGGCTCCATGCGTACCTCCCCGGGCTCGGGGCGGGGGGCCTAAGTGGGGGTGAAGCGGGAGGAGGCTGAGCTCAACGCTCTCTGTGCGCCCCTCCCAGATTTAGAAGAGCCAGGAGAGAAAAAGAAGAAAATGCGGTGGGGAGGGATCGAATTTCAACAGAGAAAACCCAAAGTCTCCCATATGTGAAGCCTGAGCACCGTCAGAACCACACACACCTCCCAGCACTCCTGGCAAATGCAAACTCAGACCAGAGGACAGGGGATGTGCCACCTCCCACTGCCTCCACTTCCCACCACCTCCAGTGGAGACCCGGGGCTCTCGACGCCCGGGGGCCCAGCCCCCCTGCCAAGCGAGCACTTGGAGACTCGGGGGCTCCTGCTTCCTCCTCGGATCCAGGTGGTCACAGGAGACCCAGGACCCGGCATCTCACCTTAGTCACATGCTCTTCCTCCAGGTCATCCTCATCTGCGTCTGCTCTGAGAGAGGGAAAAACACAGCATGGAAAAAGTCGTCTCAGACTTTTGTGTTCTGTTTTTATGCACCTAGAACTTCAGTGTTTTTTTTTTTAAAGGCAGAAAATGAGCATTGCCTCGGGCTCTCAGAGAGGAGTTATCAACACGGTTGGCCTTCTGGTCAACGGAGGATTGTTCAGGCAGCTCTGTGTGAAAGGCTGGATTTAATCACACGCCATGTGGGGACAAAGTCGGCAGAACACCGTGAGGGGCTGGATGTGGGAGGAAGTGAAGAGCTTCTTGTGTTTAGAACCTGGCGGGAGTGTCCTCCCGAACCCAGGGCATCGGAAGCCACCGAGGCTAAGCTGCAGGACAGCAGCCCTGGCCCAGACCCTTAGGGGTACTTTTTCCTTGAATATTTCCAAACTCCACTCAAGTTCTTTACCTTGTCCCCAAGGGGCTCTGGGGAGGAGCAGAAGAGCAGGAAGGACCATGGGGCGCTGGCTGCTCCTGCCCCCCCCAGAGCAGGATGGGGATAGGGCATCTCAGTCCCAGACGGGGTCACAAGTGTTAGTTCTAATCCAGGCCCTGGAACCTGTGTCTCAGGGCAGGACTCTGAACACCAACTCGGAAAAGTCCAAGACCAGCTGGTTTCACTAGTGAATTTCTACCAAATAATTAAAGAAATAATGCCACTCCTTCTCAAACGCTTTCAAAATACTGGAGAGGAGGAAGTACTCCCAAACTTATTTTATGAGGCCAGCGTTACTCTGATACCAAAGCCGATAGGGACATCAGAGGAAAAGAAAACTACAGGCCAATAGCCCTGCTGAGGATAGATGCGAAAATTCTCAATGAAATACCAGCAAACAAAATTCAACAGCAAGTTAAAAGGATCGTATTTCATGACCAAGTAGGATTTATCCCTGGGACGCAAGGATGTTTCAACATAAGCAAATCAATAAATGTGATAAATCACAATAATGGAATGAAAGATAAAAAAAAAAATCATATGATCACCTCAACAGATGTAGAAAAAGCATCTGACAAAACTCAACATCTTCTCATGATAAATATTCTCAACAAGTTGAAGAGAAGGAACATAACATAATGAGGCCATATGTGACAAGCCTGAAGCTAACATCACATTCAGTGGTGAAAGGTTGAACAATTTTCCTCTAAGATCAGGGACAAGAGTGCCCATTCTCACCACTCCTACTCAACATAGTACTAAAGTCCTAGCCAGAGCAATCAGGCAAGAAAAAGAAATAAAACACATCCAATTTGGAAAGTAAGAAGTAAAATTGTCTGTTTGAAGATGACATGATTTTGACCAAAAAACAGAACTAATAAACAAATTCAGTAAAGTTGCAGGATTCAAAATCAACATACAAAAAGTCAGTTGCAGGATTTCCCTGGTGGTCCAGTGGTTAAGACTCTGTCTTGCAATGCAGGGGATGTCAGTTCAATCCCTGGTCAGGGAACTAAGATCCCACATGCCACGCAGCAGCTACAGAGCCCACATGCTCTGGAGCTCTGTGCCACAACTAAAGAGAAGCCTGCACACCACAATGAAGATCCTACGTGCCACAACTAAGACCTGACGCAGGGACTTCCCCAGAGGCACAGTGGTTAAGAATCTGCCTGCCAATGCAGGGGACACGGGTTCGATCCCTGATCCGGGAAGATCTCACATGCTGTGGAACAACTAAGCCTGTGAGCCACAACTACTGAGCCCACGTGCCAAGACTACTGAAGCCCACGTACCTAGAGCCCATGCTCTGCAACAAGATAAGCCACCACACTGAGAAGCCTGAGCACCACAACAAAGAGTAGCCCCCTGCTCACTGCAACTAGTGAAAGCCTGCACAGAGCTAAGATAAAATAAAAAAATAAAATAAATATGATAAAATACAAAATATAACAAAGTAAAATAAAATAAAATATAAAATAAACTATAGACCCAATACAGCCAAAAAATAACAAATATTAAAAAAAAAAGCTACTCAGAGCTTTAAAGAAAAAAAAAAGTCAGTTACATCTCTATACACTAACAAAAAACTATCTAAAAAAGAAATAAACAGTCTCATTTACAATGGCATCAAAAGCAATAAAATACTGAGGAATAAACTTATGCAAGGAGGTGTATACTAAAGACTGCAAGATTTTGATAAAAGAAACTGAAGACACAAACAAATGCAAAGATATCCTCTGTTTATGAACCAGAAGAGTTAATGCTACTAAAATGTCCATACTACCCAAAGCCATAGATTCAATGCAATTCCTACCAAGATTCCAATGGCATTTTTTAAAACAAAAGTAGAAAAAACAACCCTTAAAGTCATACAGAACCATGAAAGATAGCCAAAGCAATCTTGAGAAGATAAAAGCTGGTGCTATCAATACTTCCTGATATCTAACTATATTTCAAAATGACAGTAATCAAAACAGTATGGTACTGGCATAAAAGTAAACACACAGACCAATGGAACAGAATTGAGGGCCCAGAAATAAACCCCTGTGTATACAGTCCACAAATTTGAAAAGGGGGCCAAGAATACCCAATGGAGAAAAGACAGTCTCTTCAACAAATGGTGCTGGGAAAACTGGATATTCACATGAAAAAGAATGAAACTACACACCTAGGTTACACCACTCGCAATCGATTAAAGACTTAAATGTAAGACTGGAAACTATAAAACTCCTAGAAGAAAACATAGGGAAAAATCTCCTTGAAATTGGTGTTGGCAATGATTTCTTGGATATGACACCAAAAGTACAAGCAACGAAGCAAACATAAACAATTGGGACTACTTCAAACTAAAAAGTTCCTGGACAACAAAAGAAACCATCAACAAAATGAAAAGGCGACCTATGGAATGTGAGAAAATATTTGAAAACCATATATCTGATAAGCAGTTAGTATCCAAAATATATAAGAAACTCCTACAACTCAATAGCAAAACAACAATAAAACGCTTATAATCCAATTTAAAAATGGGGAACTCAATAGACATTTTTCCAAAGAAATGCACAAAGAGCAAACAGGTACATGAAAAGGTGCTCAGCATCAGTAATCATCAGCAAAATGCAAATCAAAACCACAATGAGATATTACCTCACGCTTCTTAGAATGGCTATAATCAAAAAGACAAGAGAGAGATGCTAGGGAGGATGCAGAGATAAGGGAACCCTTGTGCACTATTGGTGGGAATGTAAATTGGTGCAGCCACTATGGAAAACGGTATGGAGGCTCCTCAAAAAATAAAAAATAAAAAAAGTAGCATAAGACCCAGCAATCCCACTTCTGGGTATTCACCCAATGGAAATGAAGTCACTATCTCAAAGAGATACCTGCATCCTCACATTCACTGCAGTGTTATTTCCAAGAGCTGAGACATGGAAACAACCTAAGGGTCCCCTGAGAGATGAATGGGTAAAGAAAATGCAGTATATACACACAATGGAATATTATTCAGCCATAAAAAAGGAAGGAGGGACTTACTAAGTGGTGCAGTGGTTAAGAATCTGCCTGCCAATGCAGGGGACACGGGTTCGATCCCTGCCCCAGGAAGATACCACATGCCATGGAGCAACTAAGTCCGTGCACCACAACTACTGAGCCTGTGCTCTAGAGCCTGTGAGCCACAACTATTGAGCCCATGTGCCACAACTACTGAAGCCCACGCGCCTAGAGCTCATGCTCTGCAACAAGAGAGGCCACCACAATGAGGAGCCCACACACGACAATGAAGAGTAGCCACTGCTTGCCGCAGCTAGAGAAAACCCGTGTGCAGCAACGAAGACCCAACACAGTCAATTAAATAAATTAATTAATTAAAAAAAAAGGAAGGAAATCTTGCCACTTGTGATAATAGAGAGGAAACTTGAGGGCATCACGCTAAGTGAACTACATCAGAGAGAGAAAGACAAATACTGTATGATCTCATGTGTGGAATCTAAAAAAAACAAATTCATAGAAATAAAGTGGATTAGTAATCTGCTAGGGGCTGGGGAGGAATGAGTGAAGGTGGTCAAAAGGTACAAACTTCACTATAAGTCCTGGGCGTGTAATGTACAGCATGGCGACTATAGTCAACAATACTGTACTATACACTTGAAAGTTGCTACGAGCAGATCCTAAACCTTCTCACCACACACAAAAATGTTAAGTATGTGAGGTTATGGATGTGTTAATTAACCCTATGGTGGTAATCATTTTGCAATATTTACATATAGCCAGTCGCCATTTACGAGTGTTACATGTCAACCGCAGGCAGACCTCGTTTCATTGCTCTTTGCTTTACTGCCCTTCACAGATACTGCATTTTTTACAAATTGAAGGTTTGTGGCAACCCTGCATCAAGCACGTCTACTGGCGCCATTTTTCCAACAGCATTTGCTCACTTAGTGTCTCTGTGTCACGTTTTGGTAATTCTCTCAGAATTTCAAACATTTTCATTATTACTCTATTTGTTACAGTGATCTGTGATCAGTGATCTCTGATGTTACTATTGTAATTGTCATGCCCTGAACCACACCCATACAAGATGATGAACTTAACTGATAAATGTCATGTGTGTCCTGACCGCTCCACTGACCAGCTGTCCCCCATGTCTCTCCTTCTCGAGTCTCCCTACTCCCTGAGACACAATTAAGAACCCTATATTGGCCTCTAAGTGTTTGAGTGAAAGGAAGAATTGCACACTTATTTCAAATCAAAAGCTAGAAATGAATTAAGCTAAGTGAGGAAGGCATGTCAAGAGCTAAGACAGGCCGAAAGCTAGGCTTCTTACACCAAAGAGGTAGCCAAGTTGTGGATGCAAAAGAAAAGTTCCTGAAGGAAATTAAAAGTGCTGCCCAATGAACACAGGAATGATAAGAAAGTAAGACAGCCTTATTGCTGACATGGGGAAAGTCTGAGTGGTCTGGATAGAAGATCAAACCAGCTACAACCTTTCCTTAATCAAAGCCTAATCCAGAGCAAGGCCCAAACTCTCTTCAATCCTATGAAGCCTGAGAGAAGTGAGGAAGCTGCATAGAAAAGTCTGAAGCCAGCAGAGGATGGTTCAGGAGGCTTAAGGAAATATGCTGCCTGCATAACATTACAGTGCAAGGCGAAGCAGCAAGTGCTGATGTAGAAGCTACAGCAAGTTACCGAGAAGATCTAGTTCAGATAATCAATGAAAGTGGATACACTAAACAACAGATTTTCAGTGTAGACAAAACAGCCTCCTATTGGAAGAAGATGCATCCAGGACTTTCATAGCTAGAGAGGAGAAGTCAGTGCCTGGCTTCAAAGGACAGGCTGACTCTCTAGTTGGGGTAAGGCAGTTGGTGACTTTAAATTGAAGCCAATGCTCATTTATCATCCGAAAATCCTAGGGCCCTTAAGAACTATGTTAAATCTACGCTGGCTGTGCTCTACAAATGCAACAGTAAAGGCTGGATAGTAGCACATCTGCTTATAGCACGGTTCATGGAATATTTTAAGCCCACTGTTGAGACCTACTGCTTCAGAAAAAAAGATCCCTTTCAAAATATGAACACTCACTGACGATGTACCTGGTCACCCAAGAGCTCTGATGGAGATGGACAATGAGAGGATGTTGTTTACATGCCTGCTAACACAACACCCATTCTGTAGCCCACGGATCAAGGAGTAACTTCGACTTTCAAGTCTTATTATTTCAGATATACATTGTGTAAGGCTATAGCTGCCACAGATAGTGATTCCTCTGACGGACCTGGGAAAAGTCGATTGAAAACCTTCTGGAAAGGATTCACCATTCTAGATGCCATTAAGAACATTTGTGAGGGACTTCCTAGGTGGCGCAGTGGTAAAGAATCCGCCTGCCAATGCAGGGGACACGGGTTCGAGCCCTGCCCTGGGAAGATTCCACATGCCACGGAGCAACAAAGCCCGTGCGCCACAACTATTGAGCCTGTGCTCTAGAGCCCGTGAGCCACAACTACTGAGCCCATGTGCCGCAACTATTGAAGCCCACGCGCCTAGGGCCCGTGCTCCACAACAAGAGAAGCCACTACAATGAGGAGCCTGCACACCACAATGAAGAGTAGCCCCCGCTCACAGCAACTAGAGAAAGCCCATGTGCAGCAACGAAGACCAAACGCAGCCAATAAATAAATTAAATAAATAAATTTATAAAAAAAAAAAAAAAGAACATTTGTGATTCATGAGAAGAGGTCAAAACATCAGCATGAACACGAGTTTGGAAGAAGTTGATTCCAGCCCTCATGGATGACTTTGAGGGCTTCAAGACTTCAGTGGAGAAAGTAACAGCAGATGGTGTGGAAATAGCAAGAGAACTAGAACTAGAAGTGGAGCCTGAAGATGGGACTGAACTTCTGCAATCTCATGATAAAACTTTAGTGAATGAGCAGTTGCTTCTTATGGACAAGCAAAGAAAGTGGTTTCTTGAGATGGAATCAAGTCCTGGTCAAGAAGCTGTGAAGACTATTGAAATGACAACAAAAGATTTAGAAACTTACATAAACTTGGTTGACAAAGCAGCAATTGGATGGAGAGGATTGACTCTGATTTTGAAAGAAGTTCTACTGTAGGTAAAATGCTATCAAACAGCATTGCTGCTAAAGAGAAATTGTTTATAACAGGAAGAGTCAATTGATGGGGCAAACTGCATTGTTGTCTTACTTTAAGAACTTGCCACAGACACCCCAGCCTTCAGCAACCACCACCCTGCTCAGTCAGCAGCCACCAACTTCGAGGCATGACTCACCACACTGACAGCAGACGCTCAGAGGGCATTTGTGAAATTAAAGCACGAATGAAGGAGAGGAGCTCACATGAGTGGCATGGCCTAGAAATGGCCCAGCTGTTACCTTCAGTGTTTCTGGTTCACCCAGGAAGTTATAGCTCACAAATGAGAAACCTATGAACCTGGACCAAGGGAAGCCTTAGGTGAAAAGAAAAACTCAGGCTGAGGACACCTCGAGGGCTTACATCACAAGTGTTACAGAGCTCGGTTTGGTACTAAGAGCCTGAGACTTAGAGCCAGGCCGGTGGGATTCAATCACCTCGGCCGAGGCACAGCACCCTGCAGGGCCCAGTGTCCTGTGTGCAGAGTGGAGACGTGAATACCACGGAGAGTGTGGTGGTGACACCTGCCCGAGCTGGCAGAGAAAGGCCGGCCACCATCGTCATCCTTTGTGCCCCAAGGAGGGGCCTGGCTGGGAGAAAAGGGCAGGAAGCCGGCTTTCCACCCCATGGGTACCCCGTGAGCAACAAAGAAGCCTGCTTCTCGGGGCAGAGGAGGCAGCCCCGCAGCCCCGGGCAGGGCAGGGAGCGGAGGAGACACGCTCTTACCCGCTGGCCGCTCCCTTCTCCTCGTCACTCTCGTACTCGGCGAGGACCAGCTCCTCCTCCTCAGAGGCCTGCTGCTCGGGCCCTGCACCCGCCGCCAGCATCTCCCTGCTCAGGCGGAGGAGACGCTCGGTTTCTTCATCTTCCTGTCTCTGTGGAGATGTGTGGCCGGTGGGGAAAGAGAAAGAAACGGCAGTGCCGGGGCCCCCACCACTGTCGAGGGAGCCTCGGGTGGCCACAGCCAAGGGCAGCACTCCCACCGTCAACACGGGCCTCTCGCGACTGGTGTCAACGCCCCAGGATCGGTCCCTCAGCACAGGCTGCCTGGCTGCTGGGCGAGGGGCATGGAGCCAGAGGGGGTCGGGGAGGGGGCCGAGGTTCTGGCCGCTCGCCCCAACCAGCTGCACTGCGAGGCCCCACGCTGGCGGATGCTGCCCAAAAACGGTCCCAGAAGATGCCACTCACCATGCGCTTGGCCAAGAACTTGAGTGGCGCGTTGTGACGGATCTGCTGGAGGCGTTCTTCTCGCCTCTTCCTCCTGACCTGCTCCTCCTAGAGGGGAAGCAGCCGGAAGGCAAACTCCTGCAGGAAGCCCCAGCCTCTCCTAGAGTCCACAGCGCCTCAGCCCAGGGCCTCTCGCCCCCCAGGCACCCTCCCTGCCCTGCCCGCCTCCTGCCGGCCGCAGGACCCCATCAGCAGACTCCGAGCCGTCGCACTCGCTGCGGGAAGTGTGTGCCTCCCTCCCGAAGCCCCATGCTCTGCACCCAGTGCAGCCCTTAAGTGAGTCAGCAACCAGGGAAGCGCGTGGCCACTGGCAAGTGTGGTTCCTTTCCCAGGAATGAACGGGAACTGCCAACCTAGAGAAGGCCCGGGGACATCAGCTTACTACAGACAGCGAGGGCGCAGCACCGTCCACCTGGGAGGCGGCTGGAGGGCTGAGGCACCGCAGACACGCACGGTCCAGCCTCGGGACCCACCCGAAGTCATCTCAGAGGCCTGTTTTCCAGATCGCCCCACCTCTCGTCATCCGATCTCACCTTTAGCCGGTCCACCAGGTCCCTTTCTTCTTTCTTCTGCACAAACTGAGTGACCCAGTCGGGCTCCTCAGAGGCCCGAGGGGTGCCCGGGCTCTCCTGGCAGGAGGGTGGGGGACACAGGGGCTGGTCCTTCCCATCGTTTAAGGGGGCGGCTCCGGCCTCAAGGAGACGCGCCTCCTCTTGACGTTTCTTCTGTTCAAAGTCGCGGAGCCAGGAGAGGGCCCCGCAAATGAGACTTAAGGATTTTCCCTGTGGGGAGGAAAATGTTCTCAGAAAGAGGACAGGAGACGAAGCTCCCCAAACCACCTTTCCCGTTTTAATAAAGCCTTTGAGGGAGGTCTGACTTTAAAAATCAGAGGGCGCTCCAAGACCAGCCTCGGAAAGGAAGAGGCAATGGCGAGAGAACGGCTGGGGAAAACAGGAAAGAGGGAGAAATAAAAGTGAAATTCTTTAATTATATGGCTCGCTGCCCCTCAAAGAATGGAAGTGGCTTATCAAGCTGCATGTAAGTACTGCAAGTCATCATAACGGAAGAAATGGAATAAACTGGCCAGAAAATGAATTAAGGCCAAAAGAACACACAGCACAAAATCCTGGATACGCCTTGCTGGGCGGGGAGACCAGACAACGTGGGGACAGGAGGTGATCAGCCCCAGGAGTCCCAGTGCCAGGAAATGTTAACGTAAACCAATCACTCTGGACAACACGGCTCTTGGTTTAAACACCAGAATTTTCCCCATAGGTCCTTGATACGGGGCGAACTGTGTCTCCCCCCAAATTCACATGTTCTAGTCCTAACCCCCAGTGTCTCGGCATGGGACCCTATTTGGAAATAGGGTCACTGCAGATGTACTGAGTTAAGATGAAGGTGGCCGTGATCCAGTACAACTGGTACCCTTATGAAAAGGGGAAATGTGGACACAGAGGTAAGGAAGGCAGACGATGCAAACCATAGGGAGAAGCCTGCTGTCCACACGGCGAGGACAGAGGCCTGGGCAGCCCTGCCGACACATCGATGCCGGACTTCCAGCGTCCAGACTGAGACAATAAATTCCCACCATTGCAGCTGCTCTGTCTGTGGTGTTTTGTGATGGCAGCCCAGGCAGACGAAGATAGTAATTTTATGATGAGGTGTGATACTGAGAAACCACTGGATGGTGTGAAAGGAATGGGCGTAAGTATATTAAAAACTACACAGACCTTTAAAAGACAACTACTGACTCTTAAAAAAAAATTATTCAAGGAAAAAAAAGAGAGCAAAAATATATAACTACACTGAGAGGGTGGGGAGAGGGAAGGGAGAGAGGTGGGAGGAAAGCTCCATCTTATCTACAGCAAGAAGGTTCCAGTGACTAAAATTAAGCAAGAAACAGCAGCGTAAGCTTATAATTTCAACATATGCTATCTATTTCTTAAGAAAGAGTTAAAAGAATTGAAAGCACCTGCCCAAGGAACCAAGTTTGATAAATGTGACTTCTTAAACGACATGCACTTTTCTTTGGTTCAATGTTTTACGTGACTTTAAAGAGAGGCGGACGAGATGCTTTAACAACGTCAGGTATGGCAGGTGATCGGAAGAGGACCTGACCTCCTCAGATCTAGTTACAGAAGTTGATCCTGATCCTAACTAGTCTTTCGGTGGGTCAGGAGGGGACAAGTCCCATGCACTGGATTTATTTATTTTTTTGGCCACACCACACAGCATGGGGGATCTTAGTTCCCCAACCAGGGATTGAACCCCTGCCCCATGCAGTGGAAGCACAATCCTGACCACTGGACCACCAGTAAATTCCCCACATGTGCTGGGTGTAAATGGAAGGTCGGATGCTGGCAGAAAGATGCTACTTTAAAAACCCCTCACTGCACAGTATCGTCATGACCCACACTGTGTGAACTGGCGGGACGGAGTCTCTCCCGCTCCCTGCATCTGGCGAACAAAACGGAACGCGAGAGCCGCGTGCCTGCACGCTTCCTGCCCCAGGGGGCCGTGCCATCCCCGGAGAGTGGCACACCCCCATCAGCAGATGAGAAGCGATGAGTCACTCTCCTCTGTCCATCTATTCCACACACAGACGCTAACAGCCCCGAGGGGTGACCGTGCCAAGCTCCCCAGGTGACGGGGATGCAGTGGAACAGACCACAGGGTCCTGGTGCTCCGGGTCACGGCAACACCCACACAGGCAGCTCACTCACTCAGCACTTGCTCCAGAAGGTAATAAAGTGCAAGAGAGCAGCGGAAACCTAACGGTCCTCAGCGCCCAACCTCTGACAAATCCCCTCCTTCCAGGCCAGGAGGGAAAACTGAGCGGCTCTTGACCGGACCCCTCTGGCCCTCAGTAACCCAGTTCCCGGAGGCTAAACCAATATATCTGATCTATGGATAAGCCAAAGTAATGTCTACATTTCTCAGCATCGAAGCAGTCGTGCGCCCAGAGAAATCTGGAAGGTTTCAGTGTTACGGGTCATGGTTTCCACGGCCATTCAGATTCTCATTTGCCTTTAGCCTAAATTTTCTCCAACCCTGGAGCTGTGTTTAACAGTTTAATAGACAGCAGTGACAACTACTCAGAAAGAACACCTTTGCTCAACCTCAAACCATGACACTCTGCACGGGCAGACGAGCTGCCGTCTCTAACTTCTCATCAGCATTTCCCTAGATGTTCTCGGGCCCCGAACAGTCATACTTACCGTGCCGGTTGGACTCTCAAAGATCCCAATCTTGCCAGCCTCCAACACCTGGTACAGTGCTGCCATGAAGTCTTTCTGGATGGCATAGGGTGTGAAGGGAAAAGGGAAGTGGATGCCGCCAGCCTCCTCGGTTTTGTCAGCCATGGGCCTGGGAGGAAAAAAATCTGGCAGCTCTCCGATGGGCCAGGCAGTACTGGCCTGAGACCTAGAGCAGTTCCTAAGAGCAGCCTCAATGCTACTTACGGACTTCCTCCCCAGGTGGGACAAGTTTTGCAAGCGGAGACCATGCTCTCCCCCTCATGAGCCACCCCGCGCCATGAGCCCTGACCAGAGCCACAGTCCAAGCAGAGACATTCATCAGAGCTGCATACAAGGGGGTGTGACCCAGGAAGCCCTCAACAGAAACCCTGCCATCCCACCTGCGTGCACACCTTTCTAAGGGCCTGGACATTTCCTCTGGAAGGCCTGTAATTACTTCTACAGTCATTACTTTTTCTTCTCTCATGTTTCCCAATGTTGCAGGACACAACTGCTTCTCCCCCTCCTACTCTGAGGACCTAAGAGGTCGTGACCCACAGGCGAAGAATCAAGCGCAGCTTTTCCGCACATCACAGGCCCACCCGTCCCTGACAGGCATCTTCAGTTTGCTTCTAATTCATCCCAGCCTCCACTTCCAGGACAAACCAGAGCCGCCCTGCTCTGTGTGGCCCCAGCCTGGAGGGCCCTCTGCATGGTAGCTGGGCCCCAGCTCGAAGAGCTTTCCAGAACTGAGGCCACGGCACTTCTCTGCCCCTGCAGGCCCAGGCCTAAGAAAAACTCCTCTGTTCTGTGTCTATTCCATCTTTTTCCTCCTCTGACCCTGATCTCTCTGAAACAGCTTTTACACACCCTTTCTTTCTTAATCACCATCTTCCATTCTGGCCCCACCCCGTCTTTGGAAGTTACTGCTCTGAGCTATTTAAGCAGGCCCGGCTCCCCTCAGTACAAACATGGATAAATCTAAATCCCATTTACGCCTTTGCTACGTAACATGGCCACTAGTGGCCATGTCAATTTATTTACGAGGGAAGGATTTATGAAGGAAGGGAGCTGCGTGCTGTCCTTCCAGTTAGTTCAGGGTCAGCTAAAACGAGGACCGAGGTGAAGGGTGACAATAAGAAGGATGACTTAAAACCAGGACGATTCAACTGAGAGGGACGCGTGTGATCCAAATCCCACTAAAACGTGAAGGGAAAGGAGAAAGGCCCTAACAAACTGAGCACCTGCCCTGCGTTAGTTACACGCTCCCCAGACCCTTCCACTTCTGTTGTCTTGTTTAGTCCGTACAACACTGTAAGGAGACGGTTGCTGGATGCTGACGCTTACAGAAATTAAGTAACTGTTCAAAGACTCAGCTCACAGAGGAAACCCAGGGATCCAAGCCCAGGTCCACATGGCTCTGTTTTAGTCCAACTCGTGCGACTGCAAGAAAGAACTAGCATAAATCAGAAGGGAGCGTTACTGAAAAGATACGTCCGTATTGAGAGATTAAGAATACAGACGGTCTGGGAGGACCAAGGGTGGAGGCCAGGCACAGGGTGGGACCTCTTGCGGAAGAAATGCAAAGTGCTTCACGTTTCAAGATGGCTTCAGGAAGCCCACCGACAGTAAACACCTGCAGACTCCCACTCTCCTGCTCTGTCGCGGGCCAGGTGGAGACTGCCCCGCTTCTGCTCTTCCCCAGTGTCAGCCTGCACGCCGCCTCTGCAGCCCCCCTCTACCTTCTGGCTTCAGTTCCCACTGCCAAGTGAAGTCTTGTTCTAAATCTAAAGCAAGGTTTGTAGTTCTAAATCCCAAGAGAAAAATCTGACCCACCCCTCCTCTCCCTTTAAGACAGGTCACTGGACAGCCTAGAGATTGATAGGTGAGGCCCCCAGCCTGATCTAATCGGCCTGGGCCTCGCACCTGCCATCTCTCTCTGCTTGGAGTCCTCAACCTGTAGGACTCAGCTCAGCTCCTGAGAGAGGCTTCTCCATTTGTCACCCTCCCGTGGTCAAATACCCCCCCTCCAAACACACATACACACACACCGCTCTGCTTGAAGTCATTCTTTTACCTCGTTATTCTGAAATACTGTATTTCATTTGTTCATAGCTCTTAGCACTATCTGAACTTATTTACTGTCCTCCCACACTAGCATATAAATAACATTAAAGGAGGAACCTCTCTGTCTTGCTCTCCCTTGCCCCCAGCATTCAGAACAGGTGCTTTGGCACTTAGCAGGCATTCAATAAAAATCTGATATGAATGAATGAATAGCCAGCTTAAGGTGGGGGCTGTGGGTGGGGGTTTCTATTCTTCAGAAGGGTGGGGAGAGGAGGTCTATGACTTAAATAGCTAGTCCAAGGGGCAGTTCCTTACTGGTTTCAAACTGTTTTCATATAACCTCACAATCCTCTGTGGTTAGGATTTTTTTTTTTTTGACATACAATAAACTGCATATATATTTAAAGTGTACAATTTGATATTTTTTCCTTATTAGTCATGTATATATGGCAATCCCAATCTCCCACTTCATTCCCCCCCAACCCCTATGTAGTTAAGATTTTTATTAGCTCAATTTTATAGCTGAAGAAACTGAGGCTCAGAAAGGTTAAGTGACTTGCCCACAATCACCCAGCAAGGGCTTGAATCCAAGATTTGAACACACATCTGCCTCCCAGCCCCTGAGCTGTCAATTTCTGATCCTCCTCCCACCAGGGTAAGTAGGGGGAAAAGACTTGGTTACCAAACTTTAGAATGACAACACGAAACAATACAGAACAAAAGTAATTATTATTTCACTTCTCTGTGGGTGGTAATTACGGATCTCATTATTCTAGGAGCAGCACACGCTAAACTGTAAGTTAAAGAATGGTTCAGCTAAATCCATGAATAATGCATATACTAAGCACTATTAAGGATGTTTAGTGTAACTTTTTCCCACCTCTTCAGGCTGGTTTGCCTGCACATGAGTCCCCACACAAGTTCTCCATAGAACTCCCCACCAGTGCAAAGGCAAATCTCATGCTCATGAAATGGGGTAAGATATGTGAAAGCATCTCAGGTGCCCATTAGTCCTCAAAGTGCTCATTTTCTTCAGTCTTTGATGATCACTTATTTGCCTGGGTACAAACTATTGCTACATAGTGAATCGTGTCCCACCCCCCCCACCCCCAAATTCATGTGTTAAAGCCCTAACCCCCAATGTGAGACTGTATTTGGAGACAGAGCTTTTAGGGAAGTAACTAACATTAAATGAAAGAGTAATTGGGATTAAATGAAGTGCTAAGAGTGGGTTCCTGATCCTTCTAAGGACTGGTGGCCGTGCACTGCCCAGCCTCTAGACTTGGGAGAGAGAAGTTTCTATTGTTTAAGCCACCCAGTCTATGGCGTTTCCTTACGGCAGCCTGAGCAGATGAGACACCTATGTCCAGGTACCATCCTACTGTTCCCCTCGTAAAGTGCTTTAATGCCACACACCTGAGGGACGATCCGGCTCTAGCGCACCTACTGCGAATCCGGAGCCGAGGCGCTGAGAGCTGCCAGCTAGCCCCAACCCCACGTCCTCATCTTGCTTCTGTCCCCCTCCCAGCTCCGTCCGCAGAGCTCTCACGCTACGCTAACATTCATCTCCACTTTTCATGGCACTGCTTCCCACAGTCTGGTCAATTCCATCCATCCCAGTCCTCCTGACTGACCCTGCTCCACCTTGATTCCCGAGCGGCAGGAGCGCTCTGGGGTCAGACAGTCCGACGTGGGATCCCGGCTGCATCCCTGCTTAAGTCCACATCCCTGCGCCTGTTTCCTCACCTGCGGGGGACAGGTAACGGCACATTCGGTGGCGCTGCAGGGACAAGCAGGTGCCACGACGTAAGAAGGGCGCGCTGAGCACGGCCGGTGGAACCGCCCCGCAGCCGGCGGCTCACCGCCAGGTCCCACCCCGCGGCCTCCCCAGCCCTCGCATTGGCATCTGGCCTGTCAATCACACGTCGGCCCCGTGCCCTTTTCCCGCCGCCGGCCCGCCCCACCCCTTTGCGTTTCCCCGGAGTCTGCCCTTTCACATTTCGCTCCGCGTCCTCGGTACCACGCTCACCTTCCTCGGCGGCAGGGCTGCTCTGCCGAGGCCGGGCCGGCGAAGAGTCCGAGCGGACGCCACTGAACCTGTAGCCCCAGCTCGCCAGTATCAGCATTCCCCAAAAGAGCGCGCCGCGCAGCCCGCCCTGCGCCACTGCGCGTGCGCACGCCAGAACTCCGTAGGGGGCGTGTCCCCTCACCACGCCGCTGCGCTTGCCAGGCGGGCCCCTCCTCGCCAGGGTCCCCGTTGCCGGGAAGAGCGCTTGGCGTTGCACGCTTTGCGATGCACGCACCACGCCACTGCGCGTGCGCACTCCGCGCCTCGCGGGCGGGGCGGGGCGGGGCGGGGACCGGAATCCCCTTCTTGCCCCACTGCGCGTGCGCGGCGGGCTCAGCTGGGCTGGACTTCTCTGCAGGCAGGGCCGTGGGGAGACTGGTTAGGACGCCATACCCTTCTTTCCCTGACCGACACCTCCCCCCACCACGGTACTTGGCGTTCAGCAATGGGCTGGATCAATCAAATTGGCCGTGTTTATTAAAAACGTGAGGGGCCAGGTGCTGTAGCTGACTTAGGAATCATGTATTCTGGTCTGGAAACCAAGCCTCCGTGAAACTGGATTCCTCTACCCAGTTTATGAGTAATCTCTCCGTTCAAAACTTTATTCCCCTTCTTGTCCTGTACCTGTTCATGTTATCAGATAAAATTCCTGTGCCCAGTGCTCAGTGAGGTCAAATCCCAATCTCCCAATTCATCCCACCCCCTTCCGCTCTTGGTGTCCATATGTTTGTTCTCTACATCTGTGTCTCTTTCTGTCTTGCAAACTGGTTGATTTGTACCATTTTTCTATATTCCACATATGTGTTAATACATATTTGTTTCTCTCTTTGACTCACTTCACTCTGCATGACAGTCTGTAGGTCCATCTGTGTCTCTGCAGATGTCCCAATTTTGTTCCTTTTTACAGCTGAGTAATATTCCAGTGTATATATGTACCATATCTTCTTTATCCAGTCATCTGTTGATGGGCATTTAGGTTGCTTCCATGTCCTGGCTATTGTAAATAGTGCTGCAATGAACATTGGGGTGCATGTGTCTTTTGAATTATGGTTTTCTCTGGGTATATGCCCAGCAGTGGGATTGCTGGGTAGGACCCTACTTTAAAAGCTACTCTATTGTTTCTTGACTGCACCTCCATTGTTTCTTCATTCTCTCCCTTCCCTCATTAGTAACTCTTTGAACCTGCCATTTGGAACTCAGGGAAGGTCTAGGAGGCTAAATGAACAAACAAGAAAGGAGGGGAAACAAAGATTTGTACCCAGGAGCCCCATAGGGTCCTGCTCTGTTTCATTCCCCTCAGGATGGAGGGGGGGTGGATTGGAACCCAGCAGGACCCTGCAGGGCCCTCCCAGCAAGAAAGCCCCTCCATGTCCTGTTTCTTGTTTGTAGAAAAAGGCTTTAGTCTTTGAGACCTTTCCTGAGTTCCAAAGGGAAGGCACAGGCAGTTACTGATTAGGGAAGTGAGGGAACAACAAACAAAGGAAAAGCAGTTAAAGAGCAGTAATGACAGTAGTTTGGGGATAAAAGTCCTAGTGCCTCTCAAGGCATATACCTAACCATCTGACACATCTTTGAGTTCTTCTGCAGGAACTGAGACCCTCCCCCAGGTGGAGGATGGCGACTACATGCTAACCACAAGCACTTGGGCCCCAGACTGTTTGGAACCAGTAGGCTGATGATTAAGATTCCCAGAACACCACCCTGTTACCTCACCTTCAACCAATCAGAAGAAAGCCATGCACCCTGCAGCTCTCACACCGAATGTTGCCTTTAAAAATGATTCCCCGAGAGCCATCAGGGAGTTCGGGTGTTTTAACCATGAGCCACTGTGCTCCTTTCTTGGCCCTGCAATAAACGCTGTACTTTCCTTCACCACAGCCCAGCGTCAGGAAGTTGGCTTTGCTGTGTGGAGGGCGAGTGGACCCGAAGTTCAGTCTGGTTATAGTCCCCACTCCTGTCAGACCTTAATATGTGTGAACCGGTTATTTTACCTCTACGATGCATGGTGCCTGCCCTGCCCACCTCAGCAGGGTAGAGACCAGGTGAGGGAAGGCACTCTGGAAGCCAAGTTTAGGGTTGTTGCTCCTGGGCACCAGCCCTGCCTGTGGGAGCTCACCTAGTCAGCGGGTCAAACCGCATCACCTTCACCTCCCTGGACGTCAGTTCTCCTTTGTCCAGTCAGGGACTGGATGGCATGATCCCTGGGAGCTTTTCTGAAGACACATCCAGTGTGTGTTTTCCAACACCACCCAGTAACCCGATTCTGACAGTATCTGTCTGGAGGTAACTGGGATCCCACATGTTAGGGGCTCAGTCCCACGAGACACCAATCCTAAGTCCAGGTTACCACCTGTGCTGCTCACCTACAGGCTATAAGAGGTTCCCATGACCCCCTCCTTGGGTTCGATTAATTTGCTAGAGTAGCTGACGGAACTGCCAGCTACAAATTGGCCCTTGCCATCTACCTCTGTAAGGATTAAATCATGAGCCGCTGCAGCTGCTGACCTTCAGCACCCCCCGGAAGGTGCTCAGGGTGGAGATCAGGAATGAGGCCCTCTGTGCTCCGGGAAAAATTGGCAGAATAGGTCTTTAAATAGATATTTTCAGGAGAAGATTTTATGAGCCCAATCCTTGCATTTCCTTGTATCTAGAAAAGCACTGAAATCATTAACGGTGACATCGGCTCCTCGTGACTAGCAGCAAGCCTCTGCCAAAGTGTGTGCTTGACTGCACGTCCCCCCTTCACTAAAATCACATATAACACTGACCTTCCCCCTCTCCACCTCTTTTAGCAGTTTCTCAGAGCTGTCTGAAATGCTGTAGTCCTCATTTTGCCCCCAGTAAAACTTAACTCACAACTCTCATGTTGTGCATTTTTTTTCAGTCGGCAGAACTGAGGAAAGCATTTTACTTACTAGATCATAAAAGGATGTAACTCAGGAGCAGCAGGATGAAGAGATGCACAGGGCAAGTGTGTGGGGAGGGGTGCAGAGCCTCCACTCCCTCAGCACTGCCACATGCTCAGCAATGCGGAAGCTCATCCTTTCCTGTATTTAATAGAGGCTTCATTACGTAGGCAAAGGTTGATTAAACATCAGTCATTGGTGATTGAACACAATCTCCAGCCCTTCTCACCTCCCATCACTCAGTTTGTTCCTCTGGCTACCAGCCCACATCCTTAGGCTTGTTAACTAGGGGATTTCCAAAAATCACATCATTAGCTTAAGAACAGAGACCTCTATTGCTTTCCTCAGGAAATTTCAAGGGTTTTAGGAGCTCTGCTAGGAACGGAGACTAAGACCAAAAATATAATTATCACAATATCACAGGATGGGCCCATGAAATTACAACTGGGAACGTTTTATGCTAAGTGCTCCCTGGGAATGACCTTGGTAATTGGTGTGACTTCCCAGCAGGATCAAGAAACGTTCAGTACAGTTTCTGGGGCTTAAAGAAAAGGCCTTCCAGGAGAGGAGCCAGCTGTGTTTACAAGCTATGTAAAAACTTGGGGGTGGAATTTACAAAATGTTGGTTCCAGAGTCAATTTTTCTGTCAGTACTTTCAACTCTCACTGACTGGTGTAGTTCAAAAAGGGCAAATAACCATCACCCTTCAGGGTCTTGGAATGTGGCCCACCAACATCCTGAAAAGGTCTCTGATGCCTCAGCTTAAGTTCATGTAAATGTTGCATTTACTATATAACCACTGTTTGTTTTAGCATTAAAAAAATGTTTTAAAGTAACTGTCATCTGGTAAACTTGACACTTCAAGAAGATGCATTGGATTTTGGTCTATTTCTTCAGAGTTCCCCCTCCCCGCTCTTCCACACACACACACACACACACACACACTCCTAGGGTATGAATCCCTAATTTCAGAAGCACCATTGGAGGAATAGAAGGTGATAAGACTTGGGTTCTGGTTGTAGAAGACTTTAAACAGTAAGCTAATAAGTTTAGACTTTATCTCATAAGCAATTTGCACATCTCTGAAATGTTTTTGAACAGAAGAGTGAAATTGCAAAAGCAATGGCTTGGAAATATTAAACCAGAAGCAGTGTGAAGAATGTTGGCAGGGGAGAGAGACCAGAAGTAAGCAAACAAGTTAGGTTATGCAGCAAACCAGACCGTGCAATCGGTACTTGGACCTCTACAGTAGTGATAGGATTGGGGGATGGAGGGCGTTAATACCAGGCTGTAAACACGGGCCATGTCCCTCTGTTCTTTCCTTATCCTCACCCCAAGGGTTTTATTTAGAGAATGACACGCCTAACATAAGGCCCTGGGCTTTGTCCCAAAGGTAAAATCAGAAGTTAGCCCCACGTCGACCACCTCTGCATGTCTTACTAAACAGCCTCAGATGGTGCCACTTCATTGAATTAACTCAAAGAACTTAACAAATTCCTCACAACTCAAAGCCGGGGGAATATTTTTCCTACTAATGTACAAATATGCTTTCTATAATTGGCCGTGAGAGCTCTTTAGACCCGTTATGTATTCCTCTTTGCTTTCGCTGCTAGCAATCCCAGCTACGTGTTGTGCATTGCTTTAGCATGTCATTAGGAAGCATTATTTGATACTTTCTTTTTTTCTGTTCTCACTACTTCTTGCTAATTTTAAGTACACGTCCTTGTAAAGTCAGACCACCTGGATTCAGATCCTGACTCCACTATTAACCAGCTGAGTGGCCTCATCAGGGTGTGTTAACCCTTGGAGCCTCAGTTTTCTCACCTAGGAAATGCAGATAGTAACAGGCCCCACCTTATAGAATTTTTGTGAGAGAAATGAGATCATCTGGGTAACGTAAAGGGCTTAGCACCTTGCATGCCACATAATAAAAGCTCAATGAAGGTTAGCTATTACTAAATTTTGTTTAATTTTTATTTTATATTGGAGCATAGTTGAATTACAATGTCGTGTTAGTTTCAGGGATACAGCAAAGTGATTCAAGTATACATATACATATATCTCTTCTTTTTCAGATTCTTTTCCAATTTAGGTTATTACATAGAATTAAGTAGAGTTCCCTGTGCTATACAGTAGGTCCTTGATGCTTATCTGTTTTATAATAGTGTATATGTTAATCCCAAACTCCTAATTTATCCCTACCCCCCCCAGCTATTACTAATATTAATTGGGTTTAGTTTTAGTGTCTCTATGATTTTATTATATTTCCTTAGATCCCCTTTAGAAATAGCTGTGACATAAACCTAACAACATATTAAAAAATCTGACAAAATAAAAATATAGTTGAGTTCTGACTAACTGTGAATGAAATTTTTAGATTTTGGCCTTTGGCAATTGGAAGAGCAGAAATAAGGAGGCCAGGAGTGATATTTTGAGGAGGAAAATGAATATTCTGTTTTTGAGACATTTAAAGTTATACAGTTTGATGGGGCAGACAGTAGTGTATTTGTTTGCAGGGGGAGGGGTCATCCGTGTACAGGCAGGACAAGACCTCTCAAAGGCATCTTATTCCAGAGGATAGCCTAGCCTTGGCATCCATGCATTCAATAAATATTAACTGAGCCCCAGGCCAGAGGCTGAATAATCTTAGTAAACTCAGAAAGTATCAGGCTTATTACAAATGCATGATCTCGAAATTTACATTCATGCCAATTCATTTATAAAAGATTAATTAATAAAGGAGTTATTTCCGGTGAGCATAAGCTAATTTCTCTCTTCCTATTTGGAAAGCCAACATGAATTGGAAGACTGCTTGGTGACCACAGGATCAGAATAAGGAAAACATAGGAATGTGAGTGAGGCACATTACCTATGCACTGGACAAATCCCATGAACTGTGCCTGTCCTATAAGAGAAAACATCTTCCTAGAGGCCAGCTTGCTCCCATCCTCAGACGCCAGGTGCCTCTCCCTGAAACAGTGTAAGATGCACCCTAATCATATTTGTTTCTCTGAATCCTAGTTTCTTTGATTACTATGCTCAGTGTACATCTAGATAGATTACTTCTGCTCATTAAGCCACACTCCAGGAGATGTGGGATACAGTCCGTTTCCTCACATAATAGCTTGACTAATTTGTTAAACTGAATTTTCAAGCTGCCCCACTTTCACTGTTTCCATGAGGGATTCAGTGGTGTTTGAAGATGGGGGACTAGAGTTCAGACAGAAGTTATAGCTGGATATATGGATTTGATCGCCCCTAACAAAAGAATAAAGTTGGACCCTTACCATACACCACATATAAAAATTAACTCAAATGGAGTTTAAGTTTAAACTTAAGAGCTAAACTATAACATTCTTAGAAGGAAATATAAGGGGAAAACTTCATGACATTGGCTTTGGCAATGATTTCTTAAATGATACCAAAAACAAAGGCAGCAAAAGTAAAAATAAGTTGGACTACAACAAAATTTAAAACTTCTGTGCATCAAAAGACAAAATCAACAGAGTGAAAAAATCTACAGAATAGGAGAAAATATTTGCAAATCATATATCTGATAAAAGGCTAATATCTATGTATGTAAAAAACTTCTACAACTGAACAACAAAAAAAGCAGAGAAGCCAATTAAAAAATGGGCAAAAGACTTGAATAGATATTTCTCCAAGGAAGATATACAAATGGCCGACAAGCACATGAAAAGATGCTCAACATCATTAATCATTAGGGAAATGAAAATCAAAACCACAATGAGATACTACTTCACACCCATTAGGACAGCTCCTATAAAAAAAACAGAAGATAATAATTGTTGGCAAGTCTGTGGAGAAAAGGAAACCCTTGTGCACTGTTGGTGGGAATGTAAATTGGTGCAGCCACTATGGAAACAGTATGGAAACATTTTCGTCAAAAAATGAAAGATAGAATTACCATACCCAGCAATTCTACTTCGGTATATATCCAAAAGAAGTGAAGCAGGGACTCAAACAGATATTTGTACACCCATGTCCACAGCCACATTATTCACAATAGCCAAAAGGTGGAAGCAACCCAAGTGTCCATCAACAGATGAATGGATAAACAAAATGTGGTATCTACATACACTGGAATATTATTCAGCCTTAAAATAGAGAGAAATTCTGACACCTGCTGCAACACAGATGAACCTTAAAGGCATTATAGGTACTAGTCAGGGTTCACCAAAGAAACAGAACCAACAGGATATATCTATGGAGATATTTATTTTAAGAAGTTGCCTCATGCAAGTATGGAGGCTTGGTAAGTCCAAAATCTGATGGAGTAGCTGGCAGCCTGGAGACTCAGGGAACAACTACAGTTCAAGTACAAAGGTTATCTATTGGCAGAATCTCTTCTTGCCCTGGGGACATCAGTCTTCGTCCTGTTAAGGCCTTTGCCCGATTAGATGAGGCTCACCCACATTATAGACAGTGATCCGCTCTACTCAAAGTCCACTGCTGTAAATGTCAACCTTATCTAAAAAACACCTTCACAGAAATATTCTGAATAATGTTTGACCAAATATTTGGGCACCATAAAATTAACCATTACATTATGTTAAGTGAAATAAGCCTGTCACAAGTATGATTCCACTTACATGAGATACCTAGAATAGTCAAATTCAAAGACAGAAAATAGAATAGTGGTTGCCAGGGCCTGAGTCAAGGGGGAAATTGGAAGCTCATTGTTTTTTTTGTTTGTTTGTTCTTTCTTTTTTTTAAAGCTCTTTATTGGAATATAATTGCTTTACACTCTTGTACCACTTTTGGAGGTACACCAAAGTGAATCAGCTGTATTTATACATATGTCCCCACATCCCCTCCCTCCCACGACTCCCTCCCACCCTCCCTATCCTGGCCCTCTAAGTCGTCACCCGTTAGCAAGTTGATCTCCCTTTGTTATACAGCAACTTCCTACTAGCTATCTATTTTACATTTGGTAGTGTATATATATCTATGCTACTCTCTCACTCGTCCCAGCTTCTCCTTCGCCCACCCCCTCCCCCCAACCCCATGTCCTCAAGTCCATTCTCTACATCTGCATCTTTATTCTTGCCCTGTCACTGGGTTCATCAGTACCATTTTTTCAGATTCCATACATATAAGTTAGCATACCATATTTGTTTTTCTCTTTCTGGCTTGCTTTGCTCTGTATGACAGTCTCTAGGTCTATCCACCTCATTACAAGTAGCTCAATTTCATTCCTTTTTATGGCTGAGTAATACTCCATTGTACATATGTGCCACATCTTCTTTATCCATTCATCTGTTGATGGGCATTTAGGTTGGGAAGCTGGTTTTTGATAGGTATAGGGTTTTAGCTTTGTAAGAGGAAGAGAGTTCTGGAGATTGCACAACAACACAAATTTACTTAACACTACTCAACTGTACACTTAAAAATGGTTAATATGGTACATTTTATGTTGTGTGTATTTTACCACAATTTTTTAAAAAGGAAAAAAGCAGGGAATGAACTCTAAGAAATGGCCATATTTCAGGGAAAGGAAGCTGAGAAAATGATTAATTAGAGGAGTAGAAGGCAAATGAGGGCCATTGTGAAGCTGAAAGAGGAAACGACCAACAATGTCAAATATACAAGGTCAAGGAGAACATGACTAGAAAAAAATCCCCCGGGCAACTTCACGAGGGGTGTCAGTACAGTAGTTTGAACAAAATCACTTTGCAAAGATTAAGAAAAGTCTAAATGATGGGAAGGTTGGAGGAGTAGACATATAGCGTCCAGTCAAGACATCTGGAGAAGAGAGAAACCAGATGCATGTATGCTTGAAGGCAGAAGAAGAGGCCTCTGCAAAGAAGGACTCTGAAGACACTGACACCAGGATTAAATGAGGGGGTCACTTTCCCTCTGCCTCTGACTTGTCCTCTGCCAGGTAGCCTGACTTGGTCAATATCCCAGAACATACAAGATTAGGGGTCCCTTAAAATCTTGGATAAGGTTGGACCAGCTGTCTTCGTACAGAAGTACAGCCAAAGAGCTGTGGCGAGTATAGAGATCATGATGGGGCTGGGGGTATCCTGAGCAATCCAAGAAAGTTGCTCAAAGCAAATTGAAGTGAATGTCAAAAAGCCAAAGACAGAGTATAAAGCTAGACTGAAGACCAGGGGAACCAATGCCAACATATAAAGCATTGAAAGTCTTGGTTCCTGGGTTCAGAGGCTAAGATCAGAGTAGTGTTTCTCCTCTAAACTTCAGCTATCTCACCAACCCCCACCAGCTACACCTCTGTCACCCTAGAGAGTTGACACCTCTCTACTGATGCTGAGGTTGAGGCCTTATACCCTGTGTATCAGGATTCTCCAGAGAAACAGAATCAATGAAGAGCGTGTGTATCCATCTATCTATCATCTACCTATCTATCTATCTATCTATCTATCTATCTATCTATCTATCTATCTATCATATATCTATGTATCTATGGAGAGAGAGAGAAGAGAAATTGATGAATTTTTAAAAATTGGCTCACATGATTTCAGAGGCTGTGTGTATATAGAGGGAGATTGATTGATTGATTGATTGATTGATTGAAAGGAATTGGCTCACATGATTATGGAGGCTGGCAAATCCAAAATCTATCAGGCTGGAGCCCTAGGGAGGAACTGATGCTGCAGTTCAAGTTCAAAGGCGCCTGCTGGCAGAATTCCTTCTCGCTCTGCGGATGTCAGTCTTTTGTTCAATTCAGGCCTTCAACTGATTGTATGAGGCCAACCCATATTATGGAGGGCAATCTGCTTTACTTATTTACCGATTTACAATTTAAATGTTGTAAAACATTTAAAACCTTCTCATCAAAACACCCTCGTGGAAACATCCAGAATAACGTTTGATTAACTATCTGGGCACGACCCGGCCAAGTTGATGCATAAAATTAACCATCACACCTGAGTGATAACTACAGCCATTTATTAAGCGCTTATTATATGCCAAGTGTATGGCACTATTTCATTTAATTCTGTAAGGCCTATAAAGTGAGTTTAAATATTCTCATATTTAAATACGAAGAAACCAAGTTTCAGAAAGATTTTAATCCCAAAGTTCACAAAAATTAGAAGCAATGAAAGCCATCTGATCACTGCTAACTTCAAAGAATTAGAGTTAGTCAATTTGAGCAAAGTGGGAATTCTCTGGTCTTTCTGCATCTTTCAATGTTCTCAGAACCAAGTTCCAATAGCCTAAATGTTTTATAACATTTGAAAAATAATTTTTGCCTTCTTACTTCATGCCAGACAAACTGCTCAACACTTAATGTTCGTTATCTCCCTTACCCTGACAGCAATGTTGCAGGATTAGGTAAATCCATCAGGATTAGGTTTGCCTGTGTCAGAAAACAAGTAACATTGGTTAAAATAGATACAATTTTATCTCTACCCCTTTCCCCCACAGACAGAGTCTGAGGGTAAGTTATCATCGAAGCTGGTGAGCAGCTCCCCTATCATAACTGACCTGGGTTCTTTCCATCTTTTTGCTCAGCCGTCGTCCTCAATACATCACTTATTCCTGATAGTCCAGAACTTGCCTATTTCCAGCAACCATGTCCACATTCTAGTCACCAGGAAGCAAGGCAGGACAAAAGCGGGTGCACCTGCCCTGCCAGAGCACTTCTTGGAGAGTCACACACGCCACCTTTCCTTACGCCTACTCTGTCAGAACGTAGTTATGTGGCCACACCAGCTGCGGGGAGGATGGGAATCATCGCCTTTACCTTAGGCATCCAAACGCACAGTTAAAACAAAAGAAGAGGGTGGGACTTCCCTGGCGGTCCAGTGGTGAAGACTCTGTGCTGCCACTGCAGGCGCACGGGTTCCATCCCTGGTTGGGGAACTAGGATCCCGCATGCCACACAGCGTGGCCAGAGGGAAAAAAAAAAAGATTCAGACCCAAGTTTTAGAATGTTTTCTTGAAACTAAATTAGAATGGACCGCAAGTTATCCCAACAAGAATGTCAGTTACTTCATTGAGGGAGCAGTAGGGCTGCATTTATTGCCGTTGCACCATGTACAACCCAGAGCTCTGACCTGCAACCTCAATAGACCCAGGCAAGCGCATCAGGACCACCGGTCTCACCTACGTGAGGACGCAGAAAGGAAAGATTGAATGCCAGGTGCTGTGCGGTTCTGCCTCTGGCTTCTCCCTGTTGTCACGTGAAACTTTACCTGAAGGTCAAAGGACACGCTTCCAGAGCTGTTCCTGTCACTTGGTTTATCCCCAGTCCCCAGAAACTAGGACGGAAGCCGTTTGTCTTAGGATGAGAAACTAAGTTTTATTGACAAATGTATATGCTGATGTCCAACAATCCACTAGGGAGATAAAGGACAGGAAACACTGTATCTCCTAAGACCAAAACTGCCTCCTTGGGTTTCATCCAAAGCAGCCCATCCGGCTGGACAACAGGCAGGAGAGACCACTGTGGAGGGAGACCCTGATCCAGAGCAACTGGAAAAGGCTTTAGTCTCCGGTTCCAAATATGCAGAGTGACTCGAGAGCAGCCTATCTGGGGGTAGAGCCAGCTTCTCCAAGTGGACTTTTAGACTTTGGTGCCCGTGACTCCGCTGTCTTTTTAGGGACGTCACCGACCACAAGTGGCGTGTCCTTCACCTTCCGGCTGTGCCAGGCACGTGGTGAGTTCAGAAGCCCCCTGAACCAACTCCAGGCGTGATTCTTCTGAGCGTCACCATCCTCTCTCTCCTGTCTAACAGGCTTAAACAGTCGCTTCTTTCTTTCTGGGACTTTGAAGAAGGTGCTTCTCAGCTGCCTTAACCCGGAAGCATAGACGTACCTGGGGTTGACATCCTCGTAGATTTTTTTCAGGACACCATCGGCCGAAAGCTGGATCTGTTCCACAGGATCACTCTTCAGACTTTCAAGCACTAAAACCAGAAAAGAGGCCAACTCAGACTCTCCATCTCCAAGGACGGTTGACCGAAATCCCACTATTTTCCACCCCGTAGGCCAGGTTATTATTATATACCTTCATTGAGAATGCTTTTTCTCATCGTAAAAGCAATATGTGCTTTACTGTAGAAAATGTGTAAATACAAAAATTTTTAATATGAATTATATGATTATATTTGTGTATGTATAGACACACACATGTGCCTTATTCTTTTTATTTGTATTGAAGTATAGTTTATTTACAATATTGTGTTAGTCTCAAGTGTACAGCAAAATGATTCAGTTATACACACATATATATATTTTTTCAGATTCTTTTCCATTATAGGTTATTACAAGACATTGAGTATAGTTCCCTGTGCTCTACAGTAGGTCCTTGTTGTTTACCTATTTTAGTAGTGTGTATATGTTAATCCCAAACTCCTAATTTATCTGCCCCCACACCCCATTCTCCCCTTTGGTAACCATACGTTTGTTTTCTACCTCTGTGAGCCTATTTTTGTTTTGCAAATACAAATTTTTTATAAAAAGGAAAGGAAGAAAAGTCACTCACTCCCAAAGATAACACTGCTAATATTTTCATACTTACCCTTGCAGTATTTTTTAAATACCTAATATAGACACCTTTTTTAAAGAAAAATAGGAGTAACATTTTTTCTTCCCTAAAATATTCCTCTATAGAACGTAATAGCTGTCATGTGATTCTACCATAATTTCTTTGATGAATCCCCATTAGTGAATAATTAGGTTGCTTGCAATTTTTCACTGTTATAAACAAGAACTATTCATTCATTCAGCAACAATTTATTGAACATTTACTGTCACCAGGCGCTGTGCTAGGTGCTGGGGATACAGTGGTGAACAAGACAACAGATCCCCTCCCCTCAAGAACTGAATATTCTAGTGGGGGAAAGACAAACAAGTAAATGTAAATTAAGAACAAGAAGGAAATTTAACAGAGTAACTGTGGGAAGACATTCTGGAACCTTTTTGAAACATTGAAAATGTTGAAGTATGTGGGCCGAGCGATGGGATTCAGAATGTCCTGCTTGAGCAGTGGAGGAGCTGAGGGTGCGGGGCGTGGAGACTAATATCACCCTGTTTGGTCCTGAAGGATGGCTGGTTAGCCAAAGACGGGTAAGATTCCTCAGAGGAGGAACAACCTAAGACAGGCACAGCCGCAGAGGGGCCAACAGGGGTGGTGCATAGAGCCTTCCTTATATCACCGTGTTTGGCCCTGGAGGATGACTGGTTAGCCAGAGACGGGTAAGATTCCTCAAGGGAGGAACAACCTAAGACAGGCACAGTCACAGAGGGGCCAACACGGGTGGGGCACAGACCCTTAATCCTTCTGAGAGAGGTCTCCTTCCCCCAGGGCTGCTTTGCTCTCCACACCCAGCTCAAATCAGGACCCAGGAGGCAAACAAAGATCATTGCCCCCAGTCATGTGAGGCCTTTGATTGTTTATGGGATTAACCTGGGAGTGTCAGACCCTTAGACTATGCCGAGAACTCAATAAAAGCAACGTGGGATCAATCAGCAAGGCTCTTGATCCTAGAGGTCTTGAGTCCCCCGGTCCCATCTTTCTCTTCAGTCTGTGTCTGTGTCTTCTTCAAGCTTGCGGCACCCGTCACTCACCTCGAGTCGCCGAGTTGATCCCGGCAAGTAACGAGAGTAAGTAACTGGGAAAGACCCCTTTATGTAGGTCAGTAAGGGACTGTCTTCCTGAGAAGGTGACATTTGAACTAAGATCCAAAGAATGAGCTCCGGCCTAAGAGCCAGACACAGGAGGAGCAAGAGCAGAAGCATCCCCGTGGTAGGTGGGGTGCCGTCTATTCACCAGGTACTAAATTGCCGGCATGGCTGCAGCTTCTGGTAAGAAATAGAAGCCAGATCGTTCAGGGCCTTGTGGCCAAGGGGAAGGGATGGGACCATGACCTGAGAGCAGTGGAAAGCCACCAAAGGGCTTCAAGCAAGGGGGCAACATGATCATTGTACATGTTTCAGAGAGAATCAGGCTGCTGCGTGGAGGGCAGTGAAGAGGAGAGCGTTTGGGGGTTGTTAAACAGGTCCAGTTAGGGGATGCAGGTGGGGGCTCAGATTTGGGTGGGGACAGAGGACATGGAGACAGGAAATTGCTTAGTATGCAAAGGATGAAGAGGACAGGAAGGATCTTGGCTCCAAAAACTAAAAGGGCCTTCAAACCCTACAGCTCTGTATGGATCTCATTCACACCAGGGCCAGAAAAAAACAGTTGGGCTTATTAAGCCATACAGAAAAGATGTAAATCCTCTGAAGAACAATTTCTGGACCACAACGTTTGTTAGGCACTAGAGGTGGGTGAAAGGGTCACTAGAATTACTTTCCTTGGGAAAAACTTCTTCCTGTCTGGGTGAGATAGGCAGTCCTTCCTGGAGGCTGAATGGGGAGAAGGTAAGGAGAATTCTCTGGTATACTGAGGAGTGTAGGATTTCCATTCTGGACATGCATTCCCTCAAATTCCCCAGTGGTGGCTGGGAAAAGGGGTCTATACCCAGCAGAGACCTCGTTGTAAAAACGTGGAGAAGGCAGCAGAGGTACAAAATGCTGGAGTCAGAACTGAAGCCAGGGTTCCAGCCACAAGGGGACAGATGCTGCACTTGGCCACCAGTGTCCTAGAGGTAGCGCGGCTACTCTGAGAAGCAAACCACATGCTCATTTGTCCTTGACCATGGCTATGAATGTACTCCCTACCTCATACCACCCCAGCTCAGCCCAGAAGCCTGAGTCAATTTCACCCAGGTGTTTGTGGGACATCCACGGTGCCGAGCAAAGCTCAGGGTGGACGTGCCTCTGTGCTCAGTTCTTCAAACAATGCTTACATTCAGCACTATTTCCCTCTTGATGCAGGATGGGGAGACTGAGGCGCAGACACAGCAACCTGCCCAAGGTTGCACAGCTTGTCATGCGAGAGCCAGAGTTCCAACTGGGTCTGGCTGATGTTGGAGCCCGTGTTTTTCATCCATCCCACTGCTGACGTTGAGGAGAGAAAGGACCCTTGAGAGTCATCATTCACCTCCTCGAGATAAACAGCTGGGATCGAACCATAAAAGAAACCTGTCCATCTCCTTGCAGAATGGTCTGCAAGGCACTTCCTCCGAGGTCCAACTCCACCCTGACCTCAAGAGCATCATACCTGAAATAGTTCCTCCAAGCAGGCACTGAGAACTGGGTGCCTCACTGGTTTGAGTCTGAGGTAAGTGGTGAGCATGAGTTAGTGCAAAGATCCCTGCATTGGAAATTCTAGTGCTGGTTCTCTGTGTAATTCACTTCTGTGATCTTGCACAAATGATCCAGCCTCTGAAGTTAGGACTAGTAAATGCTCCTCTGCGGTGGCCCTAACTTCAGAGGCAGGAGAGAATAAACCGGCACTCTCAGGGGTCTGGATGAGTTGCCTCAAGTCCCATATAGTTACAAATTCTTGGAACCTCTTTTATCTTAAAACTTCATGCATAATTTGCATTCTACTCCATAACATGTCCACTATAATTTTTTAATGTTTTTCTTTTGAAAAGAGTATTATTTATAAGTATGTACAGTATATATGTGAAGAAATATGAAGTCTGGGATTTGACTCAGAACAGTTCTGGCAGGCAGGGGGTGTGGGGAGGGAAATAGGAAAAACAAGGGTGGCCATGAGTTGACAGTGGTTGAAGCTGAGGGCTGGGTACATGGTGTGGCGGGGGGGAGGTTATTATACTATCCTCAATACTTTTATTTATTTATTTTTATTTTTTATTTTTTTATTTTTTTAACTCTTTATTGGAATATATTTGCTTTACACTCTTGTACCCGTCTCTGAGGTACACCAAAGTGAATCAGCTGCATCTACACACATATCCCCATATCCCCTCCCTCCCGCGATTCCCCCCCACCCTCCCCATCCTGGCCCTCCAAGGCATCTCCCATGAAGTTGATCTCCTTTTGTTATGCAGCAACTTCCCACTAGCTATCTGTTTTACAGCTGGTAGTGTAAATATGTCTATGCTACTCTCTCACCTGGTCCCAACTTCCCCTTTGCCCTTCACCCAGCCCCGTGTCCTCAAGTCCATTCTCTACTCTGTATCTCCACTCTTGCCTGTCACTGGTTTCATATATATGGAATCTCCATACTTTTAAATAACATTAAAAACAAAAAGAAAAATCTTAAAACAGCCAGAGAAAAGGGATAGATTACCTACAAAGGAACAAAAATTAGAATGATAACAGACTTCTCATTAGCAACAAAGAAAGCCAGAAAACAATAATATGATATCCTTAAAAGGCCAAGAGAAAATAACTGTTGGTCTAGAATTGTCACTCATAAAGCTATCTTGTAAAAATGAGGGTAAAAAAAATCATGAAAAACAAAAACCAAGAGCACAAACTGTCAAGAAACCAGCACTAAAGAAACTTCTAAAAGGTAAACCCAGAATGAAGAAGTGACCCTCAAAGGATGGTCAGAGATGCAACAAGGATGGTGAGCACATGACACAGTCTGTAAATCTAAACCATCTGGATAAAGTAACAAATCACAGCATCTGAATTCCGGGTTTAAAAAGGAGCACTAAAATATTGGCTAACAAAGCCTGTAGGCTGGCAGGGGTGCTGCGTGGATGCATGAGGGGCAACAACAGAGAGAAGGTTAAAATGGTGTTTAGCTTGCAGCTCTGTTAAGTTCAGTGTGCTGGTGAGCATTTGCTCTTTGGCGTCCAGCCTGAAGAAGCACTTACACCTGCACACAAGGAGGCACGGATAGGAACGTTCGTGGTAATGTTGTCTGAATAGCAAAAAATTAGAAAAAAGTTAAAGATTAATCTGTGAAGGTTTATAAGAATGCAATAGATCTGTAAGTACCAACATACAAAGCGGAGAAAAAAGCAACTTGCAGAAACTGCTTATATAACATGTAGTATATATATTATAGATATTCCTCGTATTTACAGAAAAAGAACTCAGGACCACATAGCAAACAGCAGGGAAAGACAGGAGAGAAGCAAGACTTGGGGGTTAAAAGAACTTCACCCTTACTGATAATGTTTCTTCCTTTTTTTTTTTTTTTGCTAAGAGACTGCATTCATGTATTTCTTCTATAAATATAAATTAATTTTAAAGCATTTAACACAAACCCCACAAATTGTTTAGGTGCAGAGGCTGCCTGCCTTGAACACCACCTTAGCACCAGCACCTGTAACACACGGTAAATATTCTGAAACGTTTTTGTTAGGATTTTATCTAACTAGTCTGACAATGAATCATTTGTTTTCTTCCTCCTACTTCCCTCCATTTTCTACTTTTCTATGTAACATTTATAATGGTAAAAATCAACTTTATTTAAAATTATGAAACCTGTCCTTAAGGAACTTCCCCCAACTCTGTCCCATCTTGCCCCACCCCCCCGATGCAACCCAGAAGCCAGGTCCAAGGCCAGACTCACCATTCCGCAACAGCTGCACATCGTCCTCATATATGTGACTCATGTTTATCCTTTTAACTGTTAATTCTAAAGACAGGAAACACGTGAGGTCCTTCCACAATTCCCAGACCTTTGAACCACCCTTTCCTCCAGCCTCAGGAACAAGGTATTTTGTAAACAGTTCTAGCAAGGAATGGATCTGAGAGATGCCTTGCAGCCTAGATGTCGTTGTCCTGGTGGAAGAACCACCCCCCCGCCCCGAGCATCAGTGACCCTAAGATCTTACACATCATGGGGTTCTTGTACCAACAGAAAGATGGCTGAAAGGGATTAACTGGCAAGAATAAATGTGCATTGCCAATAAACACGGCAAACGACATTTAACTTTTGCTGATAACAAGTAGTAATCTAAATAACAACAAGGTACTCTTTCCACCTATCAGATCAGTAATGATTTTGTAAATATTACCCAGGGTTGGCAAATATCTGGAGAAACGGATACTTGCATACCAGACCGGTGACCATAGAAAATGACTACAACTTTTTAGGGGGCAGTTTAAGCACCCAAATCCTTGACATTTTGCATATCTTTGGGCCCAGCAATTCTTCTTAAGAAATTTATGTTAAAATAATCATGATGGGACTTCCTAGGTGGCGCAGTGGCTAAGAATCCGCCTGCCAGTGCAGGGGACACGGGTTCGATCCCTACACCAGGAAGATCCCACATGCCGCGGAGCAACTAAGCCCGTGCGCCGCAACTTATTGAGCCTGCGCTCTAGAGCCTGTGAGCCACAACTATTGAGCCCATGTGCTGCAGCTACTGAAGCCCACGCGCTTGGAGCCCGTGCTCTGCAACAAGAGAGGCCACTGCAATGAGAAGCCTGCGCACCACAAGGAAGAGTAGCCCCCGCTTGCCACAACTAGAGAAAGCCCTTGTGCAGCAATGAAGACCCAACACAGTCAATAAAATAAATAAATAAATAAATAAATAAATTTATAAAAAAAAATAATAACCATGATGGCGTGCAGCTTTAACCTGTGTCTCTGCTTATAAAGACAAAAGATGACACAGTTTCAATATTCCAAAATAAGGACTGGTTAAAAAGTTTCATAAATCTACCCATGAAATGGAACTTATATTATACAGTGATCAAACATGATGTTGGAAGTATGTAATGGCATGTATCTGTGATGCAGCAAGGGAAAAAACACTGCACCGAACTATACAGTTTTTAAAAGCGCTGCATATGTGCACACAAGTGTGTATATGTACATTCTTAGGGGAAAAACTCCAGGGCATTAGCAGTGATTAAATCCAAAGGCTAGAACTTTTGGCATTATTTATTTTCTTCTTTTGCCCAATCTGAATTTTTTTTTTTTTTTTGCTTTCTACCATTCACATATACTACTTTTATAGTTCAAAACAAAAATATTTCGGAAAATCCATGGGGTTCTACTGGGAGCAATGGTTTTTTTTTTTTTCCCCTTTCAAATATGGTTCTCTCCCCGATAAAGCAAAGCACAGACAGCGGAGGGGATGGGCAGGGCATAGGCATGGGGCCTCCTCTTCCGCCCAGGCTTTTCTAACACAGAATTTGAGCCTGGTCTCAGAACAGCGTGCAGTCAGCTCAGAGCTAGGAAAGGAGGCTTCCATGCTCTGGCCCAGCCATGGGAGTCAGGGAGGGCTCCCCTGCAGAAGGGGAGGGGGTGGAAGGCCTAGGGAGTAGCTTACCTATGAAATTAACAGCAGCTATCCTCAGGGAGGGCTGCGGGCTCTTCAGAAAACCGAAGCTCTGGGACAGTAACTCCCCCACCAGCTGTTTTCGGCTGGTACTCACCTGTGGAGCCAGAGTGGGGCTGTGGGGACCAGGAGGGCGGGAAGCCGGGACCCACCACCGGCCTTGCATCCGTGGCCCTGGGCTACCGTCTGTCTCCAGCCTGCTTGCACTGCTCAAACCTGGGCGCTCAGCCCCACCCCAGCAATAATAGTGCAGACTCAGCAGGAAGTTCATAAAGAGAATTGGGCTTCTGGGTACCAACACAACAAAGGAGAAAACCACTGATGTGGAGCTGGGAGACACAGGCCTGAACACTGGCCTTGACACTCTCTGGCTTCAATTTTCTCATCTGTCAGAGGTGAAATAAAGCCTGCCTCAACCTCCCTCACAGAATTGTAAAGCCCCAGAGGGATGTAAAAACGTCTGGTAAACTGTAATGTGTTCTACCTGTGTCAGGCAACAAACATCCAAATTTATAATGTTAGAATTACTTGCATAGCCCTTCAATGTGTACTTTTCAACCAGGATTCCTGTCCTGGACTTAACACCGTGACCCCTGCCTGCATCTCTTCCCGCCAACTCTGACCAAGACCTCTGCCCACCACTGTCTGATGCCCTCGCGCAACCTCCTGAGCCTCTGAAGGCAGAGAGCAGGGTGCTGAGCGGATCAGATGGGGAGAACCAGGGTCCTCTGGGTTCACTGGTGGTAATGAGTAAGAATCACGGCACAGAGAGAGCATCCTCTGTCAGCCCTGCCCTCCTCACCCCTCAGCCTGCGGGGGGGACCCCAGCATGAGCACTGCGACCCTGACCCCTCAGAGATTCTCACTCACCAGGTAGTTGCATGTTTCTTCCAATACCTGGATGTGATCGCTGAGGGTGGTGTGCCGGAAGGTCTGGGTGAGTGAGGACCAGCCAATCACTTTAGTCCACTCGGTCAGGGCCCCCCTACAGGCCTATGGGATGGAGAGAAAGGAATCCCCAACGCCTAACTCCTGCAACTCTGGAGAGCCAGGCCAGGAGGTCAGCCCCCAAGGGGCTTGGTTGGGGGTGGTAGCTGGGATCAGGTGAAGAATGGGACCTTGCTCGTGACAAGGGACACAGGTAGGTTCCAGGAGCAGAAGTATATCTGGTAAGAACGATGGTGCCCAAGAGAGGAGCAAGTGCTCTGAGCCAGCCTGGGGATGATACTGCAGGGGTGGATACAGGACGTGCAGCCAAGGCTGGCTCGTGAGAAGAAACCCAGTAAAGGGGGCTGTGCTCTGCCAGGAGGGGGGTAAGGCTGAGGCTGGCAGGGCAGGGGCCTCCGGTACCTTGACAACCTCGGTGTTGTTGTCCTGAAAGCTGAGCAGCAGCGGGACCAGGAAAGTGTAGATCTCCCTCTGGGTGGAGGACCTAGGCTTGAACCTGTCGACCTGATGCAGCATGTGGCCCAGAGCAGAAGTGGCCGAGATCCTCACCTGCTCCCTCTCCTGCCGTGAAGGACAACATGGAGATGAGGAGGCTGTGGCTTCGAGGAGGCTGTGGCTTCCCTCCGGCCCTGCCTGGCCTGCCTTCCACACGCCTGCATCTCATTTTCCACGTCCAGGGTACACAGATGGCGTATTTACACGATGTGAAGGCACCACAAGCTGTATATCTGAGTAATTCCCTTTAGACCCCCAGATAAGTCAGTTTGTTAGGGCGCAGAGCTAGGGAAATGACATCACAGTTTCATTTCTGCTGTGGCCCCATACCCACAGCTGGCAACTTGATTCTCTTCTGAAGATGTAGCTCAAGGGACTTCCCCGGTGGTCCAGTGGTAAGGAATCTGCCTTCCAATGCAGGGGATGTGGGTTCGATCCCTGGTCAGGGAACTCAGATCCCACATGTTGCAGGGTAACTAAGCCTGCATGCCACAACTACTGAGTTCGCTCGCCTCAACTAGAGAGCCCGCATGCCACAAACTACAGAGCCCACACATTCTGAAGCCCGTGCATGCACGCCACAACTAGAGAGAAGCCCATGTGCCGCAACGAAAGATCCTGTATGCTGCAACTAAGACCCGATGCAGCCAAAAATAAATTAAAAAAAAAAAAAAAAAGATGTAGCTCGAGAATGCCAAATTTTTAAAATTCCACATGGTTAGCCTAGTTAAGCTGTGAACAAAATTGTCATGGATCTAGGTTAGCTTGTAGTAATTAAGAGTGATCACAAACAGCTAAACTCTACACTTTCCTGAGTATATTATGTATTAATCGAACAAATATTTATTGAGCACCTATGAGGAGCGAGACACAGTGCCAAATAGTAGAGGCACTGTGGGACAAGACAGTCCTGGGACTTGCAGGATATGAGAATCATACATTTTAACAAATTGGTTGTGCATATAATTTTTTTGCACAGTGAGCGAAATGGCTAAACAGAGAAATGATTCAATGTTATTACATTGTTTTTATTACATTATATTGCATTAATTACACCCAGGAAGAGCAGGGAGCCCCAGACTCAACAGGCTGGCTCTTGGCACATCCAGCTGCCCACAGACCCTTGGGTGCTCCCCCACAATTACTGAGGTCAGGCTGCAGTAACAGGTATTGCTTTCACAGAGGGCCAGCCAAGGATCAGCAGAGCAAATCTGTCAGAACTCACCACCAAGAGTCACTAAACATTTAGCAAAACCAACAGCATAAGAGAAACAAACAAAACCCTGTCACATTCAAGGACACAGTTAATAATACAATCTGAACAAAACCTTAAAAAAGCAGAATTGAATTTTCAGAAAGATTTTATCAAAAAAGAGATTGAGGACATTTCTTAAAGTGCTTAGAAATCTAAACTTTGAGATTGTAAATGAATAAGTAAATAAAAACATACCTACATACACACATGCAAAGGTAAGGGAGTATCCCCATAGAATAATGTATTGATAATAGCTACTCAGACATCACATCACCAACCAGAAGTGAAAAATAAAGAGCACCTGCCTCATGAAGAAAAGAAAAAGAAAATCAGTAGGTGGGTTGAGTAGCAGAACAACCACAGCTGAAAGGGTGAATTGGTAAGAGGAGAATCAGCCCAGGAATTCTTCCAAAGTGGACAAAGAGATGGGAAATATAAAAGAAAAACTAAGAAACGTGGAGAATAAATCCCAAGAAGTTCTAAAAATAGACCAGAAAGAGAAAAAAGAAGACATACCAACAAAATAGTAGAATTTCACTACTGAGCTTTGCCTAATAAGTTCGAGTGACTAGGTAAATCAGCACCTAGAATCCAGATCTTAGGACCCTGCGATCAGTGTTCTTTTCTTTTCTTTCTTTCTTTTTTTTTTAGAATTTGTTTTTTGATGTGGACCATTTTTAAAGTCTTTATTGAATTTGTTACAATATTGCTTCTGTTTTATGTTTTGGTTTTTTGGCCGTGAGGCATGTGGGATCTTAGTTCCCCAATCAGGGACTGAACTCTCATCCCCTGCATTGGAAGGTGAAGTCTTAACCACTGGACCGCTAGGGAAGTCCCCAGTGTTCCTTTCATTCTGCCAGGTTGCCATTGTATAGATGTTGAAATTTACTGTTTTTCCATTAGACAATAAATCTCAACTTCCCATTTCAGAAACATGGGAAGAAAAGATAATCTGACAACCTTCCTGCCAGAAACAACTTTAAATGCTAGATAAAATACACCCGAAATATTTTTAAATGCATAGCTGAGCTTTCAGGAAAGTAAAAGAAATGCCCAGGAGCCAAAGATGAAGAGCTTGCTGACACTACAGCTCCCCTGGGCAGAGCTCCCCTGGGGGAGGGGACATCGCTGGTCGATACCCAGGGGCAGGGCTTTTCACACCCGCTGGGTCTCCCCAGCCTGCCCCCACTGCAGCTAGAACAGAGCACCATGGGCAGACAGACACCTCCAAGAGAACTCCTCTAGTTAGCAGCCAAGGAGGCAGAAAGGGAGCTCAAAATGCTCAGAGAGGGGAAATCCCTTGTTTCTATTTCTTCCTTCCATTCTCTAATGCCACAGCCCCCAAGCCAGCCCCAGGAGGGGCTCATAGGAGACAAAACCCTGAGGGAGGGACCCTTCCTCGCCACTAAAGGAGCTGAGGCCCCATGAGGATGGACAGACCCCCACTGCCTTATTGCTTCTCTCTGCTCTCACACCACCCTGCCTGCTGTGGTCGCAGTCACAGAATTACCTGGCATCGTGAGGTACCTGAAGTCCCAGGTTTTTGGAAAAGGGGGCCCCAGTGAACTGTAAGACCAGGGAGGTCACAGTGGGGGAGGAGCTCGGGAAAGTCACCCTATAAAGTTAGTCCTGAACCCCTGCGTTCACCCCATGCATCATCTGACCCTCTGGGACCTGGGCCCATACATCGTTGATAAGCGGACGCAGTTGCTTGGAGATGCTACAGAAGATGACCTTGGTGTCTTCCCCCTGCCCGTGGCAGATGATGTTCCGCAGGCTCTTGACTGCCTGCACCGTCACACGCACCTCGTTCTTCAGCAGGTCTCGCAAGAATGGGACCAGGCTCTTCAGAGACTCTGACTGTTGGGAAGAAGGCAGAGGTCACTCACCACCTGGGGGTCATGCAAGACTCTGGGGACAGGACTTAGAGAAAACAGAGGGTCCTAAGACCCCTAACAGACCTGGGTGCTGGAGGAGCTGAAGAAGCAGAAGGCTGCTGCTTGGGGTAAGGTTGGGGGGAGGGCCAATGGCCAGTCTACGTGAGTCTGCGCTCTGGATGCTGTGCTGCCCAACAAAGGGTTGGGGAATCAACTAAGAAGAATCCCAAGAGAGGGAAATTAAGTGCTTCTGGGACTGATGCTCGATTCCCAACAGGCACCCCCCCTTACCTGTCCCGGGTGCAGCGCCAGGTTGCTGATTCCACGGAGCCCAATCTCCTTCATGACGAGGCTGGGCTCCCTGATCCACTTGATGAGGTTGCCCAGAAAGTCCTGCCCCAGAGTCTGAGCCACTGACCGGTGCCAGAGGAGCTGTGGGTGTGAAGAGGCTACAGCTATGGATGGAGAAAAGGTCGTGGGTACCCCCGAACGCCCCTCAGCCCCCACCCAGGCCTCATACTCAGGAAGGGACTGCATCAGGTGGCAGTGGAAGACATGGTCGCACAGGATGCAGACTAAAATAAGGAGGTACTGGAAAGCGCTGAACAGGATTGAATTTTGAGCCAGATGCTGGGATCTATGGGTCATTCTGGGAGGGCCAGAGCTGCGGACCCCTCCCCAGCCTCCTCCTGCCTCCTTTGACCAGGCTCCTGAAGTGCCAGAGACTGACCCCTTCCTCTTTCCGGGGCCCACTAGTTCACGTCTGTCCAGTGTTCCTCAGCTGCAGGAAATGAATGGCTACGGCCATGGCCTCACCCCAGGCTTTCACCTGTGCATAGAAGGTCCTGGCCAGGATCTTCTGACGATGATCCAAGCTGTAGAGGAGGTTCCTGACGAGGTTGAGGATTCGGTGCAGAATGGCAGGCTTGCAGTTCTTCACAATGCCGCTGGGGTGGGACACAGGAGGCCAAGAGTTGCTGGGGGGGAGATGTCAAGGGAGCAGTGTGCACAGAACAGGGAAGGCATGAGGGCTGTGGGATCAGGGGACCAGAGGGCTGGGAGATGGGGAAGGGAGGGTTGGAGGCTGGGCCATGGGAAGTCGGGGTGCTAGGGGTGCTGGGGCAATGGTCCCACCTGGTCAGGTTCATGGTCCCACCTGGTCAGGTTCATGATCCCTAGGTAGTATAATTTGGGGCAGGACAGGAGGTCCCAGCAGCGATGCTGATTTGCATAGACCACCACCCCATCATATGCAGCCGCCAAGAGCACCAACTTCACGACCTCCAGGGCACAACTGAAAGCCACACCATTGGGTTTTATGAAAGGAAACGGACAGAAGGAGAGACAGGGCATTATGCCCTGGTTTGCATCCCTATGCTGGCAAACCAGGAGACAGACCCCTGCCCTGAAAGCTGGGTTCTGTTTTCCTGCTGACAAAAATCCACGGCTCCGTGAAACTCACCTCTCATCCACTCACCCCTGCAACCCTGGTGCCCTCCAACCACAGAGTCCCAGGAGAGAGACTCTAGAGGTACTCTAGTGCCCTGGTCTTCACTGCTCTCCAGGGTGCAGAAAGAAGGCTAGGGTAGCTCCTCACCTCTACACCCACCTCATCAGAATGTCTCTACTTATTGGTTTTATTTGTCTTCATTTCCATATAGGATTTCATTTGAATAGAATGTCCTAAGGTCTCAAAAAAAAAGTATGACAACCACTTATTTGTGTCCAACCCCCCCATTTTACAGAAGGGAAAACTGAATCCTAGTGGTGACTGATCAAAGAAATTTTCATATATTGAGGTATGGGTAAGTCATTCTGGCTTATACATGAGTTAACTTGGATTTGACGCTGACTAGAACAGCCTGTTTGTGGTCTATCAAACACACACTGCACATGGTTTTTAATTATTAAAGAAAAGGGCATATTGGCCAGAAGAAAAGACTGTCCGTGTTAAAAGTAAAGATTAAATGCCTCCCTTCCTGGGACACCAGTGCTGGTCCTCCCTCAATGATAAGAGTCCTTTCCCAGGTGCTAAGGCCATCCTGATTCTCTCTTTTTTTAAACCTTGAAGAAATGCATCCCTGACTTAGTTGATGTTCTTTGTTCTGACAAGACTGCCCTGTCAATCACCATCTAAATCAGTCTCCTCGTGTGGAGAGTTAGGAACACGGTATGAGCCATTGAGTGAATGCCTAGGAGGGAGTAAAATTGGGGGCAGGACAGGAGGTCCCAGCAGTGGGTGAGTGAGGAGGATTAGTGAGAGACTGGGAACGTGAGGCTGTCCCAACACAGATGCGCTATTCTCTCTGTGTGCTTCTATTGTTGTCTTGCAGGGCTCTCAGGAATGGACCCATCTCATTCCCCCATTCCGCGAGGGGCTGGCTCACCTAGTGGGGTCGAAGGGCTTGCTCTTGCTGCCGGGGCCCCCCTCCTTGCTATAGACCACCATCTTCTGGGGAGCATTTTGCTCAATCACCCAGTAGAGATGATACAACACAGCCAGCAGCAGCCGTGGGTAGAGTTCCTCCACGGCCTCCTGGCACAGGGACCCTGACAGCATCTCGCACAAGGCACACGCCACCTGGAGGAGGATGCGGTGGAGAGGGGAGCAGAACTGACCAGGCCAGGTCATAAAAGGGCCCCACGATCCCACACACTGTGTCCCGCCCTGCCCTCCCGGTCATGGCCCCATGGGCACGGCTCGCTCTGACTCAGGCTTGTAAGAAGCACCCCGAGACTGAAAGCCCGCAGCTTATCCCCAGGGAAATGGGGGGGTCACACACATGCAATCTGCTTTCTCTTACTCCTCCAACATTAAAAATAAAAAAGGAACCAACCCTACATTTTCAGCAAAAAATGACTTGGGGCATACTGTGTCCACCCCAATTGCAAGCCACCAAACCTCCTCCTCCCCCACCCCCAATGCCACACCCCAGGCCCCAGATAAATGGGTGCTGGCCCTAGAATCAGGAGACAGAGAAGGCTGGTTAGCTCCAAACGTCTCCCTGTCTATAACACAGGGTTGACCCCTGCCCTTTCTCTTTCTGCTCATGCAGTTTTTAGATACACACATGCAACAGGGCTCACCGGGTGAGCAGGGGTAGTGAAACCAGTGCAACCTCTCCTGTTTGCTCCTCCCTCACACCTGCTCCCACCCTGCCAGCGGGAGTCCCGGGCCCCTCCCCCTCCCCGTGCTGTGCTGACCGCCACAGGCTGGAAGGGCATCTCTCTGGTCTCGTCCCTGGAGTGCAGCTTTTCCAGGATGCCTATAAGCTCCTGGAGGACGTTGATTGTGGTCTCTCGTTGGGTGCCAAAGGCCTTCCACAGGGACAGGCTGGTTCTGCAGGACCCAGAGACATCTGTGTCCTGGGCCTTACTGACCATGTTTCTAGGATTAGTCTGTTCTCGGACCTATGAGGGGCCAGTTCTCAGGTGTGGAGGGAGTGAGGCCAAAGAGGACTGACTTGGCTAGGGGACAAGGATGAATTTTGGCATCAAAGAGAAACCATCCTTGTGCAGTGACTTCACGCTGGGTGGGGTGGGGCTGGGGGCGGGGCCGGGGCGGGGCGGGGCCGGGGTGGTTTACAGCCTGGAGAAGGGGCCCTGGCTGCGCAGGTACCTGTCCCAGGGAAGGGGCTTGTTGAGCAGCAGGGGCACCACGAGGTGGGTGTTGTTGCCCGCCAGGAAGCACATGGCCCGCAGGGTCTCCTCCTTTGTGCTGGGCTCCAGCTGCAAGTTGAGCCTCTCCAGGATGCCCTCCACAACTTCCTCAATCTACAGGCCAGAGCCAGAAGGGTCTCCATAATTCCTTCTATGCTTCCTTCCCTCCTCCCTCCTCTCTGCCGACTCTCCACACTCAACGGGCCGAGTTGCAACCCTTCCTGTGACTCTCTTCTCACAGCAGGGTTCTGGGGTGCCAGAGGCAGATCAGCAGGGGCCACCAAAGGGACTCCAGGAGCTGGTGCCACTCTAGCAAATGCCTGCCCACAGCCCCAAAATCCGGAGAGGGGCTCCCGGTCACTCAGGAGCCACAAGACCCTCCAGGAGGGAAGGAAAAGCCCTGGAGACACTTGAGAAATTCCCCTCTCTGCTGAAATGACTTTCAATTCATGGACGTGCAGGGACAGCTGGCACTGGATGTGCGGGACCATCGGGCTGGCTTCTGGCCCTCAGGTCCCTAAGACATGGGCCTCTGGGGAGCCCCCTTTGCTGCAGCACCTCAAGGACATGCTCAGAGGTGTCTCCCGTCTCTGGCACTGGGCCAGGCAAGTCACATAAACAAGTGGAGGACACGGGTATCAGGGATTCGGAGAGAGGAGGTCTGGAGAGCCCATGCCACATATAAAAAGGGATGGTGTCCACTCAGAGAGTTTCCCTATGTGATCCCCGGCCCCATGGCACGTGGGATCTTAGTTCTCCAACCAGGGATCAAACCAGCGCCCCCTGCCGTGGGAGCTCAGAGTCTTAACCACTGGACCACCAGGGAGGCCCCTGTGACCCCATTTTAAAGTTATTTTCAGTGAAGTGGGAAACATGGATTTGTATACAAAACCTTCCTGTTTTTACACGTTAGTCTAAAAGAAAATTTATTCAAAGCTCAGCGTCCTTCTGTGAGCTTGCTGGTTTGCAATCCACAGCCTTACCCTTCACGAGGTCTGAGCCCCTCTGACACCCCCAGGGCACGGGGGTGAATCCCCCAAGAGTGCTTCCTTGTGCTCTGGCCACTAGGCCCCCCCAGCTGCCCACACCCCTGCCCGTGGTTGTTGCTGACCATGGAACCAGGCCCACATAGGAGGCGCTGCAGGTACAAGCTCAGGATTGCAAACACGAGAGCTCAGGGGAACCACAGGGAAAGCCTGGTCTAAGCCCACACTTTAGAGGTGAGTGAATTAGGAACACAGAGGAGAGGCTCTTGCACAGACCCTTCAGCTGGTCAGTGAGAGGGCCGGGAGGAGCAGGGGCTACCTTGGTCATGTCTCTGCCCCGCTCTTTCATGACGGCGCTCATCAGCTGGGCTGCAGCCAAAGACACCTTGGCCCTGCTGTCGGTCAGGCCCTCCATGGCCGTCAGCACCAGCGTGGTGAGCTGCATCTGGGTGAAGTACTCTGCAAACGCCTGCAACATGGTGGGGTCAGGCCAGAAGTGGCCAGTCCCCCAGCTGAGGCGGCCTGCACCGTCCTTCCCGGTCGGGGCAGGAGGAAGCAGAGCGTCTCTTGGGAACATGATGTCCTTTTGTCCTGAGCTGTGTACCCAGCTACTAAAAGACCCTCTCAATGGGGACAGAGTCTTTGGGGACATGGGGCCCAGAGGTCAGAGGCCACAGAGGCAGCGTGCAGGAAAGAGGGCGGGGGCTGGGATCCTTGAGGCATGGGTGGGTGCTCACAAAGCATCGTTGGCCAGAAGCAAGTGCTTCTAGGGGGCTGTATAAGAAAGGAGGATTAGGACCCACGATGTTTAAGGGGGAACATGTGGTAGGAAAGTGCCCCCAAAGGAAAAGGTCACATCCAATAATGCAAGGGGAAGGGAGATGGGGTGGAAGAGCCCCACCCCAGGAGGCCACGATATTATGATTTACATCGCCTCGCTGGGCCTCCGGCCCGCCCCTCACCTTGGCGATCTCGGAGGTGTTGTTATAGAACACGTTGGCGCTGTACACTTCACTCTTGCCCTCTTCTTCCCACAGGCCCTGTTTCCTCCTTCCCATCTCTGAAACACAGACGCCCGACTCCACCCTTCAGACACTCAGAAGGTGCCTTAGGCTCCCCACTTCCCACCCGCCCAGCCCCAAACACCTGCTGAACTGAGTCATTCTGGGGAGAGGTGTAACCCGGGGAGCTGGCGTACAGGAAGGCATGAAGGTGAGGAATGTCAGGGCTGATGTCAAAGGAACTCCCCACCCACATTGCCTGCCTCAGAGCAGAGACAGAGCTGAGAGTAGGGGACTCAGCCAGAGGGGAGAAAGGGATCGAAGAGGACCGCATCTTGAGTATGCCTGTCGCCCCAAGAAGGTATCTGTAGACGTTTGGGGGCAGGTTGCGCAATGGAATAAGGTGCCAGGTAACTCCTGGGCTCTCACTCTTCAGGGTGTGGGGGGAGGGCCAGGCCCTGGGCGGGGGGCCAGTGGAGCGGGGAGAAGGTTCTCCGTACGCTTTTGCAGCAGGAGGATGCAGTAGAGGTTGTAGACAGCCTGGGAGGACAGGAAGCAGATGTTGTCCACGGGGTCCTGGCAGCGCATGGCCAGCAGCCTCACCAGGCGCCCCAGCCGGCTGAACTCGATTTCTGTCTGGGGAGGAGAGCCGGAAGTCATAAGTCACCCCAGTGGATCCTTAGGGTGAGTCACCACAGGAAAAGAACTAGGAAGAGAGGCTGCGTGTGCCAGAGACACCCGAGGCGAGATTTGGTGAGGTTAACAGGGGTCGATTTGGACAGGTGAGCTGGGGCTGTGAAGGACATATGGGAGCACAGTTTTAGAATGCCTTTACACTGTCCCCCTTCTTTGCTTCTTGATGCCCTACTCATTCTTCAAGCCTAGATCAGATGCCTCCTCCTCCATGAAGCTTTCCCTGATCCCCTCGTTTGCAATCATTTGTGTTTTGATCTCTTATTCCCACTACGTTTGGTCTGTACCTTCGTTATCACCTTCTGCTTAAGTTTGTTTTATGCATGCCTCTCTTCCCAGTGGGCTGTAAGATCCATGAAGACAGAGCACTGTCTTGCTCATCTATGTGTCCACCATGACACCTCTCATGGTGCCTGGCACAAGGTGAGTATTCAGAAACTGCTTGTTCAGACGAATGGAATCAAACCGAACCAAGTGAAATGGAATGGAATTGAAGGATGGAGAGAAAGACCAAGCAGAAGATGTCAGAAGGGAGAAAGGATAGAACAAGATGGTAGGCACAGGAGAAAACAGAGGATGGGGCCAGGGAGATGGAGGATAAGGTTGAGTGCCTGAGGCCACGTAAGGTATGTGATGGAGTTTGGGATAAAGGCAGGAATGAGGGCAACCAGAGGGGGCATCAGGGCCCAGGCTCCAGGCCAGGCTCCCACGCACTTCAAAGTTGTTCATTTTTGCAACGAAGCCAAGAATACGGGCAGTGCACCACATGGCCCGTTCCCGCTCATTGTCCTTCTGGGAATTCAGCCACGTGTCCAGAAGCTGGAGAGAGAAGAGAAGGAATGGAAAGGCCTGATTAGCTGCAGCCCAGTGGGCAGAAAGGTAACCTTGAACTTGGCTTCTGCCAGGTCTTCCTAGAGGCAGACTACATGTGGATCTGGCACCAGAAGCCCTCATTCCTCTAGGCCCCAATTTTTCCCTTATCTAGGAATCTCCTCAATAGTACCTCTTCTTTCAGGGTAAAGCCACTGTTATTATATTATATCATATTATATATAATATAATAATATAATATTCACTGTTATTCACTTCCATTGGGTCAACATACCACATTGTCCCCCTACCCACCTCTTTCCACTATTCAGGAGAAAGAGGAGTTGGTGATAACAAAGAAGAATCACTGTATTCACAGACTCCAGGGTGAATTATGCATCAATCTGCTTGAGAAATACAATTATGATGATCCCTATTTGAAACACAATGCATGAGTTGTCTCACAGTTGGTAAATCACAGGCCCAAAATACCACCGATCCAAAGACATGTTGCTACACATCAGTCTACAGCAATCAATCTGACGATGTTGCAGCTAAACAAACAGCAATTTATAATTGAAAATATTCGATCCCAGTACTGAAACAGGAAATACACAAAGATATTATAATGGAGAGCAAGGAAGCTATTGAAGACTACTGGAGTCATGTTGGGGGGATTCAGGAGCCAAGCTGAAGAGGTTCCTGTTGACCAAAGATGGGATAATTTACACACTGATAAGACTAATAGTTGTAATTGATTAAAACACATGAAACATTTTAAAATTCATTTTAAATTCAAATGATACTAGTGAAAAAAACAAATGATACTAGTGAAATAATCTTCACTGTTCACTTTCTGAGAATATTAGGAAATAATTCATTACTTTGAAAACCGATAATGGGAAAGGATCCAGCACTTGTTGACTTTCCCCCATGAGCTATGCCTCAAAGTAACCAAACCAAACAGTCTATAAAGGTAACTTCTCTTTAGAGAAGAATTCCAGCTAAAAAATGAACAAGGAACAGTAGGATTACAATTTATCCAACTCAGCAACAATAACAACAAAAAACAAACAGCCCAATCGATAAATGGGCAGAAGACCTGAAGAGACATTTCTCCAAAGAAGAAATATAGATGGCCAATAGGCGCATGAAAAGATGCTCAACATGGCTAATTATTAGAGAAATGCAAATCAAAACTACAAAGAGGTACCCACCTCATGCTGGTCAGAATGGCCATCATTAAAAAGTCTACAGATAACAAACGCTGGAGAGGGTGTGGAGAAAAGGAAACCCTCCTACACTGTTGGTGGAAATGCAAGTTGATGCAGCCACTGTGGAAAACAGTATGGAGGTTCATCAGAAAACTAAAAGTAGAATTACCATATGATCCAGCAGTCCCACTCCTGGGCATATACCCAGATAAAACTATAATTCATAAAGACTGATGCAGGCCTGTGTTCATGGCAGCACTATTCAAAATAGCAAGACATGGAAACAACCTAAAAATGTCCATCGACGATGAATGGATAAAGAAGATGTGGTACATACATACAATGGAATATTACTCAGACATAAAAGAGAACAAAATAATGCTATTTGCAGCAACATGAGTGGAACTAGAGATTATCATACTAAGTGAAGTAAACCAGAAAGAGAAAGACAAATACCGTATGATACCATTTATATGTGGAATCTAAAATATGACACAAATGAACCCATCTATGAAACAGAATCAGGGATGTAGAGAACAGACTGGTGGTTATGAAGGTGAGGGAGTTGGAGAGGGAAGAATTGGGAGTTTGGAGTTAGCAGATGCAAAGTATTATGCACAGGATGGATAAACAACAAGGTCCTACTGTAGAGCACAGGGAACTATATTCAATATCCTGTGATAAGCCATAATGGAAAAGCATAGGAAAAAGAATGTATATATGTATAACTGACTCATTTTGCTGTAAAGCAGTAATTAACACAACATTGCAAATCAACTATACCTCAATAAAAAATTAATTTAAAAAAACAATTTATCATTTTGCAAAAATAAAGGTGTGTTCATTCAATGAAATACTTCATAGCAATAAAAAAGAATGACCTAGGCTACATGTAACAACATGGATAAACCCTATAGACATAATGTTGAAGTGAAATAATACAGACACTAAAAAGTACATACTATATAATTTCAGTTATGTGAAGTTCAAGAATAAGCCACACTTGGGACTTCCCTGGTGACGCAGTGCTTAAGAATCTGCTTCCCAATGCAGGGGACATGGGTTTGATCCCTGGCCCAGGAATATCCCATATGCCGTGGAGCAACTAAGCCCGTGTGCCACAATTGCTGAAGCCCTCACTCTAAAGCCCTCGGGCCACAACTACTGAGTCCACGTGCTGCAATGATTGAAGCCCACATGCCTAGAGCTTGCAGGCCTAGCCTGCTCCACAACAAGAGAAGCCACTGCAATAAGAAGCCCTCGCACCACAATGAAGAGTAGCCCCTGCTCATCATAACTAGAGAAAAGCCTACATACAGCAACGAAGACCCAACAGAGCCAATAAATAAATAAATTTATATATTAAAAAAAAGAATAAGCCACACTAATCTATAGTGACAGAAGTCAGAAGAGTGGTTATCATTTGTTTTTCGCTGGGAGAGGGCACATGGGGAAACTTTTGGGGTATTGGAAATGTTCTATATTCTGCTCTCACTGGTACTTACACAGATGTTTACGTATGCCAAAATGTATCTAAATGTGCATATAAGATTTGTGTACTTTACTGTAGCAAGTGATATCTCAATAACAAGATGATATTCTTTGAAAAAAAGAATATCATCGGTTTTTAACCACAAATGAATTAATGAATCTAATCAGAGATCATCGAAAGCTGTGGCACCACAAATAGAGAGAAAACCAGATGTTATGTGCCTCTTAAGAAGACAAGACCATATGTGAAGTAATTTTACGAAAAATTGAGCAGAACCATGATCAAGCCTCTAGATCTAACAATTATTTTTTAGGGAAGACTTGGAGAGAGGAACCTGTTAAATGTGGAAAATTTACAGAATAAATGACTTGGTTTCTTCAACAAATAAATTATAAGGAAAAAATGATCGAAGGGGAATCTATAGATTAAAAGACTTAAGAAACAAACCAAACAACTGAAGTGTCTGAATAGTTAATAATATTAAGAAATAAGATTAATGTTAAATTTTATTTAATTAATTAATTTATTTATTTATTGGCTGCATTGGATCTTTGTTGCTGCATGCAGGCTTTCTCTAGTTACAGCGAGAAGGGGCTACTCTTGGTTGTAGTGCACAGCCTTCTCATTGCAGTGGTTTCTCTTGTTGCAGAACACTGGCTCTAGGCGTGTGGGCTTCAGTAGTTGTGGCATGTGGGCTCAATAGTTGTGGCTCACGGGTTCTAGAGAACAGGCTCAGTAGTTGTGGCACACAGGCTTAGTTGTTCCACAGCATGTGGGATCGTCCCAGACCAGGGATCAAACCTGTGTCCCCTGCACTGGCAGGAGGATTCTTAACCACTGCGCCACCAAGGAAGTCCCATAATGTTAAGTTTTAAATGTAATAATGATAGAACAGTTACATGTATATTTTAAAGGAATCTTTATCTGGTACTTCCCTGTGACGCAGTGGTTAGGAATCCACCTGCCAATGCAGGGGACATGGGTTTGAGCCCTGGTCTGGGAGATCCCGCGTGGCACAGAGCAACTAAGCTGGTGTACCACAATTACTGAGCCTGTGCTCTAGAGCCCTCAAGCCCATGTTCTGCAACTACTCAAGCCTGTGAGCCTAGAGCCCGTGCTCTGCAACAAGAGAAGCCATCACATTGAGAAGCCTGCGCACTGCAACAAAGAGTAGCCCCTGATCACCACAACTAAAGGAAGCCTGTACACAGCAACAAAGACCCAACACAGCCAAAAAAAAAAAAAAAAAAAAAACCGAGAGAGAGAGAAAAAAAGAAAGGAAAAAATAAGAATCTTTATCTTTTAGAGAAACATAATGAAATATTTATGGATAAAATGGTATGGAATTTGCATCACAGGTGAGGAGGTTAGAAAGTGAATGGGGTATAGATTAAAACAAGATTGGTAGTGATTGATCATTGAAGCTGGGTGATGATGCCACTGTACTTGTGATACTATTTTCTCTACTTTTGTAAATGCCTGAGGTATTGTATAATAAAAAATTAAAGAATGAAAAAATGGGAACAAAAAAGGCAGGGATTCTGGGTAAGATGAAATAAGAACGCTTCACCCTGTCTTTTCCAATTAAAGCAGCTATAAAACCTGGACAGTATGCATGGAGCAGCTATTTGAGGACCGTGAAATGTAACAGTAGCAAGTGGATTAGGGAAGAAGACCAGAATTCAAATAAACCCTGAACCAGTGATGAGTTTACCATTTTTCTTCTTCAGGCATCTTCTAGCTTGAATTAAATGCAGCCCAAAACCTGGGCACCAGGGTGCAAACAGAGAAAGCTCCAGGAGAAGTGCTCTAATTCAGCTCGAGGAGTCGTAAGGGAACTCCTAGTGCTCAGAGTGGGGAATCCCCCCTTTTTCTGTTTGCTCTTTTCCCCCCTTTTCTCCATTGTCCCATGCCCCAGCCCCTAAGCAAACTTGTGGCAGCAATGGTGGCAACAGAAATCTGCAGGAGCCAAATCTTTGAGAGAGGGGAAGCCTACCCTCTGACCAGAGGACCTGTGGTCCCCAAAGTGTACAGTGAACCCCATTGCTTTTCTTTATTCTCTGTCCTCTCATTGGTTGGCCCCAGATGCAGGCACATTGTGGAAATACCTGGGAGAGCAGGGTAACTAAAGCCTTATATGAGTAGCAATACTCATGTCAGACAAAATAGACTTGAAAACAGTTGATAACAAAAGACAAAGCAGGACATTATATAATAATAGGATCAATACAAGAAGAGGATATGACATTTGTTAACATATATGCACCTAATACAAGAGCACCTAATTATATAAAGCAAATATTAACAGACATAAAGGGAGAAACTGACAATAGAGTAATAGTAAGGGGCTTTAACAACCCATTTACATCAATGGACAGATCACCCAGACAGCAAATCAGGAAATAGTGGCCTTAAATGACACATTAGACCAGTTGGACTTAATAGATATCTACAGGACATTTCATCCAAAAACAGCAGAGTACACATTCTTTTCAAGTGCACATAGAATGTTCTCCAGGATAGACCATATGCTAGCCCACAAAATGTCACAACAAATTTAAGAGGATAGAAATTATATCAAGCATTTTTTTCCAGCCACAACACTATGAAACTAGAAATCAATCATAGAAAGAAATACATGGAGACTAAACAACATACTACTGAAAAAACAGTGGGTCAATGAAGAAATCAAAGAGGAAATCAGAAAATACCTCATGACAAATAAAGATAATAACACAGCTTTCCAAAATCTATGGGATGCAGCAAAAACAGTTCTAAGGGGGAAGTTTATAGTGATACAGGCCTTCCTCAATACACAAGAAAAATTTCAAATAAACAACCTAACCTACCACCTAAAGGAATTATAAAAAGAAGAACAAACAAAGCCAAAAATCAGCATATGGAAGGAAATAATAAAGATCAGAGAGGAAATAAATAAAATAGAGAACAAAAAACCAATTGAAAATATCAATGATACCAAAAGCTGTTTTTTTTTTAAATGGTAAAGAGAATTGATAAGCCTTCAGCTAGACTCATGAAGAAAAGAGAGGACCAAATTAACAAAATAAGAAATGAAAGAGGAGAAATAATAACTATCACAGAGATACAAAAAATTATAAGAGAATACTATGAACAGTTATATGCTAACAAATTGGACAACTTAGAAGAAATGGATAAATTTCTAGAAACACACAACCTTCCAAGACTTAATCAGGAAAAAATATACAATCTGAACAGACCAGATCACTAGTAGTGAAATTAAATTTGTAATAAAAAGAACTCCCAGCAAAAAAATCTGGGAGTGGACAATTTCACAGGGAAATTCTACCAAACCTAAAGAAGAGCTAATACTATCCTTCTCAAACTATTCCAAAAAAATTGAAGAGGAGGGAATACTCCCAAATTCATTCTATGAGGCCATCATTACTCTGATATCAAAACCAGACAAGACACTACAAAAAAAAATTACAGGTCAATACCTCTGAATATAGATGCAAAATTTCTCAATAAAATATTAGTCAATTGAATTCAACAATATATAAAAAGTATCATACACCATGATCAAGTGGGATTTATTCCAGGTATGCAAGGATGTCTGCATTTGCAAGTATCTGCAAATGAATGTAATACACCACATTAACAAAAGGAAGGATAAAAATCACACAATCATCTCAAATGACACAGAAAAAGCATTTGACAAAATCCGACATTTGTTCAGGATAAAAACTCTCATCAAATTTGGTATAGAGGGAACATATCTCAACATAATAAAAGTCATCTGTGACAAACCCACAGATAACATCATGTTCAATGGTGAAAAACTAAAAGCTTTTCCTCTAACATCAGGAACAAGATAAGGATGCCCACTCTCACCATTTGAATTCAACATATTATTGGAAGTCCTAGCCACAGCAATCAGACAAGACAAATAAATAAAAGGAATACAAATGGTAAAGGAAGAAGTAAAATGTCACTGTTTGCAGATGACATGATATTATGTAGAAAAATCTAAAGTTTCCACCAAAATCTATTAGAAGTAATAAATGAATTCAGTAATGTTGCAGGATACAAGATTAATATACAGAAGTCTGTTTAATATACACTAATAATGAACTATCAGAAAGAGAAAACAAGAAAATAATTCCATTTAAAATCTCATCAAACAGATTAAAAGACTGAGGAATAAACTTAATCAAGGAGGTAAAAGACTCATACTTTGAAAACTATAAAATACTGATAAAGGAAATTGAGGGTGATACAAAGGAATGGAAGGATAGCCCGTGTTCATGTATTGGAAGAATCAATATTGTTAAAATGTCCTTACTATCCAAAGCAATCTACAGATTTAATGCAATCCCTATTAAAACACCAATGACATTTTTCATAGAACTAGAACAAATAATCCTAAAATTTGTATGGAAACACAAAAGACCCAAATAGCCAAAACAATTTTGAGAAAAAATAGCAAAGCTAGAGGTATCATGCTCCCTGACTTCAGACTGTACTGCAAAGCTACAGTAATTAAAACAGAATGGTACTGGCACAAAAACAGACACATGGATCAATGGAACAGAATAGTGAGCTGAGAAATAAACCCACACACTTATGATCAATTAACCTATGATGAAAGAGGCAAGAATATACAATGGAGAAAAGACAATCTCTTCAATAAGTAGTGCTAGGAAAACTGGAACAGCTACATGTAAAAGAATGGAAATAGAACATTTTCTCGCATCCTATAAAAAAATAAACTCAAAATGGATTAAAGACCTAAATGTAAGACTCAAAACCATAAAACTTCTAGAAGTAAACATAAGCAGAACACTCTTTAACATGAATCGTAGCAATATATTTTGGGGTCTAACTCTTAAGGCAAAGGAAACAAAAGCAAAAATAAGTAAATGGGACCTAGTTAAACTTGAAAGCTTTTGCACAGCAAAGGAAACCACTGACAAAAGGAAAAGACAATCTACTTAATGGGAGAAAATATTTACAAATGATATGACCTATAGGGGTTAATATCCAATATACATAAACAGTTCATGTATGAGCTCAATATCAATATCAAGAAACTCAAACTCAATATCAAGAAAACAAACTACCCAATTAAAAATGGGCAGAAGAACTGAATAGACATTTTTCCAAAGAAGATATACAGATGGCCGATGGGCACTTGAAAAGATGCTCAACATCACTAATCATCAGAAAAATGCAAATCAAAACCACAATGAGATGTCATCTCACATCTGTCAGAATGGCTATCATCCAAATGTCTACAAGTAACAAATGTTGGTAAGGATATGAGAAAAGGGCACCCTGGTACACTGTTGGGGGGAATGTAAACTGGTACAGCCACTATGGAAAATAGTATGGAGGTTCCTCAAAATCTAAAAACAGAGCTACCATATAATCTAGCAATTCCACTCCAGGAATATATGTCGAAAGAAAATAAAAACATGAATTCTAAAAGTTACATGCAAGGGAGACTTGCTTTTCATCACAAATTCTTCTGCATGCCTTGATTTATTACTGTGTGCATATATTATTAAAGTTTGAACTTACTTTGATAAAGTTCATAGAAAATTAATAAAATATAAAACTGACTTCAAAAAAAAAAAGTTACACGCAATCCAGTGTTCATAGCAGCATTATTTACAATAGCCAAGGTATTGAGCAACCTAAATGTCCATCTCCAGATAAATGGAGGGACTTCCGAGGTGGCACAGTGGTTAAGAATCCTCCTGCCAATGCAGGGGGCATGGGTTCAAGCCCTACTCTGGGAAGATTCCACATGCCATGGAGCAACTAAGCCCATGCACCACAACCATTGAGCCTGTGCTCTAGAGCCAGTGAGCCATAACTATTGAGCCCATGTGCCACAACTATTGAAGCCCACATGCCTAGGGCCCATGCTCCACAACAAGAGAAGCCACTACAATGAGGAGCCTGTGCACCACAATGAAGAGTAGCCCCCACTGACAGCAACTGGAGAAAGCCTGTGTGCAGCAATGAAGACGCAACACAGCCAATAAATAAATTAAATAAATAAATAAATTTATTTAAAAAACAGATAAATGGAGAAATAAGATGTGGTGTGTATATATATATAATGGAATATTACTCAGCCATAAAATAAATGAAATTTTGCCATTTGCAACAAAATGGATGGGCCCAGATGGTATTATGCTTAGTGAAGTTAGTCAAAAGAGAAAGACAAATACTCCATGTTATCACTTATATGTGGAATCTAAAAAATAAAACAAATGAATGTATATAACAAAACAGAAACAGACACAGATGTACAGAACAAACTAGTGGTTACCAGTGGGGGGGAGGGGGTTTGCAGAATAAGGGTAGGGGATTAACAGGTACAAACCACTATGTATAAAATAGATAAGGAGGGACTTCCCTGGTGGCACAGTGGTTAAGAACCCACCTGCCAATGCAGGGGACACAGTTTCAATCCCTGGTCCAGGAAGATCCCACATGCTGCAGAGCAACTAAACCCATGTGCCGTAACTACTGAGCCTACGCTCTAGAGCCCAAGAGCCACAACTACTGAGCCCACGTGCTGCAACTACTGAAGCCCATGCATCTAGAGCCCGTGCTCTACAACAAGAGAAGTCACCGCACTGAGAAGCTCACATACCACAACGAGTAGCCCCCGCTCACCATAACTAGAGAAAGCCCATGCACAGCAATGATGACCCAATGCAGTCTAAAATAAATAAATTAATTAAAATAATTTTAAAAAATAAAATAAAATAAATAAGGATATATTGTGCAGCACAGTGAATATAGCCAATATTTTATAACTTTAAATGGATTATAACCTATAAAAATATTGAACCACTATGTTGTATACCCGAAACTAATATAACATTGTAAATCAACTATTTTAATAATAAAAAAAAAGAAAAAAGAAAAATGGCAATATCAGAGGAAAGAGTCAATGAACTTGAAGACAGACAAAAAGAAATTATCCAATGTAACCAGAGATGAAAAAATATTGAAAATAAACAGAACCTCAGAGACTTGTGGGACCATACCAAAATATTCAATATTCATGTCAGTGGTGTCCCAGGGGGAAATCAAAAGGTGCAATACTGAGAAAAATTTGAGTAAATGACGTTGTTGAAAACTTCCTAAATTTGGTGAAAGACACAATTTTAGAGATTCAAGAAGGTTAGTCAAACCAAAACAGGATAAATTCTAAGCAATCCATATGTAGACACATTATAATGAAATTTCTAAAAGTTAAAGACAGAAAAATCTTGAAAGCAACCAGAGAGAAATGAGATATTACATATAAGAAAACAATGATTGGATATCTGTGTATTTCTTATCAGAAAGAAAGAAGTGGAATGATATTTTTAAAGTACTAAAATTAAAATACTATTAACCCAAATTCTATGTCCTCAGTGGGGAAAAAATTCTTCAGAAAGAGGGGAAGGTGAAATAGACATTATCAGGAGAAGGGATATTAGAGAATTCACTGCTAGCAGACGTGTTCTAAAAGAACTTTTAAGGAAAGAGAAATGATAACAAAAGGAAAATGGGATCATCAGGATTGAACAGAAATGGTATATATCTGGGTAAATACTAGATTATTCTTTTACTGAGATCTGTAAAATATGTTGGATGGCTCAAAGCAAACACAAAATTGTCTGATGGGATTTTTTTTTTTTTTGGGGGGGTACACCAGGTTCAATCAACTGTTTTTATACACATATCCCCGTATTCTCTGATGGGATTTTTAATGAACAAAAATGTAATATGAAAGGCAACTACAACATAGAGGATAAAGGAGTCTATATGGTGATAAAGTTTCTATACTCCACTTGATGAGGTAAAATGTTGCTTCTAAGTATGTATATTACAGTTCCTAGAGCAACCACTATAAAAATTATTCAGATATATTGTCGAAAATACAATAGACAAACTAAAACCTCATATTAAAAATGTGAAAATAACCCAAAGAAGGTAAGAAAAAGGAAACTGAAGAACAAAAATCAGAGGGAAAAACAGAACAAAAATAATAAGTCGGTAAACCTAAAACCATTTCAATAATTCCATTAAATATAAATGGTCTAAACACATCAATTAAAAGACACATTATTAGAAAGTTTTGTTTTGTTTTTTAATGAGCCTACTAAATGGATTTTTTAACTTAATTTTTTCTTTTTTGGCTATGCCACATGGCTTGCAGGATCTTAGCTCCCCAACCATGGATTGAACCCAGGCCCACTGCAGTGAAAGCACGGAGTCTTAACCACTGGACACCAGGGAATTCCCTAAATGGATTTTTTTAAATGACCAACTATATCCTGTCTACAAGAAACTCACTTCAAATATAACAATATTCATAGATCAACAGTAAAAGGATGGATAAAGATACATCATGAAAAACTAATAAAAAGAAAGCTAGAATGGCTATATTAGTAATAGGAAAAGAAGACTTCAGAGCATAGACAATTATCAGAGATAAGGAGGATATTTCATAATGATTAAAAGAACAATTTGTCAAGAAAATATGAAAACCCTGAATATCCATGCAGTTAATAGACCTTCAAAATATATGAAGCGAAAACTGACAGAACTAAAAGAAAAAACAGGCAAATTCTTAGTATAACTGGGGCCTTCAACATTCCTCTCTCAGTAGTTAATACAACTAGTAAACAAAAAATCAGCAAGGATATAGCAGAACTGAATGACACCGTCAACTGGTATTTTATCACACTCTATCCAGCAAAAGCAAATAGGCCATATCTTGCTTCATAAATTAAAACCTTCACAAACAATTTTTAAGAATTGAAATCATAAAAAGTATGTTCTCTGATCATAATGGAATTACACTAGAAATCAATAACTGAAAGATAACAGAAAAGTTTCCAAACATTTGGAAATTAAGCAACACACTTCTAAATAATCCATCAGCCAAAGAGGAAGTCTCAAGAGAAATTATAAAATATTTTGAAGTGAATGATAATGAAAATACAACACACCAAAATGTATGGGATGCAGCTAAAGTAGTGCTTAGAGGGAAATTTATGGCACTAAATGTTTATACTAGAAAAGGAGAAAGGTCTCAAATCAATAATCTAAGTCCCCACTGTAAAACAAAACAAGCAGAAGGAAGAAAATAATATAGATACTAGTAAAAATCAATAAAATTGAAAACAGAAAAATATGAATAGAATGAATAGAGAAAAACAATAAAACAAAAAACTGGCTCTTTATTTTTTTTTTTTTTTTTTTTTTTTGGCACACGGGCTTAGTTGCTCCGCGGCATGTGGGATCTTCCTGGAGCTGGGATCGAACCCGTGACCTCTGCATTGGCAGGCGGATTCTTAACCACTGCGCCACCTAGGAAGCCCTGGCTCTTTAAAAGATTAATAAAATTTACAATGGAATATTACTCAGCCATAAAAAAAGAGAAATTCTGTCATTTGCAACAGTGTGGATGGACCTAGAGTGTATTATGTTTAGTGAAATATATCAGACAAAGACACTCCATGTTATCACTTATATGGGGAACTAAAACATAAAACATGTGAATGTATATAACAACACTGACTCACAGATATAGAGAACAAAGTAGTGGTTACCAGCGGGGAGAGGGAAGGGGGAAGGGGCAGAATAGGGGTAGAGGATTAAGAGGCACAAACTAAGTATGTATAAAATAGATAAGCTACAAGGACATATTGTGCAGCACAGGGGAAATATAGCCATTATTTTGTAATAACTTTAAATGGAGTATAATCTATAAAAATAGTGAATCATGATGTCGTACACTTGAAACTAATATAATACTGTAAATCAACTGTATTCAATTTTGAAAAAAAGAAAGAAAAACAGGAAGGACAAACCAGAAGCTAAAGAAGAAAACGGTTATCGATAGCGGGTAAGGGGGAATGGGGAATGGGATGGGAGGAAGAATTCTCGTGAGTAGAACGTTACATAGTTTTAAGTGTTTAATTATGTAAATCTTTACATAATTAAGCTCATCAATTAAATAAAACAAAAGAAATCCTAAAATTTAACAGAAAGTCTAAATTATATCAATTTGATCATATAATCATACAGAAAATAATTATTTCAAGTAACTTTTGAACACAACACTCTGATTATACTCCTTAGTGATCTATATTCTGACAACGAAAGGAATTGCAGAGAAATCTTCAACTTCACGTGAGGAACAGGCTATTCAGTAGGTGGCCAAAGTATCACAATGACATTAACGTAAAGAAAATCAAATCAGTAAAAAGACAGTTTTTAAATGGGCAAATTGTTTGAAACTGCACTTCACTCTTTTGGGCCACTTTGTAAACATTATCTCATTCAATTATCAAAATTACTCTATTACCTAGGTATTGATACTATTTATTGCCATTCCATTTTCCAGGAGAAAACTGAGGCAGCCAGAAATTAAATAATTTCCCAAGGCCACAAGCTAATAGCAGAGCCAGAGTCTGGAACTGCAGCCTAGGAAGTCCAGGGCCCATGCTTTTAATCTTTAATTCCTATGAAGGAGCAGAGCAGGGCTGAGAGAGAAGATCACCATAGCAACAGCTGGAGGGGAAGAGGGAAGAAGGAAAATTTCTCCTCCAAAAGGAAGACCAGTGTTATTTGGTTCCTAGCCCTGATCATCCTTTCCCTAAAAGCTCTGCACCCAACCACCATCCTCAGTTCTACTCTCATTTTGCACCCTGCCCCCACTGTTCTGCTCCTCCATTCCCAACTGTACTGGGTTGACTGTGTGCCCCCCCACCGAATTCCTGTCTACCCAGAACCTCAGAATGTGACCTTGTTTGGAAATGGGGTCTTTGCAGGTCAATTCAAGTTAAGGTGAGTTCATACTGGAACTCAGTATGGGCCCTAATCTAGTGACTTCTGTCCTTATTAAGAAGAGAAAATACACACACACACACACACACACACACACACACACACACACACACACAAACACGTGCACGCGGGGTGGGGAGGGGAGGGGAGAGAGAGAGGGAAAGACGGAGCACACAAAGGGAAGGATGCCCTGTGAGATTGGAGGCCAAGATTGAATGACACATCTATAAGCCAAGGACACCATGGGTTGTCAGGAGACACTGGGAACAGATTCTCCTTCAGAGCCTCCAATAGGAACCAACCCTGCTAATACCTTGGTTTGGGGCTTATAGGCTTCATGGCCGTGAGAGAACATACTTCTGTTGGCTGAAGCCACATGGTTGTGGTACTTTGTTCTGCAGCCCTGGGAAATGAATACACCAACTTTTGGGGGCTCCCTCCTGCTGACCTCCAAGCAGTGCTGGGTCCGAGTGGGCATCTCAACAATAAGCGTCTCCGTTAGCCTCTGGAGGGATTGCAT